>NW_025333737.1:22400000-23000000 GCF_019186645.2 Phyllostomus hastatus | reverse complement strand
GAAAGGAAACTGAGACTCAAATCAATGATTTCGAGCAGAAGGAAGAAATAAACATTCAACCAGAACAGGATGAAGAAAGAAGAATTCAAAATAAAACAAGGAGCAGCTTAGGAACCTCCAGAACAACTTTAAACCTTCCAACATCTGAATCATAGGGGTGCCAGAAGGAGAAAAGGAAGAGCAAGAAATCAAAAACTTATTTGAAAAAATAATGAAGGAAACCTTCCCCAAACTGGCAAAGGAAATAGAATTCTTGGAAGTCCAGGAAACTCAGAGAGTCCCAAAGAAGTTGGATCCAAGGAAACATACACCAGGACATATCATAATTACATTACCCGAGATTAAAGATAAAGAGAGAGCCCTGGCTGGTGTGGCTCAGTGGTGGAGTGCCGGCCTGAGAATCAAAGGGTCTCCAGTTTGATTCCCAGTCAGGGCACATGCCTAGGTTGTGGGCCAGGTCCCCAGTAGGGGGTGCGTGATTGGCAACCACACACTGATGTTTCTCAACCTCTCTTTCTCCCTCCCTTCCCCTCTCTAAAAAATAATAAATAAAATCTTTTTTTAAAAGGATAAGGAGATAATCTTAAAAGCAGCATGAGATAAGGAGACAGTAACCTACAAAGGAGTTCCCATAAGACTATCAGCTGATTTCTCAAAAGAAAACTTACAGGCAAGAAGGGTCTGGAAAGAAGTATTCAAAGTCATGAAAGACAAGGACCAACATCCAAGATTACTCTATCCAGCAAAGCTATCATTTAGAATGGAAGGACAAATACAGTGTTTCCTACATAAGGCAAGTTAAAGGAATTCATCATCAACAAGCTCTTAGTATATTAAATGTTAAAGGGACTTATCTAAGAAAAAGAGGATGATCAAAACTATAAATAGTAAAATGACAACAAATTCGCAACTAGCAACAACTGAACTTAAAAAAAAACAACTAAGCAAACAATTAGAACAGCAACAGAATCACAGAAATGGAGATCACATGGAGGGTTATCAGCGGGGAGAAGCAGGGAGAGTGGAGGAAAAGGAATAGGGAGTAAGAAACATAATTGTTAGGTATAAAATAGACAGGGGGAGGTTAAGAATAGATAGGAAATAGAGAAGCCAAATAACTTATAAGTACAACCCATGGACATGAACTAAAAGGTGGTGGGTGGGGGGATAATGGCAAGAGGGCAGGTTAGGGCAGAGGGGGTTAAAGGGGAGAAAAAAAATGGGACAACTGCAATAGCATAATCAATAAAATATACTTTTAAAAAAGGCAGACTTCTGAGCTCAATCCAAAGGATGGTAATCGGGCTCTCTTAAGGAGGAGCCTTAGAATCAGCATTGAAACAAGTTCCAAGCCATTGAATGCCCATTAAAGTTTCAGGACTTTCTGTTTAGTGTCTGCCAACTTGAAGAAGCACCAGGAGCCGTGGACTGGTTGTAGTGGGCCCTGATCTATCCTTAGTTACCGACGTCACTTCTCATACTTCAAAGGCTTAAGAGGAAGAGAAAATAAGTACGAAAGTCTGTATTTCCCAGGTAAGATGGTTTCTGTTTGATGCCACTCATTTTATTATGTTTTCCATAAATACAAAAAAAAAGAAAATCTGCAAATAATAGTGTCACACAGAAAATAATACTTTTTGCTAAAATGTCATATTATGTAAGCATCCCAAATGCTATTAATATCTGTGGCTATCTTATGAAATATTCACAGTGTCTATCGCTCTGAATAGCAAGTGCATAGGAACATCAAAAGAGCCTTCACAGTAATACCCAGGCAAAAATATACTTAGCAGCCTAACTATATTTTAACAAGGAGCCCAGTGCTGCCTGTAAAAAAATAACATTAGATGTGGGCTCAAGTATTATACAATTTAAAACTTCCTAAAGTTTCTATATGAAACCCTTGCTACCTCTCCTCCTTACTCCCTGTTGGAATTGAGAGTCCCAGTGCTGAGTCCTAGCTACCCAGAAACAAGCACCTCCGGTATTCCACATTCAGGCCCCCGTCCACTCTCAGGAATATAATCCACATAGGGCACGATCGGCCTTTGTTGCAGGCCTTCAAAACACATCCTAGTCTTCTTGTTCCTTTAAAGCCATCGTCAGATGAGCTGTCACAAGACGGAGAGAATCCAGGCTACCAAATGCTACCTTCCCAGAAGCTTTTGCATCTTAAAATGAGATTCTTGGACACTCCACAATTGAAAGGAATGAGTCCCTAAATAATGAACTTTCTGCTACTTTGCAAACCAGTGAAACCTCAGATCGTACCAAGTCAAGGACCACATACTCAGTCTACAGAGAAAGCCCACTCTCCTAGCAAATTATCTTCTTAAGCTTGAAATTCAGGCATGCCACTGGCGAATGCTACAGGAAAGCGGTGACCCTTCACTGGGCCCTGGGCTGCCAGAGCGCTTTCAGGACAACTGAGCAGAATCATTCTTGTTGCTGTCACTACCAACTTGACTAGAATCACTTTTTCTGAGGCTGCTGGAACCATAGTCACGGCCACCCTTGAGGCCACTTTGGAATTGGCAATATTGCTTGAGCCCAGGAATACCTGCAGCCACTTACTGCAGCCTGCCACTACGGGTCATGTAAAGAAAAATGCCTTCTCTCTTCTTCCAGCCTCCCGATCTGCCATGCCTCCCCTTGGAAGATTGTAACTAGAAACTAGTTGAGAAGGAAATGGGTAAAAGGTAATTTGCAAGCTTCAAACCCCCTATAATAAAGAGGGCAACAGAACATTGGATGTAATTCCTAGATACAATGTTGAATGAAAACATCAAGGTAGACCCTCTATACTGTTTTTCCACAGTATCTGTTCCACTTTGCATTCCCAATGACACAGCACCGTGTTTCCTTTTCTCGCTGTCCTTGCCAGCATTTGTTCTCTTGCCTTCTTCATAGCAGCCAGTCTAACAGACTGACAGCTGTCAGAGCAGAGATAGGAGGAGGGGAGGAACTGGATGAAAGGTGAAGGGATTAGGAAAAAAAAAAAAACATGCATAACCCATGGACACAGACAACAGTGTGGTGACAGCCAGAGAGAAGGGCGGGGGGGAGGGAGCAGGCGAAGAGGAGGGGGAAATGGGGACATCTGTAATAGTGTAAACAATAATCAAACTATAGTTTTCATTTGCATTTCCCTGATGATTAGTAATGTTAAGCACCTTTTCAGGTACCTGTTGGCATTTGTATGTCTTCTTTGAAAAATATCTACCTACGCAGATCTGCCCATGGTTAAATTGGATTACTTCTATTTTTGCTTTTGAATCATATGTGTTTCTTATATGTCTCAGATATTAATCCTGCATCACATATGTAGTTAGTAAATGTTTTTTCCCATTCTGGGTTGACTTTTCATTTTGTTGACTGTTTCCGTTGACTTCAGAATGGAAGTTCCTCAAAAAAATACAACACACAACTACCAAATAATCCAACAATCCCACTTCTGGGTATGTTTCCAAAGGAAACGCAATCACTAACTTGAGATACTTGCACCTCCATGTTTATTGTGATATTATTCACAATAGCCAAGGCACAACCTAAGTGTCCGTTCACAGATACGTGAATAAAGAAAATGTGATGCACACTCTAACACACAAATATGTTATATTTTCAGCCATAAAAAAGGAGGAAACCCTGCCATTTGCAAAAGGATGGCTAGAACTTGAAGACAATATTGTACTTGAAATAAACCAGACAGAGAAAGACAAATACTGTATAATCGCACTTATATGTGGAGTCTAAAAAAGCTGAACTCCATAGAAGCAGACAGTAGAGCAGGAGTTGCCCAGGGCTGGGGGGAGGGAAGAGGGAGGTGAGGAGATGTTGGTCCAAGAGCACAAACTTCCAGGTATAGAAGAAATAAGTTTTGGGGAGATAAGGTACAGAATGGTGACTATAGTTAATATTGCACTATATCCTTGAAATCTGCTATAAGGGCAGATTTTAATGTTTTTGCCACAAGAACAACAACAAAATGGTAATTATGTGAGATGGAAAATGTATTAACAAAAGTTGTGTTAAACATTTCATAATATATGGAGGTCTGGCCAGAAGAAGCCCAGTCATTGTTAATATAATGAAAACACTTTGCGTGACATCGATGTAACCTGGCAGCCAAGGAGAGTGGACTGGAATGCATGTGTGTGAACAATGACGACTTCACTGTACTACTCATTGGGAGCAGTAGATACCATTGAGTGAGCATGTGTACCGTGTGACCATCACATTCAAAGTGACGGAGTGAGTAAAGCAACAAATCTGCACCAAATATTGTGTTAAACTTCAACATTCCTCCAGAGAAACTATTTGGATGAGTCAGAAGGCCACACCTATGGGCAACTGGCGATTGGCAGCTCCACCAGGACAACACACCTGCTCATGCCTCACATCCCCTGCAGAGTCTTCGGTGCAACATCACATCACCCAGGTGACCCAGTCCCCCTACAGCCCAGATTTGGTGCCCTGTGACATCTGGCTTTTTCCAAAACTAAAATCAGCTTTGAAAGGGAACAGATTTCAGACCATCGATGAGATTCAGGAAAATATGACAGGGCAGCTGATGGCGATTGGGAGAACTGTGTGAGGTCCCAAGGTGCCTACTTTGAAGGGGAACTGAGGCATCATTGTCCTGTGCACAATGTTTCCTGTATCTTCTTCAGTAAATGTCTCTCTTTTTCAAGTGCATGGCTGGATACCTTCTGGACAGACCTTCTATTTATGTATTATATCAACACATTAAACTTATACAATGTTATCTGTCTATTATATCTCAAAAAAACTGGAGAAAGGGCTATTCAAAACATATCAAGATAGGAAACAGTATATACCTAGTATGATTTTTTTTTAAAAAGTCAGTGTTTGTGAAGAGGGGAGACGACAAAACAGGAGAACCTCATTAAAGGTGTTGGCACGCTGGAACTGGGCCTGAGAAACCAGAGGTCGGAAGTGAAAGGCTTTTCCATCGCTGTTGCGCTCTTTGGTCCTGTGCGCGTGAGTTCCCTAAGAAAGAAAATGCTGTGTCCAAAGAAAGCAAAGACTGTCATGATAAATAATAAAAGGCACTCCCTCACCACAGCAATTTTTCACTTGAAAATGTGGTCTTTTTACTTGAGGCTTCTAAAAAAAACTTAAAGCAGAGAGTTTCTTACTCCTTTTCCTTAAAAGTCATGGCATAAAATGCATCAACATGTATGACCGCCCTTGGAGATTTCCAAATGTGTTATCTTCCTTGATCTTTGCGATGCACATGGAAACTGGTTACTGTGTTTTTCAGATGTAGAAACTGAGAGGTGAGGAGGGTGAGGTCCTGGCTTCAAGTGGCTCAGCTGGTATTTTGCAGAGCTGGTGTTTGAACACAGGTCTTCTTATTCCGAAGTCTTTACTATTTCCAGCTGATTAAATGACCTCTTATTCTGTCCAAATCCTTTCACTAGCTTAGGGCTTAGTAATATCATAATCATAATAATATCCAAAAGAGAGAGAGAGAAACCACTCCTTGGGAGTTAACAACACTGGGTTGTAAAACTACTTTTCCTTAGATTAGTATTTGTATGGCCTCAAATGGCTGAATAATGGTAATAATTAATACTAATTACTCTCACAACATCAATGGCAAAAGCAAGTCTAATCACTGCCAATGGTCTAGTTCTAAGTAAGTTCTGGGAGCTATACTGGGCATTTTGTACCATAAGTAGAACATTGTGGTATTTCCACTTGCCATGGTGTTATGGTCTGAATGGTGTCCCCAAAACTCACATGTTGAGGTCCTAACCCTCAATACTACAGCAAGTGACTGTATTTGGAGGTAGGTCTACTTTAAAGAGGCAACTAAGGCTACTTGGAGTCGTATGCATGAACCCTAATCCAATATAAGTGGCATCCTTGAAAAAACAGACAGAGACACCCAGGATGCATGCCCACAGTGAACAGGCCATGTGAGGACACAGCAAGAAGGTAGCCCCACCTGCACACCAAGGAGTAAGGCCTTGGGAGAAACCAAACTTGACCTCAGACTGATGGCCTCCAGAAACGTGAGGAAATTAATTTCTGTTGTTTAAAACCACAAAGTCTGGCATTTTGTTATGGCAGCCCCAGCAAACAAAGTAAGACGTAAGTATGTAAGACATAATACATTTCAGGGAGATTTCCTTGCACCTCCAAAACTAATTCAAAACAACAAAAACTAATGCAACTGGAAAATTCAGTCATGCAATTCAATGCTACAGATCCTCCCGCTTTTTGGCAATAGCTATGGGTTTCAGAGGTTTTCTTTATCCCCCCAGGATGTATACAATGAATAATTGTGCTCAAATCCATAACAATGGCACCACACAGGAGCCTATATCCACTGTCCATCAAGATCCATACTTTATCAGACATGTCCTACATAGGAAATGGATAAAAGTCTTAACATATGATAATTATAATGTAAAGAAATGGTTCATGGTGTATGAATGAGAAATAGGCAAAAGTCATACAGGTGTTTATAAAATTTCTATAGAAAAGTCCATTTTTCACTTGTAAATGGTGAAATGATTCCTCAGAGGAGTCAAACAAAAGACAACTCTTTCACCAACATTCTAAATAAAGAGCTGTTCAAAAGAATTATTAAAGGCCCAGTATAAACCATGTGGTTTGAAGAGCAGGCTGGCCTTACCTGGAAGGTCACAGCCAGGGACATCTCAGACAGACTCTTAAAAAGAGCCGATCAGAGCACATACACGGAGACATCTTCAAAGTCAAGCACAGGGGTTACTTCCCAGGATAAACTGCCGCAGGAAACAGAGAGGCTGTAAATAAAGGAAGTGTGTTTTAGATCAGCCTGACATCTGAAACAGCCAGTTCTCTAGTTAGAGCTTACAATATGTGTTTTTTTTTTCAGACGTCTTAGAAACAAAGTTGAGAAAGCTATTCATCAAGCCTAGCAATGTGAAACAGAAACTCTGTCTGGTACAATTTTTTGAGATAGGAAAAGTTTTATGCTGGAGGTGAACATTGGGAAGTTATCTGTGTATTTATTTAAAGATGTATCCTTTCAAGAGGGTTTTCGGGAACTACTATAAAGGACACATGAACAAAACCAAGGGGGAGGGTGGAAGCAAGGGAGGGAGGTGGGTTTGGCTGGGCTGCAGGGGGAGTGATGGGGAGAAAATGCAGACAACTGTAATTGAACAACAATAAAGTAATTTATGGGGGGATAAATACATAAATAAAAATTTTATAAAAGATGTATCCTTTCAACGTACAATTTCTACAACTAGCAAAAAATATATTGATTTATTTTGCTTAAATGTTCTATCACTGGTGCAAACGTATTCACCTACTTACCAGTCATAGAGTTACTGTGATTTCTAAAGATATTCAACATAAACTGCCTCAGCTTCTAAAGAATCTCTCTTGCCCCTGGAACCCAGGCACTCACGTTATATTTTCAGCTTCCAAGTCAGTGCTGGAGCACTCACACCCTTCTCAAGGATTGGGAGCAGGGGCGTCTAATTCATTTTTGTTGCAGACCACATCAGCCTCGAAGTTGCCTTCAAAGGGCCAAAATAATTTCAGGACTGTCTAAATGTAACTGCTCCTTAATCGTTAAAGAGTTGAACTTACATTCGACCCTTTGAAGGCAACCACGAGGCTGATGTGGTCCGTGGTGAAAACGAGTTTGACAGCCCTGATCTAGAGGGTGGAAATTTGATTGATGTGTTGGTGGGAGATACCAAAACTTTGCGTCCTCAAGCTCTCTTAGCATCCCACCCTCCCTGGCACTTCTCTTTCCAGTCTTGCCTCTCTTTTTCTGCCTTTGCTCAAGGTCTATTGTTTTACACTTTCACATTCATGCTCTCCACACACAGAGATAGGGAGGGCTCCCCATCCCAGACTGAGAGTGGAGCCCAACAGGAGACGGTACATGGTAGGCTGGGTCTGATACTGTAGGCTTTTTTTTTCTCTCTAATTCTGTTGCGCGTGGGTCACCGGCCAGCAGTGACCCCGGAACGCTGTGGATGGCTCGACGATAAACACGCGAGAAAAAACACCACATGCACAGAGACAAGCTAGTTTCTGTGGGGAAGTAGGGACAGAATGGCCACCCCCCCTAGTGGGGAGCGCGCTGATTTACCGTCCGTACCTGCTTTTATTAGGCTCATTTTGCAGAATAATTCAGGTAAAGTACAGTACTCATTAGGGGGAAGTAAGGAACTATAGAAAACAAAGAACTCTGCCGGTCTGTTGAGTTGGGGTCAAAGAGCTGTAAGACTGAGGAACAAAATAACTTCTTCCTAAGACCCTTCTCATTCAACTGAGAGCATTCTAAACAAAGAAGGTTTCACAGTAATTTACATGTTCTTTCTTAGGCCTGATCACCCCGGGAAATCCGCACTTCTCAGTACAGAGCTGCACCACCCTGTCATTGTTTCAGGCTTAGGTGGAGCAAGGGAACTAAGGCAACTGGGAGACAAGGAGGTTTTTTCCCCAGACGCTGAGAACTCAGGCTATGTCAAAGCCAAGGAGCGAGGGTCCATCACCCCCTTTTGCTGCAGCCCCCCCCAAGTCCTTCTTTTGGGGGGCCTCCCAAAGTGATCGTGCCTGGCTTAGGTCGTTCCCCCGTGGGGAATCTTACCCGTCTTTGGCTAACCGACCAAGCTTTTGGGGGGTTCAGTCATGAATAAAGCAGCAGAAGCAGCATTCCTGCCAGGGAGATAAGCTTTTGTCTCCTTGCTGGCTTACAGTTCCAAGGGCGTTCCCTTAGCCTTAGCTAGGCGGGGGTTTCAGCCTCTGATACCAGTCAGGGCGGTTCCCAACATAATTCTTGCCCTGGAGATGTTGCTTCTTTGGTTTACTGTTTAAAAGTTGGGAACAGAGGGTGTGGGTCTTGACTAAACATTCCCCAGCGGCCAGTATGCTGGCTTTTGCTGTAGGCCACTTGAGTTTGGCTCTGTTATAGGAAGAGTGAATTAAAAAAAAATTGAACAATGAATGAAAAAATTGAACACATGGTTTAACCTCAGCCATTATGAGAAGAGGTTGCAAAAATGGGTTTAGGGTCCAAGTCAAAGCACATAAAAATAAAGGAGAAAATGCATAAGGAAAAGAATGAGAATATTATCATAAGTTGCTGAAGTAGAAGAATGTTATAAATGTCCAAAAGAAAGCCAGAAGCTATGACAAAATGTATTTTCATGAACACTCACTTGGCAAGGCGCAATTACTATTAGGGTCACCTAATCACAAACTTAGGCCTCAGGCCTGTAAGCTTATGCTAATTTGAACAGCTGTTCCAAGGAGGTTTTGTGCTATTTGTTTGACAGATGAAGAAAATGGTACTCACTAATGGTCTGAGCTGCTTTGACACAAACTGATTTCCCTTTTGTTAAAACGTGCAATATCAATTGCAAATATCTTTGACAATCTGAACCTATTCTTCAGTGTTGACATCCTAAGGAAATTGTTTTTTTCAAAACCTGAAATCCTCATTTAAAAGGATATTACCATTATTGTCACCAATTTCCCCTCGTTCTCTTCCCAAGCAGAACTGAGAAGTGGGGAACTGTATTGAGAAGTGGGGGTCATATATGTATTCCCATTGTTTGAGGAAGATTGTTAGTCATCTTTGTTTTGGATTGTCATTATTTGGAGCTAATCTCCCCTACCTTTGGAAATAAAGGGGATGATTACATTTTATTCACAAGGAGGGGTTTATGGGACTCAATGTTGCAGGAACAGCTGTTTCTCTTTACTACAGCATTTGCTTTCTTTCATTGCATAGGAAGTCAGCTGGTAAATGCTACTAACTGTTGAAACACAGAATTAGCTTTTGTTACTATTTGGATATAATTTTTGCCTAATTGTTTTTATAGAAGAGAGTAAAACATCTTTAAAATAATGTGTCATCGGGACAAAGAAGATAGAAGACACAATCAAAACGAAAGCCATTCAGCTGGAAAATGTAGATAAAATGTGTGAAAATTAATAACAACTGAAAACACTGAATTTCTATAGAAGCTTTCAGGAAAGCTCACAAACAGAGAGCTGGAGAGTAAAATCTCTTCTACTTTCTTGCAAAATTACAGCTCAGGATATTTAGAATTCTCAGTCTTCTCAGATAACATTTTTGAATGATCAGAATTATTCAGATTAATAGGATTCAGGGATACAGATTTGTTTTTGCAACGTTCTAGTAAATGGATTTCAAGGATAGAGTGTTTTGTTTCTGTTGTTACTGCTGCACTTAAGAAACTGTAATTTCCTTTTCTCACTTCCTTCAGCTCAGCAATATTGTCTGCATTGAACTCGGTGTCTTTCCATTTTATTTTCATCAGTCTGTGGTTATTGGGCCTCTGAGACCTCATTCTTTCACAATTCTCTGATGCTCTTCCCTCATGTTCTCTCTAATAATATTTAGGTGTTTAAAGACACACGTTATTATACTCTTTATCTGCTAAGAGGAGCAATGTTAATTCTTCCTGCACTTTAGCATTTTGATGGCCTTCCATAGCCACACACTTAATTAGTGGGCTTAATGAAAAGAAAACTGACAGTTATGACCATCCACTTACGGACACTCTCTCGTAAACCTATTAAATGACAAGTTAGTCAACAACAGGTACTGTATCATACATAGATAACTATATACCCTGGTGTTTGGCCTAGGGTCTCTATTAGTCAAAGTTCTCCAGACAATCAGAACCCGTGAGATGTATATTATGCAGAAAGATATTTACAAGAAATTGGCCTGAGCAATTATGGAGATGGGTAAATCCCGAGATTCACGGGGTGAGTCAGAAGACCTGAAAACCAGAAGAGTCCATGCATAATTTCTATCCAAAGGCCAGTAGGCTCCAGACCCAAGAAAAGTCAATGTTTCAGTTAAATTAAACCACCAGAAGGCCAATGATTGTCATCAATGTTGTTGCTCAACAAATATTTATAAATTGATGAGTTTCCCTATTTATTCTTCAGAACAGTTCTGCAACACATTTTCGTCTTCATGTTAACGACAAAACATGTGGTTTAGAGACTTAATGCTATTTGTCCAAGCTAGGTAAATCAAGTCTTAAAAGCAATGTCAATTTAGGTAAATAATATTTGACTGAAACAACAGCGTCCTAAGTCTCTCATCTTCTTAGCATGTATTGCAATGAAAACATTTTGAGAAACATGAGTGGGGTCATAGAAAAAATAGCTAGTGCATGGGTTTTGATAAAGTAGTTAATGTTGTGATGAAAATTTGTGTCAGTCTAATTACTGAAGTTTTATTTTTTTATTAGGGTTCACCTAATGTACCACGCATTTCAAAAAGTTCTTTAAAAATAAGAACCTGTTTATTAGGATATTCAGACTGATTAGACATTTGATCCTACCTCTTGAAGAAAACAATTTTAAATGCTGATTATAGTATAGTTTGGAAAACAATTCCTGAGAGCATATAGGAACCAGTAAAAAATAAATAATTTACCACTGCAAAATATATGTGAAAGACCTGAGAGGGTCCACAGGCCATCCTACCACAAAGACATTCGTCCAATCTGAGAAACACGATTGTAACTTTCAAAGCTAACAGCAGGTGGGTAGCCAAAGACAAAATTCAGTCTAATTGTCTCTGTAACAATGAGACTCCAAAAGGCTACTCTCCCAATGAACCCAGGAGAAAGGGCCTTGGTGCTCAGCAGAGGGCAGTATCTCTGGGAAATTGTGAGCCCAAGCCAGCCCTCATGGAGATTTCCATCCCAAGTCACTTATTTCTGCAGTTTAAAATGATTTCACACCGTGAACACAGCAAAGAGCTGTCTAGACTGGTAAGTGTTCTGGGCAAATCCTTTCTGGAAAAATACACCTTAAGCGGAAGTTTCAAAAAACTTCTCACATAGGCAAATAATTTTCCAAGAAAATGAGTCATTCAGATTAAAGATATTAATAATGATCACTGAGCACACAGGGAAGGAAACAAAATACCAAGTGCAAGAATCAGAACAATAAATCCTGAAACATATACATGGAGGATTTAGATACTGGCATTTACAGGTAAAGACTACTAAATAGCCTTGTTTTATACAGTCAAAGCAAATAAAATACAAGCTTGAAAAACTGCAGGAAACAGCAAATTACAAATGGTTACCAAGCAGATTTATAAAACAATCAAATAGGATTTCAAGAATTTAAATCTATAATTATTTGATGAATAGACTTCCAGCTATGATGAAGTAGTTAGTGACAGAACAATGCCCCAATTAAGAACAAACAGATACATCCAGCTAAAATTTGAACATCTGTATAAAGGAGTTGCGGATGTTACCAGGATGAGAGGGGACAAGATTCTGGAGAGGAGGAAAGTTTGCAGAGAAAAAAAATTGCCAGCTGTTTTCTACTGTAGCCATTTGCTGATATAAGTGAAAACAGGGAAGGATGGCTATTAGCAGAAAAACAAAAACAAAACGAGACCATTGTGGCAGTCTTACTGGGTTGAAAAACGAAATATGTGACTTGAAGAATCAAGATCCCCTCAAATGAGGACAGACAGCTCTGAACCTCAGTTGGTTTTTTTCCCTCAAGAAATCTGTAGAATCCTGAACCTACACAAAATGGTAGACTAAGTCAATTCTGTTTGGGTTTCCCCCAAAAAGCAGAACCTGGTACAAAGATTTGAGTGTGAAAGTAGTGTTTTTGGGAGATGATCTCTGTACTGCTGGCAGAGGAGAAGAAAGAAAGAAAAGGATGGGGGAAGGAAATAAAGAAGGATGCACTTTTCAAGCAATTCACC
The DNA here is from genome assembly GCF_019186645.2 of Phyllostomus hastatus. NCBI lineage: Eukaryota > Metazoa > Chordata > Mammalia > Chiroptera > Phyllostomidae > Phyllostomus > Phyllostomus hastatus. Next base: position 22,987,234 of record NW_025333737.1, on the reverse strand, counting down.
ACTGAAGGTAAAGGAGCTTAATCCACTGGTGAACTCTAAGATATGGTATCAAACATGCATCTCAGAGCTACCCCACCCAAAGGATAAGGGAACTGGAGTGTTTACGCACAAATTCCTGTCGATCCATGCCTCACGATCCTCCCAGGGGTTGTAAATAAAGTCCACGTTGTCTGCGTCAGTAAAGCAGAACCTGGTGGCTGGAGAAAGCCCTCAGGAAAAGGCATGCAGGTCCTGGCATTTGGCAGTTGGACAAATGCGCACTGAAATCTCCATTTCAGACAAGCTGATCATTACGCCCAATAAAGTGGACGCATTCTACTGAATATTATTTTCTAGGAACTCATGATTTATCTTCTTAATCTTATGTTTTATTATTCAATGCCTTTGGTGACACAGCAGCATAGCTTCCTTGAGGGATTATAGTTAATGTAAGATTCTTAAGCAAAGAAAGAAAATTTCATCTTATGCAAACTTACAGCTGAGTTTCCCTTTTAAAACTCCCAGGCTCTAGCTGCAGAGAGGCATAACTTGTGACAGCTGCAGGACTAATTAAGGATTAACCCACCTTCGTCATAGAACACTGAGGTCCAAAGACGGGGACTGACTTGCTAACGACACACAAAGAGTGCTTGGGCTCCTACCATGCTCAGTGGCCTTGATTTTCCTTCTAAAGCATGAGTGTGTACAAAATCTAGACGATAATATGCAATGGTGAAAGAGGATTGGGGGGGCAGTTGTGGGGAGTCTATGATTTGATTTGAAAGAAATTTAACTTTTATTCATTAATCCTGCTACATGACCTTTTTGTATAAAGTTGTATAATATTTTACATGATCAATACAATATACTGCGTGTATTTTCACAGTTTTATTTCCATTCCAATTCATTCTAAAAAGAAGTTGCCCAGTTACAGAAGAAAAAACTATATATATATTTCCAAGATATATATACATATATATTTCCAAGATTAAAAAAGTAAATGAGACTATTCTGGCTTATGTTGATTTGCTATGTCATCACCAAAAGAGGTTTGGAGCTAGCTAAACAATTTCCAGGCAATCAACTTTAGTACACTCTTTAGTCAAGATATTCTGGAGATGGAGAGAAAGAGGGGATGGAGTGTATTAAAAAGTGGCTTTAGCTTTCATTATTTCTCAAAGACCGAGAAGAAGAAAAACGTCTAGGTATATCATTCTTCTCAACACACGCCAAGGTGGGCTTCTACAGCCACCACTCCAATACTGCTCTTGTCCGGGACAATAATAACCTCGGAGACACCAAATCCACTGTCGAGCTCTCTTATCCCACTTCAGTTCTCAGCAGTACATATAATATTCGTCCACTCTCTCCTTCTTCAAACATATTCTTCTCTGGGTTTCCATGGTAACACTCTATGATGATTAGTTTTATAATATCAGGTGCCCTAATATTTATTTGATCAGACAATTCTGGATGTTGCTGTGCAGGCAGTTTTTAGATGAGGTTATCATTTAAATAAGTAGATTTTGAGTAGAGCAGATTACCCTCGGTAATGTGTGGAGGCCTCAACCACCTGAAGGCCTTCTGCAGAGAAAACAGACTGAGGTTCGCCCAAGGGAGAGGGCGTTCTGCCAGCAGACAGCCTTCGGAGTCCAGCTGCCACATCCGCCCTTCCCGGGGCCTCCAATCTGCCGGCCTTCCCTGCTGATTCTGGGCTTGTCGGCCTCCACAGTGTTATCGCGCTCACACTCACACTCACACGTGTGTTTTCAACAGTGTGTACGTTATCCGCTCTGTTCCTCTAGTGCCCGGAGTAACGCCCGTGCCTCGGCCACAGCCTTTCCATCTGTGTTGGCTCCTTGTCCTCCGTCTGGCTTCCAAAACGTCAGTGTGCCCAGGACTTAGTCCTGGGACCGACTTCTGGGTCCACACGTTCCCTCCAGGAGACCTCTGCCGCAATGCCATGTGAACGATAAAGACTCTCAGATTTCCGGCACTGACCTTTTTCCAGAATTCTAGGAGACAAGTCCATCCACCCAAAGATTCAACAGTGATTAGAAAGCCACCTCGGCTGAAACCGGACTTGGTTTCCTCCTCCAGACCTGCTTCTTGCCCAGCATTTTCTCTTTTAGTAAATGGACCCACCAATGACTGGGAGCCTTCCCTCCCTCCAAACTTCCAGCTCATGAACCAGTTCTGCCAGTTCTGCAGGCAAACACACTTCAGATCTGCGCAGTTCTCTGCACACCACCGTCGTGTGTCCTGGCTTGTTCCGTAGCCTCCTAACTTATCTGTCCTCGCTGTAATCACTCATTTTACACACAAAGCAAACCCATTAATCATGTTCAATGACAAATCAAATGATACCTCATTCTTACTTAAAAGTCTCCGATCACTTCCAACTTTATCGAAAATAAAAACCAAGCTTTTCACCATAGACTGGTCGCCTTCCAGCTCTTTGACCTGCTTCCTACAAGTCTCCGCATTGCCTGCTACATGCCAGCCTTCCAGGCGCCTTTCTCTATGTTAAATACGCCAGGTGTGCTCCCCTCTAAGGCCTTTCTCAGGCTGTCCTCTTAGTTCAGAACGCCTCCTCCCTTCTCATTTGTTCATACACTTGAACTTCCACATGGACCATAACTTAAATGGTAGCACTGTAAAGAGGACTCCTTGACCTCCCAATATTTAATAACCACCCAGACTCTCTCTGACATGTCATTGCTTGAATTCTCTGCATGGCACTTAACACTGACATTTTCCCTTTGTTTTTGAATGTTCTTTTTATATTTCTATTTTCCCCACATAAATGCAGCTCTGTGAGTGAAGACCTTATTTATCTTTTTCACAGCGATAACCCAGGTACCCCGGACAGAACTTGGCATGGACCGCATTCTCAATAAAGAATAATGAATAGAGTAAAAAGGCTAAACATAGATGTGACACAATGTTAACGGTTGCTAATCTGGGAAATACAGGTATTTGTTATAGTATCCTATTAACGTTTCTGTATTTTTAGAATATTTCAAAATTCCATCTAGATAGAGAGATAATTGGCGGGATCATTTGAAAGAAGCAGCTCGTCTTTCAACCAGGACTTGTCAGCCTGAACGGAAATGTGGGTTCACTGGAAGAGCGGCATTCCAGTGTCAGTGGTGCTGCACGGTCTGGGACTGCAAATGAGGAGTCAGGGCTTGAAGTTACCGTCTAGAAATAGGTGGTGGAATTCCTAGAGTCCCCCCACCCTGCCTTCTTAGTTCTGCATAAAGTTGAGTAATGCCAAGTCCCTGGTAGGGTGATCAGAACCGTGTTCTGATAGGAGCAGCAGTCTGGGCCCGTGGAGAGAGCAATGTCCTCAGGCCAGGACGCCGGTCCTCTCCCATCAGCTTATGGGGGAGGGAGGGAGATTTGGGAAAGGCAACTTACCTTTGGTGTGTGTGTGTGTGTGTGTGTGTGTGTGTGTGTGTGTCTGGTTTCCTCTTATGCAAAAATGAGGGAGTTAAGGCCTTCTTTTGAAATGATCTCACTTTCAATCTCCATTCCAACATTTTTTATAAGTTCATTTAAGAATACCTGAAATTTCAGAGAAAATTTTCAAATGCCAAATTTGTATTAATACTAGAATTTTTTTATTCCAGAGACTTGCTATTCAAAATGTGGTCTGTAGACCACCAGCGTGAGGATGCCCTGGTTGCGTTTTATAAATGGGAATTTTTAAAAAATATATTTTTTCCATTACCATTTAACCCCCTTGTATACTCCTGCCCCCTGTAATCATCATAGTGTTGTCCATGTCCATGAGTCCTTTTTTCCTTTTTATTCAATTCCTCCACTCCCTAATCCTCCCCACCATAGCTGTTATCCTGCTCTTTATCTATGAGTCTGTCTCTATTTTGCTTGTTAGTTCAGTTTGTTTGTTAAATTCAATATATAAGTGGAATCACATAGTATTTGTCTTTCTCTGACAGCTTATTTCACTTAACATGATATTCTCCAGGTCCATTCACACTGTCACAAAGGGTAAATTTTTCTTTTTATGGCTGAGTAATATTTCATTGTGCAAATGTCCCATAGTTATTTTATCCACTTATCTACTGATGGACACTTGGGCTGCTTCCATATCTTGGTGATTATAAATACTGCTGCAGTGAACATAGGGGTTCTTATGTTCTTTCAAATTAGTATTTTAGGGTTTTTCAGAGATATTATCAGAAGCAGGATTGCTGGGTCAAAAGGCATATCTATTTTTTAAGGTATCTCCACACTGCTTTCCACAGTGGCTGCACCAGTCTGCACTCCCACCAACAGTGCAAAAGGGTTCCCTTTTCTCCACAACCTCTCCAGCACTTGTTTTTTGATTCATCAATGATAGCCATTCTCACAAGTATGAGGCGATACCTCATTTTGCTTTTAATTTGCATTTCTCTGATGATTAGTGACATTGGGCATCTTGTCATACACCAATTGATCATTTGTATGTCCTCTTTTGAGAAGTGCCTACTGAGGTCCTTTTCCCATTTTTTAATTGTATTGTTTGTTTTTTTGGTGTTGAGTTTTGTAATTTCCTTAAAGTAAATGTTGGATATTAACCCCTTATCAGATGCATTGGTGAATATATTCTCCCATTCCATGGGTTGTCTTTTTATTTTGTTAATGGTTCCTTTGATGTGCAAAATCTTTTTAGTTTGATGTAGTCCCCTTTGTTTATTTTTTCTTTTGTTTCCCTTGCCTGGGAAGAGGTAGCGGAAAAAATATTGCTGCAAGCAATGTCCAAGACTTTACTACCTATGTTTTCTTCTGGGATTTTTATAGTTTCAGGTCTAATATTTAAGTCTTTAATCCACTTTGGATTTAGTCTTGTGTGCGGTGGAAGAAGATGGAGATGGGAATTTTAAGCCCCACCCCTAACTTATTGAATCTCAGTCTGTATTATAACAAGGTCCCCAGATGGCTCTTGGGCATATTAAGAGTTACACATGCTCATCTACAGCACTTAGCACAAGTTTCTGCATGAGATGACTTTAGTAGTCACACCTGCTTACAAACACCTGGTGACTTGTAGAGCACTGATACTTACATTTGAGCGACCTTTCTAAAATTTATTTCACACATTATTTTCCTAAATCTTCACAAAATCTCATCGAGTTGTTAAGCGGTTCTTACTGTCACTAATTTGCAGATGACAAAAAGGCCAAAGGGGACAGAACTTGTGCATCTCCTGAGGAGTCCACGCCATCACCAACACCCCAGTTAGGCCGGGCGATACCTTAGCAACATTGCGTCTCCTCCCCAACCCACGCAGTTTATGCCACGTCGAGGAGAGCCGTTGGGGCTGCGGCTCAGTGCAGAATTTTAAAATTCCCGTAGGTACTGAAAAATAAATCACATTCTCCAAGTCATTCTGAGTTGAGCTAAAAATCCAATTATCACTTTGCTGGCTGACATCATAAATCGCTACCAATTCTCAGCAGCTAAGAGATAACCTTAAAAGCACTAACTGCCCTGAGCTTATGACCTCCTTGTGAAGTTTCTTAGAACATCCCCCTCAGAGCCGTGACATGGGTTAGAATGTCAAGCGGACACCTGGATTCAAGTTCTGACCCTGACTCTTTCTGACCGGCTATTATACAAGTGAATTCTTTCATCTCTTTGAGGCTTAGATTCCCTTCTGTAAGATGAAGACTGTTTTTCTATTTGTAAAGGTGCCACAATTAAAGGAGATAATGAATGCTGAGTGCTTAATACAATTTTTAGCTCCCAGTAAGAGTACGTAGATCATAATCGGGGTTATTATCATTCACTTCTCTAAGAAAGTTTTCTCATCTGTCAGATGGCATGAACTGAAAAGAACAATCTCACAACTTTCTGACATTTGAAAGTTTAACTTATGTTTACACTTATGCTCTAACCCTTCATCCAGAATGCACAGCTTGCCTTCCTAAGTAGACTGGTGTGGTTAAATTATACGACCGTTCATCCTGCAAGGACACACACTACAGAAGTCATTATATTTTTATTTGAATCCTATAAATTCAATGAGGGGAGTCATGCAAATGCACACACACACATATATCTTATAAATCTCTGGGGTTTTTAAACTGCTTTTTCAAATTAGAAGAATGAGTACCCATAGTCAGTGGCCTTACCCTAAAAAGGTCACCAAAATTTAAAAAGCTAGAGGAGCTGTGGTAGGTAGGTGTATTCAGCAGCATGAAGATACAAGAACAGGGTGGAAACAAGAGCCATTTGAAGGGAGGCATTTCGCAGCTGGAGTCGTCATGTGCTAATTCTACAAGAAGAAGGCAGTCATTCATTTACCCTGTTACTCATTTGCATAAATTCCTACCCTTGAAGATATATAAATATTTCACTCTTAACAGAAAAGAAAGAGAAAAAAAGAAGAGAAAAACCTACACCACGTGTGCTGAGTCGCCCTACAGTCCTGTAGTGCAATAGTGATGAGGATGTTCATCTTCACCCCCACTTCCGTGAGCGTAACTTCCCGTACAAACGTGTCCGAGGGCCCTTAAAGATCCTACGCTTTCTCTTTTTACATGGTGGTTATTGTTATGACTGTGACCCAACTGCCACTAAAGGATGAATCAAAATTGGATAGAGAACGTTCCTGATTCTTCAGATCTTGGAGTAGAATTTTGGATTCTTCCCTTTAAGTGTCTGATGTGTTGTTTGGTAAAAATAAATGTTTTATTCCTATGGATTGTTGACTGTCTTTCTCTAGGAAGATGTCAAGCCTCAATCGTCTATTGTCTGATTAATTTGGGGGGATGTTTAAAATGTGATAAAGAAAAATGATAACTCAGAAGATAATATTCTTTTAGAGACTGTATTGTTGGTGTTCTGTTTACAGGAGAATAGATGTCACTGTGATTTCATCACCACATTAACTTTGCTTTTAAGAAAGCAAGAAATCTACCAGATATAAAATGGATCCAAAAAAGAGTTCAGGGATGACTTGCATCCTGAGATACAATCATTCATTCAACCACCATTTATTGAATGCCCATTCTGTCAGATTCTGGGTTGAGTTCAAAAACAGGAAAAGGAAAACAAACAAAATATTTCCTGGTTTCAAGGAGCTTAAACTTATGTGGAAGAGAGAAACACTATGAATTAAATCAAAGTAAAAATTATGTAAATAAAAACATATATAAAATAATTTAGAAATACCAGAAAATAATTATAGTTTGATGTTGAGAGGACTCAAGAAAAACCTTCATATAAGGAAGAACTATATTTTATCTCAGCCTCACGAATATTGGGCCCTGTTGTTCTGTGATTGACTAACAGATATATGGATATTTTTGCCCTCATACATCCACTAATACAATCAGTTCAATAAAAATTCATTGGGCATTGCTTACAAGAATTCAAGGGGGTCAGAGTTATTGTATCTTATAGAGTGGGAGTGGTGAAAGGTGGTTATATATTTCAAATAAGTTCTCAAGTCCAATTTGATTCTAAAAAATATCACTTAAAGATCCCCAAATTCTAACCATTATGCTATATTTTAACCTCTAGTAGAGCACAGAATAGTTACCCTATCAAAGTCTTTCTCAAAATGTGGTCTGTAGACCACTGGGGTCTCTTAAAATTCTTGTTAAGGGGCCATAAAGTCAAAACTCTTTTCCTAACAATAATAAGATGTGATTTGCCATTTTCATTGTGTTGCTATTTACACAGATAATGGGTGAACTACTGGCACGTGTGTGCAAATTAAAGCAAGGTGACAAGACTGTACTAGAAGTTGTATTTGCACTGCCACAATTCACAGGAAAAAAGTTTTACTTACAACGTCCTTGGCAAAGCAGTATAAATTATTCATATTATTAAATCTTGATGTTTGAGTATACGTATTTAATATTCTGTATGACAAAACAGGAAATACACCGGAAGCACTTCTGCATACTGACGCACAGTGATGCTACTGAGGAACAGGACTTACGGGATTATTTGAGTTGAGTTGAACTAGCCAGGGTTTTTACTGGAAAGAGTGACCAACAGGCAAACTGATTATTCATTTAGGCTTGTGCTACTTGTCAAAAATAAATGAAATAATCCTGTCATGCCAAGGAAAAAGGGTGGTCATTATTTGTTGACAATGATAACATTTGAGCTTTCAAGTGAAAATTAAACTTTTGAGAAATTTGTATCTGCTACCATGAGCTTAAGAGTTCCCCAAGAGTTGAGACTTTTCTGACGATAATCTTGGTGATATTGACTATCGTAATTCTTTTCAACATTGTCTACTAAAATACATCAGCATTTGGAATATCTGCATGCCTCAGCAAATTGGTATTTCCCAAACAACCAATGCATGGTGTTACAAAATCATGTTTGAGTCTAAGATCCATTCCAAGTGAAATAGACCAATGGATTTTAAACATAAATTGATGTGTTTTCAGATTTCATATTACAAATAACCTTTAAGAAACTAGTTTGTCAAAGTTGGGAATTGGATCAAAGAAGAATATCTACAATTATCTGGAAAAGGTATTAAAATATTCCCTTTTTCCCAACTACATATATGTATGAGGTGAAATATATCTTACAGTAGTTCAAGCAAAACAATATATTACAACTAATTTAAAGTAATGCAGATGTGATAATACAAGTGTTTTCAATTAACCCAGATATTTGAAACATTTTAAATGACTTTAAACAATGAAACATTTTTCATTAAAATCTTTGGAAACTATATTTTTCAAAATATATTATGTTAACATATAATACACTTATTGTGATTTTATATGAATTACTATGTATTTTTAAACATCTCCAACTTAATTCTAATATGTGAAATTTTAACAGACTTATTTCTCACAAGCACGTGCTCATTGGACTCAATAATTTTTAAGAATGCAAGGACACACTGAGTCCAAAAACTTTAATAACTACTGCCTTATCAGATGTAAAACTATACTATGGTGCTAGATTAATTAAAACAATATGTAATTTGAATAAGAACATTTAAGCACATTGATACAGGGAATAGAGTTCAGAAATAGGCTCACATATGTGATGATTAAATACTGTGATAGAGTTTGCATTTTAAATTAGAAGTTATATCAAGCAGGGTCTTTTTTATTGTTGCTCGGTTACAGTTGCCCCCCTCTTCCCCACTGCTCACCGCTCCCCCGTAGCCCCACACTCCCATAGTCACCCCCTCACTGTCCATGTCCATGAATCTTCTATTCATGTTCCTTTGCTCGCCCCTTCCCCTCCAAGCCAGTTCTTGACAGGAAACAGATGGCACTATGAGAGGAGGTAATTGAAGGAATTTTCATAAAGGGACTAGTTTCAAGGTTATGAGCTGAATCGAGGGAAGCTAACAACAGGGATGGGGAGGCCCCATTTTGCTACAAACAGTGTGATCCTTTACCATCTTGGGTGTGAAGGTCAAAGGGAAGGGGGTATGGAAGGTGGAGATTGAACTATTATTCCCTTAGTAGCGGTAGGCGGAAGCTTCCAGGAAGGCAGCGTTGTCTCCAGAAGAGAAGCGGTCCTTGGCAGGCCAGCAGGAAGGGGGCCAGAGGAACAACCAGCCCTCGGCTCCCTCCCATCCTCTCAATCCGGCTAACGCCTCCTGTGGGCCGAACCCAACGGAGAGCCACACCATTCTAGGAACAGAAGTAGACAATGGTGAAAAGAGTAGCTGGAGGGACAAGTCTACCCTTTCTGCTCCTCTAAATTCCATCTTCTTCTTTGCCTAGACCTGCTCAGACCTACGCACCATTTCCATTTGGTAAAGGAAGGTTGCTGTGCATGACTGTTGGCATAGCTCAGCGGATTAGACAGCACCCGGTTCGCTATGGGCAGTGTGGGTAGCAAATCGCTTAGGGTCTCCGATCTCCCTTCCGCAGGAGTCTCTGATACAAAATAGTAGCACATACCTGTGACCTGCGGTAAAGGAACTACACAAATCACTGAGACAAACACCCTTGTGTGACAAGGAGGCCAGGCTCCTTGGGGAAAAGACCTTCAAAGTGGGTAAGAGGCCGTTAACAGCCTCCACAGTGACTTCAGCCAGGTTTCTGCTTACCAGAGCTCAAATTATTTTGCTTAATCCGTCCAACAGCACATCCATAGACTCCTCTATTTTATTCCTAGGGATTCTGTGATCAGTCACCCATTGCCAAGACTGCCGCAGCAGTCTTGGAACACTTGGATTACAACAGCATTCCCAAGGTTTATTGTAGTAATCATTGCTCTCAACCTGTCTGTGATGGGTGTGCGCCATTTACTTGGCCTCCGCCATTCAAGGACCCTGGTGCTTCCCTTTGAATAGAGAAAGCCCAGTTCCATCGCAGCATCTCCAGTTCTTACTGGGACGACACTGGAACTTTCCAACAGGTTGGATGTCCTCTGTCCTTATTCCCCCATCTGGGCAAGTCAATGTCTAGGTCAGGGGCATACCTAATGTACACACAGGCACTATCGCCTGTAGAAAAATGCATTAACAGGGACGGAAGAATAAACTTTCGTACGTGCATTTTCCCTCAGCTTCTGTGGTCAGGGCCACCGCTGATCTGCACCTAAAAAGTTTCCTTCTTGATCTGCAGGAAGTCAATGAAGATGACCTTCTTGAGGCTGAAGACAATAAATCATTAACCCCTGGGGCCACAGAAAATAAATAGGGAGGCTCTGTTCAAGCTAAAGAAAATAAATTAAACATAAAAGATGCTATTTCAGGGTCAGAGATTTATCATTTTTAAAGCTGGTTGAGAGCTAGACTAAGATTGCGAAGTTCCAGAAAGAGGCTCTCCCCTGCATCCCTGAAAAACTCACAAACCCTCCACAGCCGTCCTCTGGACTGCGAGACGCCCTGACGCAGTCCCTCGTTCATCCCTCCGCCTGTGCTTCTTCGTGGAAGAGGATGCCCCCTTCTGTTTCCTTCCGAAGCCGCTTTGCATACGAGCAGGAAATTGCCCTACTCCAGCTCAGAGGTAACTTGTCACAGCACGTACTTAAAATCGTCTTTCCAGCTTCCCAGACAGCCTCTTCGGGTGATCTTCCCATCTGCATATGGTTTATGATGATTTCAGTGCCTGATTTGTGCCTGAAAGAGCCTCACTTGAAATTATGATTTGATATGGCAGTATTTCTTGTGGTGCCTCTAAAAACAACAAAATAACTAAGTCTGAGGGCAAGAACGCAGCACACGAGCTTTTGAAAAAGCGTGCATTTAACTTTTTACCCTATTAAAGATTTGTCATTTAGTCTCTATAGAATACCTAAAATAAGTGTTTTGAAAAGCGGTGTTATTTGTGCCATTTGCTGCTAAACTGAAAACTGTTTAGAAAAAAAAATTTAATATCGTTTTCCAGTTTCTGTTACGAACAGTAGTTTAATCCCAAAGCATGTGTTGAGCACCTACCATGTGGTAGCAACTATACAAGTGGCTAGAGAAGTCCTTCTCACCCGGTCTGCGTATCAGAATAAATCAGGTAGTATTTGTGAAGTAGAAGGTGCCCGAGCCTTCAGCAAATCAGCTTCAACTTGTCCGGAGTGGGACCAAGATGCTCCTATATCTAAAACACTCTGTGATATGCACCCAGGGTACTGAACCGTTACACTTAGTGATACGGGGGGGATGGGATCCAACTCCTACCCTTCAGGAGCTGGTCATCTGAAAAGGAAGATGTCTTAGTCATCATAGAGTCTATATGTCCATTCCACAGTATCTGGATATATGAGGTTGGCTGCACCAGAGTCCAAATGTTGAGTGCATTGAGTACATCTGATATGACCAAGAACCAAACACGAGGTGCAACACGCACATGTGTATTTCTGTATGTACACTCACTCACGCACACATACAACAAGCTGCAGTAAGTATGCTCAGGCCCATATATGGAACTCCACAAAGCGTACCGAACAGAACTCTCTGTACAATTACTCTCACTTGGTGTTCCCCAGCCAACGGCAGATTAACAAGGGTAGAGGCTGTTAGCGTGAGAAAAATTGTCAGCAGTAGGTGACATTAACAGTCTGTGTGGGAATAAGTGACGAGGCAGGAGAATGTTCAAACTCAGACACAATAACGTGAAAACTGCAGCAGTTGGCATCATGTCACCAACAGGATGTAGAGACTCACCCAGGCCCCGAGGGACTGAGTCTGTGAGTACACCGTACGGTATGCAAGAACTAATGTTGACGGCGCGTCATCCTCAAAGTTTACATTACACTCCATGCCCTTGATTCAGTAAGGCAGGGAGGTTTGTAATTCTTGGAAACATAATTCACTCTTTAAATTTTAGAAGGTTGGTTTCTATATTGGCAGAGTTAGGATACCTTCAGGCACCTGAAATCTTCATTCAAGAAAATAGGTAATTATTTTTATAAATCAAGGTGAATACAATGTCTACATCTCAGCAATAATGCAAGCAACATGTGCCATTCTGTTTGGTATTTGTTGCATGAGCATATTTAATTCCTGGGCTTCGTGAAGAGTGTATATAATATGGTAATTTAGTTCTAATTTAGAAACCCCCATTTTTTTCTGATATGCTATAAGGAGTCTTAAATACTTGTAAGAGAAAATTCAACAAGCCCTTGATACGGGTTATTGAAATTTCCCTGGAAAGATAAGTAAACTCATATTTGCTAAACGGGCATAGCACTTTAATGTAACTATTCCAACCTAAAGGCATAAACACTACACAAGTATAAGCAACTTCCTGAAAGAGTCCCCAAATTTGTTTATTCCTCTATTAACAAGAACTGGAATCTTTTCACTGCAAAAGCCTGGGCAATTCTTTGAAAAGCTGGTCAGAGAAATCAGTTATTAAGAGTGTAAATGAAGACTTTAATCATGCATAGTCAGAAGCCATACTGAAGCATCAGGCATTTCCATTTGACCTAATTTTAGGTGTCCTAAAAAGCTGCCATTGTTATGCTATTACAAAAGCCTTACAGAGCTTTAAAACTTCCTGACTTAGCTAGAGATCAATAAAATTAATCCGACATTTCCTACGCAACAGCAACAAGGCATTGATGAGAGCCTGTCATCCCATCCTAATGTTTTAGATGTCATTAGAATTTCAAATGGACTATTTGCTTCTTTAAAATAAAGGGTTTTTTTTTTACTGGTTATAAAGTTATAAACAGTTTTATATTCATACTGAACAAGAAAAAGAGTAGTTAATCACTATAATCCTACCATGCAGAATCAATAACTTTTAACACAGCAGTGTAATTTAAATTAGTTCAGATTCTATAACATACGTCATTTTAAATCCTAGGGTTTTATTTTCAGTGAAGGTATTTCAATACCATTTCCCATGTTACAACAGGGCTTTTGTTAGCATCATTTTAAATGCTATATTCCGTTCTATCCAATGTCCAACCTACTGAATTTATGTTGTTTTCAAACGTGCCACAAATGCCACAGCTCCATAAGGAACATGAATAGTGTTAGATGAGGTATCAATAGCAGCCTTTAAGCGATGTGGAGGCATTAGCTGATCAATCAATCGATGTGCATTTACTTAGCTTCTTTGATGTGTGGCAAGTTAACTGGGAGCTGCAAGGAACGGCACCGTTCAGAAGTGGAGGCGGGTGTAAGTGGGATGAGGGCCAGTGCTGTGCTCCTAAGAGCGAGCACCCGACTCATCCCTGAGCCCCAGGTGCTCATCCCAGCTGCATCTCACAGGGCCCGGTGACCCACTCTGGGCAAATGATCAAATTGCCCTGGGCCCACTTCCTCAACCCTGAAATCAGAATTAAATAAAATCATCCATATCGACCTCTAAATAAGGTCTCTGACTCAGAGAAAATGTTTATTAATTGTTACACTATTTTTATAGTCACTTGCTAAATGATTTGGGGCAAACCCTGAGATTCACAGAGTATAGGTTTCCTTAAATCTCCCTTAGGGACCATCAGAAAATGTGGGATAAGTCGCCGGGAAGGAAGATAAGTGGAACTCAGTACTTACTGGGAAGACAACATACGCATAATTCCACAGTGTGTCACTGTGCCTTATATACATACACACGTGAGTCACCTGATAAGACCTCCAAAAGATCTATGGAGCAGACCACCCTGCAGGTAAGGAAACTAAGGCTAGAAAGCTTGAGTTACTTTCCCAAGCTCAGTCAACTTGTGAGAAGCCCAGCCAGGGTTCAAATCAAGCAGATTGACTTCGGAGCAAGCCCTGGTATCTTATACTTCCTAACAAGAAAAAAGAAACCCTCCAGCATCGAATCCCTGCCACCAATTGCTGAATGATGTGAACAATTTTGTGCTGCGAGTGATTGAAAACAATCACAGGGGAAATTGTAACAGAGCTTCTTTTTTAGCTTTCTTTCCAAAAGCATTACCTGTATTGTTTAAAATGCATGCCACCCCATTTGAGCCACTTGCTATCACTTGCTAACTGCACAGAGCATAAAACTGTTTTGTTGGACTTGGCACTTTCCAAAGCTTGGGGAGTGTATCATTCAAAATAAAAGCCCATTGTTCGGGGAGAGGTGAATTGCAAGAACATCAAGAGTCCTGGAGAAGATTATTCACTCGCAGTCCTATTTGGCAGGATGTCAAATCTGGGCGCTCTCCCCCTGCCCTGAAATGCAGAAGTCACAAATGTTTGTTCTGATCAATTTCCTCCTCCTTGACCTCTCCTCACCAGTCAGTGCAATTTACCATGCTGGGCCGTGCTTGCATTTTTAACGAGTCTATTGCCTCCGAGATACCTTCAGGATGCTTGAGTGGATTCAAGATGGTGTAGAAGTAATGGAATTAGGCCTTCAGCACAGCTCTGCTTAATATGCTTTTAGCCTGCCTTTGTTTGAGGGATTCATCTTTCTTAAATTCTTGGTGCTCTTCAGTACCACTGAACAGAATAACATTAACGTGCACTTGTCATTATATCGCTAGTTAGACATACCCTTCTTTCGCAGGAGAAAACTCAGAGCAATAGCACTCATTAGCTACGTACATTAAAGCCTCGACAAAAGCCAGGTTGGAGTGTGAAAACTCATTTACACCTGCTGGAAAGGGATCATTAGCCAGCTGAATGATTAGAGGGAGTGCATGCCCAGGCGCTGGGAAGGACAAGAGGGTCCCAGAGTTCAAGTCTCAAAGATATTAATGCCAATGGTGTTGAGCACTTAAGGATTCTGATCCCGGAATCAGAATTAGTTCCATCACAAGCCTGAAGTGGCACAGTCCTGAAATGCTCCGGGGAATTTTCTTCACGCTAAGAAGGGCAAGGTCAAGAACGTGCTGTTGATCAGAAAGTGCAAGAGGATGGTGATTAGCAAGCCCTTCTTAAATTCGCCTCACTCTGCTTCAAGAGTCCTCATAGTGTGGGATGATTTTCTTTTCTTCTCTATGTCTCTTTTTCTGTGTGAGCACTGGAGTTGCAAGATAATGTGGTCAAATTGTTTTGTTTTGTTTTGTTTTGTTTTGTTTTGTTCTGAATGGAACTAAGAGATGCATCATTAAGGACAAAGAAAATTCAACACACAAGATTATGGACCATCTAGTCCGACTCTCCATGTAGGCAGAGGCCTGCAAGGAACTTATGTGTCCTTGCTACAGAAACAGTAGGCACACAGGCTGTTCCTCCACTGGCTCTCTCTCCCCCCTCTGACCTCATTCTAATGGTCTTCTTCCTTCTGGAAACGGGCAGAGAGCAGAAGCGAAAGTCCATCATTCAATGCTGCATTTGTTAAGACAGTGTCACAATACTTTTCCCTTTTTACAGTCACTCCACCACCCTGATCTCTTTAAATAACCCTTCTAAGTTTTCTCATTCTTTGACTTCAAAGGGACCCACGCATGAGACCCCTGCTTACACACTTTTCTCCTTCCTGCTCTTCCCCTCTGTCTATGTGACCGGAGGGCAGGAAAGGAGGTGAGCAAGTTCAGAGGGTTCTTAACAAAGCCCGAAGGACATATGTGGTCCCAGCTCTTGTAGCTCCTTCTCACCTCTCATTAGAATGTTGTGCACTTAAGGCATCTTTATCCCAAGTTTCAGACCTCTGTTAGCATCCAGAGAAAAGAGATAAAGGACCATTTAACATTTTTTCCCACGAATCTAACTGAAAACACAGAGGAGTTAGTCCTGCTCTCCTTGTTGGCAGGTTTAATAACACAGCCCTCCTTCTGATTCAGCAACAGCTCAGATCTTGACCCAATCAAGTTGCTGAACAACTGGAGGTGCTGAAGCTAACAGAAGGACTCCCTAAGGAGACTCCAAAGGAACCAACTCCACCCCCAAACCCGGCAAACATCTGCTCCTGACACTATTTCTCAGAAATCACAGCAATCCGAGTTGAAGGAAAGGGAGGGAGGAAAAGAGGGTTGGACAGGTCTGTGTTTCCTTTGGTTGAAGAACCACTGCTGTGCTAACTGTTTAACGAGTGAAGAAAGGCAAAGGCTTGCTTTGCTTTCAGGATGAAGGATGAAGACAAGTTACCCAGTCTGGAAATGATGCCCCTCGCCCAACACCTGCCAGAATTTGGGGGTTGCGATCACAGCCACCTACCTTACTTCTTACCTTACGGTGAAAGGGAGGTTGAAAACTGAGGACTGAGGACAATTTTAAACTAAATTTATCAGAAACATTTCCCTTCCAGAGTCTGGCAGAGTGCTGGCTCTGACTCGGGCTGAGAGGAAGGGCTGGGGCATTACAGACAAAGGGAGGGAAGGGACCTTGGTGGACCTCACTTCAGTTATGGATATGAGATTCAAATGAGAGGTGTGTGGGTCACTTGCCTTGGAGGGGACAAAAATATATTCAGTCAGCTTTGGAAAGAGAGATTCTGACATTGCTTTTCTATAATCACTTCCCTCCCCAGAGATCAAAAAAGATATAAACTGAATCCACATGTTATCACTTTTAATTTTTGTCCCAAAAGGCACATGTGATACGTTGTAGAACAAATCTGCAAACTCAGGAACTCAAACATTCTCTTTCTGTTCGCTTTCACGATGGATAACTGATAACTCCAACAAACTTTAAATCACTACATAAAAGCTCTTACTACTTCCTAGAATTTCTATAACTCTTCACAGTTTATAAAGTCCTTTCCCTCTTATGACCTCATTTAGACCTTCTACAAGCCAGTGAAATTGCTATTTGCTATCTCCAGTTTTATAGGTTAGGGAGCAAGTGCTTAGTGTGAGGGGTTTGTGGGTGTCTCACAGACAGCCAATGGCAAAGTTGTATCTTGAAAACAAGGTGCCGTGAATCCTTTTCCCCATACCATATTTCTCCCTTCATTAGCTCGTGGAGTTGTCCAATATCCTTCCTACCTATTCAATTTTACTTTTTTTTTTTACTTTATTTGTCTGATACAGAGGCCACACTTAAATCAGGGTACTCATTTCACTGTCCCTTCAACAGCAGCCAACACAATATTAGACATTAAATGCTGATCTGATAAAATGGTCCTCACAGTATGGCTGTTAGTTGGAGCATCATCTCATAACCAAAATGTTACAGATTCAATTCCTGGTCAGGGCACATACTTAGGTTGCAGGTTCGATTCCCTGTCTGCGCATATATGAAAAACAACTAATCAATGCTTTTCTCTCACATAGATATTTATCTCACTCCCTTCCTCTCTCTCTAAGAGCAATGAAAAAACGTTCTCAGGCAAGGATTAAAAAATTAGTAATTTATGTGATCTCGTAAATGAATGAATATATATCATTTATTGAGAACATATTTCAAGTGCCTTAGGTGTTTTTATATAAACATTTCTCTATGATTCTTAAAACATCTCTATAAGGTGTCATCCCATCTTATAGGTAAAGAAACTAAGGCTCAGAAAAGTTAGAGAACTTTCCCTAAGTCTCTCGCTAGAATGTACAAGATAATTTGCATAATACACTTCTTTCTGTATTCCTCCTCTTCTCCTTGCACCGCCCCTCACCCAGCCTCTAAGTCTGCACCATCCGATACAAGAATCACCAGTGACGTGTGGCACTTAAAATGTGACTAGACCAAACTGAGATGTGTTATTGTGTGTACAAATTGCACCAGATTTCAGACTTATTATAAAAAGGAATGTAAAATACATGAATATTTTATGTTGCCCAGATGCTAAAATCATAACGTTTTGAATAAAGTTAAATAAAATAAATCATTAAAATAATTTCTCATATTTCTTCTTCATTTCTGTATTGTGGCTACTGGCAAATTAAAAATACATATACAGCTGCCATTTGTGGTTTGTGTTATATTTCTATTAGATGGCGCTGGTCTAAATGTTTGCTATTACCTTTCCAGTTTTACCCTCTCAAATATTCAAACATATAGCCCTTCTTTAAATTTCTAAGTCACTTGAAATATATACCATGAAATGTAGTAGTTCTTTTTACATTTGTTCCTAATTCTTCAGAGAAAGAGTTAAGGAACAAAGATATTTCTCTAATCTTCTCCCTTTAATATGATTCAATCTTTGTGTGAATGCAAATTCTCTTTCACTTCTTCTGCTTAGGATTACCTGCCCATCCCTCCTCCTCTGTGCATGGGCTACAGTAGTCAACGACCCTAAACACTTAACAAAAGTTGATTTTGGTTACTGCTCTCCACTTCCTTCATCTCTCCCTTTATTTCCTGTAGAGCCAATAGGTCACTTGATGCATTGCACTGAATGAACTTGGCGCAATGTCCTTACACAGAGTGGGGCAAAAGTAGGCTTACCGTTATGAGTATGTGAAACAGTTTATTCTAGTATTATTTATTAATTATTGTGTTATTTTTCCACAGGAACAACTGTAAACCTACTTTTTCCCCACCCTGTTTAGACTCAACAAAAGGAACTCAACGAAAAGCAACCCATCTGCTGAAATCAGGGAGAGAGCTTAGTGTCTCACAAGGAGCAAGACCTTTGCAGGCACACAGATTAGAGATTAAAATCCAAGCTCCACCATTTTCAAGTCCGGCATTTCTGAAAACTCTCAGAATCACTTTATTTTTCTCATATGGAAAACAATAAAGCTCTATAAAGATTGTGTAAAATGATGTCTGTATAAACATAAAATACAGTGTCGGTCACATAGGAAGGTTTCCATAAATGATTCAATAAGTGATATGACATGACCACTGTCCAGCAGTGACCACAGAATGCTGCGGATGGCTCGTCGAAGCATGAGAAAAACATACAAAGAGACAACCAGGTCCTGAGGGGAAATAGAGATGGAACGGCCACTCTCTCTAGTGGAAGCGCCTCGGCCACACTCCCTAGGGGAGAGCACCCTGTTCTCCCCCCCAAGCAGGCTTTTATTGGGTTCATTTACACAGGAATTCAGGTAAAGCTCATTAATCATTGCCAGGAAGTAAGAATCAAACAACAGATAACAAAGAAGTCTGAGGGCCTATTTTGAGTCAGGGTCAGATACCTAAAGAGCTGTAAAACTTTGAGGAACAAACTTACTTCTTGCTTGGACCCTTATCAGTTAAGTGAGAGCATTCTAAACAAAGCAGTTTTCACAGGATTTTATATATTCTTTCTTAGGCCTGACCACCCGGGGAACCTGCCCTTCCCAGCACAGGGTGGCACCACCCTCTGTCATTGTTTCAGGCTTAGGTGGAGCAAGGGAAGTAAGGCAGCCAAGAGATTAGGAGATTTTCTCACAAACAATGAGGACTCAGGCTTTGCCAAAAGCCGAGGGTCGAGGGTTCATGACCTCCTTTTGCTGTAGCCCCCAAAGTCCTTCCTTGGGGGCCTCCCATGTGATCGTGCCTGTCTTAGATTGTTCCCCCTTTGGGGAATCTTACCTGTTATTGGCTAACTGACCAAGCATTGGGAGCCAGGCAGGGTGAAGTAAAAGGAGCAGAAGCAGTGCTCCTGCCAGGGAGATAAGCTTTTGTCTCCTTGCTGGCTTACGGTCCAAGGTCATTCCCTCAGCCTTAGCCTTGGCGGGGTTACAGCTTCTGATACCACACGGGGCAGTTCCCAACAGTGATAGCTATAGTTAATATCAAATAATGATAAGCATTTCCTGCATCAAATGCTTTAATTTGAATGAATGTGAACCATAAACTGGCAACAAATATAAGACTGTTACTTGGTAGAGAATAAGTTTGTCTTTTTCTGTGATACGCCGTGTAGTGCACAGTCCCAGTTGTCATGAATAAAAGACCTTTGAATGTTGGCAAAGTTGACCATTTTCATATACCTATCAGTGATTTCTATTACATCTTCTTTATGTTGACTATTCATATTTTTGGCCATTTTTATCAGGTGGTTGATTTTTTTCCTGCAGTACCAAGTCTCAAATAAATACTTGGAAGAGGATTTAATGACCTTCCTTTTAAAAAAAAAGTCTTTGTGGTGACATACTGACAAGGGAAAGAATCACATTATCTTACTAGTTGGCTCCTAATGCATAGTTCACATTGAGAATGATATGAAAATGAAATAAAATTGTAATTAAAAAAATTTGTAAAGAGCCAAAGAAACTCATCTTGACTGTGAGCTGCAGACATCAAGTAGATTAAGCCAACAAAAGGGGAATACGATGGGCCATCTGGCTCCCCTCGATTGTTCTTAAGAGCTGACAAATATGTTCTGAGCCATTAAAACTCTTCAGCTGGCTATACATAAATTATGGTCTTAATTAGTTGGTTTCATTTGGAGATGGAGAGTTTATGAGGCACCAGATGAAAAAGACCAGCTTCTGCCCGACTTTAGAATGAGTTCACGGTAGAATATTGACACGGGGCAAGTATATCTCAATTGCACATTCCAGCAATATCAGAAGGACATGGCATGCATTCCATATGGTGAGCAAAGAGGCCGAGGAGTTTCGGGTGCCATCAGAGCACATGGAAACCTACAGCAGCGTGACAGTCCTAGTGGGGTCCTGCTACTTTCACCCAGTGCTCAATAACAGATGGGACAATAAAAAAATAACAATAACAGATGGGACATAACATTTTTTTTACATGTGTATTTTTCTTCATGCTATCCATGGGATATAATGAATACATTTTTAACACAATGCACTGTGGCTAAGAGTTGAAAACGTAACATGAGAAACATTACAATTATTGATTCAAACAAGTTCAGAGAGTTTACAGTACACACATTTTTAGTGACTTAAGAGGTGGGGTGGAAACTAACATAATTCTAGGAATTTGCAATTCCTGGAAGAGTAAATTAGACAAAAATAATTTTATTTCCACAATAAAACAAAGCAAACAATGCTTGGTGAACTCAAGGACATGTACTAAAAGAACAAACTTCAACTTCCTCACGTAAGGATCTCACAGTTGATGGCATAACTAAACAGATATAAAATGCTATGGCAAGAACTAGACTAAAATACATATAGGGCAGCACTAAAGCACCGGAAATACAGTGATCACCTGGGAGAAACTTGTCAGAGAATTGGGTGCTGCTGACACCCCCCACCAAAATCCCCTTTCACAACCAGCTGGTATACCCAACCCCTGCTGCTAAGTACTGACTGCTGATCATTTGTAGCTGCCCTCTTCTCTGGAGAATTACCTTGTCCAAAATGGAACTGCCCTCTTGATACATTCTGCATATGCCCAAGGTCTTAGCCAGTAACTGACTGGCACTCATAGAAGTTTATTCCCATTGGCTTAAGACAGGACATACTCTGGGTTGCAACCCGTGCTCCAGACTCTCCCCAGTGGATCAGACGGAAACTAGTCTCCAGTTGATACTACATACTTGCCCTACTTTTTTGTCCCCACCCTCTCCTGCTTCACTTACTTCCCCTCTTCTGTGAGCATCCTCTCAGTAATTCCCTTGTACTGAACCTCTTACCTTAAGTGCTGTTTCTTGGGAATCTCTCCCTAAGACAATTATGTCTTTTTATGGCTTTTTATGTGGACCAATAGACCAAGCTAAGTGTTAGGGTACATGCATCTTTTTTTTTTAAGATTTTATTTATTTATTTTTAGAGAGGGAAGGGAGGGAGATAGAGAGAGAGAAACATCAATGTGCAGTTGCTGGGGCTAAGGCCTGCAACCCAGGCATGTACCCTGACTGGGAATCGAACCTGCGACACTTTGGTTCGCAGCCCGCGCCCAATGCGCTGAGCTACGCAGCCAGGGACATGCATCTTTTTAATCTGACAATAAATATAGTTACAGGAATGAAATATTTTTCTCATCAACATTTCCCCCTTCATCCTGTATAAAGATAAATAATGCCTAGACTATAATGTATTAAAAGTCATTTACTTATTTGATATACATTTGGTCTCCCTCCGCACAGTATTTTAGTATGGAAAGTACTCAGTTCTTTGTACTTAACTTTCCTTTTTCTAGCCCCAGCTGCTAAATCTAATCTCAAGTCATCTTTTAAGATGATATCTCTTTTATGTTCAGATCAAGTCCTACTCTTATTAAAAAGGCTTCCTTCTAATCCAGAAGCTCTTGACTTTTATGACACTAAGTAGTTGAATAGCATCACCAAATTACACTCACGGTGTAGTCTGAAGACCTAAGTAATTGACGGGAATTCTGTGGACACTCCCGGAGGATATTCTGAGCAGCGTGGCAAAGTAGTTGCTATTTGCTTTTCCTCTATCACTGTAGCTCCCTGTGCCCCTATCAAAGGAGAGAAGAGATTTTAACAAATCCCCGCCACATGCTTGAATCCCCAGCTGAACATCCTGACCTGGTCATTCAACCTACACATGAACATTTAGGGTCAGAAAGCTCACCCAATGTAATCCTTTCATCCTAAAATTATAGAATATTCATATTTTTAATTTATTGATTTGAGAGAGAGGGAGATTGATTGATTGATTTGTTGTTCCACTTACTCATGCATTCATTGGTTGATTCTTGGGTGTGCTTGGCCGGGATCAAACCTTCAAACTTGGCTTCTTGGGACGCTGCTCCAACCAACCGCTGCTCTACCAGGCCAGGGCCCATAGAATATTTTTGAACAGTTAACGCCAGAGACAGACAAATCCAGGTTCTTCATTTCATTGGATGAGGAAATTAAGGTCAGAAATGGGAAATTCCTTCAGTGATACATAGGTACTACTTAGGATTTCTCACATGGTACCACTAGATTTTCCTGGCTTTCTGTCCTTGCTCTGTTTTGCTCACAGAAACAAACAAACAAGAAGCAAAACAAAACACAAACTGACAAATACATTGTAGCAGATGACAAATTCATTGTCGGAAAGCTCATTAATGCTCGAGCTCAAACCCTGGCAGTGAAGATTGAGAATATGCGCCAAGTTTATCAGGCAACCTGCCCACGGAGTGAAGCTTCACTTCTGTTTGACTACAAAAGGCTTAATCACTGACTTGTCTCACCTGACACTTCATAAGGCAGCCGAGTAAAATGATCTCAGAGCTTAAATTCCAATTTGTATCTCATTCTATTTCTCAAGAATATTTATTCCAAGTTGTAAATCTTACAGTTTTGAGGTCAACTATGGAATGTCTGCTCTTCTATCATGTGACTAACTGAAGAAATATTATAGCAACCCCAGGACATTTCACATCTTGAATGCACAGCCCTTGAAATACATTTATTCAATCAATCAACAAATTGTAATGAGCACTGTCCTGAGTCCTGAGATTCAGGAATAAAAGTGCTCCCGGTGTAGCAGGAGAATTGACGAACAGTGACAATGCCTGGTGAGCACATAGGCTTTTAGGGGGCGCGTCCAGGAGTTCCAGGCACTCCTGTTTCAAGATGCTTGACCCCTGGCACTGCGTGGAGCTTGTATCTATGTGAGTGGCAGGCTCAAAACAATAACTGGATTGACAGCATGCTAAGTGAACAGGGGCCTTAAGCTACTTGAGTGGGTTTCACAGAAGAGAGACACTCGAACCAAGTCTCAAAAAAACACAGGAAAATGACAAGTGTAACTTGAAGGATCAAGCATTCTAGGCATGGGGATGGTCTGCAGAGATGTTCGGAGCTGTAAAACACCAAGACAAGTTCAAGACCCATAGATCTTTCCTGCTGAAGTAAGGCGTAGGCAGAAATGACTAGAGATCCAGAAGTATAGGCAAGAGGGACACAAACCATGCAGGAATTTATCTCCACTGTTGAGGAGTTTTAATTTTGTCTTTTAAGGAGGAAGGGAGCCAGTGAAGGGTTTTAAGCAGCTGAGTGATACACTTAGGTTTCCTGTACAGAGCAGCACCCCTTTATCTGAAGGGGTACAGACCAAGACCCCGTGGGTGCCTGAAGCACAGACAGTGCTATGCTCTCTCCTACACATGCGTGCCTATGATAAAGCTTACTTTATAAATTAGGCACAGTAAGAGATGAATGACAATAACCAATAATAAATAGAACAATTACAACAATATTCTGCAATAAAAGTGATGTGAATGTGGTCTCTCTCTGTCAGCAAACTAGCACAAAATTTCCTTCTCCACAATTCCATAAATAGGAGATCGCTCATGCTGTAGTATATCTTAGCAACCTCAGTAAATAATTTTTTCTTAAGTCATGAACTTTCACCTTTTCACTTAAAGGAAGCACTTCCTGGCTTCTCTTTGGCATACCCAAATTGCCAGCATCACTAGTCTGTGTTTTGGGGCCATTAGTGACCAAAGTAAGTGTTACTTGCCCACAAACACTGACATAACACAGCAGCCAGTCTGACAACTGACAGAGCCAGGAAGTGACTGAGCGGGGGAAGCAGATAAAGCTCGGATCCCCTGGAGGAAGGGGTGATTTGAGCCTCGGGTGGGATGGAGTGGGAGGCACAAGATTTCATCATGCTACTCAGAATAGTGTGCAGTTTAACAATTATTAATTATGTATTTATGGATTTTTTATTTAACATTTTTAAACTGGGGTTGACCGCAGGTAACTGAAACCACAAAAAACAAAACTGTAGTCAAAGAGGAACTACTGTAGATCAATACATATATATACATATATGCACACATGTGTGTATATATACATATATACTGCATATGTATATATGACACACTCATGTGTATATATTATACATCTTAAATGTATGTGTATTTCACAGCATCATCATTATCATAGTTATGCTTTAGCATATTCAGAAAGTGTGAATATTTTAATAAATGGTGTTTGAACAATTGGTTAATCAAGTACGAAAAGAAGGAAATTAGATTCCCATTAATGTTTAAACAGAAATAAATTTCAGGTAGATTAACAATCTAAGTACAAAAAGCAAAACTTTAATTCCAAAGAATATGTAGGGAACACATTTAAGACCTGAGAGAAGGGTATAATTTTTAAGCAAGGAATGAAAAGGGAAAAGATATTTTACTACATTGAAATACCAAATTTCTGTTCAAATAAAAACTAAAAATAAAGGTAAAAAAGGCAAAGTCTGTGAGGGATATTTGAGATACATGTAATTGACACAGGACTAGTATCCAGAATCATAAACAACTCCTGTGAATTAGTAAGAAGAAACCCCAGAGGGAAATAGACAAAGGATTGAAATAGGCAGGTCACAGAAAATGAAACCAAAATGACCAATAAACATTTAAAAAGACTCTCACCTTCACTAGTAATTTGGCAAAAGCAAATTAAAACCACAGTAAAATACATTTCATACACATTCTAGTGAACAAAGTTTTAAAGTCTAACAACTCCACCTATATACGGGACAACAGAAATTCTCCCACACTAATGGAGGGAGGGAGTGCTGGTACAGCCATGTTCAAGGACAGCCTGGTCATACCGTGAGAGCTGGTGGTGTGCAAGCACATACCTTCCCACCCAGAATTTCTACTTGTGAGTATAGTCCCTGAGAAAACTTCAGTACATGGGATAAAGTCTTCACAGCTAATGCTAGTCATTGTAGCCCTATTTATATCAGCAACGAACAAAAAAAAATTAGAAACAACCCTGACTTTTTTTGCTGATGGAAATTTACAGCAAAACAGATAAATTGTGGTGCACTTGTGTGAAGCACCATCAAGCTGTTAAAACAAATGAAATGAAAATGTATTTAATAACATGGATAAATCTCAAAAACCTCATGTTGAACAACAGGGGCAGATGGCAAAGTGATACATATGTGTGATGCCAGTTACGTGAAGTTTTAAGACGTGCCTATTATTACTATGTAGGATACATGGACATGTAACTACTAGCAACAACATGCGTGGGAATGATAAATACCAAAAATCCATGATACTTCCACCTTACCAGCTACCAGTAAGTAACGAACATCTGTTGAGAGTGGAATCAGTGTCATGTCCTGTTGCAAATGATGGACACATATTTAATTCTACCATTTAACCGCCACAACCACCTTATAAGATAGACAACATTATTATTATTTCACGTTTGTAGATAAGGAAACTAAAACACAGAGAAAGTGATCTGTCTTTGTTCTACAACTAGTAAACAACAGTGCTGGTATGTTAACCCTGCTCTTAACCAGGATATGAGAGGAGTTACCTCTAAGGAGAGAGAAGAGAATGGGATTCAGGAAAGGTATACAGAGAGCATTACTATCTATAGCTCTCTGTTTTACATTAGAAGGAGAAGAGGAAGGAGGAGGAAATGGTAGAGGAAGGGAAAGAAGGAGGAGAAGGAGGAGAGGGAAGAGCAGGAGTGGAAGAGACACCCCCGGGAGCAGGGGAAGGAATGAACTGGAATGATGCAAACTGGAAGTGAGGGAGCGAGTAATGGATTCTTTTCTAGTCGAGAGATTACAAACATAATCAAGACACTGACTGCCACATGGTGACAATGTCCCTAACAGGACTCCAACTCTTTTATTCATGAAAAATCTGAATAATAACCTTAGAGTTTAAGAAATCCTTTCTACATATGTTACCCTTTAAACATCCCCATGACTCTGGAAAGCAGGTAATAGCATTATCTCCGGCAGAAACCTGCAGCTCAGAGAAGCAGAACGTGTTGAAAACCCCTGCAGCGAAGAGGTCTGGTACCGTGGTGTGGACTCACCCGCTGACGTGAAACCCCTTCTGCCTCTCAAAGACCCATAGTTCAAACGGTTCCACGGCGGACGTGTCTACACGAAATCAAGCAACTGACTTTAAAAATGGATTTACATGGTCCTTAGTAGCAATCATATTCTCCCAACCTAAAACCTTCATTTCAGACATCATTTTCTGCAATCCATATTCTCAGGGCTTGTGCTTGCAGAAACATCAATATAAATTCCAGCTTTAAAGTGGGAGCTGATAGGAGCTTTCATTTCATACTCCTTTGCCATAACTTTTTGACTTTGAAGTTGACATAATTACCAAGCACTCACTCAGGTTTTCTTTTGCTAGATGCTGTCATTCCTGGCAAGCTGAGGTTATACGCCATATTATTCTGCCCCGGAATACAGTGCAGAAAGAAGTGGGAGGGGAGAAAGTCTAAGTAATAATATTCGCATCGCCCTGGGTCATGAAGAGGTGATGTCTGCGCTATGAATATATTGATTCATTATAGTCTCTTCACTTGTGGGGGGAAACCTCCTCAAGTTTGAGCATCTTTTCTCTTTTAAAGTTGCCAGGGTTCCAATTTGATATTACTGTGAAAAAAGGAGCAGATTCTTGAACTCCAGTAACTTTCTCAGCACAGAGTCAATACATAGAAAACCCACATTTGCACATAGAAAATTCTGCACCATGATTTTGCTTTATGAAAAGACTGCCCTTGGAAAAAAAAAAGATTATATTCAAGCCCTGGCCAGTGTGGTTCAGCTGGTTGGAGTGTCTTCCTCTAAACCAAAAGGCCACAGTTCGATTCCTGGTCAGGGCACATGCCTAGGTAGCAGTTTTGGTCCCTGGTCGGGGCACTAACGGGAGGCAGCTGATCGATGTTTCTTTCCCTCCCTTTCTCCTTCCCTTCCCCTCTCTCTTAAATCAATAAGCATGTTCTCAGATGACGATTTAAAAAGGATTATATTTGAAAGTCCGCCTAGCTGAAGTTTTGCAAGAAAATTCAGTATGTGATTAGGTTGATCAAAATTGGGTTATTCCCAAATTTGCCACAACTCGTAAGCATTACAGAAACAAGCCACACCTATGCAGATCCAGGTGTGTGTGTGTGTGTGTGTGTGTGTTTCTTCAAATATTTGCCTTGACACTCTGGGCAGAACTAACATTTTTAGGACCCACTGCGCTCTTGCTCTGCTCTCTCTGCCAGGACATAGCCAGAAGCTGCCCAACCTTCTCACCGTTCAGACCACAGCAAACCAGAAGGAAGCAACGTCATTCCTCTTACTGGGAGAAAAGCTAGTTTTAATTTGTGAACATTTAAATTGTGGGACATCTTTTAAAACGCAGTTGCATTACTTCATCGTGTTGCATTGTCTGCCCTGTATTTTTCTAGACTTTTGCTTTAAAACTAAAGATCGAGGTAGGTCAGGACTACAGCTTGGGACTCTGCTCTGCCATCCTCTCACCCAGCTTTGTGGAAACAGCTTTACAGTGAGGAGGATCTGGAGTTTCTGATGTGAAAAATACAGCCAACTTGTTTAGTAGAGGTTGAAACTGAATGAACCTCTGTGTTGGTTTAGCTTTCTCAGTGGCTTTTCTTCTAAAATTTGGGACCATAGTAAGAACTTCCCAGGACCCCAACAAAAATAGTTTCTAACTAGCAAGTGAGAGAAAAACACTTTTCTAACCTTATGTGTATACACTACTGTTTCTAGGATGCAGAAAACCGGGCCCGAGACGTTAGGTGGAAATAACAAAAGCACATTTAGACAGTGGTGAAAAGCCCAGCCCAAAGGAAACGCAGGGCTCACAGGGGGAGGAGCCACAGGCAGTAAGGTCGGTGAGGTCATCGAGGACCAGGCAACAAGCATCACCGGATGCCAGAACATAGAGCCTGCACGGTTTGGAATGGAGAGCCATGACGACACTTTATGTTTTATTTGTGATGAGGACAACGACTGAAAGGAATACATGCACATGAAAGAAATTTTAAAGACATATATTCAATAGAACTTGGCAACTAATTAGACACCTGAATTGTAGGTATGAAGGAAGCTAACATTGGTTAAGCGGTTATGTTCCAAAACCTTTCTGTTCCAAGTACTTTAAAAAATATTGCCAGATCTAATTCTGATTTTAAAGGTATTCAGAATGTGGGAATAATTATTTGTGGTTAATAGATAATGAGCCTGAAGTTCAGGCAGGTGACCTAGCTCAGCTGAAGTTACACAGCAAGACAATGATGGAGACAGATATTTAGCACAAGCTGAACTGGATAGTACCCACATGATCTCTCCAATTCACTAAGTGCTCTTCCAAGGTGACTTCTGGTTTTGAGAGTTCTTATCTTAAAATGGTCAACAGCAAGCATGTGTCTGGAGTAAGACCGGCCGGGTTTCTATTTCAGCTCCATCATGCAATACCCATTTTATCTGGGGCATGGCACTTCAACTTAAATGTCACATGTAAAGTCAGGATAAAAATAGCGCCTGCCTCAAAGGGTTATGGCAAGAATGAAGCTCTTAGAACAGTGCCTGGAAGTGCTCAGTGTTCCCACTATTATCCACTGCTTTGTTTGAACAAAGAATGGTGGTGTTAGAGCCAGGGGGTGTCTCTCTCACGTGCTAGGCAAAACTCAGATCCTTTCAGATGCGCTGAGGAAAAACATTCAGATTGTAATCTTTTAGGTTGACATGCTTTTTTATTTCTTGTTAAATGCAATGCGGAAAAAAATTATATCATCCCCTACTAAACACTCTGCAAAACTCTGTTTCGCATCACTTTGACCTTTTAACTGAAATTAAGAACATCTGTAGTTCAGGACTACCAGAGTCGCACACAGCAGATTAACAGAGGGAGACCCCTGCCGCCTCATCTGAGACTCTGCAGAAATTTCCAGGCCCTCAACTACAAAGGCTGTCATAACCCTTTTTTAACCCTTTCAGGAGCAAAACAAAACAAAACAAAAAATGCATCTTTAGATAAAGTCTAGTCCCATTAAGCCCTAGATAAACCAATATACAAACAGCAAAGTCTCTAAACAAATAATTTCAACCAACTAACCTACAAACTAACAAGTTATATTTACCTCTGGCCATGCAAATATGCAAACATCACACAGTAAAAGGGCTGTATCACTGTTTTTACTATCTTAGGAACAATAGACATAATTTCAATATCCATCGTTCCAAAGAAGGGAGGGAGGGAGGGAGGAAAAATGCTATATGACTGACATCAGACACAGTGAAGGAAACTTTAAGAAAAATGCCCTCTGTAACAATAATGAAAATTTTCAGGAAGCAGAAACAAAGGAATATAGTCTATTCAGAAAAAATAATAGTCAGAATAGGGAGTTTGAAGTCTTTGATATCTCCACAGATAAAAGTAAGAAAGAATCAAGATCAGCAGCCAAAGATGAACCCTTGAAGAGTACTTGGCTAGAGAGTAGGAAGAAGAATAGAGTCATCAAGAGGAAATGCTGAAATGTAAAAGAATAACAGCAACATGCTGGTTGGAAGATGATAACGTGGCAAAACTTCAAAGACCCAGTACAGAAGTCCAGGAAAATAAGAATTGAAAAAAGGGCCAATAAATGTGTAAAGGAGAATTCTAGAAAATGTTCTTCTTGAGTCGAATTTCAGTAGAATTATGGAAACAGAAACTACTTTTCAGGAGACTAAGAGGGAAACTGGTAAAGATATTACGGCAGCAAAAAAGGGTGCCTCCTGTGTGAGAACACTTGGTAATGCAACCAGAGAAACGCCACAAACCTGCCAACGCAATTAAAGAGAAATGTGTCTGCCACGGTGAGCGCACAAGCATTTCCTGCCAAGTCAGTTTCACACACAGCCTGATATTGATTCCATCCCACCTGTTCTCAAAATTTTCCAGAGTAAATTAGTGAAGTGTTAATTAATGAGTTTTAAAAATTACATTTTGATGCTCACCATCTACCTTATTTAGGCAAATCTTAAAGAATCCTGTAATATAATATTTTACAGAATCAGAGAACACTCATTTTGGGGTGAGCAGGATGATTGGCACAGGTTTGACTTTTAAACTAACATTCAATTTATGGTATTTTCAGACAACAATTGGCATTGCTCTGGGTACTAAATTTGCTGCTAAAACTGTCTTTGCAGACTGAAGTTTCATAAACCTAATTATAATGTACATGTGCCAAGAAATTTTGCTATTTAGGGCAAAAATATTTTTTTAGCTACATCAAAATGTAACATTAATTTTGAACATGTCTGTATTTTCTCATATTTAGAAACAACCAGCTGCCGATACGGATGCAACATTTACAAATGCAACTTGGGTATTCTTCAAACAACTGGTTTTCCGTGTCAGCATCACACAGAGTAGGTCATAACCCACTTTGACCAGAGGTCACCTTTCCCTAAAGCCATTAGGATAGTAGCTTTCCTCTTTTGCATTATTTGGTAGAAGTCCAACAATAAATTTTTTGTTGAACTTTTCTGATATGTTTTGTTAGTTTCACTTTGTAGCCTTGCTCTCCTCAGAATCCAGGGCCACTTCTATGAAGCAAGACCCAAGCCGGTTCATTCATAACAGTGGTTGTGAATGACGACAGTGATGGGCACATTACAAGACTCAGAGGTCACAAATCAGGCCTGATTTTATAAATAAAGTTTTATTGGAACACAGCCGGACTCACTCACCTAGGCAGTGCCTCTTTCCATTTTTCCTGCTACAGCAGCAGAGTTGCGTAGTTGAGACAATGACCATATGTCCCCCAAAGCCAAAAATATGTACCACATGACCCCACAAGTCAATGAATTGGCCAGGTATAAACAATAGCAGATGGTAGGCACCATGGTGGGCCCATGAGGGTGCTACGTCTGAAGAACCTCATAATTATTACCAAGGAGAACACAGTTGAAAAAGCCAGAAATTAAGATTTTAATGATATCTTCCATTTTTAAATGTTAGCTACTAACTCATTTTTTTTAAATGAATAAGTTAGCACTGTAAGCCAAACAAAATTAATCTACTGCCTGGATCTACCCTTTACAACTCCTGAAAAAACTGTGGTGTTTGGTAAGTTTCTGTGTGTGTGTGTGTGTGTGTGTGTGTGTGTGTGTGAGAGAGAGAGAGAGAGAGAGAGAGAGAGAGAGAGAGAGAGAGAGAGAGAGAGAGAGAGAGAGAGAGAGATTGTCATTTGAAAGCTGTTGACTTCTGGCTCTCCAAAAATACCAACAAAATAAGCTGCTGATTAAGCAGAGATGGATTTTTGCAAAGACAGAATCATAGTCCTGTCTCAGAGAGAGGAGGAAAAAGGCAAGGTACTTATAAGATTTGGGGGATAGGGTTGTGCAAAGGCGGGTCTATCAATGTGGGCAACTGATAGGGATGGAGCAAATCTGCAACATAACCGTTTAGGATTGGTGAACACAGTAAGAGGAGGCTTTGGAAACAAGTCTTAAAGAGTAGACACTTGTTTGATGAGCCTGGCTGAAAGGTGTATTGTCCTCAAGGTGGGGTATTTATTCAGAATAGGGCTGGTTGAGCAGTTTATTATTCGGATACATGGATTAGCAGTAAGTTCTTGAAACAAGCAATAAAGTTATTTTCAACTTCATGTTCCTGGGAAAGATTTTCCTGGCTGGTAAAGCCACATTAGTGCTGTTGGCCATGTCGTTGCAGGTGGTTTCAGGTCTTAGAACTCCTCATGGTTACTCTTCGGGCTAAACTGAAAGTTATACCATTACATATGGGCACAGGGGCAATTCAGATATTCACTTCTAGGTGAGTTGTCATGGTTGCACATGAAGTTTTTGTGGATGGCCATTTCCACTTCTGGAAGATGTCAGGTTCTTCTGTCCTCATTTGTGGGATCATTTGGTGGGACAATGGCTAGGCAACAGCAGCCCTGCATCCATACTTAAGACTAGAGATCAGAGAAGTGAGCGTAGCCAATGAATACTAAAGAGAAGGATTATGGTCAGAGTTTGTATGCAGTGCATTTCTCAGCCAGGAGCCAAGAACGCTCAGAGTAAGCCAAGGTCTGTCCCAGCCCCGATCTAATATTGGGCTTTTTGTTACCTGGAATGAGGTAAGTTCTCTCCTGCCTCAGGGAAAAGGCTGGAATGTTCTCTTCCTTTACACATAGACTTCTGCCCCCATTCCTTCAAGCTTCAGTACAATTTAATTTTCAAGGAAGTCTCCGTAGACCAAGTTAGCTCATAGCACACACAGCTCCCAGACAGCACTCACATGCCTGTGACTGTCCTTTGTGTCTTTCTCACCCTTTAAGCTCCGTGAAGGCAGGGAGAAATCCCGTCCTGGACATTACTGTGCTCCCAGCACCTGCCCTACTGCCTGGGATGCAGGGAGTCTTAATCAATACTTACTAACTACAGGAGAACCAAGTGAAGTGTCTGAGATGGTTAGAGAGATGACGCACATGTCGCATTCATTCACTCATTCATTCATTTTTGCTGTAATGTTTCTCTTTTTATTGTAAAAAATGATGAAAGGGCCCTGGCTGGTGTGGCTCAGTGGGTTGAATACTGGCGTGTGAACCAAAGGGTCACCAGTTCAATTCCCACTCACAGCACATGCCTGGGTTGTGGGCCAGGTCCCTAGTTGGGGGCATGCGAGAGGCAACCACACATCGATGTTTCTATCCCTCTCTTTCTCCCTTCCCTCTGCTCCCTAAAAGTAAATAAATACAATCTTTTTTAAAAAATGATGAGAGGATTATCTACCCCAACTCACACAGAACTCATTTGGTCACTTCACAGAAACATCCTCCTCTTCTCTAAACGAGACAATTACTGCAGATGTCAGAAGCAACCGTAATTATAAGTTTCCATTTATGCTTTTGGCTCTTTCTTTTCCATGAAGCAATCTGACAGACTCCTGGAACATAACCAGGTAATCCTGTCATGCTGTCTAACGTGATTTGGGTCTTCTTGTAAGAGATCTGTGCCTTTTATAGTTGATCTTTGCAACCCTATACAATTAGTCAACTATATCTTCAAATAGACAACTTGGTGGCAAATTGCCTTTTTGAAGAAATAGAGTTACACTTTAAACTATTTCAATGAGGGCAGAAATTCAATAGCAACATTTACACGCTGTTTTTATCTAAAAGTGAAAAGGAAATGAATAGAAATTTAGATAATGCATAAAAAAGCAAACTCTGAGGATGGACGTTTTTATTCTTATTAAGTGAAGGAACTGCACAGAAACGTAAGATGACCTTATTTATCAAAATGTCAAAAATAACTTTCCACACATGCTGAAAAAACCTTTTCTTTCCCACTCCTTAAGCTGCCTTGACACTGTGGTTTGACACTTTCCCCTAAAGTTTTTACTATTTTGGATATAAACAGAGTAGAATAGAATTAGACATTCTTTTTTAAAAAATAGATGGTGTGCTATATAAAGTTTTGTCATAGTCCATGGCTGTGGACTTGATTTAAAGGCTTAATACTATTCAGTAGCTTCCAAGTCACCCAGAATCCTAGGAGAGTGAATTGGGAATGTCCACATAAAATAATATTGCCAAACTCCAGTGCCCATCTCAGCTAAAAATGCCATGCAAAGTCATTACATAACAAAAACTAAGTTTATTTGAAAGTAGAAGCATTTTAGTATGTGTTAGGTTTGAGAATCCTGGGACTCTACACTGTCATGCTTACCTGGTCAAAAATCCTTCAGCGATTATAGCTGGCTTCAAATGGTGATTCTCTTAAGTCCTAGAATTCTATAGGCATGCTCAGCAGTTGGGCTATGCAACGAAGCGGTTAGGGCTTCAACACGTGACTTTCAGGGGATGCGGTCAGCCTCTCTGTCCTCATGGGAGTAGCTGGAGGGCTGGCCCTGCAGCTTGCCCCAGACTACTGCGCTCTCACTCTCTCTCCAGAATCCCAAACAACCTGCCCACCCACGCATTTGTCAAAAAGAAAAAGTTCTTTTATTGAACATCCCCTTGAATTATTCTACTCTGAGTGTGCTGTTTCCTGCTAGGACCGCAACTGACATAGACATATTTAGCCTAACGAGACAAAAAGATTTCGTAATGGATTGTGTGGAATGTGTGAGAAAGAGAAGTAAAGCAAATATCTCACCTATAAGCTGCTTTATCTTCACCTTCATGAAGAACGGGCTCACTGTAATATAATTATCAAATCACTTGATATAGTTATCAGAATGTTATATACATTTATACATGTATAATTTGAATTATTAGAATCTCGTACATTAGCAAAGCAATCACTGATTAAAGTTGATAGACTAAAAGCTAATAAACACAGGGTCTCCCAAAATGCTATGGGAGTGCCTTTGATACAACATTGTTGTGATTAGCCCATCTAGCTGGAGAATGAAAGCATGGATATAAATTCAGCTCTCCAAAAGCTACTATTCCACTGGAGCTATTAATAACATTTGCAAAGGATGGCATGATGTTAAATACAAATATGTTAATAAGCATAAAGGATGATCAGGTTAGCCATAAGCAGAGATGAGACTTAAACTGGGAAACCTTTAGAACGATGTGAGCTGATCCAATTTTTGGAAACAGTGAACAGTATAAACTGGCAGAAACAAAAGAGAGGAAAAGTGTTTCTATGAATATAAAAATTAAAGGTGACTCCTAGAAGGCTCCATTATCCTTAAAAGTAAAACCAAGTAATGGTAAAGAAGGGAAGTCTATGAACATGTAACATAATGCCTTCAGCATGCCTGAGTTCTGCTTCCCACCCAACTCAAATCCTATCACTTTTCAAATTTATTATTTAGTATCTCCAACCCCTCACCGCCTCTTTCATGATGTTTACAACAGGTTTATGCTATTTAATTCAGAACTATTTTGAAGATTAGAGGATAGAGTGCATTTAAAGTACTAAGAAATTTCAGACAAGTCAGAACATGTCTTCTATGTGTTACGATTATTACTAAAATAAGTCCTTTATAGTTTGCAGTGTTTTCAGTGTATAATAATTACACAGTACACTTCATCTCCGTCGAGCATCCTGTATCAATAGCTTGGTGGAATCATTTATCAATCAAAAACTGAACTCCAGCATTCCCAGTAGCATAAAATTGCTCTTATATTTCTCTAGTACATCCATCCTATCGGTCACAGGGAATGGAAATGACTGCGGCTGATAAGGCATAAAAAGCATTGTTGGAAGGATGGCGGGTAGCTCGCAGGTTTATTGGAAGGGATGGAAAACCCAATTCCTAGCTAAGCTGCCAAGAATGACGGCTGAAACTTTGTTGCAGAGCTGACTCTACCGGCATCGCCTCCACCCAAATCCAGATGCTACCATTGGCATGGCTCATAGGAACTAGAATTTACTACAAACACAACAGCAGACAGCATTACTGTGACTTTTGTGCCCAGAACGTGACCTTACACCTACTGCTCCTCTGAAAATTGTGCCCCTCTCCCCACTTCAGCTAAACAGATTCCATGTGGAGATGAAGATGCTCATTTCCGAACGGGAGACAGGGCAGTGTATTCGTCTGCTTGGTCTGCCACAGCAAAACACCAACGGTGTGGTTTAAACAACAGAAACTATTTTCTCATAGGCCTGGGGGCCAGAAAGATCAACATTCTCCCAGGGTCTCCCCATTGCTGGGGAGAGCTCTCTTCCTGGTTTCTTACATACGGCTTCTTCTTACTGGATGTTCGCATGGCCCTTCCTGCAGATGCTTGCAGAGAGCCAGAGGGAGAATGAAAATCTCTTCCCCCAGAAGGCCACCACTTCTATCAGATAGGGCTCCACCCTATGACCTCACTTAACTTGAACTACTTCCTAAAGGTCTTATCTCCAAGTACAGTCTCATTGGGGGCTGGGGCTTCAACATACGAATTTGGGGAGGACATAATTCAGTCTGTAACAGGTAGATATCCAGCAGCTGAAGCCCAGGGCACTTGTCTGGGAATTGAACACAAAGGCACCCAATGAAACTGAAAAGGTTGAACGATGGCAGGAAATTCCCAAATATAGGCGTGCTGTTCAAAGAGTGCCAGGTAGAGAGACTGTACAACAAGTGCCCATTGCCTGTGGTCAACAGAATTCCAGGAAATCAGACACAGAATCGCCATCTTAATCCACCAAAGCTCTATACTGGCCAAACATAACCATATAACTGCTGCTCAAATGGCACATAAAGGAGATCTAGGAAAATACCAAGACAATGAAGATGTTCAGTTTTTACAAACAATAGAGTCATGTTAAAGAATATAGAAAGGGAAGGACAAAAGGAGAGGGTATTGAGAGAGAAGAGGGGTGCAGGGGTGGAGAGAGAGAGAGAGAGAGAGAGAGAGGAAGAGAGAGAGAGAGAGAGAACTTAGCTTAGTGAGAAATGTAGATACATTTTGTCTCTTATTATAAATGCTTTTGTCAAAAAACTTAGAAAGAATTTTGAAAATAGTGATAATTGGCACGATATAATGGGGCCCCTTCATATTCCATATATATCTTCACTCAAGTGACTTGTCCTGATCATAAAATATGTGAAATCAGGCATGAAAACATATGTAGTATTTTAAAAACTAGGTTCTTCTTATCTGAAATATAGGCTCAGAGCTCCCAGTTTTGGTTTGTCCATCTTCAAGATTCCAGGTGAAATAAGTTTAATCAGTGTAACTGGGCAGAGGGGATTCTGTATTGCCACTGGAAACTAGAAAAAGGGCCTGTTGCGCGTGGGTCACCGGCTAGCAGTGACCACGGAACGCTGTGGATGGCTCGACAATAAACACGCGAGAAATAACAACATGCACAGCGACAGACTAGTTTCTGTGGGGAAGTAGGGACAGAATGGCCACCCCCCCTAGTGGGGAGCGCGCTGATTTACCGTCCATACCTGCTTTTATTAGGCTCATCCTGCATAATAATTCAGGTAAAGTACAGCACTCACCAGGGGAAGTAAGGAACTATAGAAAACAAAGAACTCTGCTGGTCTATTGAGTTGGGGGGTCAAAGAGCTGTAAGGCTGAGGAACAAACTAGCTTCCTCCTAAGACCCTTCTCATTCAACTGAGAGCATTCCAAACAAAGAAGGTTTCACAGTAATTTACATGTTCTTTCTTAGGCCTGATCACCCCGGGAAATCCGCACTTCCCAGTACCGAGCTGTACCACCCCGTCATTGTTTCAGGCTTAGGTGGAGCGCGGGAACTAAGGCCACCGAGAGATAAGGAGATTTTCTTCCGGACGCTGAGAACTCAGACTTTGTCAAAGCCGAGGAGTGAGGGTCCATCACCCCCTTTTGCTGCAGCCCCCCAAGTCCTTCTTTTGGGGGGCCTCCCAAAAGTGATTGTGCCTGGCTTGGGTTGTTCCCTCCCGTGGGGAATCTTACCCGTCTTTGGCTAACCGACCAAGCTTTTTTGGGGTTCAGCAGCAGAAGCAGCATTCCTGCCAGGGAGATAAGCTTTTGTCTCCTTGCCGGCTCACGGTTCCAAGGGCGTTCCCTTAGCCTTAGCTAGGCGGGGGTTTCAGCTTCTGATACCAGTCAGGGCGGTTCCCAACAAGGGCCTATCTCTGTATTTGGGAATTGTAAAGTTTCAACAGGAACTAGTTTATACCAGGTGAGGAGGATGTTAATGTTGCAGTTCATGAAACCTACCACTCAGGAAGCGTGCCCGCGGATGCTGCCTGCAGAAGGAAAGAGGGCCAGCACTGGGTCCCGGGGATCACACCTCAGCTGTGATTGGATCACCACGAACCACTCTGTCCTAAGAACGAGCCAATAGCAAACCACTGGATGTAGGAAAAGACTCAGGAATTCAAGCACAGACCATTCTGAGTAGGAAGAGCAATAACATCCCATAAAACAGAGACCTTGTAGAAAACCAACACATCCACCTCATGCGTTCTGCACTGTGGACGGTTGGCAGATGTTATCTTGTAATCCAATTTACAAAAATCTCAGACTGTATGGTTTGCCTGATTTCTTTGCCTGACACAGCTCAAATAACATGACAGCAAAACATGTTGTTGTTGTTGTTGTTATTTTCGTATTCGCGGTGGCAAAACAAAACTATCCTAATTTAGTTAAGGCGACTTGTATTCTTTCTCTTTCAGATCACAGCAGGAAATGAAATAATAGCTGAGCTTTTCTACCCTTTTGGCATAATGGAAATCGCAAGCCACTTCGATCTCGTTTTCATCCATTAGAGGGGTAACCTATTAACTTTTTCCTTTTTCTTGAATCTCCCCTCTGTGGCCCTCATTCTGCTTGTTCTTGAGCGGAGAGCTCCACAGCCTCAGGGGCACTTCACCTGGGAGCAAATAAAAACGCCTGCCTACTGAAAGTGAGTAAGAGTGAAGGACTCCCGTGTTAGGTGGACTGAAGTCTGTAGCTAAGAAGCCACTTTGCATTCTTTGGGGCCTGAGCTTCCCTGCCATCAGATATCCAAATTCATTCAATGGAACCTTAATATAAATAAGGATATGGTCATTATGAAAGCAACACAAATTGAGCCAAAGAGATTCATCTAATCCCTAAAATTTTCCCAGGTACATTTTAGTGGTTCTGGAGTCTGGAGTTTGCTGTTGTGGTTTGGTTTGGTTTTTAAATCGCCGCATTCTCTAAGTCCTTGCTATTCCAAGTGTAACCCAGGAAATAGAAGCATTGGCATCACTCAGAAACTTATTAAAATGCAGGAGCTGAGGTCATACTCTAGGCCACAAATCAAAATCTGTTTTTAAACAAGGTCCTCAGGTGATGTTCATAGGACCTCAAGGTCCTATGTTCATTATCAACTGAGAAGTAGTCGTCAGGTACACCTGCGCTCAAAGCTTAGCATGCACTTCTTCTGAGTAATGCAACCCTAGTTGAGGATACACCTTGGCTGAGAAAATCAGTGTTAATATGAGTAAATGATCGAACTAAAGCGATTCACTTAGGCAATCGATCAATCAATAAAAGACCACATCTAGCATTTTTAGCATAGGGACAAACATTGTGTTTTGAAATATAAATAACTCTGGTTTGGTCTTTACTCAGTTAAAATTAGGCAACATCCAAATCTGCACATTACCTTATGTACATAGCCTGAGGGATAAGGATTGGGCTGCTATAAAATGCATTTATGCCTCTTCATGTCAGACAATAATTACTGACTGCTTGCTGTATTCATGGCATGACGCTTGGCTGCTCCGACTGCTTACAAGCTTCTCAAGTGCAACATACCAGAGAGGCACAAAAACTTGGACTCAGCTACGTCTACCTAACACCAAACACCTGTTCCCAAACTATAGAACTGGATTTAAAAGTGTGACTGTTTTGCCTGTCTTTAAGAAACCATCCAGATGGTTGGAAACGTTCCAGTGCTGATTGTCTCAATCAAAAACAAAAAGCCAAGATCAAAAAATGACAGCACGCAAGTGCTCCCGTGGGAGGTGTTACTCAGCAAAAACAAACAGACACGACCCTTTGTCAGCTAGGCTGGGGCGCTACTTGAGTGGAATAGTAAAATGTACTCATCCATTTCACAGGGGCATTTGTGGGCCGGCATTCGGAACAACTGCTGTTCTCTAAAATCGAGGAGCAAGAAGCACATTGTGTTAGGATACAAATGCTTATCTGCAAATTTCTGTTCCATTTTGTTCATTCTTTTAACACACATTTATGAAGTACCGACTGAGGTTATTTTTTTTCCTTGCCAATCGGTGGGTGTATAACTGTCTAATTCTGGGTTCCCCAGCAATGGAAGCCTGCATCACCACCTTATGCGTTACGCCTTGATTGGGAAGCAGGAGTGAGATTAAAGGGTTTGGAAAGAGGAGAGAGAATAAATATTAGTACTGAGTTGACTGCTGATGATTATCAAGTACAAGGGCTCCCTCAGTCTGGTGGGGCCATCTTGCAAGTACTCTTAGGAAATCCTGAATCTCAGTACTGTCTTTTCAGCCTTCTCCCACCCCGTCTCCCATCCCTCACTGGTCCGATGCTTGCTCCACGCCTACTAGCCTACCCACACTTCTGAGTTACTCACGTCTGGTGGGAGCAGGTCCCTCTGCATCTCATCCTTTGGCATAAACAAGGGAGCCCCATAGGTGAAAGACAATGCTGTCAAGATGTGCCTGCATGAGGCTGATGATCTCAGCTGGAGCAAAGTAAAGCCTACACAGAGGTGGTCACTGTGGCTAGTTGGTATCTGGAATAGAAATCCCTTTACTCCTCCCATTAGTCCTTCCATTCATCTGCCAGGTTCTGTCCTCAGCCAGGGGAACACAAAGATTAAAAGGCAAAGTATCAGCCCTGGCTGGTGTAGCTCAGTGAATTGAGCACGGGCTGCGAACCAAAGTGTCGCAGGTTCTATTCCCAGCCAGGGTACATGCCTGGGTTGCAGGCCATAACCCCCCACAACCACACATTGATGTTTCTCTCTCTCTCTTTCTCCCTCCCTTTCTTCTCTAAAAATAAATAAATAAAATCTTAAAAAAAAGATGAACTACTTTCTTTAAAAAAAAAAGGCAAAGTTTCTGCCCTAAAAGAAACTGCATTATAGTATGGAAACATATATTGAAAAGCTAATGTGAAAGTGTGTCAAGTACCAAAATGGGACATGCATACAAATAAAAGAAACTCCTAAGCCTGTCTGCTGGAATCAAGATGTCCATTAGGCAAAGATACAACTGAGTGAGTAAGGAATAGCCAGGCACGTAGGCTGGAGGGAGACGTAGGCTGAGTTAGTGAGACGGATTATGGCGTGCACGGGGCAAATGAAAACTCAGTGGGTGTTGTTGGAGCTCCGTAGATGGTGAGAGGGGGATGGGAGATAAGGCCAGGCAGGTTCCCAGAAACCAGATTATCACTGACTTTTTGTGTCCTATGAAGAAGGTGCAATTTACGCTCAAGGTAATGGGGAGCCATTTAAAAAATAATTGAACAGGAAAAGAGTTGATGAAAAGGACACGTTAAAAAGATTTCTCTTACTGAACTGTGGAGGATAGACTAGAAGGGTGAAACCGAGTTTAAGTGAACCAGAAAAAAGACTAATAAAATTCTTGAGCATCTATTCTCTCCGCTTTATATGATTGTTGAGAGGATTAAATGAGACTGTAGATACGGATGTCAGAGGAAACTATAAAACATCAGACAAATGTAAGAGAGAATGAGAATGAGGTGGCGATAATGCTGCTCTGGGTGTTCCTGCTGTCCTCTGCCCATGAAGGATCTTCCCCCTGTACCTGCTGGTCCCTCACCTCCAAGAGATTCTGACCCAGCAGATTGGGGTGGGCCATTCATAGCTTAGAAAAGCTCCCCAACTGATTCTGACTAATGCTGATCTGTTTCTTTAAAGATCTCGCACTCTTCATAAACCAGCGCAAACACGACTCATGGGTTTTTCTTCGCGGGCCTGAATAATGATTTAGTCTGGAGACTATCCAGGATACCATAATCTATCAATTACCTAATGCAGAACGAGACCCTTGCACGTGCGGTCACCGTAAGCCTGGAGATACTAAGCCCAGGGCTCGACAAGAAAAGATGACAAAAGGTTGTCTTGCATAACATGTCCCTTTCCTTTGGGGTCTGGTTAGAAAAATTCTGCCTGAGTTTTCCAGCAATTGTAGTTTAAAATCTTCCAAGTCTGCTGAGAGACAATGTCATTTTCCTCAAACCAGATGGATTCTACTCTGGAGAGGCATGTACGATTTTCATTTTCTTCAAAGGCCCAGAGGAATCGAGGAGACTGGCAAGAAATTAGCAATTAGTGTTCACATGTCCACTCAGGTGCATTCATACACCTGAAAGGAATCCCAGGCACGTTGTGCAGGA
The DNA here is from genome assembly GCF_019186645.2 of Phyllostomus hastatus. NCBI lineage: Eukaryota > Metazoa > Chordata > Mammalia > Chiroptera > Phyllostomidae > Phyllostomus > Phyllostomus hastatus. The sequence goes on along the minus strand of NW_025333737.1, from coordinate 22,944,596 downwards.
CAGCCAGGTGGACTCCAGCCTGACTGCATTTCACTGGGCTGCTTCTTTCATTCAGGGGCTACATTGTGATCGTCCACCTCGGTCTGGTTAGGCTCCCACAGGTTTGGGGTCTAAACAGGAAGCATCGGTCTTCGAGTGGCAATTCGGTACCTCAAACTTAAGTAAATCAAAATGTAAAGATACACAAGCATGTTTAATTTAAAGGTTCAAGAGTAAGGGGAATATCGAAATCTATAAAATCTCTACTTCAGCAAAAACATGCATCAGTAAAGCACCAGAAGAAGCAAATTTCACAAATATGGGATAACATATGGTGCAGCTCCATAATAATTTCAAGCCCTTTGTTTGAATAAATTCTCATCAAATTATGCCCATCTCTGGGGAAGGCGGAGACTGTGCGGGGCCGGGGGGCAGGCAGAGGCTCCATTTCAGACCCACTGCAACTGGAACTCGGTGGGAAGGTCTTAGCTTGGGCTGATCTGCAGACAACACAGTTTATATACACCAAGTATATATATATCTCTGACAATCATACCCATCTACCGAAGCCATTATTGCTTAAGGCTGAATAAAAATTTCTACTACAATGATCCTGAAACGCATCTGCCTTTATCTTCCTGTGTTACCCCCTTGTACAAGGAATCTCAATTAAAAGAGAAAAAAATGGCTGCAGTGATCAGAAGCTGAAGTAGACACATGGCTGCACCGTATGAAAACACTGGCCTGGAAGTTAGACTGCGTGGTTCCCGTGCTGGTTTAAAGCGCCTGGGGGAAGAGAGATGTTCCGGCTCTGCCAGTGAGTTTTGTCCTTGAGTCCAGGTAACCTTCCCAGGTGGGAATGTAAGCCTATAACCAAGGACACATCAAACCCCACTTTAAATGTCCCCCATGGCAGCTTTCTTTCGCCCTTCACCTCCTCTCTCCCAGGACTGGTGGGACACTCTCAGACTACCTGCGGGGGACCCGGAGTCATGCCGCTGCCGGACCAGGAATGGCGGGTCCTCAATATGTGTTACCCTCACCTGGCCAGCCAGGCTAGCCCTGTCCTCAGAAGATGCCCTGTCCCCTGAGCCACTCGGTTCTGAAAGTGTCCTGTTCTTTCTCACTTACTCTTGCAATGAAGAGTTTTTTGGTTGTTTTTGGTTTTGCTGTTTTTGCAACGTTGCTTGTGATCACACCCCCTCCGCTGTCTTCCTAGGGCTGCGGGTTCTCCTCAGGGCCCCAAGAGTTCAAACATCGTTCATCCTCCACAGCCCGGGAAAAGGTTCTTCAAAGTTGACGGGCAAAAAACTGCAAATTTAATTTCTTAGAATTACTCAAAGCTTGCTTTTGAATTTCCATTTTGGTTAGAAAAGAAAAATAGATTGAACTCATTGATAGTAATTCAGTTTTATCCATTCTGTGCCTACTGACTAACATGTTAATTCATTCCAAGTTCAAATTTCCTATCAGGGCCACTTTTATTTTCTCAAGGAGATTCCTCTGCTCCTCCTTTCTTCTCAAGTTGGCATTTAGTGGGGAAGGGAACCCTGACTCCTTGCTGGCCTTCTCTGAGCTGTTTCCCATCCTGCCTGGTCACTGGGCATCTAGTGCTGGTGTCCACTCATTGTGGCTGTTCCCATCTGGTCATTTGATCACCTGCCAGCATGAGCTGCTGATTCATGCCCCCTGACAAAGCCTCCAGTGTTTAAGTCCCTAAATGCCCCCTTTCTGTGCCAACTCCTGTGGCAGGAAAAGAAAACTCCAAAGGTTTCTTATGCTCTGTAACTAACACTTGCAAAGTTTCACACAGGACTGTAGAAGCTGACAAGTCGTAACCAAAGCAACGGCCAGTTACTCAAGGTTGTACACAGACTCCCATGATAAGCTCCTGTGCTCTGTAGCTTCTGCAAATTCCTCCTGAGTTTTCTCTTTGTCTCCCATATAAGGTAGCTGGACCTAACTTCCGCATTCAGCTTCTGTAACCTTGCTTCGCCACGTAGGTAGGAAGCCCGGGACTATTTAAACCCCGGGAGAGTGAGGATCGGTGCTCAGAGGATTTGGATGTTAGCCACCCCCTCTGGGCCCCCGGGTAATAAAGTTCGTGCTTCATTATCTCCCCGCGTGTGGGTGGATTTTCCACAACACTCCAAGTCTCTGCCAGACCACCAGTGCTCCAGAAACTTCTATAACCCCTTGGGGACCTGGGCCCTCTGGCTGCTTTCTTCAGACCTTGCTGGAGAGTACAGAGCTCTGGGAATCTGCCTGCAGGTCCTCACATCTAGGCACCGTCTTGACCAGAAAACAGATTAGCATAGAGGAGAACATTTCTAGATGGATTTTAAAGTATTATCCCTGTTATAGTAATATCTGAAAATATCACTCACCTATATGCTTATCTTATCTGAGCTTCAGTCGTCTTCTCTACAAAGAGAAAGGTTTGTATGCACACACTCTTGAGATTCCTTCCATTTATAATACTCTCTATTCATAAATCCTGTGCCCAGGTGGGATCCGGGGAGAAGTTCAACAAATGGATGTGGCAAGAAAAAGCCCACCAGGAAACAGGCAACGTAGAAATTGAGAATAGCAACTGGTTTTAGGGACAACAAACGCTAACAAAGAATGCCTGCAGAAAAGCTGGCAGGAAAGGCAACAGGTACAATGGGAACAGATATTACCTTGAAACCTATTACAACTAACTGTTAGATCAACAGGGCTTGTTAGGTGGTAGCAAGAGCTGAAACACCAGGCCAGGATTTAGATACATAATGTCAGTCGCTAGGGAATCAGGGAGAAATGGAGCAGAAAAAGGCAGAGTTACCCTCTTACAAAGAACAAAGGAAGTGACGGGTGGGTCACAAGGTCAGGACTTAGTCACAGTAAATAGAAGTAAACTTTTCACAGTTGGGACACATGATCAGAGCCAGAATACCAGCAGGAATAAAGAGATTCTGAATCCTAAAATGTTCGGTTAAAGCTCCTTAAATCCCTCCTTCTTAGGAATTAGCTCAAGAGACGCTGACAGCCTGCCATCAGGTAGCAAGGCCAAGTACTGCAGCGGTGAGGGGAACCAGCGTCCAGAAAACAGGCAAATCCGACTTCGTTTGCAATACTCTTGGGGGAGGAGGGACCCCAGGATTAATTTCAACACAAGAGATCTTTGAAGACCTGTGTCTTTTTAAAACTCAGAAACATTTGTCAAGGCACCTAGAAGGTATTTTATTGTTTCATACAGTAATTATAGTCCACATACATGTGGAATAAGTGGTGTAAATTTCTGTTTTGAAAACCTTTCAATATTTTCCATTGTATTTTTACTTTATAACTTTTTAAAACTGCAGTGTGACATACCTATGGGAAAATGAACGAATCATAAATGAATTATATTCCCACATAAACACATACCTACGAAAGCCTTACACTAGTCGAAACCACAACACATCCAGTAACTCAGAAGCTCTCCTCCTGTCTTATCCAAATCATTTAAAATGTAGTTTTGAGGATGCGTTTTGGGAAAGAGACGTGTTCCCTTTAAGAAGCAGAAGCAGCACCAGGAAACGACTAAGGTGGGTGGCGTTTGCACCAGGACCGTGAACAAGCCAGCCCTGCAGTCATCACTGAGAAGTAACAACTTGCACACCAACCAGCGAGAACACGGCCATTATCGCCAGTAAAAAGCTCCGCCACAAGACAGGGGGCTCAGTCACTCCTCTGATGAAGTGTGTTCGGAGACAACCTGTGAGAGATAGCTCCAGCAGGTGGCAGAAAAAGGAGGGAGAGAGGAGAGAGAATTACGGTCCTGGAGTCTCCACCCAGGGGATCACTGAAGTTGATCCTGACAGGAGGGAACTGCTGAAGCTCTTGGACTTGGGCAGTCTGTCCAACCTGCGGGTGGGATGAATTTCAAAGCACCACGTGGAGCTGTTTGACTCTTTCTAGTGTGCTGTAATGATATAAACACATGAAGGAAAACCTATAAATAAATAAGTCAATAAATAAATAAATAAATCAGAAGCAAATCTGACAATGCTTGAAGAGTGCAGGCATCAGTGAAGAAACAAGTTAAAGGACAATGCCCAATTAACTGTTATATCAAATCCAGGCTTCTACAGGTAAGCAGGTGGAGGGCAGAGTGGACTGAGGTGGAAGAAAGACAGTCTCTTCATGGAAAAGTGCCATTCATTCACCCTCGCCCTTTGGTGTATGACATGCAGAGAAAAGGAGCACTACAGTGCTATTTGCAAGTGGACTTAGGTGAATTAAAAATTGTATATTGTACCCTTTAGAACAACCACAAGGATTTTCTCAAAGAAGTACAATTGACACACTAAAAGAAAAGGTAAAGTGAAATCATATAAAATGTTAAGTTAAAACCAGACAAGTCAGGGGGGAAACAGAAACAAACAATAAATACGATGAATACAACACAGGTGAAAACACAGTGAATGCTAATCCAACTATATTAATAAGCTTTTTAAAATGTAAATGGTCTATTCACACCAATTAAAAGATAGAGACTGTCAGGCTTCATTTAAACAAAGAGCAACTCTATATTATCTACAAGAAGCCTGTTTTAGCCCTGGCTGGTGTAGCTCGGTGGATTGAGCACTGGCTGTCAACCAAAGCATCACAGGTTCGATTCCCAGTCAGGGCACATGCCTAGGTTGCAGGCCACAGCCCCTAGCAACCGCACATTGATGTTTCTCTCTCTCTCTCTCTCTCTTTCTCCCTCTCTTCTCCCTCTAAAAATAAATAAATAAAATCTTTAAATTTTTTTTCAAAAAAAAGAAAGAAGCCTGTTTTAATACAGTAAATCAAGTACATGGGTGTTGAGTTTCTTTACATCCTTGCCAAGTTTCTGCCTATTGGCCCTATCAATTGTTAACACAGGATGTGGAAGTATCCAGCTGCACTTGTAGATCTGCCTGTTCTTCCTCTGTCCTGTCATTGTGGTTCCATGAATTTTGAAGCTCTGTTATTTGCTATTCGTGCCTTTTGGATTGTGACATACTTTTATGCAATTACTCTTTTATCAATTGATATACTTCTTTGTCTTAGTAATTTTCTTTATTCTAACACCTGCTTGGTAGTATATTAGTATAGCCATTCCAGCTTTCTTTTGATTAGTTTGCATTATGCATTTTTCCCATTTTTTAAAGTTCAGCCTACTTACATAATTATACTGGAAGTCAATTTCTTTTGGCAGGAGGAGTCCGTGTAAGTCTGCATTTTGGGAGAGAGTTAGTTGTCTTTGAAGTCAGTTTATTAAAGATGGCATATAATTGGGTCATGTTTTTGTTCAGTGAGATATAATTGACATGTAACATTATATTAGTTTCAGGTGTACAACATAATGATCTCACATTTTATATACTGAGAAATGATCACCTGAATAAATCTCATTAACATCCATCACCACAATACAGCTATAATTTTTTCTTGTGATGAGAACTTTTAAGATATGCTTTTAGCAACTTTCAAAGGTACCATGTGGTATTTTAGGAATTGTCACATTACATCCCCAGGACCTGATCATTTTATAACTGGAAGTTTGCCTCTTTTGAGCACCTTCATGTGTTTTTAACCAATTCTACCAATCTCTGTCCTCTTCAGTATGCTATTGAGCCCATCCTGTGAGCTTTTATCAATGGATTCCATTTCTCAGCTCTAAAATTTCTCTCTTAGAAGTGAACTCTCCAGCTCCGGTCAAGACCTTCAGATGACAGAAAACCTAGCCAACATCCCGAGTGAAGCCGATGAGAGACCATGAGCTATATATATATAATATGAGTTATATATATATAATATATTATATATGTATTAAATATATATATACACACACCACCTTGTATATAGACCAATGCATATATATACATTAGGCCATCTTGGAAATATTCCAAAAATATTAATATATTGCATATATCGCCTTGGCCAGAGTCACTAGACATCACCTATAACTCAGGGGTGGATCCATGACTTTTTAATATCTCTGGTTTAAACAATCTATAGCTTCAATGTCTCCTCTATTTCAACTAAGAAGTTGGTATCCAAAGTCTGCTATGGAAAAGCAATACATTTTTAAGAGATATGGGGATACGTCTTATCAGAGATACTTTCATCTGCTTCAGGTCCCTATCCACTTGGAAAATGACCAAGTTATTTGAAGAATGAAACAAATGCCAAAGAGTCAAAGCTCTTCTCAGATTGAATGTTCAACCCCCAGTCATTAAGGGAGACCTGAGACTGTAAACAGGAGGCCTTATTTGACTGAATTGTTAAAACAACCAACCCATATCACAAATAATTATTGTTGCTCTTCCTACCACAGCCCACCTGTCCAGACAGGGGAAATAACAAAATGGCCAAATGTGCAGGCCAACAAAAAACTGTTTCGAGAAACCTCTGAGGAATCCCGAAATCAGGATTTCTAGTGTGAAGTGTTTGAAAGCACCTGTTCCAAGCGTCAACTATCCAGATGTAAGATGATCTTACAGTTTATTCCGGGACCAAAGAGATAATATCTGATTATTCTGTGTCTGTGAAGTCTTGGTTATGCTTCTGTCATTCAAAGCCACACAAAGGAAATATAATTTGTGTGTATCCATGTGCCGCTGAGACAGATGGAAGCACAGCAGGTAGGTAAATAGTGACATTCTCTTCCATGAATACCTTCAACACAAAGGTCAAAGGTAAGGGACTAACTAAAGTGAAGGCAGACCAGGCAGAACATCTGTGCAAATACAATAGTAAAGGAAATATTTGTGGCTTTTTCAAATGGGATTTTTTTCTTTCAACTTATCAATGAGCATCTACTTAATTCTCCATTCCTTGCAGCCTCTACCACATTAGCTTTCTGACTGAAATTAATAGCTTGATAAAGTACAATGAGCCACAAGGAATAATTTGTGGTTTCTCCTTTTTTTATTACAAATGACTAATCTCACAAGCATAAGGGAAGTTGACAAGGTCTTCAGAGATGGTCTAGCCAGGTTTAGAAGGAAGGTGCTTTTAAAAAAGCAATGTCTGAAATATCAAGTGATTCTTGCAAACTTGCAAGAGCAAATTAGAACTTCCATGAATTGAGTCATGAGTTTTAATAAAATCTACTTCTTGTTGTCAAAAGAGGAGACTAGTTTACGAGGAATGAAGTAATCAATATGATTTTATCTTAGGTTATACCCTGCTTCTTCTTTAATGCAACATGCGATGCTTCTCACTTCCTTCCTTATACCACTTCACCCCTGCAGCATTTATAACAGAGAATGATCTCAGTTCTTTCACTCACATCTAATAAGTTCCTTCTTTTCTGTCACATGCAACTTCCTCCATTTTACCATTCTCTTCCCACTGGTGGTTCACAGATTATGATGTAGTTGATTTAGGCAAGGTTCAGATCCAGCTTACTTCTTCATATATCTTGTAATTTTTTATTGTATTCTGCACATTGTGTATAACAGGACAGTGAAGACTAAAATATAGCATTGTTCTGTTTTCAGAAAATGAAAGTCTTTTCCTATGTCTGAAAGTTACGTTGGAAGGTTGAGCATTCGCATTACTCCAAGAGTTGAGTTTAGTTTGGGCTGCTCTGCAGTGTTCATTAGACTGAGTTCACTCCACTAGCCCAGTCTCCAACTTCCTGCTGCAATAGCTATCAGAAATCAGCCCCTTTGATCTTGAGGGTATTTGAAATGGGAGTGGGACTGGGCCATATTTGGGGGTAGTTTTAGTTCATTATTTAATTTGAATGCAGAAGAGTCATCATCTAAATACTGTGAAAATGTACAAGTCTGTGCAAAAAAATTTATCTGCTTTCTAGCCTCCCCTCTACACATTCTTGACACAAATTTTGGTGGGAAGAGGGTATAGCAAAGGAATGTTGTTTTCACATGGATTCCGATGATGTTCAGATTTCATTTTATTCCACCACACAATCATTAAAAAGTTCAGCTTCATCCCTACAAAATCTCATGGAATGTCATGTCAGTCGCTCCACTTGGACACACCAAAACCATCCATTTCCCCTCCCATATAAAACTCTCTATTTATCTGTAAGGAGCTTCTCTCTCAAGAATTCAGTTCACCAAGACTTCATTGTTTACTTCATAGCCTGATAGAAAAGCATGATTTTTATATTATCTGCTTGTATTTCTTGTTACCATGGGAACAAAGGTCTTTTGCAACTAGAAGTAGAAGTCCACTCTTACCAAAGATGCTGATTCATCAACCCATGAGCCTTACTTTGAGAAATCTTCTAGGGGATTGCCTGCACCATAGACCACATTTAAAGAGACCTGGTTAAACTCATAACTAAAAGATTGTTTTATATTACATATAGGCTGAGTTGTGCACATAAGCCAAGTAACAAAAATGTTCTTCATAAAGATAACAGAACTATCAGCCACTAAGAATCCTTTGTGAGACATTCCTTCTTGATTTAGATGGACTTTAACTTAAATTTTATTAATGCTCACTCAGAGTTTTTCCCTTTTCTTCTCTTTATTGCAAATATTGAAATGAAGTTTGTCCTCCTAAAGTGCACGCTAAAGGCATCTTCTATTATCCCTCTAAGAGTTGAATGGATATTTTTTAAAATTAATGAATACATATTGCCTCTATTATATTTAGCAAGAAATAGGCACTGTCTGTAACAGTGCCTGGCACTTAGGGGGTGCTCAGTAAATATGTTTAATAAACAAATGGTTCTGCTAGTCTGGTTTCTTCCATTTGTCTTTATTCTAATTCTTTCCTTAACTCCCAATTTTATTTCTACAAATCCTAGCCAGAATAATATTCCTATTCCTCTCAGTTTTCTATTAAAAAAGCCTTTAAAAGTTTTTTTTCCAAATTGAATGAAGTTGAATTCCCAATGTGACTATTAAGGATTTCTACAACAGAGCCTCAAGCTATATATCAAACTTCTTTACATGTATCTCAGGTTCCAACAAAACTAGAGTAATATTCCCTGGGTTTCCTTTACTTTTCCATCTCTACAGGATTATGTGTGCACCCGAGGAAAGTTCTTTTTTTCTCACTGCTCTCTTTACCTGTGAGAACCCTATGCCTCCTGTAGCACTCATCTCAAACTCTACCGTCACCTTCACATACAGCCTGATCCATGAAGCTTGACATGATCCTTCTGTCCTTATTCTGCCCACAGCGTACAGCTTTGCACTTTCTAAAGTGTTTGCTTAGTTCCCTATAATAGTAATAAAGTTTTGTTCCTGAAACCAGAGGGTGAGATCCTTAAAGGCAGGGGCTGGGCTAATTCATGTCTACCTCCCACAATACCACGGCCCCACCAGCCACAACTCCAGGGCATTGTGTTTGGTGTAGTTTACACAAATATTGCTTCAAAACATGAGAATTTTGTACCTAGAGTGGTATGGGTCTCAGTGAGTTTCTGTGTTCTCACCTCACTCATTTTATAGAGGAAATATATGAAGTTTGATGAGTTAAATTGAATTTCATGAAATTTAAAGGAACCCAAACATGAACTATTAAAGTGATATTTACTCAAGTGATTCCATGTTAAGGGACACTAAGCATGGTTTAAGTAAGGGGGAATGTGCCCCACGAGCTTTTATTATTTTCCGTGTGGGATTTAGATTCACCAGAGTAGAATGTCCCACTTAAATTGTACTCCGAATTAAATACTCCTAATAGAGTCAATGAAGACAAACCTTTATTCTTTTTAGTGAGTCTTTTGGGGTAAAAATGTGAAGTTTATAAAGCATTGATGTGACTAAGATATTGCAGGCATGCATTATTACCCAATTATACATCTTGGATTAATAGACACTTTTATACATTCTCATTCTAGGCCTCTCAAACAGTTTTTAAAACATGAATTCATTAATTAAATTTAATGCTGAATTTTAATTCCAAACATATTGTATAATATTTTAACTTGCATAACACTGCCTCCTTGCAAGCAGTCAGAAGGTGTTGTTAATGCCGTAAAACTTTGCATTCACACACCTCTGTGTCCTTCTAGGAATATCAATGCCCCTGTGCTGAGAACTCAAGAGAAATCCAATGTGTGACAAAGACTGGAGGACTGACTGGTGAGTCACCAGCCACACAGCCAAAGGGTACGTAGTCCTCACCTGTGACACACAAATCCACACAGACTCGCTTCAGAAGTAGAAAACTTATGAACAAACACATAAATGATTCACCTTCAACTGTAGTCTGGATTCAGTTTCAGCTGCTCTGAGGTTCTTTTATTTTGAAGAGCCGCTGGAATTCACAAGAGACAACTGAGGTCAGCACTGAAAAAGGTCAACACCCCACTGGGTCCCCATTCCCTTGTCATGCCCAGCTTTCTGATATGTCACGACACTGACCTTCTAACAAGTAAAGTCGCATGTGAGCCATGTGTTTACATGTGTGTCTGAGGTCCAAGGTTGCCAGTTGGAACTGGAAAAGTTTAGACTAATTGTTTTGCATATGAAATCAGTATGAACCTGCAGCCTCAAACTTATGAGCAGTTACTTACACGGAATCACAATCAGGCTCCTGCAGTCTGGACAGAAACTTTTTTCAAACAAGCTCTCTCAATATAGGGAAAATTTGGAATGTGTATACATATGTATATTACTGTCAGTCTGGCAATGATGGGTGGGCATACATATAGTTAATATTCATATAGAATTCTGAGCAATAGCATAAATTAAAAACTCAGTGAATGGACTAAATACTAGAGAGGAGATCACACAGGATATAATTAGTGAACTGAGGACAGATCAGAGAAGATACCAAATCAGAACAACATCAGAGAAAACATATTGGGGGGGAAATTGGAACCTCAGAAACCAAATATCCAGTATTCATGTGATCGAATCCCAGAAGGAGAAGAAAACAGAGTAGGGTTGAATGAATATTCAAAGAAATAGTAGCTTTAATAGCACCTCCTTATGTTTCCAGGAAATAACTGGTTTAAAAACAATCTGGTCTCCTTAATTCCTGTAAATGTCCAAGAAGCAGAAAGACATAAGTGGATTGGTTTCTTCTCCTGGTTCTGCACTAACTCACAGCATGATATTAGTTAAGTCACGTTATCATAACAGCTTATGAGACTTCCATTTCTTCATGTGTAAAATGACAAGGTGGTTAAGGGGAATGACCCCTTCAGGTTCCTGTGTGCCCTCTGAATCATTGATATTTGTTTTCTCATTTTTTCAACAGGTTTTGGAGCCCTGGAGAATATAAGTCTCTGAATCCTTTCTGTTCAGTTCTTGGCTTCTGTTCAGCTACGGACTCAGGGCTGGTAAAATTGTAGTTCTCTAAGATCTGGTCTGATGGTGAGTATCACCATCCCCTGTCCCCTCCCCACCTCCTCCTAATTCCTAAGTAAACACATTTCCATTTTCAGTTTTACTGCTGAGGGCATGTCTTCCTCTACAATGTTCTATGTCATCGAGACCATTTCAAACCCACACCTGCAAGCATCATGACATTTATAATCAGCACTTAAGCACCTCTGCAACTCCCTTGATGTGGGGTGGCGGGGGGCAAGAAAATTGCTGGATGCCTATTGGGGAGTTACATGCATATAATGTCAGACTCTCACCTACATGAGATTTTCTAGAAGGCTGAAGAAAATCCCTTAACCTCTCTCTGCTTTGTTTTAATCATTTAAATGCTAAAGAATAGGGCAAACTTCAGGAAGCATTCTGAGGTCCCTGGATCAATGAAAATGCACTTGGCACTGAAGAATATTATTATCCCACTTGCGAAACCCTTTGCTCTCTGTTTGTAAGCCAGCTTCTGCCTGCACCGAATTTCAGCTTGGCTACAAGCTGGCACTGCCCTACATTAAGTATTTCCTGTCATCTGTGCTTGTTAGAGATTAGTTTGCAGACAGTTTGTAAAAAGCATGCATAATACATACTGAATATAATATTTATCATAAAACAGCTCCAGTGACTTAAAAGTATTACCCAACAGCATTCTCTATTCTATGATTTCCCTTTCCATCAATGTACCTAAAGTAGGCTGTATATCCCTAACCACTGAGTCACATCGTGTCTAACCCCAAGGTCAAGGATGGGAGTTGGCTCAATTTTACAAGAGCATCATGGTGTTCTGTGAACAGACATGTGTGGTAAATCATAAAGAAAAACAGAGGAGACAAAATATATATATTTAAAATATATATATTTAATATAATATATAAATATTAAAACATATTAGTTATATATCTTAACATATTATATAATATATCACTATTATACTATATTAAATATATATTTAGAAATATATATTATATATATTTTTATCACTTCTTTTTTCCCCATCAAAGAACACCCTGCAGGCGATTTCAATTGAAAGTCAACATGAGACTTCCAGCCCAGATGGAGGCATAGGTGGATAAACTTTGCCTCCTCACACAACAAAAAGAGTGACAACAAAAAATTTAAAAACAACAAATAACTAGAACTTCCAGGAAAGCAAACTATGTGGAAGTCTGACAACCAAGGAGTTAAAGGAGAAACATTCATTCAGACTGGTTGGAGGGGCAGAGGTGGGCAGCCAGGGTAGGGAGGATATGCAGCAAGGTGGTGGCTGGAGGACCAGGTGGGTGAGGCAGCTGCCAGTGAACTGCGTGGTTCCACATTTGCATGTGGATAAACTGGGAGGAACAACTAGGGAGTAAGACAGACCGTGCAATCCGGGGTTCCACTGCCAGAAAAGCAAGCCTCAAAACCTCTGTCTGTAAAAACCTGCAGGGGTTGCAGCAGTGGGAGAAACTCCCAGCCTCATAGGAAAGTTCATTGGAGAGACCCACAAGGTCCTAGAATGTACACAAACCCACCCATCTAGGAATCAGCATCTAGAAAGGGCCCAATTTGCTTGTGGGTAGTGGGGCAAGTGACTGAGAGCTGAGCAAACAATGCTGTTCCCCCTCCAACAACCCTCCTGCCAACATACAGCACCACAATGCAGCCAAGTGGGTTGTCCTGCCCTGGTGAATACCTAAAGCTCTGCCTCTTACAATGTAACAGCTGCACCAAGACAAAGAAATAGGGCCCAAGTGAAAGAACAAATCAAAACTCCAAAAATAGAACTAAGCAATGAAGAGATAGACAACCTATCAGATGCAGAGTTTGAAACACTGGTAATCGGGATGCTTACAGAAATGGTTGGTCATGGTTGCAAAAGTGAAATAAAGGAAAATGTACAAGGAACCAACAGTGGTGGGAAGGAAACTGGGACTCAGATCAGTGATTTGGAGGAGAAGGAAGAAATAAACATTTATCCAGAACAGAATGATGAAACAAGAATTTTAAAAAATGAGGAGAGGCTTAGGAACCTCTGGGACAACTTTAAATGTTCCAACATCTGAATCATAGGGGTGCCAGAAGGAGAAAAGGAAGAGCAAGAAATTGAAAACTCATTTGAACAAATAATGAAGGAAAACTTCCCCAGTCTGGCAAAGGAAATAGACTTCCAGGAAGTCTAGGAAGCTCAGAGAATCCTGAAGTTGGACCCAAGGAAGCACACACCAAGGCACATCATAATTACAGCACCCAAGACTAAAGGGAAGGAGAGACTCTTAAAAGCAGCAAGAGAAAAGGAGACAGTTACCTACACAGGAGTTCCCATAAGACTATCTGCTGATTTCTCAAAAGAGACCTTACAGGCACAAAGGGGCTGGAAAGAAATATTCAAAGTCATGAAGGGCAACGACTTACATCCCAGATTACTTTATCCAGCAAAGCTATCATTTAGAATAGAATGGCAAATGAAGTGCTTCCCAGATAAGGCAAAGTTAAAGCAGTTCGTCATCATCAAGCTCTTAGTATATGAAATGTTAAAGGGACTTATCTAAGAAAAAGAAGATCAAAAATATGAACAGCAAAATGACAAAAAAAACCTCACAACTATCAACACCTGAACCTAAAACAAACTAAGCAAACAACTAGAACAGGAACAGAATTTAAAAAATGGAGGTCACATGGAAGGTTATCAGTGTGGATGGGGTGGATGGAGAATGGGGGAAAGGGTACAGGGAATAAGAAACATGAATGGTAGGTACAAAATTGACAGGGGGAGATGAAGAATAGTAGAGGAAATGGAGAAGCCAAAGAACTTATATACACGACTCATGGCCAAGAGCTAAGGTGGGGGATGCTGGGAGGAAGGGAGTACAGGGTAGAGCGGAATAAAGGGGAGAAAAAGTGGGACAACTGTAATAGCATAATCAATAAAATATACTTTTAAAAAATTGAAAGTCAACTCCTTTCTCATGGCCATGAGTTAGAGTTAGGGGAAGAGATATACTTATCTTTTTTTACAAGGAACATTAACCAGCACCTCATCTTTCTTTTCCTAATATACATGCTGCCAGGATAATAAGATTTTGAACAAATGACTCCCTTTATTTCATGAGTGCCATGAATTCTGGCAGGGTTTACTTTGACAGCTATTTTATTGGCACTGTTAACTCTAAAATCAGCCAGACCACGTTTTGTCTCCTCTCCCCTAATGACATTCTTGCTGAGAGCCAAAGTAGGTTTTAGCAGAGAGAAGGAAGTACGGGAACCAAACCAGCCAGGAGAGCTGGAGAGAACTCAGGTAAGGGATGAGTCCTCTTCTGGACTCGGAAAGGTCCCGTGTATCTCTCTTCACTCTCCTGTAGGAAAGACATTTCAGGCCAGTTGGCCAACAAGTGAATGCCTCTTTCCTTGTTCTGTTCAGCAAGGACACAAAATGACAAGAATATACTAACCCCTTTCTCTACCTCGACTTAACGTGGTTATTTTCTGCTTTGAGTTTAGCAGGACTGTTTGTGGAGTGGTGCAGTCAGTTCTTTTCCTGTATGACCCCACAGTGGAGGCCAGCATGTGAGGCCATTGTATTATATTGGAGACATGTTGTGACCTCCAAATGGGGACAATACCTCCAGAGGGACTGGAACAAAGGCATGGGCCAGGGGACAGGGGAGAAACAGAATGGACACCACAGGAGTGAGTGAATGCCTTGCGTACCTAAAACATTAGTAGAAAGGGACTCTAGAAAGAAAGGGAGGAGGAAGCTGGGAAAAAATATATATACAATTAATATACATTATAATACTTATATTATTGTAGGTATCTTTATAATATGCATATTTCTTAAGTGTTTTATAGCCCTCTTGTGCCCTTCCCCAACCTATAAACAATATATTATGGGAATATTTCTACATTAAGTCACAAATATCTACCTCCTTTGTTTGGCGTTTTACTAATAGTCAATTGTAAGAATCACCCATCATTTATTTAATTACCCAATCTAGGGCATTTAGGCTTTTTCCAGTTTTTACCGATGTAAACACTCCTATACATAGTTATTTGATTACTTAAGACAAATGTGCACTGAGAGAGGAAAAACTAATGGATGAAAGAATACGCACAAATTGCCCTCCTGAAACATTGAGTAGTCACAACCAGCCTCAAGTAATGTGAGAATGGGGCACTGACTTCCTAAAGTTCATGTCAACACTGAGCATCATTTTTTTAAAGATTTTATTTATTTATTTTTAGAGAGGGAAGGGAGGGAGAAAGAGAGAGAAAGAGAAACATCAATCTGCAGTTGCTGGGGGCCGTGGCCTGCAACCCAGGCATGTACCCTGACTGGGAATCGAACCTGTGACACTTTGGTTCACAACCCGCGCTCAATCCACTGAGCTACACCAGCCAGCGCTGAACATCATTCATTTTTAATCTTTAGTTTTAAAACATAACATTTCATTGTTTGTATGTCTTTGATAATAAATGAGAGTAAACATTTTATCCCATATTCGTTGGTCAATAGCATTTTTGTGTGGGGGTGAAATATACTCATTCTTTTATTTTTACCAATTTTCCTATCAAGATATTGATCTTCTTCTTAGTGATTTACAAACATTTTTATCTACTGAGGATAGCAACCTTAGTTACATATTATTGAATTATTTTTCCCAGTTTGTCAATTATTTTTTAACCTTGCTATGATGATTTTGCCATGAAGTCTGTAAAGAAATTATAGAGTAAACTCTTACAGTCTGTTTATTAATGGTTTCTGATTTGGGGTCTTCCCCAACTAAAGTTACAGAGAGCCCTTGACTTTCCTTTGGTTAGTGTTCACGCAAGTTGGAGTTCCCAACGTGGCACTGCTGTCCCCAAACCCTGCCAGTGGTGAACTCAGAGGTTCAATGTTTATAACATGAGGCTATAAACATTCTGTTTTAATTAGTATGTGCTTGTACTCCCTACTAGCCAAGGTCAGCTTCAACAGCACAGGTATGTTTAACCTTGCAGCAGTGTCTATGCAATTAATTACTATTTTACACTGTTTTGGTTTACAAAGATTGCTTCTATAAGGCAACATGTTTTCTTCACTCTATTCCAATGGAGCTCACTCCCCACCCTGATTATGAGGTTAAACAATGCTATTCGCTATTGCAAGCAACCCTGAAGTATCAGTGGCTTTACCACCTTGAAAGTTTATTTCTCCTTCATGTCACAGAACAATGCCGTTCTCCTGGATGCTCGGCTGCTACTGGCTACTCCTTGTGCAGCTGCTCCTTCCCAGAGTCCCTTGTTTGCGGGCAGGTGTACTGGAGAATGCGAGTGGCAGACCTCACCCACATTTTATGGCCCAGCCTTCAGAGGGCATAGATTCCTTTTCCCAGATCCCACCCGACACAAAGGAACCTGAGAAATTTAGTCTTGCTGCATTTCCAAGAAACAGAAACAGGACTGGTGCGCATCTAGCCCATCTTCATCCTACATCCTCATTATACACATGTCCATTGTTTTACTTTCATACATTTAGTTTTATACATATTTCACACACATATGTTATTTATGAAAGAATGGAACTATATGAATAAAAATATTTACTTGCTCTTTCCTATTATTTTTGTGGTTCTGTTTTCAATATTACATATTGAATCTATCTGGAAATTGTTTTGTATATGGACGTATGTAAAATGTAAAATACATACTTAAATCTATTTAAATTTGAAAAAATTAAACACTTATTAAATAATCCTTTATTCACTGATTTGAAATATTTCATTTATTGTTTATTAAATTTGTATAGCTTTAGCAAATTCAATTCAATGCTAACCATATGTCAGGTACTTTTATTAACACTCTAAAAAGTTAAGCTATTTTCTTTTCAATCTTATGAAGTATTACTATTATTATTCTTCCTATTATAAAGAGCAGAAAACAACAAACTATAAAGGTTCATGAATTACCCCAAATCACGGAATTAGTAAATGGCAGAGCTGGATTTGAACCTAGGTACCTGGCTCTGGAACAAGTTCTTAACCTCCATATTATGCTGCCTCTCCAAACAGGTGGGTCTCTACCTGGACTCCTGTGGTAGTCCCTTTAGAAGTGGGACGAACACTCCACACACACACACACACACACACACACACACTAGAATTCAGAAGCTGAGGCTGATGATAACACACACAAACTTCTCAAGAGGATAAGGACATGTGTGTTTACATAATAAAGCTTTCTGGAGATGGTACAATAGCTCCCAAAGCAGGTCCAAGAATGACCGGAGAAAACAGGGAGAGAAGGCTGGTTGTAAGTTTGTACTAGTTTGCTAAGTCTACTGTAACAAAGCTTGACAAACTGGGTGGCGGAGATGCACTGTCTCACCTAGTTAGTTCTGAAGGCCAGAAATCTGAGACCAAGACGCTGGCAGAGTTGGCTGCTTCTTCTAAGGGCCTTGAGGGAAGAGTCTGCTTTAGGCCTCTCCCCTCGGCTGGTAGACGCTATCTTCACGTTGACATGGCATTCCCTCTGTGTGGCTGTCTGTGTCCAAATACCCGCTTCCTACAAGGAGACCAGTCATGTTGGGTAAAGGCCTAGTCCAGTAGTCTTGTTTTAATCCAGTCGTCTTTGTAGGAGTGGTGGGGCTGCACGCTATCAGCAGGCCGGCATCAAACATGAAGTTGCATTCTTTGTTACAACCATTAATTTTCACTAGGTTATTAAATCATGCCTGATCCAACACCACTATATTGTTTTAATTACTATAACTTTTTAAAAACTTAGCAGCTTAACAGAGCAAGTCCCACTTAATTATCCTGTTTTCAAAATTCAAAAACTACCTTATATCTAATGCATTGATTTTTCCAGATGTACTAATATAGCCATTTTGTCAAAATTGTTGACCAAAAAGTAGGTGCCTCACTAGATCAGTACAGCATTAAATTTATATATAAACATAGAAAGAATTGTCATTTTTAAGAGTATTGATCTCCCCATCTAGAAACATTGTCTTTTTTTTTAATTTGCTCATCTCTTCCCTAAGCACTAGCCATAGCCAGCCTCTAAGACCGTCTCCAGCAATCTGCACCTCCTAATACTAATGCTCTGGTGTAGGCTTCTCCCTCATTCTAGCAGTGTCGGTCTGCGTTAGCCCAGAACGTAGCGTAAGTGACAGCGTGTAACTTCTAAGACTTTGTCCTTGCTCTCTCTCAGGTTACTGATTTTGAGGGAAGCCCATCACCAGGTTGTGAGGACACACCAACAGCCCCGTGGAGAGTCCCAGTTAACGAGGACTTGCGGCCTCCTGTTAACAGCCAACACCGACTGGCCGCAACACCGACTGGCCACAACACCGACTGGGCAGCCCTGTAAAGTGATGCATCTACAAACAGACCTGTTAGCCCCGGTCAAGCCTTCAGGTAACTATAACCCTAGCCCACATCTTAACTGCCACCTCATAAGAGCGTTCAAGCCAGAAATATTCAGCTGAGTATCTCCCAAATCTCTGACCCTCAGAAACTGTTAATTATGACAGATTATGAAAGATTTATGACTAAGATATGTGGTCTTTTTTTAAATACAGAAACAGATAACTAATATAGTACTTCAGTGTTATAGTATCCTCAAAAACGTCACCTACATATCTTAGTAAATTCATTCTTTGGGAACATGACTGTTTTTGTTCGCAATGCCCTGAAAAGATAGACTGTAACTATCATTTACATTTGTCATGTCATTTACAAAAGTGACTCCACTGTACCTCTCGTATACTGTACTATACAGGGTGGGGTAAAAGTAGGTTTGCAGGTGTGAGTACACAAAGCACAGAGTTTATTCTTGTATTGTTATTTAGTAATCACCGCATTATTTTTCATATGAATAACTGTAAACCTACTTTTGCCCCACCCTGTATTTGTTGTAACACTCAATTTTAAGGACAAGTTACATGACACGGATCACCTAGTTGTCATCTGGATAAATTGGACAGAGAATACTTTGTACTTGGATTCTTGGGAGTGCCGACCGTACTTAATGGGAGTAGATACTAGGGTGTATAGGTTTAACTCAAAAGGAATGAAGGAGGCACAATCCTACGACATCTTTCTCAATCCCCAGCTCACCTTCTTCCTGCCACTGGGCCACCATTCATTCCGTGTAGAGCAGCAGGGGCCTTTGTCAAGAGTTGACAAGTACAAACCTAGGAAAAAACACTTCCTCTGGCATCTTATGCAGTGTTTTTTTTTATAAACCTCCTCGTGATAGGTTTTTAATATCCAATAACACATGACACCCATTCATTAGCTTCAAATGTACTGCTACTACAGCCAAGTGTTCCTGGCATCTTGGTGACAAGGATACAATTCAGAACCGATTATATGTGCTTTTCCCAATATCTGGCGCACATCCTTTTAAAGTCCCTGCTCAGATAACACTAGTCACAAAAGAAAATTCTAGAAGCACTCAGTATCTGTCAGGGTTGTTAAGGAGACAGAAACTATATGAGAAATTTGCACAGAAAAAAATTAATAGGAAGAACTTTAATCTAGTGCAAGGTGATTAACTATTGATAGGGGTAAAGACAAGTCTGAAAAATGCATGAGGAGCAAACGTACAGAACAGCCACTACCTCTAGAGCCGAGACAGAGTACTGAACACAGGAACACACTTGGAAAGATCCTTCCTCCCTCAAGGCTGAGATTCACATCTCCTTGGAGAGGCCATGGCTGTGGCTCACTGGACTGGAAAGATGTGTACTGCAGTGCCAGTCAATGTTAGCAAGTAGGAAATGCCCGCTGGAATTCCAGCAAGACTCCCTAGAAAGCTGCTGTGCTGGGGTAGTGAGATTCACCCAGAAGCCGCCCACCACAACTGGAGTAATGGCCCGCCATAGGAGTGGGAAGACAAACACACCAGACCCAGGATAAAGCTGGTCCTCTTGCAGTGTCCCTCCAGCGCCCTCTACTGACAAGGGCTAGCAATGTTCCAGCTGGAAAAAGAAAAAGGTATTGAAGTCCCAGCTCCAGTATTAACTAAGAAGGACAAAAAAAGGTGGATTGGAATTGACAGGCAATAAGCTGATGATTGGCATACACTCTCCAGCACAATGAAATGCAGAATGTTAAAGAGCAATAAAAACACTTTTTGAAAAATAACTCAGAGTATAGCTGACCCCACATTCTACGTTACAACTGGGAATTCAAGTAGCTCATCCTAATTCTCTTTTATAATCCTCCTTCATGAGCCTTTCAACACTAATATTTTTATTTCATAAACAAGGAATCTAGCGTGTCAAAGACTGTGTGCAAACTATTTCCTTTCTCAGCCTTCAAAGTCACATTCTCTGAGAGAGAGGCAATGAAGTTCAGGGTTCCTGGGAGACTAACATTCTCTGAAAATAAAGTCTCTCATGAAATACCAAATTATTTTTATCACAATTCCTATTTTCCTTTCATCTCGTTTCATTCTGCTAAATTAAATACATCAGCACGGATGCAGGAGAAAGGGGAATAACAATGAATTTCTGACCCATGGGAAGTGACCAAGGGCCCCTTCACCCTCACTTCTGCAGCTGCTGACATGCAGGGGGGAAAACACTGCAGTTTCTACTCCTGCTTGGAGAAAGCACTCAGGATATAGACTTTACCTGGAGGGTATAAATCTGTGATCAGAACGGTGCTGGGGAACAAATCCCTGCTTCTTTCTGACTTCTCTTGGAATCTTCAGCATCATAAGCAAGTTAATCAGCTCAGCTCCACTAGAATGCATATTAGCATATTAGCACTACTCATCTCCCTTTTCCATATTAAACTTGTCAACTACCATGTCACAAGGCAGAATTATGGAGCCAAGCACCCTGGGCCAAAGACAGCACAGATACAGCTGCTTGCTCAATAGCCCAAGCTATGATCTTTGCCACCTGCCCTTCAGATCTGCACTTTACCAGCTGTAGAAAATCCATGCTGGTTCTCCTGTCTCCAAAACAAGTCTGGAGAGAGATGTATCCTGTTACTGTTCATGAAATTGCTTCAATAAAATGTCTTTAACAAAAATATTTCCCTTGCATGACAAAGCATTGACAGGCCAGGGAAAAGGTGAAACATTACAAACAATCGCAGTAATGATGTGACACTTGCAAAATCTATGTTTCCGTTTCTGTGTTTTGCACCCTGCATTCAAACAGACAGTGAGAATTGTGGATATCAATAAATTAGATAGTAGGTTAGAAACACCACAAAGAAATATCAGGCTGCAGTATATTTGCAAATGACACCAAACAATCAAAGGGACTTAGTGATCATGCAGTAATCTCCCTTCGCAACTTCTAGAAGTGTCAACTCAGAATTACGATAAACACATGGAATCGTGCTACTGACTTTAAAAATTTCATAGGTAAAGTACAGCAGAGACCACTCTGTAGTGATAAAGTTCCTCCTCTCACACAGACTGTCCGGCATCAAGGTGTGGCCGTGTGAGGAGTCCTCACCGAGGGGATGTGGTAAGAAGGGATTTATACAACTTTTCGGACAAGGCGTTTTGGAAGTGGGCGTGCCTCCTCCCCACTCTGCTGCCCCTTCCGCCAGCTGAAGACCACAAAGCCAAATGGCCTGTGGAGCTGGCGGGTCACGATGGGGAAGGAGCTCGGGTCCCACCACAGGGAGAATGCCAGACTCCTACAGACCACACATGCCCACCTTTGTCTACCTCAGGAGGCAAAAGTAACCTTTATTGAGTTGGAGTCATCATAGATTTGAAGGTCTTTGAGTATCATGTATTTCTTTATATATTATAAAAATAGAAGAGTCATTTTTAGGCCAGTTAAAAGGTCTGGGAATCTGATCTTCCTCTTCCCAAATGCTATTTGATCCTAGCCAAAACATCTAATCATTCCAGCTCTAATTTGATCTGCCAAGATTGTAAATTTGTTAGACAAGCCCACGGAAAACATCTTCAAAAACATTGAATGTGCATTTCTAAAGCATGGCCAAAAAGTTGTCATGTCGAAGAAAATAAATAATGCATGTTTGAGGCAGTTTTAGGATGCAACAGATGACACTTAGAATTTTGATTACGTTTGGGCTTTTGGCACATGCCAGCAACTTCCCACTGACATTTATTCAAAGTGACTAGTGACCTACAAAGCCACCAAAATATCCATCGAAGCACAAGAAACGTGTTTCAAACTATAAACACTTCGTGGCAATGTGACTGACGCTTTCAAAATTCAGTATTTTCCATAGCACTAAGCATTGTGTTTCGTGCTCAACACATATTTATTGAATTTAATTGGTTAATTAGTAAATAGCATCCATTTCTCTTAACTTTTGACTAAAATCATAGATTGCACATTTTCATCTATATTTAATGTCACTTCACTTGGTTGTATAGGTAATTACCTTGTAGCTTCACTCGTGGTGAATCCAATGGCTTTTCTCTAACCTCGTTTCCCCTTTTTATTTAGTATGTGGTTTTAAACTTGCAGAACGTCTCTTTCCAAAATCATATTTTCTCTCGGTTATAGCAATTCTACATAATAGTAGCATACCTCCTACTATTAATACTTACTTTTCGCTTTTGGTCACTGTCTCCTCTTTCTTTTCTTCCAATCTTTCCTGGAAAGCTGCTTTATTTCCTCTCTTTCACTTTCTTATCACTGATCTAGTGATACTCAAATTTTAATCTCTAGTTGTGCCTATCTTCCTAACATTTCAAACTATCAATTGCTTAAAGAATACACGTTTATTTTTTTCCTCGTCATCATCAATTTCCACACATCATTTTTGTCTTCCTTCAGTCTGGATATTCCCCACATACTTGTTTGAATACATCAGTGATATCAAATTCTACCCATTTTGAAACCTTTAAGTAATCACTGGATTTGCCTTCTTCTTAGTTTTCCACGTTGAATTTGTTGCCAAGACTTTTCAGTGTTCTCTGCAAAGCGCCTGTGGAATTCATCTCCTTTCATTGCCACTATCGGAATCTCAGTCCAGATGCTCAGTCCCCCTGTGTGGGCTTGACCGTTCTATCCTCATTGACTGCAACTCCATGGGTCCCTCAACCCAACCCAAAATAGAGTCACCAATGGTTCTCAAACCTGGCTGCACACTGAAATCCCTGTGGAGTTTTTAAAGACACACCGATGTCAGGGCTCTCCCGTAGAAATTCTGATTCACTGTGCTTGGTTTGCAGTCTGAGTGTTAGGATTTGCAGTTCTCCCAGGTGGTAGTACCATGGAGCCAGTACCGAGAACCACTAAGGTATCCCATGTCTGGGTATATGAATTTCAAGAAAATTGATCTTTTTTCTGTGGATGTAGTAAGTCAGAACTGTTCTTTCATTATGTTTTCTAACTGGCTATTGCTGGTATAACAAAAATCTATTGATTTCTGCACATCACTGACACTAAAGCCAGATAAGGATACTAGAAGAAAGGAAAACTAAGGCCACTATCACTGATAAATGCATTTACCAAAATACTCAACAAAAGACTAGCAAAACAAATTCAGCCGCACATTAAAAGTATCACACTACAGTGATTGAATGGGGTTTAGCCCTGGATGCAAGGATGATTCAACAATGTACATACATCAATGGTGTGATACATCACATTGATAGAATGAAAGACAAACATCATATGATTATCTCAATATATGCAGGAAAGCATTTAACAAAGTTCAACATTCTTTCAGCATATAAACTCTCAAAAACTTGAATATAGAAGAAATATACCACTACATAATAAAGGCCTCAAATAGCAAAGCCACTGCTAACATCGAACTCAACAGAGAAGGGATGAAGGCTGTTTCTCTAAGATCAGAAGACAGAGGTACCCACCCTCACTACTCCTATTCACAGTCCTAGAAGTACTAGCCACAGCAATTAGGAAAGGAAATAAAATAAAAGGCATCCAAATTAAAAAACAAAAAGTAAAACTGTCATTGTTCTGACAGATAAGATCTTCTATATAGAAAGTCCTAAAAACACCACCAAAAACTGTCAGACCTGATAAACTAATTTAGTTAAGTTTGAAGAATCAAAGTAAATATATAAAATTCAGCTGATTTTTCTATACACTGGATGAAATATCTGAAAAAGAAATAAAACAATTGCAATCCTATTTACACAATAACATTAAAAACAATAAAATATTTGGGAATAAATTTAACTAAGGAAGCAAAAGATCCATATGCCAAAAACTATAGAACACAGATGAAATAAAGTAATGAAAATACAAATAAATGAAAAGATACCCATTTTCATGGATCAAAAGGTTACTATTGTTAAAATGCCCATACTTCCCAAAGTCATCTGCAGATTCAATTCAATTCCCATTAAAATGCCAATGGCCATTTCCCATAGTTATAGGAAAAAACAACTGCAAAGCTCAAATGGAATCAAAAAGGACAATGAATAGCCAAAGCAATACTGGCAAAGACTGAAGCTGGAGCCATCACCCTTCTGCTTCAAACAATATTGCAAACTATAGTAATCAAAACAGCATGGTACACTCATAAAAGATACATAGACCAATGTCACAGAATCAAGAGGCCAGACATAAACCCATGCATATACAAGGGGGGACCCAAAAAACCCAAAATTTATTTATAAAAAATTGTATATTCATTCTTACATGTTTAAACTTCAGTCACTTTCAAAGTACTCTCCATTTGATGTAATGCACCTGTTGAGACCTTTTTTCCACTGCTCAAAACACTTTCTGAACTCACTGGTTTTGATGCCTTTTAGTGCTTTGGTTGTTTTTATCTCACCTCTTCCACATCAGCAAAATGTTACCCTTTAAGGACTTTTTTCATCTGGGGAAACAAAAAAGAAGTTGCTCAGTGAAAGATCAGGTAAACAGGGAAGGTGGGACATGGGGTCATGCCACTTTTGGTCAAAAACTGCTGAACACTCAGTGCAGTGTGGGCAGGTGTGCTAGTAAATCACCCATCCTGAAATGGGCAAACGCATTGAAAGAATCTTCAAAAAAATTCACTGAAGCCAAATGCAGCCTCTCACAACAATGCCAGCTGGTACACTGATACAGATGGGTTCCTAGAACACCCACCTATTCTAGAAAGCCTGTATTACAAGGAGCCCTCCCTCCAGAAAATAATTCCATTGTTTGAGTCCCCCCTTGTATGGTCTATTGATATTTGACAAAGGAAGAATACTCAATGAAAAAAATGGTAGTCACTTTAATAAATGGTGTTGAGAAACCTGCATATATATGCACATGCAAAAGAATTAAACTGGGTCCATGTCTTACACCACTCACAAAAGTAAACTGGAAATGGATTAAGGACTTAAATGTAAGAAATGAAACCATAAAACATCTGGAAGAAAACAGAGATAAAGCCGCCTGACATGGATTTTGGCAATAATTTTTTGGATATAACATCCAAAGCTCAAGGAACAAAAGTGTAAGTCAACAAGTGGGACTACATCCAACAAAATGCTTCTGCACAGCCACAGGAACAATCGACAACATGAAAAGCCAACCTGCAGAACAGGAGAAAATATTTGCAAACCATATATATCCAATAAGAGGTTAGTATCCAAAACACACGAAACACACACACACACACACACACACACACACACACACGCACAATCTGATTAAAAAATGAGCAAAGGACTCGAAGAGATCTTTCTGCAGAGAAGACATGCAAATAGCCAACGAGGCCATAAACAGATGATCAACATCAGTGATGATCAGGGAAATTTGAATCCAAACCACCAGGAGCTCTCACTTCGCACTGGTTGGAATGGCCGTCCTCATAAACACAGTAGACAACGAGCGCTGGCGTGGATGTGAAGGCAAGGGGGACCCTTGTGAACTGTTGGTGGGAATGTACGTCGGTCCAGCCCCTATGGAAAACAGTAAGGAGGTTCCTCAAAGAAATTAAGAAAATAGAACTCTCATAGAGTTAGCAATATTGTACGGCATGGTGACTATAGTTAACGATATTTTATTGTATACGTGAAAGTTGCCATGAAAACAGAGCTTTAATGTCGCCACCATAACAACTACACAAAAAAACTGGTAATTGTGTGAGGTGAAGGACGTGCTGACTAATCTGACTGTGGCCACCTCTCAGCGGTAAACATTTCACAATACATACGTGCATCAAGTCATCACACTGTACGCCGTGAACTTACACGATCAGTTACATCTCCCTAAGGCTGGGGGAAAGAAAGAACTCACCGAAAGGTGAAGGTGGAAGGGAGGTGGGGTCAAGGACATATTATGGCTTTGACACAAACTTGTGCATATGCTCATTGGACTGATCTCAGTGGAGAGGGTGTCACATGACTCGGGAAAGAGAAGGGTTAACTGCAGTCTTCTAAGAGGATAGAGAGAGCTAGAGAAGTTCAGGTTACACATGGAGGAGTCGGACTTCCTCAAGAGCAGAAAGTTTAGAACAGAATTAAATTTCAATTGTTTCTGGCTGCGAGACTGAGATACTCTTCCTAACCTGAATGACTTGAGTCTGAGCTTACATTTGAGTGGTACATCAGTTTTCAGCTGCTCTGTCCGTTACTGGCCAGGGCCCTTCGTAGTTGGTTAAGTTGTAGCTACTTCTGAATTTTATTATGGAGGGAGATCACTGTTATTTTAGGCTGTGAAAGCTGAAGATAGAGAAGAAAAGGTTCCATCCATTCTCTGCAGTGTTTGCACAGAAGTTGTTTGCTAGCTTGAGGTAAAGCTGATGGCACTATTATTTAGTGAGTTATTCTTTAGAAATGCAGTCTTAAGCACCAAGAGCATGCAAGCAATATGGATTATGAAATTAAAACTAAAACCTCTTCATCTTCCTCTCCCTCTCTCTCCCTCCCTTCCCCCGAAACAATATAGTTTAAATACTATTGACTTGTGAACCAAACGGGGGGGTGTTTCCTTCCTCTCAGTGTTTTCTCTCAGGGTACCCTAGGATGATGCTTAATTCGAAAACATAATCATTTAATGCTTAACTTTTTTAACTAGGTCCAAAATAGTGTGATCATATTGGTGCCATTTATTTTTGACCATGACTTCCAAGCTCATTTTCCAATTAGTAGAACTGAGTTGAGACATTATTGACTAATTAAAGAAACTAACTCATTATTTTCTTAATATTATTGCATAATCATCCATCACACTTGAACATGGGTTAGAGATTTTGTGTTGGTTTATTACTAGGCCAATCAGAATGCTTTGTTAGATGATGTCAAAAGCCCAGAAAACCAGATGGCTTCAGTGTACACGACCTCCTTAGCCAATTAAAAAGCCTGACTTTCTAATCTGGACAAAGGGACTGCATTTTTTTCCCCTTGAAATCTAAGGGGCAGGTCATTTTTCTCTCATACCATTTATCCAAATTCAACAGTGGAACGTTTGGAGAATAATAAAATACAAAATTATTAAACCGGAGTTTATATACTAACTCTGTCCCCCAAGAGCTTGAAACCATGAACAAATAATCAATGCATGGGTATCCAATCATCTCTAAAAATATTTGCCTCACTAAAGTATCGTGAGGATTAAATGCGACTGTGTTTAGGAAAGCATTTTAAACTATAAAGCCATATGAAAATATATTGTCTTTGCTGTATTTATCTTCATCATCATCATCATCATCATCCTCACTATCTGGACATCTCCCAAAGCTGGAGCCCTCATTTATGATCATTAAACATAACGCCTTATGTAATATTTTTGTATATATTTTTATTAACCTAGATAGTAAGCAACTTGATAGTAAACAACTTGGTAGTAAGTTAAAAACAGCCCTTATTTTTTATTTTTATTCTCCCCCATATGCGCTTTCCCATAAATGCGTTGAAATGTTTATTAAATGTTTTATAAGTTTGTTCCTGCATTTTAAAAATACTTCCTATCTGTACAGCCCTCAGTTTTAAAGAGCTTACACTTCTCGAGCCTTTACTTTGAGCTAGAAGCCATCCTGAATATTTTAAATGCAAAGCCCCATTTAATCATCCCAACATCTCTATGCAGTATGTGGTAACTTCCTTCTTAAAAATGACACTTTCCTATGGATGGTAGACGATTTCTGACTCTGCTTTCCTTTAAACATTGGGATGACAATGAATCTGCCTGCCGTTCCACTTCTGGGGAAGGTGCTACAAGAAGAGACATCTATTACAACATCTTCAGCATCAGTTAGACTCAACATTAGAAACTTCAACTTTCTTACCTAGCATATTTTGTGACATTTCCACTAACCTCTTAATTGAGAAAAAGCTGAGCCACTGGCTGTGAATGTGGATAATTTTAAAGACGAGGGGATGATTTCATCAACTTCATCCCAAAGCAGCATGATATGGATGAGTTTCCAGCAACATGCACTTTAGAAAACGTGCTCCCTGGGGCCAGTTTGTATCTCCAGCAGAGCCTAGAACAGTGTGAAAACATAGGCTGTCAATGACTGTCTGCTGAATTGAAACAGATCAAGATTTCTAAAGTAGATAATAACAGAAAAGCCAAAGCAACAACTACAACTAATGAGCAGAAATAAAGAAGACAGGTAAATTGCCCTCCATTTCAAAACTCATAAGTCTATTAAATTCACATGGGGTATACTCTGGAAATGTTTAATGATGAATAATTTCAGTTGTTTCATCACTTACCAAGAAAAGAGAATAATTTTGGGGGGAAAAAGCTTTTTTGATGAAACCATATTATGCTTTGTTAAATGGGAAAGTTGGGTGAAGAAGGTTAACTTCTAGGTTAAATCTAGAAGTTTTAAAATATTCACTACATGTAAAACATTGATATACTAGTCTACTGAAGTTGCCCTCTCGCCTTTGCTCAACCATTCCATCCCCTGATTGATGGGACTGCATAGATGGGGTTAATGAGAAAAGCATGCAACTTCAAGTCAGACCAAAAGTTCAAATGTTATCTCTATAACTCTGACCTTGAGCAAGTTACTTATCCTCTCCGATGGCCCTTCTCAAATTTGATGGTGCATGCAATTATCCAGAATGCTTGTTAAAATGTGGATTCCTGGGCACTGTCCACAGAGATTCTAGGTGAGTAAGTATAAGGTAAGTCTCTGGGCCCTGATTTTTAATAGGCACCTCAAGATAGTCTAATGCAGATGGTCCAGGATCCTCACTTACAGAAATAATCATTCTTTGTATCTATGGAGGAAATAACCCATAAGACCACATTTTTGTAGGGGTGGGAGAAAAAGGTGAGTGCAAATAAGATAATGTGTGAAGTTATTTGGCATTTTTGAGGTGCCAATATAAAATGTCAGGAGCAGTAAAGTAACAGCATACAAAATTAATATCCAGAAATCAGTTGCATTTTTATATAATCATAATGAACTACCAGAAAGAGAAATTTGTAAAAAAAATCCCATTTACAATTGCATCAAAAAATACCTAAGAGTAAATTTAACCAAGGAAGTAGAAGACCTGTACTCAGGAAGTTATAAGACACTTAAAGAAATTGAAGAAGATGCAAATAAGTGGAAGCATATACTGTGCTCATGGATAGGAATAATTAAAATCATTAAAATGACTGTACTACCCTAAGTAAACTATAGATTTAATGCAATTCTTGTCAAAATACCAATGGTATTTTTTACAGAACTAGAACAAAAGAATGTTTTAAATTTATGTTAAACCACAAAAGACCTCAAATAAGCCACAGCAATCTTGAGAAAGAACAAAGTTGGAGGTCTCCCACTACCCGATATCAAACTATACTACAAGGCTATATAATCAAAACAGCATGGTATTTTTTCATATTTATTTCCATTTTGTTTATAAATGTGTTATGTATAGGTTTTAAATGTTTAGGTATTTTATTAATTGATTTTTAATGCCTTATTATCTTTAAGTGAACAAAATTCTCTCCCAGATAGTGATTTTATATGTATTCTTCAGTTTAAATTTAGAATCAGTCAAATTTTGTGTTTCATATATATGAAAATAAATTTAAACAGATACATTTACTGACATTTTACACCTTTATCATTTAAAAACTTTCCATCTATTAATTTAGGTTGAATTTCCATAGTTGCATCTTTTTTTAATGTCTCTCAGAAGTGTTTATAGATTTCCTTGACAGAGATGCCATGTATTCTGGGTGAAGATTATTGCTGTTTTCATCTTCTTTATTGTAATTGTGAAATAGGAATATTTTAAACCTATTACATTCTGTACACGGTTAAGTTGTTTACAATAATTGCCGACTTTGTACATTTGCTTTGTGTCTAGCTGAATTTCCATATTCACTCAGACACTATGTAGAAGTACGTTTCTGCAATTGTTTCTGTTGAGGTGCTTTTAGCGATATGCAGGGAGTGTGTAGGAACGAGCTTTTTGAAAGTCATGTTTGTAATGATGTAAATATATTGAGAAGGCCATTCATGGCCTATTTGCAAAATGTAATATTTTATGGTCTACATTTTGGGGGTTTAATTCCTGTCTTCATTTAATATTCTTAGTCTCTTCTAATGTGCTAGCCTTCTGCATTTCCCATATTCTGATAAGTCACCCTATAAGGACTTCAAGAGCAAGCAGGAATTGACTTCTTTAATATGATATTACCTTCAATCATTAGTTATTTTCTAAATATGCTAAATAAATAGAGTTCAGCTACCTTCTTTTTAATATAAATCAAATATTAAATTGCACTTTATACCCTTACAACTATATTTCCCTGCAGTGCATGACGTTTTTCTCCAGCTTGCTGATATTCCAATTTTGTTTATAATTTTTGATGAATATAGGCTTTTAATCTTTATGTACTTTATCAATTTATTTGTACTGTTGTATTGGCTTCAGACTTACAACGTCCTCTCTTGAACAGTGAAGATTTGACTCTGAGATCAAATCTCAGTTCTACAGGCTGACAGTGATGAGAGAGGAGAGGGGAGGCGATAATGGGGGAAAACGGTGAAGGGTTTACAGGAACAACTACAAAGGACATACGGACAATAACAAGGGGAGGTGGAAACAGGGGAAAGAGGTGGGGAGGGCTGGGTGGGGGAGGTGTGGAGGGGAAGGGCAAAACACTGTACTTGAACAACAAAAAATTTTAAATAAATTTCAGTTCTATAACGTACTCTGTGAACTTGGGCAAATCACTTAGCCTCTTTATGCCTCAGCCTCCTGATCTGTAAAATGGGGTCATGAGGTCAATGTGAGAATCAAGATGGCCTATTGTAATACGCATGCTATACGTTCATATTATTTCTTAGTTTCTTAATTTTGGGTTCTTTATTTGACACTTATTCTATTGAGTGCTTAAAGCGCAGGTACTGCTTACCCCCACAGACAAGGAAAAACCGAGAGGTAGAAAAGGCTTATGATCATTCACTTTGGCAACTAGGATTAACCACCATATTTTTATTAAAACTAAGATGTAAAAGTTATTTTATGTGCCATTGAAAAGAAAAATGCAGACTATTCATCTTTGACATGCTCTCAATTAAAAGATATGCTTCAAATTCAAACTTGTTATAACTAGGGGGGAGGGGGCAATTGAGTCTTAGAATCAATGACACGCAGTAAGTTTAAATACCTTTTCCTCCCTGTCAAGCACAGCGCTAGCACTTTACGTGTGCTGTTCCTCTAAATCCATCAGGATTGACTTCATTATACCCTTTCACAGTTGAAGATACTGAGATCTTCTAAGGTTAGTTTCTTCATTCATAAATTATTACTTAAAAACTTTTCAGATGCAAACTACTCTGTTAGATGCTGCAGATACAGTGATGGGGGAAAAGAGGCAAAATCTCTGCCCTTATTTAAGAAGGAGGCATGCTACTGAAGGGCCCATAACCAGAAGAAGAAGACTGAACCTAGACTTGGGGCTCAGAGGACGTATCTCAGATGTGGTGTTCAAACTGAGACCCAGTGGCTGAGTAGCTATCATTTAGAAGAATGTAGCAAGACAGTTTCTGACCCTGCAAAATAAAAAGGTAATTAGTCCAAGGAAGCAAAAAGTGGAGGAAGTGTGACTGTCTCCAAATCATGGGCAAGTTGATCTGCAAGAGCAAATCACGCTGTTTACCTCTGCACCCTCCCCGTGCCCCCTGGGCCCAGCATGTTCACACAGGTTGTCAGCATCTAAGCCAGGCTTCAAGGTGCAAAGTATGGGGCAAACGGAGGACAAAATGTGAACGCTGGATTAGCATTTTCTTTTATCCTTTAGGTAGGAGTCAAGAGTGCCACCAACCTCTTCCCCCGCCACCACTGCCATTCCTGCATCCTTAATTTGCCATCAAACTATTCAAGGACTGCCAACGCTCAGCACCCAGAACAATGAGCGCAACTTATTGACAAAGACATAACCCTGGAAAGGGCACTTGTCCGGTGTATGTGTGCTACAGCCGTACAGAATTCACTGGAGGATCCTTGATCCCTATGCAAAACCCCGAGAGAAGCAGCAACGTGAGAGGATTCAAAGCTCCTGAAAGAACACAGAATAGAGAGACTAAGACAACTCCCTGAGGAGCTAGTCTTCCAGAAGAATGGGCATTCCTCGGAGATCAAGAAGGAAGAGAGACGTAGCAAGTCATACAGAACTAAGCCTACACTTTAAACATCGATTGTGCCTTCGGCTGTGACACATGATTTAAAAATTATCTTGTGTTATTCTAATTAAAAGAGAAAGAGAACCAGAGAATATATACATTCTATTCACACATGCATTGGCAGTACTGTTTTTATTATAAAAAGTGAAATGTTGACATTCATAGTTTGATATTTTAAATGCCTTTACCACTTCTTTCCTATTCTTGTCTTACCTGTCCCCTTCCTCTATTGAATTTGCCATTTCCCACACAGGTGCATTACAAAGGATGCCAAGCATACGCTGACAGATGCCGTGGAAGAAAAACCAGAAGAAAAATGACAAAAGCTTACCCCTTCTCAATAACGTATATACTTTTTAAATAGATCGGGTCATGTGTATCAGACTACACATTTATATTTATTTGAATTCATTTTTACATCGCCACTCAGTGGTGGGTGAACTTGTTGTTTTGGCCAACAGTGAAGGGAATAATAATGCATATCCATGGAGGAGATTAAAGGCACCTCGGTTGCAAAGAAAGCCCTGTGCATTTGTAGTGTGCCCAGTGTTTGAGAAGGCAGGCGTGCTGAATGGTGGAGTCCATGTGCGATGGGAAAGTGAGAAAGATAAGGGGGCTCCTGTAGCCTCAAACGCCCTCACAAAGACAGAACTCGAGGGGCTTGGGTGACTTGCAACACCCGTGTGAGATAAAGATAATTTTGACTCACTCTCATATCTCCATCTGATTCCACACTTTAATTTAGTCTAAATCGTGACTGTGCATTTGTCTGTGTGCATTACACTGACTGAAAACTCCAGGGATACATTTCTTGGAAGTATCGTGTTAGTTAGCTTAAAATGGACAAAATGTAAACTAAATGGTTCCTTTCCATTCTGACAGCTGTCCTGCCACAGAAATGACCAGGGGACAGCATTCCCCAACTATTCTGTATAATGAAAACTTCAGTACTACCTTTTTTAAAAGAAAATGTGTACCCAGAGTTTCACTTTGCAATATATGTCAAATTCATTCCTTAATGTACATGGATATGTGTGTGTGTGTGATTTTAGACCAGGCAAAATTACACACATTTATTGTAGAAGCTACAAAATACTGAGCTATTTCTAGAGAAAAGAGCAAACAAATAACTGTATAACTACACAGTGACTAACTAGTATATGTTAAAATCTACCTGGTTGAAACAATGACAATAACTTATAGATGGAACATGGTAAGTGGGTTCCCAGCAGCTGAATCAACGGACACAGCCAGCGTGGCTCTCACAGGCAGAAACACATTTCCCTCAAATGACTGAGTCTGTGCCAAATGGATTTTGTTCCCAGCAAAATTGGAACAAAACCTATTCTGTTTGTGAAACACTTGCATTTTGATTTTCTTTTAAGTCACTCATTCCTTTATCTAAAAATAAAAATCCATGAACTGTTAACACAAATAAAATATTTCTGATGAAAATAATATTTTCCAAAACAAAGAATATTAAGCGAATGGCATTGTTTTACATTTTTACACATTTCTTTGTTTGGTTGAATAGAACACAGCCAGATTCTCACGCCTGCTTCTTCATTCAAACTGTTGCAATATCACCTGTCATGTAACTTCTAGAAAACTTCACTGCACAGGAGAAAGAATGAGAGTAAACATTGCAAACAATGTATTAGTATTGTTATGAGAAAAGGTTTGACCTTGCACACCTCCCCCGCCCCCCTAAAGTGAGTGCTGGGGATTTCTGGGGTCCCCAGACCACACTTTGAGAACCACAGCTCTAAAGAAATTATGTGGAAAATCAATCTATACTCATTCATTTGTAGCTGATAATGCTTAACAGGTGCAAAATTTTAGAGCAATTTACATTTT
Organism: Phyllostomus hastatus; assembly: GCF_019186645.2. Classification (NCBI taxonomy): domain Eukaryota; kingdom Metazoa; phylum Chordata; class Mammalia; order Chiroptera; family Phyllostomidae; genus Phyllostomus; species Phyllostomus hastatus. The sequence goes on along the minus strand of NW_025333737.1, from coordinate 22,909,936 downwards.
AACAAGGAATCAAGTCTATCTCCGGTGGATCAATCTCTACTGGAAGAATTTCAAAAACACAGTCTTTTGTCTGGTTGAGGGTCCCCTTTTTTCATGAGTTTGGAAGAATCTTTTCCTTGGATTTAGAGGAGAATAGCAATTAATTTCTTTGTGTAGAGGCTGAGAGCTGAGGGTTTCTTTTTCCCCTCTAGTTCTTTCATAATAATTAGAGTTGTATAAAAATATAGCTGATGTAGAATCCCTTGCTTTGAACATGTGGTTTATGTCAAAAGGTCATAGAACCTGTATTCCTAAAGATGCTTATAAGTGGGAATGCCACCTGGCCTGGATGGTCAGAGCTCATAACAATAGGTGCTGTATTCTGTGCATCCTGAAATGCCCCCATCATGGCCAAGGTTCGATGTACAATAGAGGCTTAACAAGTGTTTTTGAATGCAGAACATGGAATTCTAAAGACAAGGGAACTAGATGAAATGACCTGCAGAACTCACTTTGATTTCTACCGTTTTAAAACAGTGATAAGGAACGTAAATTTCAAGTTTGTTCAAACAAAAAAATTATTAAGAATGGGTTTGTGACTTAATTTAATTTTGTCCAGTTTATCAGATAAATAATAATCACAATGTGGTCTGAAATTCTCTGACCAGTGAGATGTTTACTTTTCTTTCAGGCAACTTTACAATCTCAGATCCTTGAACTGGTACTTGAAGACAGCAGGGACTGTTTGCAAACAGACCTCTGGAACTCAATGGACATGTTTTGGGGTTTTTTTTTTTTATTTTAAAGGGGCTTTGTGAGAAACAATGGGCATCATTCAAACGCTCGCATTCATTATTGCAGTCAGGCATTGCTGGAAAGAAAACATTAAGCAACTGTTTGCATCAAAATTGGTACTTGTTGCAGGAATCACGGCACAGAATCAACAATAGTCTCTTTTGATTTATTCATTGCAGATGTGCAGAGCATTAAACTTACTCCAAATGGCACTTTTACTACAATTGGGGTGCAGTCACCATTCGCAGTGTGATAGTGCACTCTGCAGGATTTCATTCCTGCATGCAAGATGGGCTCGTGATGCCCTTGGGACAGAAAGCAACAGAAGAAGAAAAAAGAGGGAAAGATGGTACATGAAGAGAGAGAAAGAGAGGGAGGTGAGGAAAAAAAGAACAATCAGAAAAGGCTTTGTGGAATAGTGATAAAGAGGACCTGAATATGACCTAGCACAGTTCGCCCAAGATAGGAAATACCTGACTTGGGGGGAAAGCAAAAGCAAAGCAGAACAAAACAGGAGTTCTTCAGATGGCAAGGTAGCCTGTGTCATGCATGTTAGGAACCGTGGGGCAGGTTCTCTAAGAAGAAAAGAACTAATGATTTTTATCGTATGTCTGTATGTTATTTGATAAGATAGTTATGTATGATAGAAGCTTAGTAAGTGAAAATTCTATTGAACTCATGCAGGGATTTTAAATAGGTTCCATTTGGGGTGTTTAGCTCAGTTTTCTTGACAAATAAAATTGTAGGGTATTTAAATTGTACATTAGGGTGAATTGATCTACATAGACTCACGAAAGAATTTCTCCCACCTAGTTAACACAGCCATCATCGTACATGAGAACATTTCATTTCAACCCCCTTTTCAGTTTTCAGTCACACAGCACAGTGTTGTCAATGGCGAGGACAGTCACCGGGCTGTGCGGGGAGCCTGAGACCTTCTTCACCTCGTAGCTGAAGGTTTGCACCCTTCTACCAAACTCTCCCTATTTGCCCCAGCCACTGCTTCCCGCCAACCACGTCTCTACTCCCTGTTTCCATGAGCTTGGCTTTTTTTTTTTGGTTCCATGCACCTGTGATAGCACACAGTATTTCTCTTTCTCCGTCTCACTCACTTATTTCACTTAGCATAATACCCTCAAGGTCGATTCGTGTTGTCACAAATGGCAGGATTTCCATCTTTCCAATGACTGGATAATATTCAATAATATATATAAATATATGTTCATATATTATATATACATATATTATATGATGAATAATATATACATATATTATGTGTGTGTATATATGGAGGTCTGTCCAGAGAAAGTCCAGCCATTGTTAATATAATGAGAATGGTTTGCACAACATCATCGATGTGGCCTGGCAGCCAAGGAGAGTGGACCGGAATGGGTGTGCATGAACTAGTACTTCACCGTACTAGTCAGTAGGGGTGCTGGACACTGATGAGTGAGCACGTGTACTGTGTGGCTGCCACTTTCAAAATGACTGAATGAGTAGAACTACAGATCCACATCAAGTTTTGCGTGAAGCATGAACATTCCTCCACAGAAAGTATTCGGATGATTCAGAAGGCCGCAGCTATGGGCAGCTATAGGCGATTGGCAGCTTCATCACGACAATGAACCTGCTCATGAATCACGTCCACGCAGAGTTTTTTGGTGAAACATCAAATCACCCAGGTGACTCAGCCCCTCTGCAGCCTAGATATGGCACTCTGCAACTTTTGGCTATTCCCAAAACTAAAATCACCTTCGAAAGGGAAGAGATTTCATATCATGGATGAGATTCAGAAAAATACAACGGGCCATCTGATGGCCATTGGGAGAACTGTGTGAGGTCTGAAGATTCCTACTTTGAAGGGGACTGAGGTGTCGTGGTGCTATGTACATTGTTTCTCGTGTCTAGTATCTTCTTCAATAAGTGTCTCTATTTTTGATATTACATGGCTGGATGCTTTCTGGAAACCATATGTTGTTTCCACATCTGGGCTATTATGAATAATGCTGCAATGAACATGGGGCTGCAGGTATCTTTGTAACCTAGGAATTTCTTTCTTTTTTTGGATATACACCTAGAAGTAAGATTGCTTGATCATGTGGTATTTCTATTTTTAATTTTTTTAGGAACCTCCACATTGTTTCCACAGAGGCTGTGCTAATTTACAATCCCACCAACGGTGCACAGGAGTTTCCTTTTCTCCACATCCTTGCCAACCTCTGTCATTTGTGGATTTATTGATGACAACCATTCCAGCAGGTGTGAGGTGACACCTCATTGTGGTTTTGATTTGCATTTTCCTGATGATCTGTGATGTCAAGCACCTTTTCATGTACCTGTTGGTAATTTGTGTGCCCTCTTTGGACAAAAATCAGTTTCTCTGTCCATTTTTTAATTGAACCCTTTGTGGGGTTTCATTTTTGTTTCTTTTTTTTTTGTGCTTGCTTGTTTTGTTTTGTTTTTGTTTCATTATTGAGTTGTGTGAGTTCTTCATATACTTTAGGGGTTAACCCCTTATTAGAGGGTGTGCAAATATTTTCTCCTATTTGGTAGGCTGCCTTTCCACTTTGTTGATGGTTTCCTTGGCTGAGCAGAAGTTTTTTCGTGTGATGTAGTCCCTCTCGTTTATTTTTGCTTTGTTACTGTTGTTCCCTGTCAAATCCAAAGCCTTTTGTCAAGCCAAAATGTCAAGGAACTTATCCCCTATGTTTTCTTCTAGGAGTTTTAGTTTCAAGTCTTACATGTAAGTCTTTAATCCGCTGTGAGTTAATATTTGTGAATGGTATAACATAGGGCTCCAATTTAATTCTTTGGCATGTGAATATCCAGTTTTCACAATGCTGTTTGTGGAAGAGACTATCCGGTTCCCATTTAACATAACAAACCGGTTTCATCTTGAGTGTTGACTTTAATCAATGAGCGTTCTGCCTACCAGAGACACCACAGAAGGGCGGCAGCAGCACTCGGCCACACACCTGCCATCCTTTAACACGGTACAAAGGGTAATGAGTTGGTAGTCTGAGGATCTGCATGCAAGTTCCAATCCTATTATTTTATTGGATCCTGGAACATTGTCTTACACTTAATAAATACATGCTAAAATAAAAGCTCACTTAGTGCACGGACCTGAGAGGACTCTGGCTTTGGATGACGTGGTCAGGCTTGCAGAGAGCTTCCCCGGCATCAACCTCATTCGATGCCAAGAGCAACACGTGGAGAAGGGGGCACTGCTGACAGTGTGGCAGAGCTGAAAGAGAACCGAGGAGGCGGTGATTCACACCTGGATTTTAACTCTGGCTTCTCTACTTAGTTCCCTCGTCTTTAAAATGAGGTTTATAATACTCATGACCCATTAATAATGCCCACTTTGGAATGTAGCATTGCTGCTACTCCACCAGGGCTGGCCTTGTGACTTCCTCTGACCAATAGAAAGCCACAAAGGTAATAATGTTACAGGGTGCAGCCAGGAGGGGGGACCCCAAATGGGCATTTGAAATGGGGTCCAGAACTCAAGGTGTCCAGGAGATTTTAAGATGTCTTCACCCCTTCCCCCACAGGTGAGTTGGGGGAAGGGGCACACAGAGCAAGAACATGCAGGGCAGCTTTGCAGCTAATCCATGGCATGGTCATTTAACATACCTATAGCCTTTTGCTGGTCACTTAGATATGCTAAATAGCTATGGCCATGCTCTAGGCCAGGGGGATGGAAAGGAACCTCCCCCCAAGATGGGACTGGGGGGGAGATCCCCCGAGTTACAGAGCCTGTGTGGGAGCTCGGAAAAGATTGGCTCTATGACATGGGGTCACACCTGCCCAGACCCACGATGGCAACCAGAAAAGCTGGAAAAGACAGCAGATTGAGGGCAAGTGTGGCTGAGTGTAGGAGGAGTCAGAAATGGGGCTGCAGAGGAAGATTGGCGCGGGGATTTTAAACCCAGACACGGCAGTCATTGAAGGGAGAAGCATGCGGTTTTGGCTGAGTGGGGACTCCCGTGGCCCTGGGAGAGAGGACCATGTGCCTTTGCCAGAGTGGGGATCCCCGCAGCTTTGGAAGGGGGAACCACCACCTGGTTTAAGCAGAGATCCCAGCGACACAGCTGAGGGTGCCGGGAACCCAGGGAGGTCTCCCAGTCAAGATGCAGTACTAACTGGGAATAACCAGAGGAGTGCCTGAGCCATGGACTTGTTTCCTTTCCTGAGATACGGTACTCTGGACTGGACAAAGGGGGAAGGAAGGACTGTTTCTGTTTGTGGATGTTTTAAAGGGACTTTAGGATTTTTGATAAAGACATTAGATCATTACTTTAAGTTTGTATAGCATTAAATAAACATTTCCTTTCTTTTTCACGAATCGCTGGCATTGAGAGATGCCTTTCCTCTGGCAGAGGACATAACGGACCTGGGGGCTTCTTTCAGTAATAGTATATCGTCCCAGGCCCTCCCTTGTTTGTTCTGTAACAATAATATTCATAAGAGTGCATCTAAGCTTCAAGATGGCGTGTAGTTTCTACACTCGCTGTCTTGGAATCCTAAGTCCATTCAGCTGCGAAGATCCATCTGGCCTACTAACAGTTAAGAAGCCACAGGTAGGAGAACTGAAGTGACTTCATTGGCTTTAACCACCACATATGTGACTGAGGACCTCCTGGAACCTCCAGGCCCACTGCAACCATCACATGACAGAAGCCACGTGAGTGATGCATAGTAAGGCCAGCAAAAGAACCACCCAGATGATACATCCGCAGAATCATGAGAAATAATAACCTTATTGTTTTATGCCATTAAGTTTTACAGTGTTTTGTTACACAGCAGTAGATAACTGGTACAAGAACAATGCCTACCTTCTAGGATTATAATGAGAACTAAATAAGATAAAGTATGTGAAATGACAAAAAACATGAGACACTCAGTAAAGAGTGGGTAGCATTATTAGCTTCCTTTTACATACGTGAAATATCGGGCTTACCACAGCTCAGTGAATTGCTCAAGGTCTCACAGCATTTAATTTTGAGGCAATGTAACATAGTAGTTAAAATCAAGAACAAAAATCTCTGCAGTTACTCTGCCTGGCTCCACGAGTCATTAGTGTGAGATCTCTGGTAAGTTGTCTATCTGTAAAATGGGGCAATAATTATACTTGCCTGATAGGATTGATGGAGACAATGCATGTATATCGATTAACAAAGTGCCTGGAACATAAGAACCACTTAGTAAAGTTGTATTTACATTCGAGTGGAGGTTTCCATCTTAAAATATAAAGTATCAAATAAACTTTTAATTGCTCTAACAACTGTTACCACTGAGTGGAGATTCTGTGGGCCCTGAGGCCAGCCTCGGCTTTCATCCGAGTCTAGGACACAGACAAGATGAAGAGCACGTGACAGCTTGCCGTTACAAAGTTCACATCGCAAAAATGCGAATTTAGGGCATCACGTATAAAGTCAGTGGCCAAATGACCCAACAGGCAGGCATGAGCAGATGTAGTTTTCTGGAGCTCAGCTATGCCTCCAGGGTTGGATTTTAAGTGGGTGAAAAGCAATGAATGGAGAAAGGAACTTAAACAAAGAAAGTGGAATTTACCGCTCAATGAGTTACCCACAGTCTATCTGAAGCAGAACAAAGCCTGCTGGCTTCATGCTCATTTTACAAACATAATTCAGGGCATGTTGCTGTTAAGAGTTAAGTCTCGTGTTAGTCCACATTGTTTAGAAAGCAGATGCCAAGATGAAATCAAATTTGCAAGAAGCGATTAGGAAAATACCTCTGTGAAAGGGAATACTTGGAGAGCTGTCAGACAGTGATGCCAGTCAAACCCCAAAGGGTGGAGAGAGAAAAAACGTTCTGCAGAAGCGTTCTAAACCACCGTGCTCTCTCCAAGGAAGGCTAGACAAGGTCTTCAGGGATTCCTTGAGCCCAGGCCATTCATCAGAGAAGTCCTGCTTCTCCCAGGAATGGGTCTGCCTTAGTATCCCTGCCAAGCTCAGTCATTCGTTGGCCGGAAGCAGCCATGGGCAGCGTGACCTCGGCACAGATGTGGCAATGGATTTCAGAACGCTGCAGCTGGCACTGTTGTTCACTTACGCCGTCCGTAATTGGAGGTCTGCAAGAAACATTCCCGCGGCTGCCACAGGCCCACTGGAGAAAAGCTGGGTTGGGCAGGCGCCGTGTCCACTGGGAAGTCACAGACACTGAGGCACATCAGTGTGCTGCAATTACAGATGTAAGGATGAAAGACAAGTGATCAGTGTACTCAGAGACCTGTCCTTAGTCTCACTCAAGGACAGAAAGTGCCAGGGACTGGGAGTGATTTGTCTCTGTTTGGAGATACTGGTTTTACTTCCAGTGACAGATCTTTTTGTGTAATTGATAGACAAAGATCTGCCCAGGGTTGGCGCAGTGGAGTGTTAAAAAGGTATCAGTAAAATTCAAATGAATCCTCTGACATCTCTGCTAACGAGAGTAACAGCTGCTCCACAGAGAGAGGTAAAAAGAGGCTGAATAGATGTCTGAAATCAAAGAATCTTTATCATCATCCATATTTCAAAGAACGTTATTTCATTATGATATGTAGGGGGATTTATATCTCAGAAAGCAATCAAAAAGTTCCTGAGTTCTGCAAATGAAATTATATGGCATTTTAATATTGACAATACAAACTCATTTGCAATTTATTATAATTCATCAAGTAAATATACTGTTCCTCTCTCACTTTCTCTCTCTCATTTTTTTTTCAGTCCAAATGAAAGGTTTTGTAACAACCTCATAAAAGCTGGTGAAAATATATATGCTGATATGCGGATTACATTCTCCCATTTTTCCTACCAAGTTGAACGTTTAATTCAAGTATTTACTAAGAACTTACTATGGTTACGCTCTTCCTCTAGGTGGGAATAAAGAAGACCAAACCAGAGTCCATCTCCTTAGGAAATTACCAATAGTGAAGAAGCTCTTTGAGGGCAGAGGAAATCCTTTCGTCTCCAGAACTGTCGTATACCGTGGTGCAGGTTGGTGACCACCCAAGTGTGCCCGGCTACGGGAACGGGTAGGAGTCTGAAATTACTCATGCTCGGCTCATCCAGTTATACAACCTGACGCAGAAATATACCTTCCAAGAGGAAGGGTACATTTTTCCAATTAGCACAAACTTTCCATGGGACGAATGGTACACTGAAAGTAGCTCTAAATCTTCAGTGTGCTCAGTCTGAAGAACCTGATAGGAATGCAATATTGAATGAGTGAAACAATGATGCATCAGAACATGCAGTGTATGTTTTATTGTCCAAATGCATGGTACAGAAAATAGTTTTTCTTAGAGATCAAAACACAGAGAGGCCGCCATAAGCGATATCATTCTTGGAAAGCTATCTTTGTAGGAGAATTAATTCTCAAATGTACACATGGATGATTCACAATGGAGATAATTGAAAAGGTCAGAACAAAAGACACTGTGGGCTTTGCATGGGAATCAGATGCTTTGTGAGATTCAGCAACATTACGGTCAGAGTGCACTCTGCTCCTTCTCACATTCAAGCAGATCTGTGTTGCTCTAATATTCATTCATTGGTAACTAGAAAGGCGAGTCTCAGATTAGGAGCAGGAAGTCTCACTGGGAATGAGAATCCATCTTCTATGAAATAGATTGCTGGCTAATAATCACATGTGCTAAACTAGGAAAGAAAAATGCATTCCCCAGAACTGCAGGGAAAGGCTGGCTGGCTAAATGAAACTCTCTCCAGATGCAAAGCAGTCAGAGCAGGGCAGTGAGTGGGATGAGGCTCACAGTGGGGGAGATGAGAGACGGCAAGGCAGGAGATGTGGGGCCAACCTGGTAGATAGGTGCCTGGAGGGAAATCCTATCCTAATCGAGGATCTCTGCAATGAAACCTCCCCACCCCACCCAAAGCTGTGATTGGTCATCGCATCACCACATTCACCGCTGCGTGTACAAACTGATGGGAGTCAACATGAGGGGCTTGTAGGACGTTGTAAGGACCTTGGCTTTTGTTGCGAATGAGATTAGAAGCCATGAGAAGCGTTTGAGCAGAAGAGCGTTATAAAGTGGCCTTAGCATGCAAAAGAGTCCTCGGGCTGCTCCGTTACCACTGAACTGTAATGGAAAGAGGAGATGCATCTTGAAGGCTGGTTCAGTAATCCAGGGGAGAGACAGTGACCTGTAGGTGGAGACACAGAGGACTACCTCTAAATGTGGTATATTGGCTTAATGCCAACATGAACGCACTGAATTAATACAATCATATTTTAAATGAATGTATGTGCAACTATAGCTCTAAAACCGCCCACTTGTATTCCATCATACCCCTCAAAATTGGAGAGGATTATGGTCTTTGCCTGAGAATTTAACTTACTTGAGCCCTTACAAGTGATAGTTTCAAAACCTTTGTTAGATTTTTCACATTTAACCTGATCTTGTTTTCCAACAGATCAGAGGAGGCATACTTTGCAGACGGTAAGGTATAAGGAACAAATGGAAAGAAACTAACACAGCTCTGCATTATGATATATTGCCCAAACTAGGACACTTCTGAGGGATAATAAAAATTGTGTAATTTTTGAAATGATTTATTGGCTGTCAGATTTGTTTTATTATATTGCTGAACCTTTGAAATAAATCTGTTCAAAATTATTTTCAAAATATAATTCTTTCTTAAAATTAAAATAATATATAGCCATGAAAATACAAATAAAACAGTATTATTGATAATTATAAAATTTCACTATATTATTGACATTATAAGCAAAAAAGAAAAATTAACACAAGTAGAATAATTATTTTGGCACAGGTTAATCAGTTTTCTTTTTTTTTAAGAATAAACATTTTCCTTTTTAAAAAAGATTTTATTTGTTGTTATTTTTAGAGAGAGGTAAAGGGGAGGAGAAATGGAGGGAGGGAAACATCGGTCAGCTGTCTCTCTCACGCACCTCAGTCGGGGACCAGGCCCCGGTGACTCTTGCTTCCAGGGACAATGCCCAGCCAACTGAGACGCAGTGGTCAGGGCTTAATCAGTTTTCTTTAGCCGTATCTGTCTCTAGTGTCTTGTCACTGATAGTTTTCTTTAAGTTGTTTTTAAAATGCTCTCATTTTTTAATTTATAAAGTTGAATTTCCGCATCACCCTCAATGCTGCATTTTATATGTGATGGATTTAAAATTATTGACACTTTAAGTAACTCTTTTGTAGACATTAGTGTTTTTTTAAAGATTTTTATTTATTTATTTATTATTTTATTTTTTTATTTTTTAGAGAGGGAAGGGAGGGAGATAGAGAGAGAGAGCGAGAGACATCAATGTGCTGTTGCTAGGGGTCATGGCCTGCAATCCAGGCATGTACCCTGACTGGGAATCGAACCTGCGATGCTTTGGTTTGCAGCCCGCACTCAATCCACTGAGCTACACCAGCCAGGCAGTGGGTTTTTTTATAATGAAGTTTTATTTCTTGCTGATGATCATGTCACTTTTATTTTTTTATTTTTTTAAAGATTTTACTTATTTAATTTTAGAGAGGGAAGGGAGGGAGAAAGAGAGAGAGAGAGAAACATCCATGTGCGGTTGCTGGGGGCCATGGCCTGCAACCCAGGCATGTGCCCTGACTGGGAATCGAACCTGCGATGCTTTGGTTCGCAGGCCGTGCTCAATCCACTGAGCTATGCCAGCCAGGGCTAGACATTAGTGTTTTTAACTGAGAAAATCATTCTAAAGACATTATCTGTTAAGGTCAGAGCAATTTCTCATAAATGAGTGTTATTCTCAATTCTAATTATTTATCTTATTAATGTGTAAATATTTCAGAGCTAATATTTTTATGGATACTATAATTCTGCTTGCATTCAGATACTTTTATTCAATAATCATAAAATCTCTACTTACAGTTTTTTCTCTATGATAATTTTGTATACTTTACCAGATTTAGATATTATGATTTCATAGGTCTTTTCAATTTCAAGTCATCCTAGCAGAAAATACAAATTTTTCCAATTAATAAAAATGTGTTAGCAAAATATTTTACTCATTTGTCAAGATATTCCAAATTACAATTAGGAACTGTATAAATAACATCTTCTAGACTAAAATTTTATGGAAAATACAAATGCCCCAGTAATATTTTTCTTTTAATCCTCATCCAAGTATATGCTTATTGATTTTAGAGAGTGGGGGTGGTGGGGGGGAGAGAGAAAGAGAGAGGTATACATATAGGGAGAAACATCAATCCATTGCCTCCCATATATTCCCCAACCAGGAACCCACAACCTGTTCCTTAATAAGAATATTATCTTTCCATCACGCTGTGCTCCACAAAACCTGTGCTCATATTTTATTGACATAATAAATATTTCATAATAAATGTTAACATATTTGACTGTTTATTACTGCATTCACAATACTGACAGATGTTTTAACTTTGACAGAATAATTTTGACTTCATTCATTGTGATTTAAAAATAAGCTACTATTGAATTTACCTAAATTCATTTTATACTTGAAGCATTTGTTGACACTGCAGAACAAAAAATTGGTAGCATATAAATCTTTGGAAAGTTCTTCTGCTAATGAAGCTATCATTAGTAATTGTTACTTTACTTTTAGTATGTCCACCGGGAAAGTTGGAATCAACAACAAAAGAAATTAATTTAGAACTATCATTTAATCTAAATGAAAAGTCATGTTTCACAGAATGAACTCTAAGTGCCCTTCCTGTAGCTGTATATTTGCAATCATTGTCAACAGAAGAGTCATCTTAAAGTCACTATTAACTTTCAAAATAGATGCTGTCAGTTCTTGAGTCTCTCTTTGACCCCTGGTTTCTACTTAGTCACCAGTATTATGACAACTCCTAAGTGAATGATGACTGTCAACAAAATTTTATGAAAGTTTTACATTCATCAATATGTGAAAATATTTAAAAGTCATATTTATTCTTATTAAATATACGCTCTTTTATTTTAGTTCATTGTAGCCAAGAATTTATTATAAAATAAAAAAACATGCCCTGGCTGGCATAGCTCAGTGGATTGAGTGCGGGCTGCGAACCAAAGTGTCGCAGGTTCAATTCCCAGCCAGGGCACATGCCTGGGTTTCAGGCTATAACCCCCAGCAACCGCACATTGATGTTTCTCTCTCTCTCTATCTCCCTGTCTTCCCTCTCTAAAAATAAATAAATAAAATCTTAAAAAAAAAAAAAGAAGAAGTGCCCGTTAGCCTCACAGCACCCTCTAAAAAAATAAAATAAAATAAAATAAAATATAATAAAATAAAAAAACATAATGAAACAGTAAATTAAATAGCATTATGGTCAAATAAATGACAAAAATCACTGTAGAAACAGCATTCTAACAATTGGTTTCTGATACAGATCTCACATATCTAACCTATAATACGCAAGTTTCCCATTGTCTGCAGCTGGTGGCCTTGTGCCTGGGGTACCCTGCATCCCCAGACAGGACCACAGAGATTCACCAGGTAGCCAACAGCATCAGCAGCAATAAACAGGTCTCCCATCATTGCCCAGAAATAGTGTTGGCTGTCCCTATCTTCTCCTAAAAGTGCGCACTTTCGTTTACCAACAGGCACGCTTAATGTGTCATTCAAAGGAAGGAGTCAGGGTTTTAGTATGAATAGGGCCAGAAAAGAGAAATAGATCATCACCAGTCCATTTTTCATATTTAACTATGCATTAAAATAAGAACTCTGTTCGCTGCACATACATCTCACACTTGGCGTGGCAGAAGCTGGCAGTAAGTAGTAATGAAACCAACCAAATGCACACTGGTTATTTTAATACAGCCATCAGTAATAACCCTATGCTTGAAAAATGAAGAATCTAGAGCAAATGCTAAATGAAACTGGATACGATGATTATAGCCATGAAATAAAGACTGCCTCGGGCGAAACATGACGGACAGTCATTCTAATTATAATGTGAAGTACTATTCCTGCTGTAAGAAAAATAATCTCTCAATGCGTTAGGGCAGTTAGAAAAATGTTTCTCTTGTGCCTTAAATATTCAGACGGAATGCAGTATCTTTGCTTATAGGACAAATTAAGCCTGCAGACATTTTGTTGGCTTATGCACAGTTGTTCTTAATTTGAATTACTTGCAAAAAATTAAATTGGGAGATTTCACTTAGAGTTGAGGTTTCCTTTAAAGAGAAAGACAAGAAGGGAGGGAGGGGGAAAGGGAGAGAGGGGAGAGGGAGGGAAGAAGGAAGAAAGATCTGATCATTCTGAGCTCGAATTTCCACATACTCAAAATTAGATATAATGTGCAGGGCCGTCTTTTATTACCATCTCAAAGAGCACCACTTAGCTTGTGGTAGAAGTGTGCCTATGTGATACAAATGGCTACCCCCTGTAAATGAGCAACTACTGAAGAGCTGGTATCTATGAATGACACCTTCAGAAAAAACAGTCTTTGGTGTGCCAAAATCTCAGCCTAACCCGATGAATCAATTTCATTCACTGCCCATATCAACAGTTAAGTTTTTTACCTCTGATTTTGTTCTTTCTTTTTAATTCCTCACCCAAGAACTTTTTTTCTCATTGCTTTTAGAGAGAGAAGAAGGAACAGAGGAAGAGAGAGAAAAAAACATCAATGCAAGAGAGAAGCACTGACTGGTTGCCTCCTACACGCACCCAGACCAGGAATGAACCCACAACCTAGGAGTGTGCTCTGACCAGGGATCAAACCCATAACTTTCTGGTTATGGAACGATGTTCCAACCAGCTGAGCCATATCAGCCAAGACACATTTGTTACCTTTAGTTTAGACTACGTTTTTCCTAGGAGTTATTTCTTTTTGAAAGGTATGTATTTCTGTCTGTCTGAGTTTATAGCTAGCCACTGGATGACCAACACAAGGAAGAGATAAATCTATAACTTTCACTGGTGGGAAAACGCTCAAAGCGAATGGCCTCATACCGCTGTGCATGGTTGCGTGGGTTTTCGAGTAACAAGACCACCCATACTCCATTACTCTTTACAGCATTATTCAGGGGGATCAAAGAGACAAGGGCCATGGGTTCGAGCTTGCTGGATACCCCAGAGTCATTATTCTAAATATTACTTTAAGCCAAATAACTTAAACATTGGCCCATATGTGCCTTGTGGGCATTAGAAGAAAGTGGCAGTCTCAGAAAGAGATGCAAGTGACAAAAGGAGATGGAGTTTGGACCAGGAAGCATTCCAAAGAAACGCCCTGCGCAGAATGAACCCTTATCCCTCCAAAGCTGAATTTTCTCGATGCTTTCCATACTGACTTTTTTTATCCCTCTTCGATGGTAATTTCCTTTCGTCAGTCCAATCTTTTAGTAAAGTTGGTTACACCCATGAGGATTTGCAAAGTGGGGTTTGGAACAACAAAGGGAAGAGGGAGTACAAGATAGCGTGATTTTCCCGTGCCCAGGAGGAAGGCCAAGGATAGCGCTGAAGGGGTGGCATGTGGGAGCCCCGAGTGGCGTTGAACAGAGTGATGCTGGGAAGAAACACGTGACGGGAAAGAGCAGCAATCTCACGAATAATTCACGACTCAAAAAATGAACTAAATGTAAGAGGAGTTGCAGAAATAGAGCAGATAGTGGAAATACAGGGTCCAGCAGAAGTAATGCCTGCCCGAGTGTGGTTGGTAGGGTAATAATATAGGTGTAATAATTTACAGTTTTAATTTAAACATTTCACCTAAAATGTCATGTGGTATGCTTGTGTATGATACTGTTATGTTACAGAACTACATGCTCATGATTTTGTGATAACAAATTTTGTAATAAAGAAGGGGCGTTATTTGTGCCAGACCCTGTATGTATGTGTACACACACACAACATATACACACATTCTATATACACACCTATTTAAATGTATATAAACATATAGAGAAATGGATAGTTTGGATTGACAGTAATTCCTTTTGAAAGTAATTCCTTTTCATACTTTGAAAGAAAAGAATTGCTTAAAAGTTATTGAAATCTTTGCACATTTTCCTGAATGAAGTGTCTGGAGACTAAAATGTTGCATTTTTCATTTTCCAAACACCTGTATAACCAAGGAGTCACACTATGCGCTCGAGTGTGACACCATAAGCATTAAACTAGACGTTCCCTTTGCCAGTTTAAAGGTACACCCTTGTTAAAATAGCTAGAATGCATCTTGGCAGATGAGGTGTATTGAATAATGTGAACACACGGCCCGTTAAAACTGACAATGGATGCTCAGAAGGCGTCAAACAGGAGCAGCGCAGCCTTTATCCTGACCCAGGTCACTTAAAGCGGAAGTGTGATAAATTTGGCATGTCTCATGTGGGGCGGTCTTGCTTAGAAGGTTCAATACTGAATCTTTCCCTACAAATCTCGCAGAGACTAACACTTCTAGGCACTAGTACTTCTCTCAGGTTATAAAGTGTTTGAAAAATAATACTTATTAAGCTCCTAAAAATGCCCTCTGAGGTAAAGGAACAAATGACATGATTGCATGATCAATTATTTCCTTCTATAAATGCCCATGAGATTCTATACAGGGTTTCTTTCCATGGTTTTATTCCAAGGGTGCAGATAAGTTCCCTTTTGAAGATTATCCTCTCTTTCTCAGTCATGGGTGTGTTGAAAACTCTGTTGAGAAGGATCTGAGGGCATTGCTGGGCTGAAAGTAGAATGTTGCAGTCCAGGCTGGCCAGGGAGGAATGGGCTGAAGATGTCCACAGAGGTGCCAGGTGCTGGGTGTCAACTGAACTTCTGAGTATGGCACAGGTCTGTCTGGGGCCAGGTTTACCATAGTTTATACCTTGGCAAGCCAAGCACCAACATACTGGCAGATGCTCCAAATGAGAGAGAGCAGTAGATGGAACTTCCGAAGCAGAAACCTTGGCCATGGAGATACAGGGATGTGAGGACTGTATAACTCATTTGAAGAACAACAACAAAAAAACTTAAATAGCATTTTTTCTGAGGTCTACCTGGCAAGATATTTGCACCTAAGAGTAGTTTGCAACCAATTTTTCTTGTTTTATTCTTTTTCTTTCAACCTGGAGACCATTTTCGTTCTAGACTTTACAACCCACTTAGCTTACACTGTACACTTAGGAAAATTGTCTCACTTCATTCTGAGCAAGTCGTTTGGATGCCAGTTCTAGTTCCCATGTGAATGGGAAGATTTTTAGAGGTTTAGTCGGGATGTACAGTGAGTGCTGAATACTAGCCTCCTAAACACCGAAGTACGCAGTGAACTACATCTCCAAAGATGGTAGTTTGAGCCCTGGGTCAGAGAAGAGGTGTGTGTTTTCACGTGTGTAGTAGAAGAAGCTAGGTAAGACGAGAAATGGGTTGGGAGGAACTGAATGTCTTTTAATAGGCTCTGTGCCTGTTTCCTGACAGAGCCCATCCTGATGGGAGAGGCTGCAGGGTTCCGGAAACCACACCATCTCATTCTTCACTGAGGCATGACCTTACGTCTGCCATCAACCTAGTGCACGCGCACACACACACACACACACACACACGCACAAACACCCCGTGTGAATCCCTGCTACATCCTGCAGCCTTGCCAGTGTCTCTTGGCTTTCTCTTTGCAGGATCACTAGGTTAATAGCTGATCTGCCAGCAGCCAGTAGTTGACTTGTTAAATAATTCAAGTCCCAATTTCTGGAAGATACAGTTTATCACACCCAAATGTCCACACTCTGGTAGTGTTTTAGAATTGCTACCCCACCTGTCTCCCAACCTATTGCCATGGAGGAGTGATGGGACAGTTCCAGGGGATGAAAGAAAGGGAAAGACTAAAACGAGCCAGTAATTTCCTAGCCCCCATCGTGATTGGTACCAAAGACATGTGCCATTGGAATAATGATGTACATAGCATTGACTTTTAAATTGACTCACTGTGTTTGCTTGGCCTCATCTTAGGCAAACAACCATGACAGCATAGACTGAAGGCACAAATCACTTCGTGTGCTCATTCAAATTCATACTGAGGCAATAATATAAAAATCCACACACAACCTAAAACCATCTTACATGCCTCCTGAGTCCCACTTTGGGAAACACATGCATGAAGGAAATCCCAGCTGAGAGCTGCTAGAATTTTAGATTGAGCCCAAAGTACCCAAGCTTGGGACGGATGAAAAGGCAGGAGTGGAGAATTCTCATGGCAGACTCACCCTTCTCATCTCAATAGGCCATCATTTCTCTCTGCGTTTCCACACCCTTATTGTTAGCAAACACTAGTCAAGCACTGGCAGCTGTTAGAAGAAACCCAAATGGGAAGAAACAAAGAAAAAACAAAGAAAGCACGTATCTGAGAACTGAAACAGAATCGGCTTGGTTTTCAGCTCTTCCTGCATTTTGGGGTTGAAAGGCTAATACAAAATCTGTGGTTATAGAAATATCGTAATTATAGGATCTTAAATCATGTTTGTCGTCACTCCAAGTCTTTGCCTTTCTTTTAATCTCCTTAATGTATCATAATTATGTCTTCTGTGTGGGTCAATTATCTCTGAACTAAAAAACAAATTACCATCATTACCTCTGATTATTCTTTCCTTTTCTTTTTTGATCCTATTTGTGCAGCAACCAAAATCTTGTGTTTATTCAGCCCTTCCCTTCCCTGGTTGCCTCGTTGGCAGAGCTGAGATACGGAAGAAAATCATTCCCCTGCTATTTCCAACATTATCCTTTCCCTTTATCCTACTCTTCAAACACTTCTGGCTCGTGCACAAGCCCAAAATTTTATCACCAGTGGAGCTCCTGGCTAACACCCCTTGTAGTCACAGCGACCCTTTAATCTTCTTCTTCCCCCTGCCCTAAGCCCTACATGCATTTACGAAATCCAAATTAGTACACAAAGGCCCATTCAAGGTGCATTAATATCTTAAAAGAGCTACTGCATTCTCGTGTCAATAATCCTGAGATTAATGGGTCCCAAGACTTATGTGACATAGGAAATTAACGAGGCTGGGTAAGAGCAACAACCCATGAATTCCGACCAAACTCTCCACCACGGTTACACAAACTAATGAAATTAGCATTTCCTTTGGTTGAAAAAGGAAGAAAGTGAGAAAGGGGATGAGAGGAATTATCTTAAGAAATAGTGCTTGAGAAATGCTTGAGAAATGGAAATATACTTGTCTTCTGGACTAGAGTTCTATAGACAAGTGTCCAGAAGATTGAGAAGCAAAGTGAAGTGATGGCTTTCTCTTTGTTAGAAATGAGATGTAGACAGAGGATGGGGAGCTGCCGTAGTTCATTCCTTCGGGCAGTCTTCCGGGTTGTGGGGTACCAGGCATCGTGATCTTGCTCGGCCCATACTGACAAGCTTTAAATTTCCAGAGCAAATTGGAAGGACATGCTTAATGCCAGGGCGCAGATGCTTGGTATTCAAACATGTTGTGCAGCCACGTGGAAGTGGGAAAGGGGTTTTACATCAGTGATTTTCTCTGACTTATCCTGGCTAGAGAGCCCTGTGTGTGAAGTCAAAATCTTCACTTCTACCACATCTTAGCGCTCCCTGCTGCTTTTCATGAGGTGCTTTTCCTATGCCGGTTATTTCCATTCATTTTCCATTGCCCTGAATCAACAGTGAGGGGAAAAATAAAAAAGTAAATGTAGACTTCTATGGAACCTACTCAGGTAAGTACAACATGCTGTGTTTGCAGGCAGCAGGGTAGACAGAATTGTCTAAGCCTTTGTTCATGTAACTGTTAGGTGTGGGGCAGGGCATCAGGAGGACTGTGGTGCTGGAACAAATGGAAATACTCGACATTTGAGAAGAATAGCATTACTTTCTAAAGGAACCTTAGTTTAATGATTAAAGCTACGCAGCTGTGGGAATAACACATGGTCAGGGATCAAGAACCCAAGACAGGATTCTCGAACTCCTTGCCGCACGAGAGTGACCTTGTGAGCCCGTGAATTCTGTGAGTGGAAGGGCCCCACCTCCAGCAGCACTAGGGTTGCTGTGAGGCTGCTCAGTGTTAAAAAAGAATTGTGCAACTGTTTGCATCCCCCTAAAATTCATCTACTGAAACCTTAATCCACAATGTGATGGTATTAGGACGTGGGGCCTTGGGAAGGTAATTAGGTCATGAGGCTGGAGCCTTGAGATAGGATTAGTGCCCATATAAGAAGAGACCTGGGAAGGCTTGCTCCCTCTCTCTCTCTGTTCTCCACCGTGTGAAGATACCACGAGAAGATGGTGTTCTGTAACCCAGGAAGCGGTCCCTCACAAAGAACCCGACCATGCTGGCACCCTGATCTCAGACTCCCAGCCGTCGGAACTGGGAGAAATGCCTGTTGTTTAAGCCGTATCAGTGGTAAGGTTATAGAGCAGCCTGAATGAACTGACAGTACTCCTTGAAGTGGCACAATATTCCTTTTCCTACGTTCTTCGCATGGCTGAGAAAGAAAAGCGCTACCACGTACATTAAGCACAGGATACTCCTCTAGGTGTTCTCAGGTATCTTTTTTTTTTTTTTCATTTAAAGCTTAAAACATCCCTAGGGTGATTATATTAATATCTTGATTGGGTAGCTAAAAAAAATGAGGCTCCCAGAGGATCAGTCATCTTCCCAGTACTGTACATTTCATAAATTTACTCATTCAATAAATATTAGGTGCTGTATATTGTTCCAGGACAGACGTTGAAAAACAATAGCTCACAGGCCAAATCCTGCCCAATGTCGTTTTTGCAAATAAAGTTTTATTGGAACATAGCCACAGACATTCTTTGCCTGCTTTCACACTATGATGGCAAAGTTAAATAATAGCCACAACAAATACCCCACAGCAAATAAAATATTTACTCTCTGGTCCTTTACAGAAAGAACCTACTGACCACTATTCTAGGAGCTTGGAATACAGCAGCAATAAAAATGGAAAGAAAAAATATCCCTTTCCTCATGGTGCTTACATTATAATGGGGGGAGATAGTCAATATGCGTAATAAAAAAGTGACCCACACAGTTCAAAGGTTAAGGGTCATGGGAGAGACTCAGCAGGTCAGTGGCATGGGGCTTCTGTGGGGGGGGGGGGGGGGTCTGCAAGTTTCCAAATGGTGTTCCGGACACTCTCTCAGGGGGTTAAGGACAAGGAACACCTGACCCGGGGCTTTGCAGGCCATTGTAAGAAGTTCAGGTTTACTCTGAGTAAATGGGCTATTTAAATGGAGAAGTGTCACGATCTCATCTGGTTTTTGAAGGGTCACTCGGGCTCTTCTGTTGGACGAAAGTGTAGCAAGACAAGATCAAAGCAGGGAGGTGACCGACAAGCTTCTGTCCCCACCTGGGCCCTCCTTTGGCTTCTTCTAGCCTAAGCCCTCCCTCGTTTCACCATCCCCAGCTCTAATAAACACATTCTCAAAATAAAATAAAATAAAATAAAATAAAATAAAATAATAACAAAAAAAGAATTCCAGGCTTTCGTAATAAGGTAGGCAAGACATGATGGTAGCTTTGATAATGACTGCAGCAGTGGAAATATTAAGAAATAATTGACTTCTTGGAATATTTTGAAGGTAGAGAAATAGGATTTGCTGATGGATTCGATGAGAAGTATGGGATAAGGAAAGGGCTGGAAGACGAACCTGGAATTCAATCACGTGATATTGGAAGCCACGAGCTCCAACCAGCTCCTTCCCCTACCTGTGCCTGCTCAGATGTTACACTGGTCTTCCCCATACAACGGAGTAACTGCTACAATGGTCCTCGATACAAAGTAACACACCCTGCTTACGGCATTCCCAACATCGATGTCCCCGGGTAGAACACAAGAAGCCCTCTGCTTCCTCCTTGGAAAGGTGGTGTTGGCACTCAGGTTGCTTCCATATCTTGGTTATCATAAATAATGCTGCAATGAACATAGAGGTGCATATATTCCTCCAAATTAGTGTTTCGGGTTTCTTTGGATAAATTCCCAGAAGTGGAATCACTGGGTTATAAGGTAGCTCCATTCTTAATTTTATGAGGAAACTCCATACGGTTTTCCACAGAGGCCGCACTAGTCTACATGCCCACCAACAGTGCACAAGGGTTCCCTTTTCTCCACACCCTCGCCAGCACTTGTTGTTTGTTGATTTGTTGATGATGGCCATTCTGACAGGTGTGAGGTGATATTTCATTGTAATGTTAATTCCCATCAATAGATAAGTGGATACAAAAGAAGTAGTACATATATACAATAGAATATTTACTCAGCCATAAAAAAAAAGAGTGAAATCTGATCATTTATGGCTATGGCTGGACCTAAACAGCATTATGCTCAATGAAATAAGGCACTCAGAGAAAGACAAATATCACATGATTTCACTTATACACAGAATCTAAGCAAACAAACAGAATTGAAACAGATTAATAGACACAGAGAACAGACTGGTAGTTGTCAGAGGGAAGGGGGCACTGGGGAGCCAGGTGAAAAAGGTTAAGGAGTTG
This sequence comes from Phyllostomus hastatus, assembly GCF_019186645.2. NCBI lineage: Eukaryota > Metazoa > Chordata > Mammalia > Chiroptera > Phyllostomidae > Phyllostomus > Phyllostomus hastatus. The sequence continues at coordinate 22,888,742 of NW_025333737.1, read as the reverse complement.
AGAAGTACAGATTGGTAGCTACAAAACATCACGGGGATGTAAAGTAAAGCATAAGGAATATAGTCAATAAAGTGGTAACTATGTACGGCACTGGTTGGGCACAGGAGACATCAACGTAAAGCACATGACTGTCTAACCACCAAGCAGGACAGCTGAAGCCAATATAAAATAAGGTTGAAAATAAAATAAAACTAAAATATGAGGGAAAAAATAAAGAAAGAAAAGGGGGTGTGGATTGACTAAGCAAGATGAGATTCTCCCGGGTAGAAGAGAGGGGACTTTGTTTCCTTTGGCGATAAGATCAAATTTAGCCAAGTACGGAAGGAGTTTTGAATGCCGTGGCACAACCGTCTCTGGTGCGGCCTCCTGAGACACAGCAGACATTTACAAGCTGAGGTTAAGGGTCCAACAAACCATTGGGAATGGCAGCTTCTTCTACTCCGCAGAGAATAAATGACCTTGCTAGCAGCACCTTCTAACCCCTGGAGCTAGCTAGCTGAGAAGAAATTTGAACACTAGGCCACTGAATACTGACTCCACATAGATATTCTGCCAAATCAAAAACTTCAAAGCTCAATATATTAATGAGTTCCTACAATCTCTAGAGACCTCTTGCTGGTCAGAGAAAAGATCTATCAAAGTACCTTCTCTTTAATTCAAAGTGAAAATTGGTGCTATCTGGCTCTCAAGTGCAATCATGTTAATTTATTCTGAAATATATAAGGGATTGCCAAAAGAAGGAATGATCCAATTATAGGTTGAAATGAATTTGGGTTTCCTTGTTTTTGTCAGTCTGATTCATGAAGTACTTTCACTTTCATACAATCAAAAGTTATTTATATAGGCTTGGGCCTTGTGAATGCAGCTAAAAAGGCCCAGAGGTGGAATTATAGTCTTTTCCTGAAAAACAGTAAAATCTTATACTAAAAATCTAATTTAAACATTAGCATTTGAGCCGACGCTACTTTTAACAAATAACAGAAGAGTGAATCACTTGGGACAGGAGCATGCTACTCAAACGTGACTTCTTCCTCAAAAGGTTTCTGGCTCTGTTTTATTCAGAATCTGCCATGGACAGAAAGTATCCTTATCCCATGATTCGTTCAATGGCATAAATGCATTAGTAGCTTCTCTGAGCTCCTGGCAAGTCATTTGGAAGCCTGGTTTCTTCTCTCAGCCTGGGCATCGAAGCTGCATTGAAACTGCCCTACTACCTTATCCTTCCAGGACAGATGTGAGTATAATTAGGAGCGGCCTCAAAAGAGTTGAGCTTTTTTATAACAAGAGGAAATTTTAACCCACCCACCATTCTTTTGACATTGTTTCTGTAAGTGCTGACTCTGACTAATATGTAGCTTATAAATCAACGGCATGTTTGTGTAAGAATCCTAGTAAATAACTTCAAAAAATACAGACTCCACCCTGGCTGGTGTGGCTCAGTGGATTGTGTGCTGACCTTCGAACCAAAGGGTCGCTGGTTCGATTCCCAGTCAGGGCACATGCCTGGATTGCAGGCCAGGTCCCCTGTAGGGGGCATATGAGAGGCAACCTACATTCATGTTTCTCTGCCTCTCTTTCTCCTTCTTTCATCTCTCTCTAAAAATAAATAAAAATATTTTTTTAAAAATAAAGACTCTGACCTCCAGGCATTCCTGCTCCAGGAGACTTGCCGACCTCCAAACTCCCTTGATCGCTTTGTTCTGCTTCCCCTCTGTCTCCTTATAAAAACCTCTGCCTGCACTGAGATGTTGAGATGGGCTTTGACACCTGATCCCCCATCTTCCAGGTTGCTGGCACCTAAAATAAAACCACTTTACATCAGTACCTGTCTCTCGAGTATTGGATTTTGAAAAGGCAGGCAGCTGGAACTGTATACAGTTAGTTATACTTTCTCTTACAGAAAAAGGAGGAAGTAACATATCCTGCCTCATTGTTACTACTCCTTACTCTAAAGGACAGAGTATTGTGAAGTTTTTTTTAATAGTCTTTGGCATTAGGAGAACATTTGAGAATATCTGTTCTGCAATCTGCCTCTTCTGGGACTTTAGGTCAATAATTTAAACTTTGTAGGTCTCATCTCTTCACAGATAAAGAGATGAAAATAGTCAATATTTCATAAGACTATTGTGATGGTTAAATGTAAAGAATATAACACATTGCCTAGCACAAAGTAGTAGTATTAATTACTGTTGTTGTTGTTGTTGTTTTTCTCATTATTATTATTATTTTCTGAATACTAAAAGCAGGGCTGTAGTTAAGTGCTAATAATTTCACACCTTTCTGTGTGAGCCAAATATCCTTTAATAAAATCTCAGACTCAGTCACCCCAAACAAAAGACTTTGATGAAAGGCCAGCTCTGCAGAAAGTGTGATGAGAAATTTGTTCCCCTATTAGTAGAACTGGAAAAGTTGTTTTTATGCATTTTTGTGATTTGGCTGAGGATCCAAAGGCCCTAGGGCACCTGGCACGAAGAACTAAAAGTTATTATTGAAAGCTAAAAAAGGTTGATGAACCTAATAGCCTGAGGCAGATCAAGTTCTCCTAGCATGAAGCCTGAAAGTGGGACAATGAGAAAAGCAGGGCTGAGATGATATTCAAGCCTCAGACTGGTGGCAGTAAATAATGGATGGGCCTGAGTGAGTAAGAAACAAACCACGCCAGCAGAAATGCCTCTGGACCCCTAGAAGAAGAAAATGTCTATCAGTGAGGGGCCAGCGACTTTGAAGTCATCCCTGTTACTGGGGCGTCAGGAGCCAATTATATCGGATTTAAGATGCCATCTAGATCTTGCATGGCCAGATTTCACTCATTGTCTATTTCTTACTCCATCATCTATTGTAAAAACAATCTCAGTCTTCAAAAAAACATGCCCTCTTCTATCCCTCTGGCTAAGTCTTACCCGGCTTGGCCCCACACCTGCGAGTTTCAACCTTTCTCATCTCGCAGCGCACATAAACTGATATGAAAATTCTGCCACGTACCAAAAAAAAATGTTATATTTTTTGCCAATCTGACAAAAAGTTTTTTGTCAGATTGGCAAAAAATATGTATAACTTTGATTCATCCACACTGGCTATTGTGTTGTGTTGGCTGTTGTGTTTTGTTTTGTTTTTTTAAACACTCTAAAGGAAAAGAGGTCAGTGCCCCTAATACGTGACTAAATAGTCAGGTATTGCATATTTTGAAAATTCTTGCAGTACACCAGTTGAAAATTGCTGCCCTACCTGAAGGGGCATTCACTCTCTCACTGAAGTCCCCTACCCGAATTTAAAAGGCAATTTTTAAAGCCTATTAAGTCAGCAGAGAAGTGAGTTATAATTACGTGTGGTGTGCTGATTGGTGAGGGAGATCAAAACTATCCTAAATCCTGAAGGTGAGCCTGGGTCAGATGACCTCCAAACAGCCACCTGATATAAAGAAACAATTTATTCATTCCCTTAGCAAACATCTGAATTCAAATTAAATATGAATTCAATTCATTCATGCTACTTGCATGCCTACTCTTGCCATGTGGTGGGGGGTGGATGTTGTCACTTTACCTAAAACATTATTTTAGGTACAATAGGTAGTAAAGGAGGTCTTGAAAAGTGATTGGATTGGGGATATATTTTGAAGGTGCCACCAGAAGAATTTTCTAGTAGATTAAATGTGGGACATAAGAGAGAGCAGGAACTTGGGATGACTCCCAGACAGTTGGCCCCGGGAAGCGGGTAGGGTGAAGCGGACAGTCACTTAAATAGTCCTGTGGGGGAAGCAGGTTGGGAGCTCAGGAATCAAGAGCTGTATTTTAGCCACATTAAGTCTGTGATGACAATTTTATGTATAAGGGGGCTACGTTGAGGAGGTAGACGGTGTATGAGAATGATTTCAGGAGAAAGGCCTGGGTTGTAGATATAAATTTAGGTGTTGTCAGAGTTCAGCTGGCTTTCAACACCCTGAAACTGGGAGAGAGACACCCTAGGAAGTGAGTGCAGGATCAGAGGATGAAGAGGGGTCTGAAGACCCGGCTTCGGGGAGATGAGGAAGAATGAACAGAGAAGACTGAGGAAGGATGATAAGTAAAGGAGGAAAAAAACTAAGAGAGGGTAGCTCCTGAAAGCCAAGGGAAGAAAGTACTTGAGGAAGAAGATGCCCACTCTTCCTAATGTTGCTGATGAACCTAATGTGATGAGGAATAACAGTCCCCTACTGGATTTGGTGTCGTGATCACCACCCAGGGCTACAGCAGCTCTTTCAGTGGAGACGGGAACAGGACACCTAGTAATGTGGTGCCAGCGTGGCCGAGAACAGAGAAAATGGGAGCAGTAAATACATACATCTCTTTTTTAGGTATTTTTCTATAAAGGGGAGAAAACCATGCCAAAGTGATAAACCACTGGCTAATTTCCCTAGAAAGTAAAATCATTCATGATCCCATTAGGTTCTAGAGCAAAATCCAAGTTCACAACACTTGAAAGATCAGATGGTCACCCCCACTGGGGTGGTGAAAGGGGACAGAGATAAATGAGTTCCAGTCCTCCGGAAATTTTGAATGAAGCAGGGGAGATATTTCCAATGCCAGGGTCAGAAAAATGACATCACTGCATTTAATTCTTGAAATAATCCTATTACCTCCATATAGCGGATCCTAGGAATCTTCACAGTTAGCTCTGGGGGATTTTTGAGTATTTATAGAAGTCCTTCTGAAGGTCAAGGTGTGTGGCCACTTGCCTTTCTGCTGAAGAGAAGACTGGAATGCGTGCTGTCCATCTGGTACAGGAAAAGGCCCACTTAGCCCCACCCCCCAGCATCTGCATCTCACTCGGGTTTGTGGTTATCAACTACCTGCCACGGCAGTGATACTGTGTGTCAGGTCTCAGGTAAGTCACTTAATAATTCCTCTCACACTGTACAGAAAAAGAAAGCATGCCATTATATTTCTTAGTAAACAGTGTATTGAATAGAATATTTGCTATTACATCAGGATTTAGGCTGAAGCGCTAATGTTGAAAACAATAAAACATTCCCTTAGATTATTTTTCCCTCTCCATGGCTAAAAGCCCACGTGCTATCATTAAGGACACAATAATTATCTGGACTAGAAGAGGATGAGCTGGCTGATCCAGGAGGCACAGGCGGTAATACATGTCATTCAGCCTTTGAAGGCAACATACCCAACTTGTAAACACAGAAATATCTGGTCATACTATACATCATCATACAAGTGACTTATAGTTTTTCAGAATCAGAACCATTTTGTTAGTGGCAAAACAATAGATTTTCATGATATACATATATATCATGATTAAATATATCATGAATATATGGTTATATATATAATGAAAATATGCTTGTGTGTGTGTGTGTGTGTGTGTGTGTGTGTGTGTGTATACACCCCTTGGATTTTGCAAAGAAAATTAAATACAAGGCGTTTAAGCCTGTTTGTAAGTAAAGGAAAAGTGTCCAAGTACACAGCAAAACCTGGCAACATAAGACACAAAACTGAGAATATAATAAAGCCAGAGCAACAGTGAAGATGAATGCAGTATGGAATTTTAGAATTTAAAATAATTGAAGACATTGAAATGGCTTGATCTGTGGCAAGTGTACAGATTTCTCAACAGAGAGTTAGTGTAAATAAGATGAATCCTCGCTGCACTAAAAGATAAAAACGGGGAGGAAATTAAGAAGTACAAATAGGTAGTTACCAAATAGTCATGGGGGCGTAAAGAACAGCACAGGGGATATAATCAATATTGTACTAACTATATATGGTGCGAGGTGGGTACTGGAAATATCAGGGGAAATATTTTGTAAAGTATGTGACTGTCTGACCCTTATGCTGTACATCTGAAACTAAAATAAAATAATATCAAATGTAAATTATAACTGAAAAATGAAATTTAAAAGCAGGTAAGTAAAAGATGAAAGAGACAATGCAATGACTGTGACACCTCCCATCACCTTCTGCCTCCGGTCTGTACGAGACTGGAAATTCAAACAGCTATTGAATGGGATTGGTAGGAGAATTTTCACACAACTGAAAAGTTCTTTTTTTTTTTCTCCTCCCCTCTTTCTTGGGAAGCGATTTGGAAGGGTGGCACCTCCCTTCTATCCCACTGACAGAAAGAGAACTCAAAGAGTGGGCTGATGCCAGAGAGGAAGTGAGGGGAATACTAATGTCATGCTCTCTGAGCAGGAGAAGTCCAAGGGCCTGCCCATGCTGAGATGGAGCCGGAGCGGAGCTCAGGGGAGATGTCAAGAGTCTGCTACATTTCTCCAGGAGTCTGAGGTCACAGATGAGCACACATGAGAGTTACTGGGGAAGACTGAACGCGGGAGCCTGGCTGGGTCAGTCCTTGCCTCCACATTTAAGGGGCGGGGGGGGGGGGCGGCTATTAGCATTGGGGCAAACCGCTCTGCCGTGACTTGGCAGGATGATCAGGGCCTAACGACTAAGTACCCACGCTTGCTGTCTTCATGGTTTTGCCAAGGGGAGCAGCACCAAGGACTCTGCTGCAGGCAAAAGCTGACTGAGGCGTCAGGAGGTTGGCCAGACAGAGCACCAAGGGGTGTCCAACCTTTTGGCGTCTCTGGGCCACACGGGAAGAAGAAGAGTTGTCTTGGGCCACACACTAGATACACAAAAACTAACGAAAACGGATGAGCAAAAAAAAAGGTTTTAAGTAAATTTACGATTTTGTGTTGGGCCACATTTATAGCCACCCTGAGCCGCATGCAGCCTGTGGGCCACGGCTTGGACACCACTGTACCCAGACCTGTGCACAAGAGATGTCCCCACAGGGGCCCTTTAAAGAACACATTTGTATATCCTCAGCAGAACCAATGCCTGTACTAAATACCGGGATGCCTGCTGTAAGACAGTACAGGTACCATCGCAGAGAAATACAAACAACTAACCAGAAAGACTTTTCTGCTCCCATCTGGAACGCTTCTTTTGTTCTGATCTCAGAGGAACAAGAAGGAATAGCAGATGTGAAATTTCCAGAGGAAGAGTGACACCACAGCTTACGCCACCTTTTCCCTCTGCGGCCCTGGCCAACGTCCCTGCCCCCTCATTAGAGAGAACGCATTGCATGTCCTGGAAGACGCAGATACAAAGCGCTGAGAAGGCAGAGCACAGATTGCGAGTCATTTGTCCTTTGCTGGAGATCTCCTCTGTGATTTCAACAGAAGCACTGAAAAACAAATGCAGAAGGAAACACGACACTGTGTTCGTCATTCTGTCCCCATTAAATTAAACGTAACCTAATTGGAAAAGCAGGCTTTCCACACTGGAGCCATGGAGGAATGCTCAGTCAATCTAAGCAGATTCTCATAACTCCGAGTATTGATTTTAGATTACAGAATCATTGATCAATGGTACCACACATCTAGCTTTATTGAGTGTTTCCAAAAGGGACTGGAGAAATGGGAAGTCAGTGACAACCATTCTGCAATATTTCGAAGGCACCAACCGCATTGTCATTAACTGCCACGCTGCATCTATTGGTCTACAAATCCCTCCACACCCAGATGGCGTATATGTCTTCAGACTGCTGATACTCAGTGAGGCTAAGCAAGGAGACTAGTTCACTGTTTTGGAACTTTAAACCTCCAACTGTAGAGGATCTGTTTGTAATTTTCAGTTAATACCAATGGTGATTAAGATTTTATATCCACCTGGCTGGCGTAGCTCAGTGGATTGAGTGTGGGCTGCGAACCAAAGTGTCGCAGGTTCGATTCCCAGTCAGGGTGCATGCCTGGGTTGCAGGCCATGACCTCCAGCAACCGCACATTGATGTTTCTCTCTCTCTCTCTCTCTTTCTCCCTCCATTCCCTCCCTAGAAATAAATAAATAAAATCTTTTAAAAAAGATTTTATATCCAATATATAGCAGATATTTGTTTATTCCATAAGTGTGTGCCATCCACAGACATCCATCCACCAAGCATTTGTTAAGAACTCACATTGCTCTTTACATCTGCCAAGCACTAGGGGCTCTGTGCAGGATGTAGTGCCTATGTGACTTCAAAGGACTCCTGGCATAATCAGAGCATCAAACAAGTAAATCGTAAGTAGGATACATTGTGTTAAGACATAACAAGAAAAAAAGATTCACGAACAAGGACGACGATCGCATTGGAGCAGGGGGAGCGTGGAGGTGGAAGAGGGTGTAAGGGATGAGTGGTAATGGAAAAAATACAATAGAATTAAATAAAGGAAGAAACATAAGCAATTCCCAACACGTATTAATTACTTATGAACTTGTCAGGCAGTGATATTAGTTCTCTATCAAAGACCCATGCTCCCCCTCCGTAGGGAGAGCAACTGCTAGAAAGAAGCTGGAAAGGAGGTACTACAGCTCCTCGCCACAATCGAATACAGGGTGGGTGAACATAGGGTTCGTTTTGAGTGTGTGAAACACAGTTTACCCTCATATTATTATTTATTAAGTATTGTATTATTAGGCTTGCCCCACCCTGTATGAGTAGGACCATGTGATCTGGTCAATGGAAGGTGAGCAGAAGTGACATAAGTTACTTCCAGGCCTGAACTGTAAAATCCAGGTAGTCTCCATTCACCCCTCCCCTTCTCTCCCAAGCATATACCCCACTACTGCCCCTTGAGATAGGTAGGTAGGTAGGTAGGTAGGTAGATAGATAACAATCGCCCAGGAGAAACTGAAAGTTATATGCTGATGATGGCAGAGCCCAGCCTCTCTCAGTTACGGAGTGAAAAATGAACTTCTTTGTTGTAAAACTATTGAGATTTGGGAGGTTTTCAGTGAAAGCAGCTCCTGTTGCTATTATCAGTACACCCAAAGCACTAGTTCTAAATGCTCAATGTAGTTAATTTTTAAATCAACCACAATAACCTTATGAAATAGATACTGTAATTACACATATTTTAGCATTGAGGAAACTGATGCCTGGACAGGAGCTGCCGTTCGCTCAAAGTGGCAGAGCTACTGCAAAAGGAAGGCACTTCATTGTTGAGTAACAGTGAAGAACAGAGTCATATGGGTCCTGGCCTTGAAGAAGTTTAAATTTGAAAATACAGATGATATAAGTGTGAAAATTACTGAATATAAAAATTAAAACCCTGAACAAGTACTGAATTCTCATATCCATATTTCCAGAATAATTCTCCCCAAGTAACTAGAAAATGCAATGATAATTCAATGATTAAAAAGCTAAAATAATTTTAAAATATCATGACTTAGAAAAAATTCAGAAGCAATTAAATGACAGAAAATATATATGTTTGAATTAACAGAATATAAATTTAAAAACAATATAATTTTAATGTTTTCTCAGAGTTTAAAAATATCAAAAGTGTTTTCATAATCTGTTTTAAATTTAATTTTATTCTAATAAAAGTATCTTAAACTAATGAAATCAATTGTTAAACATTAAAATTTTTGTTTAGTTATACTAATATATTCATTTGCTATCTGCTTATGCTTATCTGCTTCATTTGTAAAAGGGAGAGAAATATGAGGCAGCTTAGAGAATAGAACACAATTGAATAAATAAAACCTCAAAAGGTGAGATAATGGGTATAAAAAGGCAATGAGGCAAAGAAAATATGTCAAACATATGATTGATACAAAACTTATATTATAACATCTAATGCATTTTCACACCTGGACATACACATTTACATCTAATTTCCATAGGCAGAAAAAAGAAAATATTATGATTAATTACTAAATTTACAGTATTACTGAGGGGACATCCAGTTTTGCTGGTTTGGGACAGGCCTCCAACTCTTAACTGGAACCCACTGTTTTTTAGCGTGTCAGGAAGACCAAGGCATTGCCTCTGTGTGGCATACCTGGATGTGACTTCAGGTTGCCATCCCACCGAGAAAGGGATGAGCATGTTGTCACTGAACACAAAAAAGTGTGCAGTGTAGGAAAGAGTGTCCTTGGAGATGTGCGGTGAAGGGTGTTGTATGACCTAGAAGGTAGGATGTAGAACATGCACTGGACAAGAAACCTCAAACAATCATGCATGCAAAGTCCCATGTGCAGCATAGCATGACTACCCCTGTGAAAAATAGATACATGTGGAAAACAGAATATTGAAAGGTAGAAATTGTGAAAGAGGGATGGGATTCTATACAATATTTTTATTTTTTAAAACAATTATAATGTTGTTTCATTTCTATACCAAAAAACTAGGCTCAGCAATGTGTGTGCAAACACTAGCTATCATTCAGGAAAAAAATGAGGAAGTTAAGTGGGGAGGTTAAACGGAAAAACCATGTGCAGCTGTGAACATGTCAGATCTTTAAGGATATAAAACAGGAATAAAGGAGAGTCAACAAGTTCTAAAAGGAAGGTGTTGTCAAGATGTATACAGCCTGAAAACTCTTCACTTTCATCCCCATCGGCTTGCTGCTTTAGCCCAAATCAGAGAGAGAAAAGTTGGTGAGGAAACGGAGAGCGCACAGCACACAGAGACCCTGGGCAGAGGCTGTGGACTGACTCTGTGCCAGGCATCGCGCTTGGACCTGCAGATACATACGGCAGTGAACAGGCAAGCATTCTCCTTTCTCACACAGAGATTCCAGTTGTTCTTGTGCCGGGTAAGAAGACGAAACCTCCTTACCTTTCTCACAGAAATAAGACGGCTAGATCGGGAATAGGATCAAGTGACAATTCTCAAACTGAAGTATGAACATTCAGCAATAACAGATGGAGAAAAAAGTATTGAAAATTCTCTAGTTTTAGTACTAAGAATCCTAAAAAAAAAGAAGTAAAAAAAAAGTTGGTCTAGGATATACCTAATATAAGAATCAATGGAAAATGTGGAATGAGAATAATGAAAAACAGCTATCTAAATAGAACCAAGAAAGAAAGGTTGCTGCTTTCTACTTTTGTTTTAATCAATTCCCCCACAAGAATGGAATAAAAATCTACCGCATAACCAAACTTGATTTTATTTTTTCATTGTTTAACATGTAATTCTTCATTGATTAAGTCTTTAGTAAACTAAATGTATTTCTCATCCCTTTCAGTAATTTTTAGTTAATCCTTTGTTATATCTCAAATGTGGAATTAATTACTGTTTAGATTTTATATAGGTAAATGTCTATGTCTATGTTTTGTAGGACATTATATGTATAATAATTCTACAAAAAATTAAAATAATGCACGTCAGACCCCAAACGACAAGATTCTGCTGACAAAACCGGCCGAGTCAAACACCTACCGAATCCACAGATTTTTACCTTCACAATGCTTATTCTTGGGTGGGCTACAAAAGAAATTCGCAACATTGAAAGAAGCAGTTCACTGGGGAAATCTGACCTAGTGTCAGAAGACCGAGGATCAAGTCCAAGTCCTACCACTTATGAGCCTTCCGCTGGAGAACCTTTCATATGCACTTTAAATATTACTATTTCTAAAAATTTTGAACCAAAAATACTTATTTATTCAAAAACATTTGTTGATGGTTAATTACATACCATGCTCCTAATTTCCCACTGTTTATTTTCAGGAAACCCTGACACCCTTGGCCAGTCAGAATGAAGAATAGCTCTTTTTAGTTTGAAAGTGTACTGACTTCATTGTATCAGGTAAACAGTTCAGGAGTATAAAGATGCTTCCTAACGTCCCAATGTATGCTTCCATATTGCTCATACTATGCCTCCCACTCTTTAACTAGAATGCACTCTTTAAAATATGCAGAACATTCTAAAATCAAAAGAATTTGGGATATAATGAAAATGCAGAATGCTGAGGCATACACAAAGAAATGAAAGGAAATCTTTTATAATATTTATATTACATGCAAGGCAATTCTGATGCCTCTGATTTGATCCTTAACCCTGCACCTGATATAACCCAATCCATTCCTTTTGGGAGCCTTTGTCCTTAATCCTCCCCAACAGCAGTTTGGAACATGGGTAGCACAGGACCAACATTTGGAAATAGAGACACAAACCAGAATGATCTCTTTACCCTGCAAATAGGGACAACATATTTTTTCAAATTTTCCTAGAACATAGTAAAATAAGCACATATTAGAAAAAATGTAAAGAAACTTCAAAACATCACACAGCAAAAAAAAATCAAATGATCTTATTAATGTAATAACTTGAAATAAAAACAAAATTACCAATAAAATAAACTATTTAAAAATAGAAAAGACTTTTTACAATAACAATTGAGCAAAAGAAGAAACAAAAGCTGATTTACATGATGTGTGTAGCAATAACAAAAGGACTAGTTTATGTCAAAACTTATGAGATACAGATTAATTTATTGTAATGAAATTTTGTACTAGAATTGATATCATCATTAAATAAGTGATAAAAATAAATTAAGCATTCAGCATGGTAATTTATACAAACTAGCATCAAATTAGACTAAGAACGAAGTATATTAGTAAAGATATGACATAAAGAGAATGCAAACCCTCAAAAGTAGGGATATAGATAGGAATGTAATTATCATACAGAGATGCATTTTCAACAGTTGAATGTAGTCTATAACTCTGTGTTTATATATTTAAAAACTGCAATAAAATGGGCAATTTCCTAAGAAAACAAATGCTACCAAAATTGTCCCAAGAAGTATGAGGAACTTAATAAAATAATGAATGTAGGATGAAATGAGAAATATTCAAAAACAAATTCCAGTTCCAAAGATTTTTATAAGTGATTCCTTGCAAACCTTTAATCAGCAGACAGTCCAAATGCCACTTAAAGTATTGTAGTGCAAATAAAGGTGTGGCTCCGCAATCCATTATATTGTACAAAGCTGGAGTAATCTCGACCACAAAATGTAAGAAAGCAGAAAGAGAACTGAGGTTTAGTCCAATTATTATCTAAAAAGGCAGATAAGAAAATTCTAAATAGTAAATTGAATCTATTACTCTAAGTGAAGTAAGCCAGGTGGTGAAAGACAAATACCACATGATCTCACTTATAAGTGGAACCTAATCAACAAAACAAACAAGCAAGCAAAATATAACCAGAGACATGGAAATGAAGAACAAACAGACAGTAACCAGAGGGGAGGGGAAGAGGGATAATGGGAGAAAATAGGGGAAGGGGCGTCAAGGAACATGTATGTATAAAGGACACATGGACAAAGCCAAAGGCGGGTAGGTTCGAGGGTGGGAGGCAGGCAGGGGTGGGGTGGGAGGGGGGTGGCATGGTGAGGGAAAAATCAAGACAACTGTACTTGAACAACAATAAAAGAAAGATATTTGTTAAAAGAAAAGAAAAAAGAAATTGAATCAATAAGCATAATTAAAAGTACAACATGACAGGAACACATTGGCTTTAATATATATAATGTGAAAGCAGCTTAATAGGAAAACCTGTTCATGTGATTTACTATATCAGTAGGTAAAATAGGTAAATCATATAACTATATTGATACTAAAAAAATATTTGACAACATTCAATAACCATTTTTGATCATCTTAGTACCTTAATCATATAAAGAATGAAACCTGCATGAACAGATAAGTGCCATTCTTAGTTGTAAAATTCTAAAGTCATTCTCTTCATAATGGCAAGGTAATGTTGCACGTAGTTATTACTACTATTTAAAACCATTGTTTTTATAAACTGGAAAATAGTATTTACTTATATAAAAATATATAGATATGAGAAAGAATGAGGTAATCGTAAAAGTATTATTACTTTCAATATTATTATCTACCGGGACAATCTACGTAAATCCATTAAAAACCTATCCAAACTAAGAGAAGTATTCTTTTTTTAAAAGATTTTATTTATTTATTTTTAGAGGGAAAGGAGGTTGGGGGAGAGAGAGAGAAATATCAATGTGCAGTTGCTGGGGGCCATGGCCTGCAACCCAGGCATGTGCCCTGACTGGGAATCGAACCTGCGATGCTTTGGTTCGCAGCCCGCACTCAATCCACTGAGTTATGACAGCCAGGGCTTAAGAGAAGTATTCTTAAGGTTGTATGAGAAATAACCAATTTAAAAATTTTTTGTTTATAATGTAACAAAAAATATAAAGTTCTAGTAATGAACCAAAAACTAGAGAAATTTAGATCAAAAGTGGGCAAAGCTCACCCTGGCTGGTGTGGCTCAGTCAATTGAGCACCAGCCTGCAAATCAAAGGGTCAGTTGTTCAATTCCCAGTCAGGGCACATGCCTGGGTTACAGGCCGGATCCACAGCTGGGAGCATGCAAGAGGCAGCCACAAGTCAATGTTCCTCTCCCTCTCTTTCTCCTTCCCTCCTCCTCTGTCTAAAAATAATAAATAAAATCTTTTTTTTTAAATGTGGCCAAAGCTAGAGATCATCCCTGGGAGATGTAAATGAAGTTGTAACGAGACACAAATGATGCTCGTGAATAGGAAGGCTTAATACTAGAAGCTGTCAGTCCTCCTCCTCCCTCCCTATCATCAGTTACACTAAAATTGTATGGCGATTTTAATCCAAATTCCAGTGATAATTGGGGAGAGAACTTAAAATAATTTTTTAAAGTTCATCAGGAGGAATAATGTACACATTGTTTTCAATCTTCCTGGGATCAGAATGTTTAGCAATCATCCACGTGACTCTTCTCCCCTGTAAGGCCCGTAGCAAGATTGCATTTCCCAACCCCATGCAGTTAGGCTGAAGCCCTGTGACCAGTTCTGATCAATGACGTGTGAGAGAAGATAACCTGGGTCACTTCTGGACATGACCTTAACTGCCAACGTGACACCTTCCAGTGTTCTTTCACTACCACAGGATTGTGCGGGAGGATTTGCGCTGAAAGGGCAGAGCAGCCTAGACGGCTGGGTGGTCCCGTGGAGGGCCGCTTTCCCGAAGAGCCCTCCGCACCAGCACAGATTCGCTCTGGGAAGGAAAACAAGCCTCCTGCGCTGAGCCACTGAGATTTGGAGGTTGTTAATACGGGGTGGGGGTGGGGGGGGGCCCAAAACAGAACTGATTTATAAAAATTGTGTATTGACTCTAACATGTTCAAATGTCAGTCACTTTCAAAGTACTCTCCATTTGATGCAATACACCTATAGAAACTCTTTTTCCCACTGCTCAAAACAGTTTTTGAACTTGGCGATTTTGATGCCTTTTAGTGCTTCTGCCATTTTTGTTTGTTTGTTTGTTTGTTTTCCCTCTTCCACATTGGCAAAATGTTTCCCTCTGAGGACTTTTTTCATCCTGGGAAACCAAAAAAAAAGTTTCTCGTGGTGAGAATGGTTGAATCAGGGCAGGGGAAGGGGGCACGAGATTCATGCCGTTTTCAGTCAAAAATTGATGAACACTCAGCATGGTGTGGGCTCATAAATCACCCATCGTGAAATGGGCAAACATGCTGAAAGAGTCTTCAAAGAATTCACTGAAGCAGAACACAGCCTCTCCCAGCAACACCAGCTACTACACTGATTCAGATGGGTTCCTGGAACACTCACCTAGCGGAGGAAGCATATACTACAAGGGGCCCACCCTCCAGAAGATAATTCCATTTTGCAGGCTTCACCCCCTCATACAGCCTTACCCAGCCTATGCTAACTAATGAACTTCTGTGCAGGAAAAATACAACTGCCATAACAGATACAAAAGAAGAACCTCAAAATGACATGAGATGATAAAAATGTAGAAAGGCTATTACAACACCAATTTACAAAGAAAAATGTATTTGGGCCAAAAAATACATGAAAAAATGTATATCATATTTTACTACCAATTGAGAAAATATAGATTTAAACTATTACCCTTGTACAAGAAATATATGTTTCTATGGAAATTATATGGGAAAATAAAAACATATATTGCTTTGTACATTCATAAAATTAAATTTTGCTACATCTAATAAAATTGAAAAGTAATATAATCTCAACCCAGCAATTCCACTGTAAGCTCTGTAGACTTTTACATGTTCCAGATGTGTACATGTATATTTATGGTGAAATTATTGGTATTAGCAAAACGGGAGAATAATCTATTCCTTTGAAGGAATTAAAAACAATGTGTTTTATTCTTTTTTAAGATTTTATTTATTTATTTTTAGAGAGAGGGGAAGGGAAGGAGAAAGAGAGGGAGAGAAACATCAATATATGCTTGCCTCTCACATGCCCCCTACTGGGGACCTGGCCTGCAACCCAGGCATGTGCCCTGACTGGAAATCGAACCAGCGACCTTTTGGTTCACAGGCTGGCACTCAGTCCACTGATCTACGCCAGCCAGGGTGTGTTTTATTCCTTAAATGGATCTATAATGGATCTATATATGCATTTGCCATTACAATAAATGTCACAAGTCTAATGTTGAGTGAAAAGCACACACACACATGCAGCACACATACGCACGCCCATAGCACCTAGCTTCCTGTTATTAAAGACAAAGCAATGAACTAATGCAGATGGATCTGTTACTGTGGCAACAGCAACCCCATGTTTTGTTTCAACCCAACAAACAATAGAAAATCCTTGAAATTTCTTCCTCATCATCTTCATTGAAAATATTTCCTGGGCTCTGATGAATCGTGAATAGCACTGACTGATTGCTACAGGGTTACAGAGTATGGAGAAAGCAATCTGTTTTTATCCTTCCAAGGTTGTGATTTAAATAGGAATGTCAAGACCAGCTGAGGGAGAATGACGGGCTTGATTGATGCCAGTAGATCAGTCAAGTGAACAAACTCCCAAGAAGGAAATGAGGGTATATAAACTAAGACATTACAGACACAGATTGAGAGAGATTTGTAGATATGTACACAAATGCAAATATAGATATATATGTGTGCATGAATAGGTTATTGCCCTTGTTCATAGAAGGTAGTATTTGGAACAATTGATTCATTCTCTGCAAACAAACGAGCAGTGTATGAACCTAATACGCCCTCAGTCCAGAATTTGACAGACAGAAGAGACTTGCCTTGGAGATATTCTGGCCTCGTCTTTTGCAGAGTCTAACACATATAACACGTCACAAGATATGATTCTAGCTGAAATAGGACCACTTTATTTTAATAATTAAATACTCATGTTATCAGTTCATTCTATTTAGGACAAATTTATATTTTACAAGGTTAATTTTTAAACAGGTATAGTTTAGTTTGAAAATGGATTGATCTGTCCTATCTGTTCATCAGAAGGCACAACGCAAACTACTTCAGACTGAAAAATGAGTGTAGGTTCTGTAGTTGGGAGCTTCATCCACCTATCATGTTGCCTTCATTTGTCACTGTGGCCAGTGGTTGTAACTTCATCTTTTAAGGCGAATCTATACGCATTCCTCATCGCTGCACAGCAGACAGGGCTATTTGCTATATTTCTCCCAGACAGGGCCAAGTCAGGAAACAGAAATCGCACCAGCGATACAACAGGGGCAATTTGATATAAACAATTATTAAGGAATAAAGAGTTAAAAGAGGATTCTAAGGCATAGCCACAATTGAAGTAGCAATTGCAGGAAGCAGCTACTACTCCTAGGACTGAGGGAGAACAAACAAGGAAGCAATTTAGAAACATACAGGAGCCTTTTTCACGGGCTGAGATTTAGAGCTGGGAAGAAAGGTGTGGCTGTGGCAGGAAGGCAAAACCCATTCCTGGAAAATCAGCATGCCTAAGGGCAGGCCCGGCAGCTGGACCCGAGGAGTAGCCTGCCGCAGATTGGAGGAAAGACTTGCTGAAGGCTCGAGGCTGCAACTAAACCATAAAGGCTGCAGAAGTGAGCTACCCCTACTACTGCCTGCATGCACACACACACAAATATGCTGACTGCCACAGCACACTGAAAGACAAAAAAAAATCCCTTCTTCCTGCTCTGGCCTGGCAGAATCACTCCAGCATATTTGGCTGTCAAAGATTACCACTGTGAGAACTGGGAGGAAGAAATAAATGGGCCCAGGTCTATTTTCACAAAACACAGTAAAAAGGGTAAATTTCAGGCTGAGGCAATAAGTTAATAACTGGCACAATCAATTTAAGGAAGTGATTTATGAAGACACACTTTCCCCGCCCCACAAAAATGAGAATAGACTATGAAAAAATTATTTTTGTACAATGAAAGTACAGCCTAAGGCTTTTTAAAGTCCAAATGGAGTCTTCTAAATGAGAAAAACATAGGCATTTGTATATAAAATTAATATTGAAAATATCCACTCCTTGTCAAACGTTTTCTTAGGAAATGCAGGAAACCTAGAACCGTTTAAAAATAATTTAATCTGTATAATTTAGAAACATGTTCACGGCAAAGGATACGATACACAAAATCAAAAAATAAAAGACAGAGTTGGAAAAATGCAAACTACTTGCAATACATATGAAAGACAAAGAATAATTATCATTAATTTACAAAGCACTCCTTCAAACTGATTGGAAGCTATAGATGAACCAATAAAAACAGGCAGGGTTTTTTAAGAAGCAGTCACAGAAAAAGAAATGCAAATGGCAAATAAATATATGAAAACATACTCAACCAGAATAGCTGATAAGTTACATAGTAAATACAAATTGTTTTAAAGGTGATAGTTTTCCCTCCAACTGAAAGATTTTAACATCTCATGACACCTGGAAGAAAATAAGTCTATTCGTGCATTGTTGAAAGGTGGAACTTCCAATAATTTTTTAATAACCTTCTGGCAGTATGGATTAAATAATGCAGACATCCTTTGACCAAGTAATCCTACCTCTTGGAATTTATTTTTTAAATAAAAATAAAAGATATATATAGACATGTGAATGTTTATGAAGGCATTATTTTACTAGCAAGAAAATGGAATGTTCATAACATCTCTAAAAATGAGAATGGATGACTAAATTATGGTACATTGTTAACATGGATTATAATATACTCATTTTTAAAAAATTGAATTACATTTTTGAGTGTTCAATTGAAAGTACCATATTTTTGGAGTATAAGACGTCCTCCCGCTTCCGCAAATTTGGGAGGAATAATGGTTGTTAACGCTGTTGGCGAGTTCTGTTTACATTTACATTGGTGAAATACTGTTATTTATGTTATTAAATATTTTATCATATTTTTTGCTTCAAAAATTTTTTTCCTATTTTCCTCCTCTAAAACCTAGGTGCATCTTATGGTCTGAAAAATACGGTATAAACATAAAATAAAGTGAAATAAAAAAAATTTAGGATAACACATACTGTGATCCTGTGTCTATAATAAAAACATATGTTTATGATTGGGATAATCTGCATAAGCAAATAAAAATATGTAGAATGATACGCATTACCCTTTTTAACAGTGCACGCACTGAAAAGGGTAAAATTGGAGATTGAGTATAAACACTATTCATTTTTTTAATCCTCATCCAAAGATATGTTTGGTGATTTTAGATAGGAAGGGAGAGAGAGAGAAAGAAAGAGAAAAACTGATGTGAGAGAGAAACATCCATCGGTTTCCTCCCTATGTGCACTGAGCAGGGATCAAACCTGCAACCTAGGGATGTGCCCTGAGCCGGGGACTGAAGCAGCAACTCTCGGGTGTATGGGATGACACCCCAAGCACCTGAGCCACCTGGCCAGGTGAACACCATTAAATTTTAATCTAAATATTTCTCTATGCTTAGATTATTAAATCAGGCATGCATCACTTTTACTTAAACAACTGATACCTATGTTTGCTTTGATGCTGGCCTGTGAACTTCTAACCTCCCATTTTCCTTACAGCTAAGGAAAAAATGAGCCAATTTAATCTGAAAAATAATAATTTAAAACCTCGGCTTGGTGAAGTGCAAGGTCCCTTCTTTTCTCGTGTTATATAAGGTGTGTGGGAAGCGTGCAGTCAGATGGAGGGAGGGAGGGAGGGAGGAAGACAAGTGGGCTGTGCAAGGGTTGAAAGCATGGATGCAGACAAGCAAAACTGAAGGACAGTTTTCCCAGCAGAAGTGGAGTGGGCAGTGAGTTCTATTTTCATGTTCTTCATTCACGAGAAATAGTATCATCCACGAAGAAAAAAATGCAAACAGCCTTCACCCTTCAGAGTACAGCAGAAGGATCAGGGGATGCCATCTGCCTCATGCTCTATCACAGGAAATTAATTTCCTAAGGTGTTAGCAAGTTCAGACTTCTCCTTCAAGCTAGCCACTTGAAAATCGGAGAAAGTTCTAGAAATAAAAGGTAACAATATACAGGACAAGTACAGCCCAACTAAGTTATAAACAGCAATGACACAGTCAGCCCAGAGAGGAGAGGACCCATCTGGACATCGTGTAGGCGATCAAAATAAGATTGACAGGTTACAGTGATGTCTCAGGTAGGAGTGTTTCTATGGAAACAGCAAAGTGGCGAGAGGGGCAAATGGAGGGTGCACGTTGATGAGCACTGTGTAGTACCAGATACTCAATAAATTAAATCTCACTGAATACTCACAACAGCTTTTGAATGAGTATTATGACACCTCTGTCTTACAGATGAGAAACTTAGAGAGGCTAACTGACTTGCCCTTCTTGCAGTGCTAATAAGTGGCAAAGCCAAAAACCAAACCTGGTTCAGGTACCAACTGCTTTATGTTACAGTTTTACTGTCACAGACGAACGTTAGTGAAGTGGAGGTTTCACATTCCACATATCGCTTGCACACCAGCTATGTGTCTAGAAGCATCCCATTTGCTATGGAGGACATAAAAAAAATATGTGATGAGGAGGTTGCCTTCCAGAAGATTATTACGTGTTAGGATTTTTGACTCATATACACGGCCGACTTCCAGCAGTATGCCTACAGCATGCAGCCGGCTAATACAAACAAAATCAAGGAAGTGAGCCCGGTACAGACCGTACAGTTAATATGGTCCCATGTAAATTAAAACCGAGCTTTCAAAGACCCATTATACAAGACCTATTTAACTAAGAAATTATTATCTCCACTGCTTCCCAACTGAACAGTTTAATTTGGCCTATTCTTAAACGTGGTAGGAATAAATGGTGCCTTGCAGGAAGGTTGCTTTAAATCGAATGCCATGTTTCCACTATTAGGGCATGTTATTGAAATTATTGCCTCCATCTAACTACGAACTGGTACATATCCACTGTTACAGATTTGGCTATGTTCTGGTCAGTGCCATTTTCAAGTCTTCCAACTGCAGTTTGCTATTACTTCTGAAGGGACACACTCCATCTACACCCAGCCACCACGGGCTGCCTCCACGCCTTTGAGTCACACAGAATCTTTGCAGGCGCCGTCTAAGGTGGTTGCCGCCCCAGAGGTGAGGCTTACGGTGAGATAGTGCTTCCAGCCTCTCCTGCCCGCTCGGATGTGTGTTTTTTGTTGTTTGCCTGGTGCGTAGGCATTGCTCAGCTAGTTCTAGGTGTGTTTCAGAGGAAATTGCTTCATATGTAGCTGTAGGTTTGGGTGTCCACAGGAGGAGGCGAGTTTAAGATCCTTCTCTGTGGCCACCTTGAACCAGAACTGATCATTCTTAATCAATGTAGTATGAAAGCTCTAGCCCTGGTCAATTTGCTCTCTTATGAAATGTGCGGTGCTTTGATTCATTCTGTCTGTACTTCTTGTTTCAGGGGATTAAGGCTTAATTCATTGTTTCTATGTTCAGTCACAAAATAGACTGAAGGACTGAATCTGAATCAAATTATTTCTTTTCTTCCAAAATGATCTGCAGAGTGCCGGCTATGGCTTTCTGAGGCTACTGGTCTATCTCTCGACAACCTGGGCACTGAGAGTGGGACTTTGTTTGAGGACAACTTCCCGTGGAAGGATTAGGTTTTTTGTATACTTAGGTCACAGTGCTAGGAAATGGAAAGAAAATGGGTTGGTTTTTTTCTCATCTATCTTTTTTTTACTTGTGTGTGTATGTGCGTGAATCACTTCCTTTGGGGAAGTCAAACAGAATACAGACTTTCTGTTTTCTAATATGCTGACACTTCCTGTGCAGCCTCATTACACTTCCCCCAGACAACATTCTAAGGAGGCAACTGTTTAAATCACTTCACAACCCGTATCGTTGGAATACACATCCTCTGCTAGGCTTTCAGGAGAACATAATAAGTGCAAATTAATTTTGCCTGTCTTCAAGAAGCTTATAATCTATTCCTCCATTCCATAAATGCATTCAACACTGTTTTTGATGAATTGCCACGTGCTCAACTATAACTGGCTGGGGAGAGAGGCCACAATGAAACTTTCTCTACCCGAAACAAAAATATATATTATTGCAATATGAACACTAGCATTTTTATTACTAAACGTGATTTTAAAGCTGCACAAGTTTGCATCAAATATGTGATGCAGGTCAGGGCTACAGAACGGTCACAAGCAGCTGAGTTGGAGAAGGACTCCTTGCAATCCCAGTGTTTCAGCTGGCATGTACAGAGGGATTTCATTAGTCATCGTCATATTCTTGGCATCTGCTCCTTCCCAATCCAAATCTTTAAGTAAACACCTTTCATCCTGGAAAACCACCACACTGCCGGCACACCTCATTTTATGGTGCTTTGCTTGATTGTGCTTACAAATGGAAGGTAAGACCTTTCACCAGCAAGATGATTACAACCCTCTGAAGGCTCAGAGGATGCTTAGCACTTTTTGGCAATAAAGTATTTTTAATTAAGTTTTTTCTTAAGACATAATGCTCCTGCACACAGTGGGCTGCAAACGTAAATTTCTTATAGGCACTGGGAAACCAAAAAGATTTGTGTCTCACTTTATTGCAATATTTACTTTGTTGTGTTATCACTTTGTTGTTATATTTACTTTATTGTGATATTTGCTTTATTACAATATTGGCTCTATGGGGATGGTGTGGAACTGAAGTGCAATATCATCAAGGTATGCTTGGATATGTTTCTCCATTTTTACCTCCTCTCCAACTAGGAGTCCTGATTGCCAGGAACACTATCCATAAAATTTTAGACACTGAAATTTTAAAAGAGACCTTTTAAACATGGAAGAGATAAAAAGAAAAACAGGAACAAATACCAACATTCTTAGCAGCCCAGAAGCTGGTCCACTCAGCTCCCTCATTACCCCACATCTGAAGTCATGACACCTCAAAGGGAGTATACCACTTACTTTTAAACCACTGACTTAGGCCAACTCCCTAACCACCAGTTTACCAGAGAAGTCATAGTTATCTATTAGGTAAGATCTTTAAGTCCAGAGCTTCTGGTATGACTCTCAGTTGATCATCAAAATAAAACTCTCTAATTCACCCTGAGGATCAACTACATAATTTGCAACAAATGTTAAGAATCCTAAGAAGGGGACAGAGGATCATTAAACAAATCAAAAGGCCCTACTGGGAATGAGGGATCTCTGTGACTACATGCGTCACATGCTCACAAAGCCAGCCTTCTTATTTTGATCCTAAAGATAGAGACAGAAAGTGGGTAATTAAGATAAATAATCAGTTTCGAGTAAAGTCACTTCTAGCTTCAATCACTGTCTGCCATTCTAAGAAATGTGGGTGTGTCATTCAGGCTCTGCGTCTCTCGGGGGAGGAGGCTCGTGGCCTCCCCGAAGCAGATTTCACAACATAGCTCCTGAGACTTCAGTTTCACCTTCTAGCAAAACAAAAAGTGGGGGCAGCAAAAAAATGGCAACTCTCCATCAGTGATCCATACTCTGCCCCCTTTGCTTTTATGATGCTTTGGTGTTGCAGATACCGTTCTTTTATGGGAGACGAAGTCCTGAAGTCAGAGGCAAGGTAAAGCATTACAGCAGCCAGGGGAGGTTCACCTGATTTTTAGGTGAAACAGATGGGCAATCAAGGGATTGGAGAGTTCTCTCTCTCTTACTGCACGTTGGAAGTTTTCTCCAAGTGCAGTGAGTAAACTAAACCCTGGAGATTTATTCTGATGCAGGTAAACAAAGCTCTTCTCTTTTACCAGCTTGTCCTAACTGTCTACTCTCACTGGGCCTCAGACTTGCCAATCCGACAGAAAATCTCCAACACCTTCAAACAGCAGAAGGGCTCAGGAAATAGGGCTGGGAAGGGAAGCTGTTTATAGTTTGTTTATTACAATGTGACTGGTATCAGACTGCAATCTGTGATGCTGTCATTCTAAAAAGAAGGTAATCAACATAAAAAAAAGACCTTACTTTTATTGATCCATACCCCCCACCAAGAAATCCTTTGGATTTTGTATTTTAAAATAGTTACAAGAAAAGAAAAATAAATAAATATGTTGACTTGGCCCACATACCATCAAAAGGCCACATTCATAAACTCAGGATTAGCATTTCCCAAGACTTAACTCCTGGTTTCCTGACGATATTTAAATTATTTCTGGCCCCATTTGCCTAGAAAACAGAAGGTCTAAGCTTCGCTTAAACGTAACTAACCATGCATTCACTTATCCTAACAAAGAGTGTAGTGCAGACAATAATACAAAGGAGGAAATAATAAAAATGTATCCACTAGGCTTCAGGACATAGCATGTTTGGGCAGAATGATACAGGCAGAAATGAATGTATACAAACAGGCTGAGTAGACAGTGACTGATGAGAGAAGCTACAGCATCCCAAAGGTTTGGGATGTAAAAAGGCAGCTAATCCATTTGTGAATAAAAGACTCTAAAATTTTTCCTCACATGCTCAGAATTAAGTTACTGCATTTACACATATGTTTTAACACTTCGAGTCAAGAAAACCCTTTCTGATTCCATTAGTGGGAATCAGAAGGTCATACGCAGGCCCAGATGTGCATTTGCGGGGTAAGGAGGAGATGGTGTTTCATTACGTATTTTAAAAAGGAACCGGGGTCTGGCATAGAGCTGCACGTTTTGGTATTCAAGCACTGCCGCTCCCATTGCTTCACTCTGACCAACACTTCTAAGTTTTCTCTGGCTAGAAGGCTCTGAAATAGACTTTCCTGATGTCTACTGAATAGATCTTTACTTGTGACAACATAGGGAACATCAAAAATGTATAACTATCCTAAAAAACTAAAGCCAGAAGGCTGACACTGGACCCATACTTTGACTCACCAAGTGAAATCTTATTGGAACAAAGCAATAAAACATAGTGCCCCCACAACTCAGACAACCAGGGCTCTGCTGGCCAGAAACTGCACTAACCCTAACCCTGCTCCTGAACAGGAAGATATTTAAAAAAGACATCTTTCCATACCCAAACTGGGGCTGATATGCTTTGGTGAAAGAAGAGGATGAAAGAAAACAAAAGTTTGAGAGTTGAAAGGTATTCGCCTTCCATTGCGTTATACTCCCACATGCAAAACACCAGAGGGAGCAAGCAATGGGAAACAGTCTCATGATACAATAGATTGAAGCCAGAATATAAAGAGTTGGGGTTTATTTTATTGTTATTATTGTTCATGTCAGGGGTTTTTTTTTGTTTTTTTTTTTCAAGATTTTTTATTTCTCT
This sequence comes from Phyllostomus hastatus, assembly GCF_019186645.2. Lineage (NCBI taxonomy): Eukaryota > Metazoa > Chordata > Mammalia > Chiroptera > Phyllostomidae > Phyllostomus > Phyllostomus hastatus. The sequence continues at coordinate 22,863,459 of NW_025333737.1, read as the reverse complement.
TTGATAATTTTTTAAAGATTTTTTACTTATTTATTTTTAGAGAGGGAAGGGAGGGAGAGAGAGAGAGAGAGAAACATCAATGTGCGGTTGCTGGGGGTCATGGCCTGCAACCCAGGCATGTACCCTGACTGGGATTCGAACCTGCGACACTTTGGTTCGCAGCCCACGCTCAATCCACTGAGCTACGCCAGCCAGGGCCCTGTTCATGTCGTTTTAACATTCTCTGTTAGTTCCAAGTATCATGAACAGCCACTGAGGCGTAAGGCAAGATCACAACTCAGTACAGCCAGACCAAACCAGATAAATAAACCCCTGCTAGAAGCTGGAAGTTGGGCTGGAAGCTAGGCACATCAAACTCTCTGAGCGCTGTCAGTCTGAGGAGAGGCTGTGATCACTATTCGAAGAGACGGTGAGCGGAATTACAGGAAATGTACACATCCTGCCTCTTGACAGAGAGTATCAGGACAGCATCTCTCCCCATTCACAAGTGAGTGCTCTTAATTCTATGATTCTTTGGAAATGCTATTATAAAGCATTAGGAAGGTCTAGTAAGTAATAGGCCTGGGTGAAAGATACCTGTAAAAATCCCAACCTCCATTGCTTACTGTCATTGCCTGAGAAGATCTAGGACTATTTCTGTATTTGATGAGGCCCCAAATGCTTCTCTCTTCTAAGATTACCAAATCAGTAACAAACCACTTGTTCTCGTAACTCTTTTTTCCCAGGCAATTTGTATTAATTTAAGGATAAATTTCTTCACATACAGTACTTCTAATAAGTCTCACCAGGAGCTTTTTAATTTCTAATTTTATCCAAGCTTAATTTTAAAAAAAACTAAGATATAAATACCCAATGAATATAAACTCATCTGATATTTGCGAGTAATTTAATAAAAGCCAATGCTAATTCTTTGCAAATCATGTACATCAGCCCTTTTCTCATTTCCTCTGTTTCTGCCTTATCTGGAATCCTTCTGTTGAAACTATTAAAGAATCCATCCACAGGGTCTAATCTGCCTGTCACAGAAGATGTAAGATGTATGTCTCCCCATGTCTCCATGCTCAGTGTCTGTATCCTGTGCCATATAACCACCCCCACCTCCCTCACCCCCACCACCTCTCCTTGTCTTCCTTACCATCATCATCCCCACCAACTCCCTCCTGACCTTTCATATCCACCACTCCCATGCCCAATTCCATACTTGATCAGGTCTATCACCCTCTTGCTCCCAGGCCTGCTGCAGATTGGAGATAAAGCACGATCTCAGAATCAGGACCTGGAGGTCCTTTCCTCCCAAGTTTCCTTCTTCGTGCTCAGTTTCTGCGGCTGCCGATAACGTTGTAAACCTGAGCTCCCTCATCCGGGAACGTTGAGGGACCATTGTAGAACTGAAGCTCTTCCTGAACCCCGCACAAGGGTCACTTCTCCAAACCGGTCTCTGCTGTCTATTCCGGTAATTAAACCTCTGCTTAGATGTTCAGCTGCCACCGCTTTCATCCCTCTCCCAAAAGAACCGTCAGAGGACATCCCCATTTCCCTCCCAGGTCCAGTCTCCACATCCAAGTACATTTCTCAGCCTTTGTCCTTGCCTAATTCATCTTTCTTTCCACTCTGACCAGAACTTTGTGTCTGGATCCCATACACAATACCAAAGTCTTCCAGCATTGCAATTATAACTCACAACCCTTTGTTCCCGATTTGCGTTTCTTAGACTCCATTACCTTCTGGAGACATTTCACATTGAATCTAGTTTCTAGCAATAAGTAGCCCATATTTAAGACAGAAGACTAAAAGATCTAGCTCTTTGTGTCCAATTCTCATAAGACAGGGAACACCTAGAAGAGGGGTGTCAAACTCATTTTCACCAGGGGCCACATCAGCCTCGCAGTTGCCTTCAAGGGGGCCAAAGTAATTTTAGGTCTGTATAAATGTAACTGCTCCTTAACTGTTAAGGAGTTGAAATTACATTCAGCCCTTTGAAGGCAATCGCAAGGCTGATGTGGCTCCCTGTGAAAATGAGTCTGACACCCGTGACCTAGAACAAATTTGATAAGGAACAACCCAGAATATTGAGCTTTTAAGTTTCCTCCAGTATGCTGGAAATTTGTATGTACCTAAATGACTTCGGAAAAGGACGTATTGCTGAAAGTCTAGAAAGTTCCTGGAATTTGAGGTCAGATTTATGTGCCCTAGGTTCTTGCTGAAGACGAAATCTCACGAACTACATTCTTTATAAGGAAGCTCCATTATTCTCAAGGCTGTGTCTTAAAGTGAGCTGATTGCCAAGGAGAAAACATACTGAACCGGTTCATAAGGCAAAGGGCTAGTTCAGTTGCAAAGAGTGTAAGGGTAACTTGGATCTGCTTCCAGGATGCTGCCACTTCAGTTTGCTACCAAATTAACAAACAACCAGAGTACAAGGACACATGAAATTAAAATTCAAGGAAGTGGAGGCAGCTTAACAATGCTTTCTTTTTCCTCAGAGGGACTCAAAGCTCTGTGATCTAAGAAGAACACATAAAGTTTAAAGAACCCAGAGCCGTGAGCTTAGGATCTACTAACTACCATATGAAGAAATTCTTTGCTGTGCCATAATAACTTATGTTCCTGTTCCTTTCATTCCTGGTTCGTAATTAGAATATCATAATTAGGAAAATGCCTTCGGCGTCTAAAACATATTCACAGATAGACTGCAGACAGCTTCTTTAATTATTTGCAACAGAAATGAACTCCGGCAAACTCAAAAAGAACATTATCTTGGATAGCCAAAATAATCAATGGAGAACTAGACTCTGAGAAGTTCAAAGACAGCTGATCAAAATGCTCACACTAGAATGAAATGCTCTAAATATTTCTCCATGTTTTCACAGCACCACCAATCTTACAGGACAGAAGTTCAATTAGTCAACGTTAGAATATATGCCCATTCCTTGCATGGGGAAAGAAGACGACACCGATTTATAGTGCTACCAGAATGACACACAATCAGGAAAAAAAGTTGTTATTCAAAAGTTAATTAAATGTTACTCCAAAAAACAAACAAACAAACAAACAAACAAACAAACAAACAAAACAGGTGGTGGGCTGGGTAATGGATGCTGAATTGCTGAACAGGCATGAAATACCTACTACCTAGCCCAATATATTCATGTAAATTCCTTCCTCATTATTTTTCTGCTCAAACGCTCCTGTGATGGTCACTCAGCCCACTAGGAGGCGCCACCCTGCCTACAAAGACAATTCATAGCATTCTTGCAACTGAGAGTTCACACACACAAAGATGTGTTAATGTAGCTGTGTCACTTGTGTCACATGGCCCTTATGGACCATGACCCTGAAAAAAACCCAATGGGTTACCGCTGTCCCTGGTAATAAATGCAGTGCTCGTCAGTGTTTGCAAATGTTTCAGCTGAAGAATTTGAAGAGTCAGTCCTCTCAGAAGACTTGTCAGCCTCGCCAGAGAGCCCTCCAGGAAAATAAGGTCTTTAACCTCAACTACAAATATCTCCCGCTCGCTACACCAACTTCTCCCTTGGCTGTCTCCTGAAATTCAAGACAGCATTTTAAATCTGTCTTGAGAATACAGAGGATGAAAAAAGAGACAGGAGAAGGGCAACAACAACGAGGGAGGGCATGTGCGTGTTTTACCTATTTAGGACACCGTTAATCCACCTGCTCTGAGGCAAGCACCCCAGAGCAAAACATGAGCAAAACACAGTGTGCCATGTGACCGACCTCTTTCAATGAAATTAAGAACTAATTAGTGTTCTATTGACCAGACTGGGATCTTCACTGGAATATGGTAGAAAGATTATGGCATTTGAAGAAAATCAGACAGATTTACATCCCTGTTCCTCTATTAACTAAACAAAGGAACATAACCCTTCTGAACCTTATTTGATCACTATAAAATTTTGTTTTATCCCTATGCAATGAGAGGATATACATAATGTGACTTGTGCATAACAGGTGTTCAATGATGATCATTCTCTTTTCTCTAGCTAGTGTGATTAAAGGGATAGAATCTGGAGCACAAATAAAGTCTACTTTCTACATTCCTTCATCCATGAAATGAGCATTTATGGTAAGTCTACACGATGCCAGATATTGTTCTAGACACTGGGCATGTAATGACCAACAAGACAAAGTCCCTTTCCTGGTGAGAGCGGTAAAAAATGTATTATTTTTCGGCTGTGCCACAGAATTGTATTAGTTTATGTGTGCCATGAGATGAAAAAGGTGGAGAATCTCTGGTTTAGAGATTTGCTCTAAAATTTCACTTACAGAAAGTCAAAAATTAATCAACATTTCTATGCACTCTCTGAATAGTCAAGAGCAGTGGAGTGTTTAGACTTTAAAATACCTCTTAGTGTAAATGTCATTTTTTGTTCAGTATTTAGGTTCCACTTTGTTTGTATCAATTCATCCCCTCGTTAGAGATTATTTAGACGGATGGATCTACATAGGTACTGATTCCTTTGGTTAGTGTTTATTCTATAAACTTACTGTCTCTAGGTTCAATTTTCCTTTCCCCAAAATACATCTTTTAGAAGTTATTTCAGCGAGGATGAGCGAGTGGTGAAAATCCCTCAGCTCTTGTTTTCCAGAGAAAACAAGATCACCTTCCCCACAGGCTCGCCGCACGGTGCCATGCGTCATTCTCACAGTAACTCTGCGAGTAGGTGGTATCCTCAGGTTACAGACAAGGGCATATCACTCAGAAAAGCCACCTTACTTTTCCACTAGCAAATAACAGATGAACAAGATTCTAAGTAGATCAATTTGACTCTGAAGTTCAAAACCCTGGTTTCCCAATGCCCCGGGAAGGGAAGTCAGAGGGAGCGAGGGTCCGGATGGGTAGGGACGGGAAGAAGTGGGTGCAGGAGTCTATGAGCACTGAGGCTCTGAGCATGAGTGCGCTAAGCAGCAACTATTGCCCCTGGCTTAGAACACTTTCCAGGCCTTGATTTAAGTGTCTATTTTACCTTTTAAAAGATAAAATTGGGAAAGAAACTGGCTGTGCATTTTAAATTCACACTTTCCCAGAGTCAATTAGCTCTCAGGCTATTCTATAATCTCACATTAGAACACACAGCTCTAGATTCTAAATGACCTCTCTGGTAAATGATGATAATACCATAAGCCTTTTTGATAACTAAACAGCCATCAAACACTAGCTTTCACCTTGTCTGTTTCTTTCTTATCTTGTATCACCAGGAATATCTAGTTTGCTTTGCTTAAACATCTTTTTTTGGTTCTCCAAAGGCATTGGCATTCTAGTACATGTCTTTTGCTTGCCTGATGAATTCCATTGATTCTAAAGTCATGTGCCACTTAATAGGGATATGTTCTGAGACGTGTGCCCTCATTGTGTGAACACCATGGAGTGTATTTACACAAACCTAGATGGCGTAACTTACTACAGTAATTGTATGTGCTATACTTTAATGCAACAGGTGGAGTAATAGGTTTGTTTACACCAGCACTCCCCCAGACACGTGAGTAACACATTGTGCTACATTACCACAGCTACAGCATCACTAGGCAATGGGAATTTTGCAGCTCCATTAAATGGTATGGGGCCACTGCACATATGCTCTCTGTCATTGCCTGAAATATCAGTATTCAGTGCATAACTGTAGAGTCATTTGAGTAGGAAGAAGCGAGATGTATGGCAAGTAGGAGAAGCGCCAAGGCTGGAGTCATATATTCCAGGTCCTCTATTAACTCTGCTGCTAGTGACATCTGGATTGTGTCTCTAATGTGCATCCTTTGCAACAGCACACACGGGCCATCTGTGGTCCCAGGCCCCAAGCTTTTGCTCATACAACTCTACACATCAGAACCCTTTAGTACTTTCTACCTGCCTGAGTCAATGCCACCCATGCTTTCAGGGTGGCCTGTTGAGGACCGCCCTGCCTGGTCTCAGGAAGCTGTAATCCCCATGACTTAGGCTGAGTGAAAGACCTCCGAACCAGGAGCCTGGAGGAGACAAAACTTATTTCCCTGGCTTGAACGGCAGTCAATGATGGGTAACAATTCTCTTGGCTAGAGAATGAATCTAGGACAGACTCGTTCACAAAGGAATGACAAGGAGAAGACTCACGGGGCTGTGGAAATAACGGGGTGATCGACATCAATCACCAATTTTGCCAATGCCTGAGTCCTTGAGAAAGCCAAGTCTCTCAGCTGCCTTTGTCTCCTCTGCCCAACTCAGGCCTGTTGGAAGTAACAGGGGTGGTACAGTCCAGACCAGAAACAGCAGACCCCAGGGTAATCAGGCCTGAGACATAGAATATGAAAGACCCTGTGAAATCTGCTTGCTGGAGGATGCTCTTTAATTAGAATATGAAGTCACAGGCAGGAAACAGAACTAAGCTTTAAGGCCTGTAGTCTTTTTAAATGATAAAACCCCCAAATCTCTGGCTTAGGGTCCCAGTAGGAAGTCTGCCAGCACCTTTCAAAAGCTAACTACTTGTAATTTGCAAACTGTATTGGTATTCAAGAATAAAACCCTGCTTGTGCAGGGGGACGAGGAGTTCCCCACATGAGGAGTGGCCCTGCTGTCCTGATTCCCCCACAGGACCCGGTTGTCTCTGTATGTTCTTTCTCATGCTTTGACGAACCATCCGCAGCGTTCTGTGCTCACTGCAGGCAGGTGGGCGCGCGTCAGTGGCCCGATACTCACCTCCAACTGAGCTTTCCTTTTCTATTCATGCTACTCCCTCCTAATTCAGTACAAAATTAGTCCAAAATATGTCTACTGTTCCCATCTTTACCTTTTCTTCCCCCCAAACTATAAACTCCTCATGGGCAGTGAATATTTCTTTTTAAACCCTCACGGTAATTGCACAAAACAGGTAGCATGATGGAAATCCAAACAAATGTATGCTAAGTGACTCTATGTCTTTGTGTATCATAAGCTACATGTGCTGATATTTATCATTGTGCTACTTCCTGACTAGGATGTGAGAGCACATGGAATAGAGACAATAGGGTTTTAGCAATAGGATTTTACCAGACAGAGGCAGGTTCAAGTCTCAGACTATTGCTCAGTAGCTATACAATCTGAGGCCATCATGTCCCACCTCTGAATCTCCATTCAGCATCTCAGTATCTTCATTCAGAAAGTGACCTTCAGAGATCACTGGGGATTCAATAGGATTATGTGTGTGGAAGTGCCTAGCACTGGGCTGGTGCCCAGGGCAGGCTACAAAGGTGTGTTTCTCATGTTTCCAAGGAGAACGATTTCTTGGCAAATAACCTCTCATCACCACGGGTTTCTAAAGAACAATAACCTCATAGAAATCACTTTATGCGAATGCGTGCTCCATTCCGACCCAGATCTTATAGTAGTGTTTCCTGAAATATAAAGCAAGGAAAAATGAGAGGGCTTGTTAAAATATATGGATTGGGTGATTCAGATAAAAATGAAAATTTGAGAACCATGGATAAGAAATGAACTTGTATTGAGCCAATTTCATTATAGTCAAGATATTGGTGCTTTAACTAGGCAAAACCACTTCTCATAGAATTCTGTCTTGAAAGTGATTATTTCTTCCTGGTTGTGCTGCATATCACAAAACATGCTTTATTTATCTTGCAGCTTTATAAATTTGTTATCAAGCTATTAAACCATTTTAGGAAATAAACAGCAAAAGGTTGGAAATACTCAAAATGTGTATCAATCAGGGAAAAACAATTTCTTGGTACAAATACATGGTAAAATGTAATTCAGCAGTGAATGTGAATTAACTAGATCTGCATGCATCAGTCAACACGGATCACTCTCTTAAACATTTGAATGAAACGGGTTTCAGAACATTTACATAGATTTTTAAAAACACAAAACAATATTACACATTTGTTTTAAGTTTTTGTATTTGATAAAAATAAAAATGTATGGAGTGGAAGGAGGCATGCAAAATTTACAATAAGGAAAGATAAGATTAGTGAGATGTAGAGAGACTTCAATTTAAAAGATCAGAAGTAAAAATGATCAATTTCACAATTATTAATTTTCTACAATGGGTACATGGGCAGTAGGAATGTTATTCTCCATGCTCCTTGCTGTTCAGGTTTTTTTCCCAAATAAAAAAAAGATATATAGATATAGATATAGATATAGATATAGATATAGATATAGATAGATAGATATTTGAAGTTTGATGTCTCAAAACATCACAAGGGTAATAAAACAGCTATAAAGGAACCAGTGACAGGGAAAATGCAGTGGCATAAAGCAGCAGAAGAAAAACTATGAGTCAGCTGTGATTTCTGTAATTACACTGATTGAATTTTGTGGTTATTTGGGGACAGTGGATTCCGTTCCCACCTGTGACAGTGTCACAGAACAGCAGCTTGAGGGTTCAGGGGCACCTTGCTTTTCGTAGGTGTGTCTCTAAAGGGCTTTGGGGAATAACCTTTCTAAGACTCATTCCAATTCCTAAAACTTTCAATCAAATCACACATAAGCAATCCCACCCGAACTTCACAATTACCCCATCTTATCACTTTCAAGATACAATAATCCTCATTTTTTATGTGTAACACTTCATACTCCAGGGGACAGCAAATTGTAAGAGATCTAGCAAGGGGCCCCAATGATGTGGCATTTATTACCCTTGATATTATATACATTATTTTAGTGAATTCTCACTGCAATATTGCAACTACGGTAATATGAAGTACATGCTTCCACACCCATGTTACGCATGAAGAAATGTGTACTTTTGAGATCAAGACCCATCATTAAAAAGGGTGGCTGCCAACTTTAGGGTCTCTGAGTCTCCACAGGCACAGCACAGATAATGCCTCTCCTTTCTCCTGCTAGCAGGGAGAGTGTACAGGCTTTGGTAAGAGCAAAATAATTATTTTGAGAGCAAGAGGGCAGTTATCTGCATTTTATGTGAGGTTCAAAAAGCAGGAAGCAGATTGCCTTTGGGGGCCAGTGCAATGTCTATCATTCCTAATTACTACAGACATTCAACATGTCTGAAGCAAAGGTAACATCGGCTGGCATCTAAACAGAGGGTGCTGCCTTGATTGATTTTGCCTCCTTAGCCTGAAATCTCCTAGCCCTAGAGTTCAACCTCAGCCAGGCCTCAGGCAAGAGCTCACTGGGGGTCCGAACAGCCCCTGCCACGCACCTGCCATCTCAGCTCGGCGTCTGAAACCAGCCACATGACTCGTGAGAGGCCAAGATATGACGCGAACTCCAGTCTTTCAGCACTCTAATGCCCATAGTCTTTGCTGCATACCAACTGAGTTTGCCTACTTAGACACTGGCAAACACAAAAGAATGTTAACATTTGCCTGTAGTGAGAAGCTTTAAGAAATACTCTTTGGGGATTAATCATAAACGTACTCTGTTTTGTCTCCTTCTGAGTTCTGTATGGGGTACTTAAATTTTATGGAACTTCTGAAACGTTAGTTAACAGAGAAACAGCCCCACTCAGTTTTCCCAGTCTCTGCATTTGCCCGTGCACCTTGGTCTCACTTCACAGGAGGCAACAGGCTCTTTGGTTTGAACTGAACTGGTGCTCACTTCCTACTAACATCTTAGAGAAATAAAGACAGAGGGGAAACTGTGAAAGGGGAGATGGAGGCAGTCGGCTGTGGAGGCTGCGTTCCCATGAGCCCTTTAAGAGTCCTGATAGAGAAGAAGGCATTAACGGAAACTGCAGTCATTAAATGATTCCGTTCATGCTACCTAAGTTCGGGGTTCCAAATCCTACAACGAAGCTTTGCCACTAAGTTTGTCGATTAATTCCTCAGGCCCAAAGGGGATTTGAGAGAAGATTAAGCCATATGCTACAGATTTGTTTACACTTAACTCAGCAATATGTTGTTTAGAAAGAAAGATTTGGCAGGGGAAGAAAGGCAGAAAGAAACCTTGAAGAGTGTTTTTAATACCGTTAAAGATTTCTTTGCTTGATAATAGTAGAGATTGTTTTCCCAAATGTAATTCAAGTCTAATCTCCCTTAACACCTTAAATGTAAGGTGAAGTCAGAAACAGCTGGGTTTCAGCTGGCTCCGTGCGCATCGCACACTTAGGAGGATCGGGACCCCCAGTGGGTCTCTGAATTGAGGGCTCCAGTAACTCCACCTGCCTTTGGAGAGAGAATCTATAGGCTAAGGGCTGAAGGACAGGGCTGATGACATCACATTTACTGTTCAGTTTCTCCAGTGTCCCCCACCCCCATCCAGTTCTTGGTGGGAGTTATTCTGTTGTACCTGATGTTTCCATCTGTTAAGACCTAAAGTATTGGGCAAAAGTCAACATGGAGAAGGGACTGTTCAGCATGTTACTCCTGTAAAAGGTACTGTGACCCAAGAACCCAGTGCTGGCCAACACCCACCCCCCGTTTCCTTTCCTTGCTACTCCATCCTTCCACATCCCTAATAGTTCTCTTAAGTTTCTAGAGGCTTGAGAGGAAGTGTTGGCAAAGAGTGATAAGTCTATAAGAAAATGGGTCAAGGGAAGAAATCCTGGATTTCTTCATGCTATAAAGCCTAAAATTCCCTTTGAAAGATTTTCTGTAGATGAAATGTCATGCAGAGGGCACTAAAATGGGCAATACTGAGAAACATGGTGGGTCCCTTGGCTGCCGCCTTCCTGGAGACTAGCAGTGAGGTGGGCAGAGGTGACACGTCACATGTCGTATTCTAAATTTATTTACATCCTCCCTTTACAGACGTGAGGCTCTGAGGAAGCCTCAGAAACACATACAAAAGAGTAAGGTTAAAATACACAGACAGAATATAGAGAACCACTGCGTGCGGCATGGCAAATGCAGCCCAGGCCCTGCCTCGGAAAAACCAGTGGGGAGGTGAGTCGGCACATGGGACCCGAGCCCGTGGGTAGGTTCTCCCGTGGGGAATCAGGCCTGTGTTGTACCTAGGCTGCTGTGAGGCTTGCTTTTGATAAAACACCCTCACCTTGAATTGAGGCAGCTAATACTTGCTGCGTGTCTTTAAAATAACTTCCTAAAATCTGTGCTAAACCTCCCAAGTATGGAGTATAACCAGTTCAACCACTTTTCCCCGTGATCTGCAACATCCTTTCCTTTGAAGTAATTAGCAACATTCTTTCCTTTGTTGTCTGTAAAGTTGTCAGACGACAGCCAACCTGTACATAGTAAATGAGGACCATCCTCAATGTAATGTGCCCATAAAAGTAATAAAAGCCTGTCCAAGCAGGGGTCGAGACCCTCTCTCTCACTTAGAGAGTGGCCATGCCGTCCCTTTTCCTCCACAGGATTCCTGTAGTCGGTGTGAATTGGTTCATGCAGCCACAACACACAGACTCCGTGGACTGGAGTTCCCATCAACAGAACCCAGGGACAATAACAGTGGTAGTAATTATATACCAGGACGATTCTCTCTGAATTCCCCCATTAAAATAGCAAAATAAAAGCACACTGATAACATCATCCACAACAAAACTAAGTATCACCATGAACCCCAAAATATAAACAGGGAATGATCACTTAGAGGCAAAAGGCCCCTGTAATATCAGCATCCATGCGGGCTGAAGCAGAGGAAACCCACTGGGCCGGTGAAAACAGGTGAGTCCCGAGACTGTCCCCAGGGACCCTACAGAGAACACAAGATGCAGGCTGATTGAGGACACCTCCTTGTAAGTCATCTGGGCACAAGGACTCAGGACAGAGGTCTGAAAGTGCTAAAAAAAAAATCGGAGTCCTAGGAACTCTCAAAACTGATAAATCCCTCTTCCAAGACAAAGCCCCACACTGAGCAGCAACTGCCGGAAGGAGAGTCGCGTTGAACAGGAACGGACACCAGGTGTACAGAGAAAAGAAGACACACTGATCAAGGTGGGGGGGGCCCGCAGAGGAGACAGCGCTCAGAATGGACAACATATTTCACTTTGAGAAAAAGGAACCAAAAAAAGGAGCGCTAGGGACATGGAATTCAGAAGACTACTTCAACCCAACCCTTCCTTAGGGGGAACATTCACAAAAACATTCAGGAGCAACCAAAGAGGACAAAGGTACAGTGTCATACAAAGTTTTAATAAGCAAAACAGAGAAGGACAAAAGAACCTCCCTACAAATAAGAAAATACACCAGGAAGATATGTTCATGACCCAAATCAAAAGTGGGGCCTACTCTTTCTCTGGTTCGCAGGCCAATGCTCAGTCCACTGAGCCACACCAGCCAGGGCTTCTTTCTAAATAAGCTTATAAGACATTAAGAATATGACACAGAAGTAGAACACAAATAAAAATAGGTTAAAAAAAAGATGATAAGCCCCTGACTGGCATAGCTCAGTGGGTTGAGCGCGGGCTGCAAACCAAAGCATCGCAGGTTCGATTCCCAGTTGGGGCACATGCCTGGGTTGCAGGCCATGACCCCCAGCAACCACACATTGATATCTCTCTCTCTCTTTCTCCCTCCCTTCCCTCTCTGAAAATAAATAAATAAAATCTTAAAAAAAGACAAAATCTTTTAAAAAATGATGATAGAACACAAGAAAAGACTTAAATTAAATTGCTAAAAATCATCTCAGAAATGAAAATGACACTAAATTAGGAGGAACACAGAAGTGAACAAATACTAAATGAAGGTAATGGTAGTCAAAAAAGAAAAAAAGTAATAGATACAGAAAAAAAATTAAGAAAGAAGAATCAACACGCCTATGTTAGATTTCTATTGCTATGTATTGAATGCTCCCTAAATCTAGGTTCTTTAAACAATAGTAATCATTACTCTGTTGTAGTTTCTGAGGGTCAGATGGGACAAAAATAGGATGGATTATTTCTGTTCTGTGATGTCTGGGGCCTCCAGTACAACACTTGAAGGCTAAGGGCTAGAATCATTTGAACACTTGTTCACTCATATGCTTGGCAGTCAAAGATGCTACTTCCTACCTGAAAGCTCAGTCAGGACTACTGGTGGGAACACCCACAGACAGCCTCTCCAGGTAGCTCGGGCTTTCCTACATGGGGATTGGGTTCCCAAAGCAAGCATTCCACAAGAGCCAGGAGAAAGCTGCATTATTTTTATGACCTAGCCACAGAAGTCATATGCTATCACTTCTTTTGCAATCCAGTGGTAGGTTAGTCACAAGGCATGACCCAGATTCAAGGAGAAGGAGCAGAGACTCCACCTCTTGTTGAGAAGCGTGTGAGCCACAGTGTGAGAAGAGCCTGTGGGATGAAATAAATACGTAGGTGCGACCTTCTCTGGAAAATAACTATCCAACACAAAAGTTCTAACAGAGTCCCTAAAGAAGTCTACCAGAGCAATACACTAAAACAAATATTACCAACCTTAACTGAAGAAAGTATAAATAAAAGAGTTGACAATACTATATTCTGTGAGGGTAGACAACCCACCTTAGAAAGCCAATCTAGAAGGACTCAAAGTGAGACATACTCTAGTAAAGCTACTGTGCTATTAAGAAAAAGAAAATCCTTTGGACATTCATGCAAACCAACCTGTCCACCTATAAGTTAAATAAAATTAAAAGGTAATGATATTCTTTACAGCAATGCATTATTCCAGATAACAAGGGAAAGTTCTTTCAAGTTACAAAGGAAAGAAAATGTGAGCAGAGAATTTTATACATAAACAAATTGACTTTTAAGCACAAAGCTCACAGATACATTGTTAGGAGCATGCTAGAATTTAGACCCTAAGCTTCCTTTGTGACTTGAAGAATTACTAAAGAATAAGACAGCCTAAGTGACCCAAGAGGCACTGACATAGAGACTGGTGGACTGACACAGGAGAAATATTCTGTAAGACACAGAGAATGCTCATGCATTTGTCAGTCTACCACAAAATTAACCATAGTGCTAACTGGTAGAATTATTACTTTAAAAAATCCACCTCTGTGTTTCCAAATATTAAATGTAGATTGATGCTTTTCCCTTGAACTCTGTGGCCTGAAAAGAATATACAAATCTAGCAATGAGAGCTCATATTCTTTAATACAGTTATGACTAACTTGCATTCTGCAGTTAAGATTCTCAAGCCAATATTCTCTACCTTATTAGTTTATCTATTTAAAATGAGTGGTGCTTTTATAGGTATCCTGAGGATTTCAAATTGTACAGGTCACAGTGTGACTTCTTAATGTGGTACAGAGGTCTTGCCAATAAACTCAAATTGACAAGAGCAACTAATTAAAGTTACTAGAAGAGAGTAACGCAACAGTGACCATGTTTCAATGGAATCTCAAAAAAACTTTTCTTTTACTATCTTTAGTTGGAGTATACAAAGATATTCCCTCATTTCTTCAAATTATCCAAATATTATTATAAAAGGTGCAATTATGCATATGATGAGATCTGTCCTGAAAGTATCCAGACAGATACTATGAAAAAAAGAGACATTTATTGAAGAAGATACAAGATACAAGAACTGCTGTACACAGGACAATGACACCTCAGTCCCCTTTAAAATAGGCACCTTGGGACGTCACACAGTTCCCCCAATTGCCATCAGCTGCCCAATCGAATTCCCTGAATCTCATCCATGGTCTGAAATCTCTTCCCTTTAAAGGTGACTTGAGTTTTGGGAAAAGCCAGAAGTTGCAAGTCTCCAAATCTGGGCTGTAGGGAGGTTGAGTCACCTGAGATGTAATGCATGAGTGGGTGCGTTGTCGTGATAAAGCTGCCAATCACCAGTAGCCCATAGCTGCAGCCTTCTGAATCATCCATATAGTTTCTGCAGAGGAATGTTCAAGCTTAGCACAACATTTGATGCAGATTTGTTGTTCTACTCACTCAGTCATTTTGAATGTGATGGCCACACAATACATGCATTCAGTCAATGGCATCTACTGCCCCACTGACTAGTACAGTGAAGTCCTCACTGTTCACACGTGCGCATTCCAGTCCACTCTCCTGGCTGCCAGGTCACATGATGTGGCACAAACAGTTCTCGTTACATCAACGATAGCTGGACTTTTTCCAGACAGACCTCATAGTTTTTAAATATCCTAGAAACATATTAACATCTTTTAAAAGAAATAATTATAAGATATTTGTAACAAAAGGCCCAGTTTTAATGTCATAAGCAACAAGAGAAAGAACGATGCTTATGTAACTTCCTTCTGTGTTGGCCACTCTTCCCTCAGACATCCACACGGCTCACTTCCCCTCCTCTTCAGCCTTTGCTCCCTCTAAGTGGGAACTTCTGGACCACCCTACTTAAAACTGAATTCTCCATCCCCACTTTCGGCTTATTTGTCTTGTGTATACTCTCACTCTAACACAATGTGTACACACACACACACACACACACACACACACACACATATTCAGAAAATGTTGTAGATGATCTTTGTCACCAAAGGTTAAACATTATATAGCAAAGCACTTTTTGTCTTCAAAAACCTAGAACCCTATTTCAAAACTAGAAGTGATTCTGTTATCCTCATTACATAAGTGAAGAAACTGGTATTCAAAGACACTACATTGTTCACCCAAGGTCATGCACTGTAGAAGTGGGACGATTACTATGAGTTAGTCTTCAGCTACCAAATCAGATGCTCTCACCACTGTAACAGTTAATTTTTAGCAATGTATTTAGTCGATGGAGCCCACAGATGTTACAATGAGCTTTTAAAAATCAGATTCAGGTCGTTAGTAAAAATAAAATAATTTTGAGAAAAAGCCAAAAGGAAAATAATTGGGGCAATGTTGTCCCCCGAAGGAACATCTGGCAAGGACTGGATTCATGTTTGTTGTCACGAAGGAGAGAGCACTGCTGGCATCTAGTGGGCAGAAGATCAGGATGCAGAACATCCCACAATGCATACAACACCCCCACCACGAAGACTTTTCTGGTTCAACGCATCAATAGGACTAAGGTTGAGAAGCTCTGACAACCTGACATTTGCTTAGTCTTTCGCACATCAAGCAAGACTAACACACCATGAAAATCAGTATATAAGGGATAGTACAATTCTTATCGCATTACCTTAGATCATTTACTTCATTGTTTTAGTTTCAACCATTATTATTTAACCGATGTACTTTGCTTATGTATAAAACCCTTTAATCGGCACTTAATTACTATTCAATTCTTTTTCTTGTAATTAACTCATTAAATGTCTTACTAAGTAAAAACAACACTAAGCAAATGAGCTAATTAGTGTCTAATTATCGGTTACTAAAGATTACTACAAATGACTTATAAATGGCTAGCATCTCTACTACTACTGGGAATTCCAATAGCTAACCTTAAGTAATTGACTGCAATTTATATAGCAGGGTGTATGCATAAACTACATGACTGTTAGAGCTGAAGCCAGAAACTCCCGTCACTAGTTGGGGTAATGAAGTGCATTAGCAGAAGGACTTTTTGGATTCATGACCACATGCCTCCATCCTGCGGCAGCACCTGGAATGAAGAGCGGCATATTGGAGTCAGAAGAAGGCAGACAGCAGAAGCACTAAACTAAGTGGGCATGGGGATTCTGGCTCCTTCAACACTGGAATGCTGGGAGGAACACTCCAACTAATTCAGAAATCAGGAATCAGAGTCCAACACCCCCGGAAGGTAGGTGTTATTATTATAAACTTTCATTATTATTATCACCTGTTTTTCAGGTGAAGATACTGGGTACAGAGGGTTTCAGCCACTTGCCCAAAGACACTTGGCAAGCAAACGGGAATTTAAACCAACAGTCTAGTATGGGAGTTGGTCTTTTTGTTGCTAGGAAATCAGGCCTTGTTTCTACTATGCTGCAAACTCCATTTACAAAGCCTTCCATTGCATAATGAAGTGGATATATTGTTTCGTTGGTGAATTTATTTGAATTTGTAATCCCAAAGAGTGGCCAACGGCATAGGCAAACCCGTGGCTTCAGAAACCATGCCACCTGGACAGGCTTAAACCAGAGAGATACTTTGGAGTCTGCCAGGTCTGAGTTTGAGTTTGCACTCTGCAGGTTACTCTTTTGGTAAGATACTTAATCACTCTCGACTTCATTTTTCTCATCTGTAAAATGGGGATAATTCTTATCCTAAAGGACTGTTATGATGATTAAAGAAAATCATATGACATTTACACTAGAAACTGGTATATAGTAGGTATTTCATGCACTTTTTAACATGCTTTTTTTGAAAGGTTTAATTTATTTACTTTTACAGAGAGAGGAAGGGGGTGAGAAAGAGAAGGAGAGAAACATCAATCAGTTGCCTACAGCACACCCCCATCAGGGGACCTAGCCCACAACCCTAGCCCACATGCCATGACCAGGAATTGAACCAGTGACCCTTGGCTTTGCAAGACAACGCCCAACCCCCTGAGCCACACCAGTCAGGGTGCATGCACTTTTGTTGCTATGCAAAATAACAATCTGAAAATATTTTGTTGTAATTTTTTTCTTTATTGTGCCAAAATTAAGTGTTCTATACCCTATATGTCAAAGGCCACACAAGAAAATTTTCTTGTTTCCACACAGAAGTTTCATTTATAATTCCTACTTGTGCGAGTGGCACTATCTATAACTCAGAAAGTGGCAAAAAAATGTTGAATAAAAATAAAGAAAACAGCCATTTGATGGAAGCTGATCGGCTCCTACTTCCTGTGGGCCCCGGGAAAGAGCCCAGAGACCCACCGCTCTTTCATTTCCTCACCCAGCATTTACTGGAACCCCGCTGTCTGCTAGGAGCTAAGTTACTCACTAGAAATACAGAAAAATTTTAAAGAAATGGAGGTAGTTTATGGTAGGAGACAATGAGGGGTTTTCTTTTCCATTCCAGAAATATTTACAAGGCCCTGGGCATAGAAAGGCTAGAGAGACTGCCCAGCACCCAGCCTCTCCTGGAACCTAGCAAGAGCAGTGTGACGTGTTCTGGCAGGGGGACGGGGTACAAAGAGCAGGTGCACGGCACCTCCTTCAGATCTGGGGCATCACGGGAACTGCGTATGAAATGCTGTCTCCACGGAATGTTAGGTAAGTAAATGCTTCTTCCCGAGACAGAGGACTGCGGTTATGAGCATGTGGCCTTGAACCGGAGATCTGACTCTCACTCCCTGTGTGACCTCAGGCAAGTTCTTTGACAGCTCTGTGCCTGAAGCGCCTCTTTTACAAAGAAAGGATCATAAGAGTGCTGATCGCCGGTCACTGCTGACAGTACTGAATGCCCTAATAAATGTAAGACCTTCATGATTATATCTGGCATGTAATTAATAAGTGCCCAGTAAATCTTAGCTATCATTTCTCACCCTTCCAGTTTCAGCTCAGGAGAGAAGCGAATGGCATGTACAAAGGATCCAGGACATGAGACTACAGAACCATCTGGAAGACTGGAGCACAGCTTTCTTCTAGGGGTGCAGATAGAACCCACATCCTGAGACAGAAGCCTGAGCACTTCTCCAACAATACACATTTTATCATGATGGTTATGGGTTGTAGGTACAGAAAGATGTTTAAGCGTGGGTGTGACTGGGTCTAATTTCTATTTCAGCAAGATCTGTCTGTTAACAGTGGGAAAGGCAGGTGAGCGAGGGGCAAACCTGGTGGCAAAGAAATCAGTTCTAGTGCTAGTGCACTTAAGTTTTCCAGGTGAGAATGCTAAGGGTCTTGACCTAGGGCAGAGCAGTGAGGATGGATGACTTTCTTGCAGGTAAGACAGTCAGGTTAAGTCTTGCTTGACCTCCTATAAGGCCGACCTTAAATCTTTTACTTGTATATTGGAGATGCATGATGTAACAAAAAGGGTGTTTGTGCATTTTTTTTCTAGGACTTGGACATTGTCGCATTTCTCTTTTTCTTCCTGTTTCTCAACAGTCCTTTTTTTTTAATAGTCTCAGAGATGTTGCATTCTGAGCACTTGCAGACTTAGAAAGGGTGCAGAAGAATCATTCATCCCCATGGGCTGGTGGCAGTCTGCTTCTACACTGAACCCCTGAATGAAATGCCAGGGTAAGAAGACATCCACTGATTTAAATCCCCAAGTGTGCCCTATTGCCAAGTCTTCCTCTCACATGTTATAACACCTCCACGTACTCTATTTCATGACGAGAGGTGGGAATAAACTTACCCTTCATCTCATCCATTCCATGGAATCATGCCTTTTTGAAATATGCATCTTAAACGACTAACAATTTGGATTAGCACCATTTCCATAAGATGCGCTAATAATGAGTTATGTTATCCCTTGTTTCAGAGAAAGAACTAATTCATCAAGGCTCACTGAGCTGCTTTTGAACCCCCTAAAAAGTACAGATGAATGCGACTTCAGAATCATGTATTGTTAATGTGCAGAACTAAATTTGTTGGCAAGATTCCTCCGGTATTCTTGGCGAATGACTCCAGGTGCAGTTATTAAGGTCAAACATTATGGTGTCACTGTCGAGATTTTTTTTCTATAAAAATTAAGAGAGGATTACATGTCACTTCACATAGAGGTCCCTAATGAACCATGTCCCACCTGCAGCTGCTAAGGCAAGATTCATCTCTATAAAACTGTGTGCTTATCAAAGATTTCAATTGTAGACTTAGGAAAATCAAAGCCTCATTACCTATGAAATTATAAAATTATAGGCCCGAGAAGAAGTTGCATAGCTTATTCTCTATTCCCTCGGCTCTAGATAAAACAAAATGTAAAATAGTGTGGTTCCCTTTGGCATGTGAAGGTCATCTGTTTGTAACACATCTCCCCTGATGTCCAGCGTTGTTCTAGCTGATTTGGTGGAAAAGGCAGCTACTTCCTTTTTTTCTCACCATCCTACCTGGGCACCTGCCAAAAATGCACATTTGGTCAAGAAGCACAACCTTTCAAACAGAAGGACCATTTATCTTACCAAGGGTATTCAAGGATTTGTCCTTTCCTGCTGCAAGTTCTAAAGAGGTTTATTTAGGCCCAGTGGGAGGATGACATAGGGCAGTAAATTTTCTGAGATGGCCTCTCTCTAAAACACCTGTTCTGGAGATTGACTCCTTCACAGTTCAGAATCTGAATATGATCTGAATACGTGTGGGCAAAGGACTTCAAAAATCTAACCTCCCTCCTTTTTCCCATTTAACAAACCCCGTGATATGAAATGACTCCCTTAGGTCACAGAACTAGATAAAAAGGGCAGGCCAAGGATTGGAACTCAATGATTGCGCATTGTCTGAATAACCTAAGTGCCTTATGTTGTGAAATGTACTCATGCTTCCTGTTTTCCTCTGATAATATGATGGTTTTCATTTTCCTCTTCAATATTAATTGGGAGGGGATGCTCAAGAGAATTTAACTTCTGACTTGCAGAATTATTGAGACTTGAGATGTTTGGGACAGAAGTTTACAAGTTGCTCAGTCACCGCTGAATCATTTTATTGCTGCAGATGATGTGGCCAAGTACCCCAAAGATGGGCATTTCTTGTATAAAGGGAGAATCTCCACCACACAAAGGAAACCACGATGAATCATGCATGCTGTCCGGGTAAGTACAGCTGGCGCTTGGAATCGGAACAGAAGACAAGACTGAACACGCATGGCCAGGAGAGCATGAGCTTGGACCTTTTTACAACTGTTCGAGAGACTAGAGGAGCAATCAGGGATACGGGCAATTACAGTTCCTAACTCCTGTGCCCCTTTCTCCCAACCTCATAAAATAATCAGAAGCACCTACCAGTCCTCTCCCAGCTCTGTGTGGGATATTTAATGTAGGGCGGCTTGTGCTGAGAGCTGCATGCTTAAAAGAATTTATGAGCATACTGTGCGGCAGAAACTTGATAGTTTCAGGATCTCAACTCACTCAAGAGCGTGTTCTTTCCTTGCTGGAATCTCAGCTCCTGCAACAAGAAAAACTAGTGTGAAAATTAGGGCTGCTTTACCTGAAAGGGCCCTTCGAGTCCTCTGCGTATTTCTGTCAGGACTGTGCATTGTGACCATTGGAAACACTGTTAGAATGGGGTCGGGGATTGGGGGGTGGACAGAAGCTCAGTGGTTCTCAGTCATTGAAAAAGTCGCTTGGAGACTTCTTCCGGTGTTGGCAGGGAGCAGGGAGCTTTCTGATGCTAGCCAAGTAGCTGAGAAGTGGCTTTTTACCTTTCCGTTGAAAGTATTTTTAAATGAAAAATAGAGAACCCACATACTGAGAAGCGTCTGTAGATCAAATTGTCTCTTGAATATAAATGGAATTTGGGCTATGGACACATCTGATGACCTTTCAAATAATAGCTAATTGAAAAAAATTAAGCTTTCTATAAATAAAAAATATTAAGAGGAAAAAAATCTCTTTGCAGCCCTATAATACCAGACGAATGGGACTAGACCCAGGATCAGCAAACTACTTAAATGCAGGGCCAAACTGTAAATATGTTAGTTTGGGGGGCTCCAACTGTCCCCACTACTCGACTCTGCCAATGTGGCGTGAAAAGCAGCCAGACAACACACAAGCAAATGTGCTTGGCTGTGTTCCAATAAAACTTTATTTATAAAATCAGGCAGTGAGCTGAATTTAGCGTGCTGATTGGCCATAGTTTACCAATCCCTGGTCTAGGCCTTGACGCCAGGCTGGCTCCTTAGAATCCTAAGGGATCAAATTTCAAACTGACATCTCCAAAGAAAAAGAACATCAGTGTGTGACATGGAGGTGACTGGGTTACCATAGATGCCTAGCTGACAGGTGCACATAAAACTTTAGAAAATCCCTTGACTTTGTCTTGACTTGACCTTCTTGACTTTCTCCCATAAAACTCAAGAATTTATGGGTCTGCTTTTGACCTGGTCTACTTCCAAGCATCCTAATTTAATTGTCAACAATAAAAACTGGATATCAGAAATTCAGAGGACGGTTAACTAGTGATAAATCCAACCCACCTTAGTCTCCTAAAGGAAAATCACAATGCATTTTATAAATGTGACGCCTGGAAATGGTGATGTAAGGCTGTTGTCGAAACAAGAGACTAACAGGCGTCAACTACCTTTTCTCAACCCTCTCCCATGAATCACTTTGTACATTTGAAATGGGGGAATCACTAGAAATTCTCGGAGGTGTTAATGTGCATGCTTCAGAGTTTTTATGGAAGGAATTATGCGTTTAAAATTCACACATCGTTTATCAGTTTGTTTTATGCAGGGGAAAGGGACTGCCTGCTGTCCATATGTATCGTCATTTGTTAAAGGCTTTCCTTAAATGTGATGATAAATCAGTCTCCAGCTGTGTGTCAACAACGCTGCCACATGGAGGAGAGAAGCTTCAGCTGCTTTTCACATTTTACTCTTCTCTTAAAGTGAACTCATAGATTCAAAAATCTTAGAGGGAGAAAAGGCCTTAGCAAGTCTCCTCCGTAATCACCTAAAATATGGCCCCTTGTACTTACTTAATGGGCTTCTTTTCAACACTGTAAAGGAACTTCTCTGACCGCTGCTATCATTTCTCTTAGCAAATGATATGTATGTCTAGTCTTTGCTAGTCATAGCCTCTGCTACATGTAATATTTAAATACTTTTTAAATATAGATTTTTGAATTTTTCAATGAACAGAATATTCTCATGCAAAAGAATGCAGTTTGATTTTCTCTCTTTGTTAGAGAAGATATGTTGGGTGGATTCCTAGATTACAGGAAAAAAAATAGCCCTTCTTTGCCCCATTTCTGATCATTTCATCTACAGCTTATTCTTGATCCTTCAATTGCAGCCAATATTCTGAGATTTGCCCTTTGATAAGATTCCCTCCTTGACTGTTTGGTCAAGAATCATTTCACAGACCTGTATCCCATACACTTGTGCAAAAGGCAGTGCAAGGAGTGTTTCTGTGTTCAGAAGACATACAAAGTATACCCCTTTCTGCTGCAGCTACGAGGCATCAGGGAAAGGGACTGGAGGCAGAGCTACAAGGTATTTGCTCAGACACACTCTGAGCAAAGGCTCAAACCAACTTGGGTTCTATTTTCTATCACGTGCTACCACAAGAGTCTTGACCAGTGTAGCACCTGACCCACAACGCTAGGCTTATCTAGTCTTGCAATCCTAGACGAGCCTGAGTACAGGCTGTTCTTTCATCCTCAGAGGCCCTGTGTTAATGAGTCTGGTATTCCATTCTTTACTCACCCCAATCCCCACGTGAACAATGTACTATAATGCAGCATCCCCTGAAGATATTCAGCATATACTCACGAAGTCAACCCGAGTGAATATTAATACTGATTGATTTTAAATATATTTTTTTAAATATCCTTGTAATGACTGTCTACTTAAGGGTGAAAACCATGCCCTATTTATCTTTAAATGCCCCATACCTAGGGAAATGCTAGGCATGTGAGTTACATAAATTAATGACATGAAAATGAAGGAGAAAAATTCACTGGGCGAGGTGATTGACGTGGGTACCACTACAGAATCCTGTAGCTGGGTAAAAATGTTGCATGAGAACAATCTCCTTTTGTAAGAAAGAACAAAAGGCAAAATCATGTCAGCTAAGCCTCCAAATAAGAAAAAGGCATATACTAAAGGCTGTACAGAGAAGTGGCACCCTAGTGGGTTAGAATTGCCTGCAGTGGTAGGAGGAAAGTGAATGGTACACCCTCAGAAGTTGTATCTGAAGAATCTGGACACTCTCCAATAATTGTAGGGACCCAGGCAGGGAGGGGACCCAGGCAGGGACAAGGCCCAGTTTTGCCACCATGGAGGCTACCGTGTGCATTGTGCTCCCGGGGTTCACAGCAGTCCCAGGACTGTCCTTGGAGTCACATGCAAGGAAGGACCCTGCCCCTTTGGGGGATAATTTCACCTCTCTCCTGTTCTTTTCCCTTCACCCCAGACTCCTATTTCTGATTAAAGCAGGGAAGGGGGTAAGTGAAAAGAAACTTTGAACAAATAATGCTCTAGTCTACGTTAGGGAAAAAATCCTAACACAGAATTTTCCCTAAATGAACTACGAAGTTTATTTCGATAATCGTATCTTTCTAGGCAGCCTAGTTCCCTATTGGCATAATGCGTATGATGGTGCTTGCCCTGTTTCATTGTGATTGTTATAAAACCTAGTGATGAAACAAAGTAATGTACACACAAGTACTTTGTAGAGTTGAACACATTTCTTGATTATGGATTCTATTACTGCCCCTTCTTATGCCTGAACCTAGTGGCCTGGTTTTTAGGATTTGACACTATACGAGTCAAGTAATGATACTGGATAGTGAGGGTAGGCTAATTGCTGCCGGCAACAGCACCCGACTCACCGTGGCTTATCAGAGCAGGTGATTTTTCACCCCACATTCTTGTGTTGCGATTTGGATGGTTTCACTCAAACTGAGGTTCATAGAGCCCTCTCTTTTCTACCAGCAAAATTGAGTAATAATAGTGCATTAGAGAATTCTATGGACAGGTGTACATCAATTCTGCGCATATTCTACTATAGAGAACTCAATCATGTTATCATACCTAATGGCAAGGGGAGCTGGAAATGGTCAGCCTGTTGGTGCCCAGGAGGAAGAGCAGACCGTGGAAGTTGTGAGCACTAGTTCACAGACATTCAGCCAAGGCATCAAGGACTGACAAATTCATCACCTTGTATGACAGACACAAAGAGATCCTCCCCATCAATGTACTTGCATGGCTTTGGGTTTATAAACCTGCTCTAAGACCAAATTAAACCCTCTGTAATCTACTTAAGTGAAGGAACCTTTTGTCCTCTGAGTCAGAGCCCTTACCTGTCATTCACCTGGGACTTTCTCATATACTCTCTAGACCAGCTTGCTACCCGGTATTAGTGTCATCCTTCAGACTGTCATATAACTCCTCATCTTGGGAGGGCTTTTCTCCTCAAATTGGTTGTAAACAACACAAGAATACGGCTCATGTGTTATTTTCTTCGCTATTTCTCACTGTCGAACAAAGTCACCTTTGCCATACACAAAGGAGAAATATGATACATGGTCCTGAGATTCACTGATGAGTCTGTTTTACATTCAACAGACAGGAGGTCTGGCCACATGCCAGGAGTAACACTGAGCTGCATTAAGCCACAGTCCTTGCCTTCCGGGAGCATCATCTGGTGGGGAAAGAAAGATATTAAACAAAATGCCTACAGTGAAAGCCACAGGGCATCATAAAAGAGTATAAAGGGATGAAGGAGTAAAGAAGAGCAATGAAGAAACTTAATAAACTGCCTAGGTTAAAAAAATGCCAGCTTCGCCACTTGTTTCCTGTGTGACCGTGAAACTACTTACCCTCTCTGATCCTCAGTTTGCTCATCTGTAAGATTTTTATAATAATAGCACCTGCCACGTGGGGCTGGAAAGAGGATTAAATGTGTGAACATGTGTAAATGCTTAGAATGATGCCTGATCTCAGTAAATATTCTAATACGTGGTAGTTATTATACTCATTAGTGACAGTTACTGCTATTGTTCCTCGAAAACACAATGAAGATATGGTAAGTAATATGCTTACATTGGGATTTTCAAGTGAAAGTTTTTAAAATAGTTTTTAAAAGTAAGATGGTTTAAGAAGTGTTTTAAAAGGTACTATATGCGTCCAAGTATTATTATTCACTGAATGGCAGTTCTGATGTTCTTCTCTTATAACTCAGATGAATCCTGTGGAAACTTACCAAAGCCCAGTGTGCACTGACCAGCTCCATTACACTCATCCCTCACTGGAATGGATCCGATAAGTATCAGAATCACTGCTTTCTGAATTATCACTGCAGCACGCTAACTCGTGAAATCTTCCAGTTACCAAAGGAGCTTGGCTATTTTCTTTGCTGTTTCTTTAGGTTGCAGAGATTCAAAAGTGAGATTTGAAGCTGAGTTGTTTTTGGAACGGGCAGGCCAGGGACACGTATCTATCTATTCATACAACGTTATGGTACAAAGTTAAAGTTGGGGGAAGAACTTAGTGCAGGGAGACTTGAGTCAAAGCCAGAGGGGAGAATTAGATTTGAGAGAGAATTGCTTGCCATCTCTCTCCCTGCTGGCCAGAGGGACCAGTTTCAAAATACTATAAAGATAGAAAACAAATCCAGAAGCTACAAGGTAAGGTCTGATGAAGGAAATGTGAGATTCTGGGAACAAACGGTGCTTCTTCAGAACATGTTATGAAGCAAGACAAAATTGGAGTGCGGTTTTCATCACACCAAGCCCAGCCCCAAACCCATGCTCTCTGAAAAGTTCCCTGCCGGCATGGGTGACAGCTAACCCAGCAGAGCCCTGTTCTGTGATGAGGAGACGGCTACAGAGCCACAGCCGGACGCCGTGATGAAGATGCAGAGCAGAACGTGAGCACACTTGTTCCTGAGCACACGTGTGCACGTACCCAAACCCTGAGGATTCCCAGGGGCAACTAGGGCAAGTTTTGAAAGGGATTATGACTCCGTTCAATGGGAATTAATGGTCTGCATTTACAAGGGGACAACCGTCTCTGTAGAAGTGAGCTGTTTTCACTACCCAGTAAGCAATGAAAGGGAGATTCAAATCCACTTCTTTCTGTCCCAGAACCACTCCCTTGTCGGACAATCACGCTGCCCACTCACTCCCTGTTGTGGCCCCTACCACCATAATAGCTACTCATGGGGAAAGAAACAACAGAAAAAATGGAATCGGAGGCCTTCACATCCTTCTAAATTACCACGATGTCCAGTAATCCTGCTCTGTTCTGCCTTACACACACACACACACACACACACCTCACAACCCTGCACACATACATGCAGCACTTCTTTCTTGTACCAGAGGAAGTGTGTGTCTAATCAGGCACCATTCAGTAAAAACATAAGTGGCGAACACACAACACAATATACAGATGGTGTATGATAGAATTGTATGTCGTAAACCTATATAATTTTATTAACCAATGTCACCCCAATCAATTCAACTTTAAAAATTTAATTTAAATGTTTAAAAATGTGTATAATTAATAAATTAATCATATTAAAGCCTAATAACACATAAAAGATCGTTAACCAATGTCACCCCGATAAACTTAATAAAATTTAACAATAAAAATAAAGGACCATTTCCATGTTATCTATCCACTGGGTGAAGAGAAAGGCCAGGCAGTGAGCCCCAGTAGGACCATGATGACTGAGAAAACAGACATTACATCTGCCACGTGCCTCGCCAAATCCAAATCCCACCATCCCCAAATGGTAGGTATGCTTAATTAAACCCATATTTTTTTAAGTACTCTGATCTTTTTAATGTCATGCTTTTTCATCTTTTGCATCTGGGTAAATACTCCTACTTTGGCACAAGGAGGAGAAGGCAGGGCGGGTTCCAGAAACCCTTCAGGGGCGTGGAGACCTTGCAGACTGAAAATGAGTTTTTCACAATTGAAGAGGCCACCTCCTTGCCCTGCACCTAGGCAGCACGTGGCATTTCATAAAGCGGCTTCGACCCTTCCACCCCTCACCCCAGCCCCCACCATGTTGTTCCGAGCCCTCCCTGGAACCGCCTGATGCCTGGAACGCTGCTAGTCCAACGTGCCTTGGAAGCATCCAGGACGGCTGCTGCGACCAAAGCAGATTTTTAAATAGAAGGCCTTCAGTTATTTGCATTCAGCCCCCAATGGTCTGTGCTACTTTGCTGCTGAGAGCTAGTTCTCTTCTTTATTCAGCAGCACGTTTTTTATGCTGACGATATACACTGCGAGCAAACAGACTCCTTCCAAATAGGGCCCCAAGCAGTTGACAGTCAAGGCTTTAGCTATATGGTCTTACAAGATGAAGTATTTCTGTACCCTCAGCTTTGATTGGGAATTATATCTTCATTTGACTCCAGAGTTGCCTTAAGTTCTTGATTATTAAAGGCCTCGTGTCTCCCACATGTGCCCAAAATGAGCCAGGAAGGGCTGACATTTACCACCATACTGGATTAGCTTTTCTCTCCTCTAAAGGACCACAACACATCAAAGCTACCTTTAATTTTATATTCACTAGGTGTCACAATCGTTTCTTTCTTTTTCTCTAGCCAGTAAGTACATTAGAAACAATGAATTTTAGTCATTTTTAGGGGGTTTTTTAGTCATTTTTTTAATCCCCAAAGTCTAAGTGTCTGGCAAATACTTAATAGGAGATATATATATATATATATATATATATATATATATATATATATATATATATATATATATATATGGCTGGATTGAAATTTTATGTGTCCATGAGAACCATTTTAGTGCCCTCAGGCACCAGTTGTACCACAAGATCTTCTTTCTTCTCCATTTATACCTCATGCCCACCTGCCCTTTACTCCATGAACTACCACAGGCCGGCCACACCACTGTGACTAAAGCCACAAGAGGATGACAGTTCTAAGAAGGGGGACAGAGAGAAATGTTTAGAAGGAGTTAGTTGATATGGTATCGAGATCTCCCTACTTCTTTACCTATATACTCCATCTTTTCCCCCTGTTTATTCAAGCTCAAACTCTCCATTACTTGTATTAATAAAGGGAAACTAGAGCACACATAATTCAAAATAGCAGATTATCTAAATGACCCCGTTGTCCTTTGGGAAACATGGCATGTAATAGCTAGAGCCCTAACTTTAGGGACATAAGCTAAAGTCACACTCCTTACCTATCAGATTATCAGATGGCCCTGGGTAAGTCACTCAACCTTTCTGAAATTCAGCTTCTTTACCTGCAATGCTCACCTTTATAGCCATATGACTGGTGTCTGGATCGTATCAGCTGTTCTATATTCTGCAGATCATAAAACAAGATGCATATCTATGGTCATGTGTATATTACATTTGGGATGGATTCTCTGATGGCAAGGAGTGGTAAATTGGCATCAGATTAATAGTTGGTGCTGTCAAGTAAATGTTAAAATAAGTTGATAGTTCCCAAGACCAAACCAAGTGGCAAAGCGGGGAGGCAGCCCAGCAACATATTAGGTACAGGGACTGCTGGCTGGGGTCATAAAAGAGCCATGACTGATCCACTACATGGCCGGTTCGTCTGCAGATGATCAAGAGTTGACTAAATTACAGTGAGGGCACAAGACGGCACCTTGCACTGCCATTACCCATATGGTGGAAAACGAAGGTTGCTTCTGCCAAACGCAGATCCAATTAAAACTTGGAAAGGTTGCTCAGTTATCACATTTGCAGCCACGATTAAATTTGTGAAGTGAGAAGAGGCGCCAAGCTCAAGTCTCTGTTTTGGAAGGTGGGACATCTGTTAACATTAGTCTGGACATGGAACGGGGGGGGGGAGTCACGAAAATTCTGCTCCAAAATGAACATTCCAAATAATCTGTGGTTTATTTCAGCACTCTGAATACCAAGGCTTCTAGTGTTTAATGTGCCCCAGTTTCCTTGTGACCTCTTCTAACTTTTGTTTTTTTTTTAATATAAATGACTTTCCCCTGCCATACTGATTTCCAGAGTCAAAGCTTTTAAAGATTAGAATTTACACGTGACTATAATTTCAACAAGGAAGGCGATCTCTGATCAGAATGAAGAAGCTTCCAGAAGGACCCTTGATACTTCCTGTGGAGCTACCAGACAATGCTGGCATTATATGTGGTATGATTCAATCACCTGTATGAGGCAGTAAAGCTGCAGGGCTCTGGAGCATGCAGTTAAGTAATACAATTAATGTATTTACATAATATGTTAGAGACAACATGAACTTCCACAGTCCCAAATTATTTTATACCACACGGAAATCTTGTGTACTCCCATTTTGCATAAAGTAAATTAAGATTCTGAAACATTAAGCAAAATGTTGATAATCTCACAACCAGATGGTAGAAAGAGGAGGAACAGAACACAGGTTTTCTGCATTCTACTCCACATATGTGCACATAATTTATAAGCTGCATAAATTTATGTCACTAGATCTATCGAGAGCCAAATGTTTTCACATAAACAATTTCTTCAAGATTATGATACTGAAAGAGTAAATTGAAATCCATTTTCCTGCCTATTAGGATGAAACCCTAAAGTGAACAATGTGAACCAAAAGCAATGCTCTCAAAACAGCATTGATGAATTTTGCGCTGGACTATGATGAAAACCAGAAAGCACCTGGCCCCTGAAATTGACAATATTGAAAAGGAAGGAAAGGAGTGTCGTGCAAAGAGCTCCGAGCCAAGAACACTGAGTTACGGTCCTTGTGCCTCAACCTTGACCGCCGCTGAAGTAGATAGTCCTTAATATCCTTTCATCTCTCCCATGAAGGCCGTGGGGCTGGAATCGCCGCCTTGCATTTTCCTGATGTGTTGTCAGATCTGAGTTTACATGATTCGAAGCTCGTACAGGGCTCACACTTACCAAGATTTTCCGTAGAGTAATTCAGCCCCCAGACTCTCTTGTGGGGTAAGTCTTACATGATAGCAAACCTAGGTAAAGTGGCGAGCAAATTAGCTCCGCAATTAATGACATGATTGCAAGAGAGATCTCAGAGCAGCAACTCGGACAAGAGGATTCTCAGAACAGAACACAGCCTGCTAGGACTGACAGTTGACCATTAAGTGGTCATTTAATTTTATATGAAAGGTGGCTCAGAAGTAAGAAGATGGAAAGCTGAAAGTTGAGACAGCTGTAGAATAATAGTTTGAAAAGTCAGGATTTTTTAGACAGGGCTTTTGGAATTGCTGACCCCAAGTACATTGCTATAAAAGTCTGTAGTCTATGAAGGTCCTTCATACACATGATTGTGTTTGATCCTAACCACAACCTTATGAAAGAAAGGGTGCTATTTTCCCCCATTGAACAGATGAAGTGGGGGCAGGGGATTAAGGGATTGCCCAAAATGAGATATTTAAGAAGTCTGTTATGTATTTGAAGCCACCAATACACAACTTCTCTTCATATGGTTGTTTCAGATGACCACCGAAACTTAGTCATTCAAATGCCCCTACTCCCTGCCCCAAAAGGCAACTAGATGAAAGAAGTAAACACTCAAGAACACACATATCTGTGGAGACAGTGTGATTCAGTCTTCCAGAGTCTCTTGAAAGCAGCCAGGACCGATGTAATAGCATTTTGGTCAGAGTTTAGTTTATGACAGGAAAAACTGTTTTTCAAATATACATGATATAACCAAACTAGAAATGGCTAAATAAATTATTTTTTCTTTCAGGCATTTTCTTCTTTGAGTTATGTGTTAGTAACATTGCTATAGCACATTACAGTCAGGTGCAATTTATAAAGAAAAATTACTCCGATATCATATGAACTTAACTGTATAACTAAAGTCTTGTGATACATAATTTGGTAGCCTTTCCATATTGTACTGAACTAACACAAGGCATCAAAACTTAGCTCAGTCCTAGAATAATTTTCTGACCTCCAAGTCTGTGTTTTTTGTCACAAGTTACATTTGGTGATGTTCTGTTTATCCCATTGAACTCAAAGGTCCTTGAGGTCAGAGGCCTATCTGCCTTCGTGTCCTGCTTTTCTGCCACTTACACGTGCTTAATAAGTGAGAATGAATGGACAGGTGAAAGCAGGAACTGACTAATATAATCTAGGTCACATACTGGGGAATATACATTTAACACTATCTTACCATTATTTGAGCTGTTTGGCCAATACTGTAGAATGTTCCACTACATTAAACACAAAGTAAAGGTCTATACTTTAGTGATATTTAAATTAAACACACTTTCTCAGGAAGGAGAGACTCTCAAAATCGGGTGGTGCACAGACAGGATCTCCAGGAACCATCTGGTCCCACCCATGTCTGCAGACACGAGAGTGTCTAAATAATGCAGGGCTTGTCCTGTTTCATTTAAAGCTTTTTTCTCTCCTTTTTTAAAGATTTTATTTATTTAATTTTAGAGAGCAATGAAGGGAGAGAGAAAGAAAGGAAGAGAAACATAAATGAGAGGGAGAGAAACATCAATATGAGGAAAAAAGCACCAATTGGTTGTCCTCCACATGTACCTCAGCTGGGCTCCAGGCATGTGCTCTGATGGGGAATTGAACCTGTGACCCTTCACATTGTGGGATGACACCCAACGGACTGAGCCGCACTGGTCAGAGCCTCTTTTTATTTTATTTTATTTTTGTTGTTTACACTATTACGGATGTCCCCATTTTTTTTCTAAAACATGAAAGGAACTTCTGGTTTCCATCCAGGAGAATCCTGCTCCCTGGTCCTGACCCTTCAGAGAGTAGGGAAACTGCCACTTGCACAAATTTGTCCCCATTCATATTTGCTTCTTCATTCTTTCACCGGCATAATCTCCTCCTCTCACACTCACACACTTTCATCCACAGACCAGAATGTCCATTTCATGCTATTCAAAATCTGTCTCATTTTTCAGCGCTAAAACAACACAGTGCCCTGAAGCTTTTCAGACACTCATTCTTTCAAAGGCATTGGCTGAACCAAGTTCATTGGCTGTAGGTTTAATAAACTGTCTTGGGTACTAGTATCTTTCAGCCTGTCAATTTAAAAACCCTTTCTTGAGCATCATAGATCACTGCAGAGAGAGAAGTGTACTCACAAAGAGACAGCAAGAAAATACCTGAATGCAAAGACTTCGAATGAATGGCTCAGAGGCCGTCACTGATGAAGATATTAATACCCCAGTTGTAAACAAAATCACCTTATGAATGCCAAATGAGATGCCACCATTAGGAAGAGGTTGTTTTCATGTTCTGACACCTTCAAGGGTAATGAATGTGATATACATTAAGAATTACCCAAGATGTCCACTTAAAAATTCTTAGACTTCCTACTAAGCACTCAACCCTTGCCTAAAAGTCAAAAGTGTAAATAGCTCTATCAGTGCCTTGTTCTTGATTTACTTATTTTATTTCACTATCGTATAAAACCAGGAGCAGTCTTAAGTCTAATCCTCTTTCAAGATGGCACATTTCCCTTTCTTTTAAATCCAATCCCATTCCCTACTTACATAACATACTTTCGATCTGCCCACCTACTGCCTTGCATTGCCTTTTAATTGTATTTGTTTAAGTGTCTTGTCTCAACCAACGAGATTATAAACTACTTAAGGGTATAAATGATGACCTACGTTTCTCTTGCCTAACCCATAACAGCTGGCAGAGTGTAAAACACAACACACACACTCTCTGTAAGTTCTTTGATATGAATCAAACGAGAAACTTGAAGACTGAGAAAGTTTGATTCTGTCTTTCCTCCTGGACTTCACAGAAATGCTATCTCAGAGCTTTCTCAGCTCATGCATTATTGATTTTTACAGGTGCCACCTTTTTTCTAAGGAGATATGGGGCACTAAACAGCCAACCATGATGTGTTACTTTAATCAGCAACAATTTCAGTCTTATCCTAATCAGAATCCATTGTGCAGTTAGGATGGGCCCCATAAATGACAATCATCTCACCATTGTTAAATCGTGAATGCACTATAATAGCATCAAAGCAGAAAACTGCCCCAAAGTGTTCCGTGAAGTCATCGTGCTGAAAGATAAGGCCAAACTACCTGCTGGTGCCTCATCTTTCTTTGGAAAAACTTAGAAGAGACTTGAAATTGAATAAATCACCATGAGCAATTTCAAGAACAAATCACCCAGGGAAATTTGATACCTTGCTGTCTTCACACACATGCAGAAGATCATTTTATAGTCACGATTTTCATATCATAGTCTGGACTCTGTAGTTTTGTTAGTTTGAACGATACTCTCCAGCTTCCATCAAAAATAGTGTGTCTGAATTGATTTACACAGAGGTTTCCCCAGAAGTAAGAGATATTGACACAGGATTTACTGCTTTCTCAGTTTCCTGGAAGATCCTGGGACCAGAGGCCAATCCTGGAAATACAGGTCCTGTCAGCCAAAACAAGAGATCTGAGGGTAATAAAAGGCATTTTAGAAAAAGAGGGAAGGTCAAGAACAGACGGACTTTGACTAGAATGCACTGGTGGACATTTTTTGAAAAATAATTACAGCTCCCTGGAACTTCGTTATTTGCTAATCTATACGTAGAGAGCACCTAGTATGTACAAATAACTGTGCTGAGAATATAAGGCATACAAAGATAAAAATCCCCCCACTGCCCTTAACAATCTTGTAACCTGGTAAAGAATATATTATAGACAGAAATCATTAGGGCACCATAAGGCCATAAGTGAAAAGGAACACTGGTGAGTTTTAACGATATATGACCTTCACACATCTACCTGATCTTCCAAAGAAGTTAGGATTCAGTAGGTTTGCCATATCCCTGAGAATCTGTGTATCTTTACAAAGTTCAGAGAATTCTTATAATTAGTCAAATTTGGGAGATTCCAGAGTGAGACAATTTACACATGGGATGTTCAGTACACGATTAGGAAAGTCACATCTGTACACCTGGTTTTGAGGAATAAATCATCTTTCTCTATTTAGGTAACTAGACGTGGGGAACATTCCAAAATAAGGGAATGGCCTGAGCAAAGTGCAAAGGCAAGAACTCACAAAGTATGTCAGGGGAGAGCAGGAAATCAGTGAAGAAAAGAAGGTTGAAGCCAGAATATACAGGGTCTTGATTCACAAGATAAGTGAGTTTAGACTTTAATCACCAGGGACTAGGAAAAAAAGTGATAATTTCCCAGCAGAAGAATGATGTAATCAAAATATTATTTATGACGATATAATCAAAGTATTGCTTATTTAGCAAACAGGAGCTTACAAAATGGATTGGATTCGTGAAAAATTAGAAGCTTGAAGACAAGGCAGGGACTATTGCCATAACTTAGGCAAAAATGAGGTACTGAACTAGGATAGTGTCATTGGAAATGAGGAGCCTTAACAAAGGAGACCTAGGAATGAAAGAATTTACAGAACTTAGTTAGTGATTGTATATGAAGGGAAAAGGAGGGGAGGTTGTCAGATGACTAGGTGTTACTAAGCCTGATAGCCACAGGGGAATGGTGGTTATTAAAAATGAAAGAATTCAGCTCTGGCTGGTGTGGCTCAGTTGCTGCATCATCCTGTTCAACTCCCGGTCAGGGCACATACACAGGTTGCTGGTTCAATCCCTGGTCAGGTTGTATGCGAGAGGGCAATTAGTCGATGCTTCTCTCTCACATCCACGTTTCTCTCCCTCTTCCTCTCCCTCCCCACCTCCTCCCTTCCTCTGTCTCTAAAGAGCAATGAAAAATGTCCTTGGGTAAGGATTAAAATAAATAAATACACAAACAAATAAATAAAAGAATTCAGAAGTTGAGCTAATTTGACAGTGTAGGAGTAGAACTGAGCAGATGACGATTTTAATGTTAGATTTGCTGGGTTGAAAGGATTGGAAGAATGCTTACGTAGAAATATCTGGCATAAAGACAGGCTGGGAAGATAGCACAGGTGAGTGGAGCAGGCCACAGATCGGACAATCAAACATCTTACAGATACCCTTATCATGTGATCCAGCAATTGTGCTCCTTGGTATGTAAAAAGTAGAAAACTTAAGTCCACACAAAAATCTACTACACACAGATGTTTGTAGAAGCTTTATTCACAATTTTCAAAACTTGGAAGCAACTAAGATGTCCTTAAGGAGGTGAATGGATAAACTGTGGTACATTCTGACAGTGAAATATCATTCAATGCTAAAAGTAAATTAGATATAAAGCCATGAAAAGACATGAAGGAACATTAAATGTATATCACTAAGTGAAAGAATTCAATATGAAAAGGCTACATACTCTATGATTCTATATCTATATTATAGAGTACTCTGGAAAAGGCAAAACTATGGAGAGAGTAAAAGGATCAATAGTTACCAGGGACTGGGAAGAGAGAAGGACAAATGAGTGGAACACAGAGGATACTTAGGGCAGTGAAACTGTTCTGTATGATACTATAATGGCGGATACAGGGCATTGTACATCTGTCCACATTCATAGGATGTCCAACATCATGGGTGAACTCTAATGTAAACTATGGACTTTGGGTGATACTGATCTTTCTAGGTGGGTTTCATCAACTGTAACAAATGTACTACTCTGGTGGGAGATGCTGATAATAGGGAAGGATATTACATGTTCTCTGTACCTTCCCCTCAGTTTTTCTGTGAATCTAAAATTGCTCTAAAAGCTAAAGTCTTTATTTATATGCACACAAACACACAATACTGATGCTTAAAATTGCAGTGATTCATTTTCTTCTTACTAATCACCCTTTGTCCTCTTCACAGATGCAAATACTCAGGAGAAGTGGTAGCACATGACATCCCTAATGAAGCTCTCTAAGAAAGAGCAGGAGAGAAGATGCAGAATCAGAAGATGCAGAATAAGGGACTTACAGAAGTAGAGAATTTTCTGGAAAAGGGGTAGGCAGGAGGGCAAGGGTCACGAAGGAAAGGATCAACTTCCACAAATATTTTCTTAAGACCAAAGGAAAATACTTCCTTTGCTAGACTAAGTCCTAGCTACTGATGAGGCTGTGGAGTGAAGGGACTCACATAACTGTTCCCAGGAGTGTAAATTAATCATTGATTTTGGAAAACTGTTGGATATTATCTACTGAAGTTGAACATATGGATGCACTGTCACAACTCAGCAATTTCACTCCTAGGTCCGAAAGGTATCTGCAAGAATGTTCATACAAGCCAGAAACTGGAATTAAACAAATGTCTCTCAACAGTAGAATGCATAAAGCATGGTGGCACAATAAGAGATATTATAAGGTAATGAGAAAAGAATGAACAATTGCTATGAGCAAGAACCTAAAAGCCTGTGTGTGGCATAGCAATAAATGAGAAATTAAACACAAAAGACTTCATTTATATAAAGGTCAAAAATAGGTAAACCTATCCCACAGTGATGAAGTCAAAAGAGTGGTTGATTTTAGAAGGAGGGTGGTGGCTGAGACATAGCATGAAGAGGCCTCCCGGGATGCTGGTAATATTCTATTTCTTAATCTGTGTAGAGATTACAACAGTATGTTCACCTTGTGAAATGCATCAAGTTATACATTTAGGATTTAGGTTCTTTTCTCTTTTTTTACAGTGAATTTTTTTTTTATATTTAGAATTAGCCAGCTGGACTCAGTTTAGATGATCCAATTTTGTTGGTAACATCCAGAGCATCCTAGTCAGGAACCAGTCTAACATATGCCTTCTTCTCTCCATCAGCCTTCATCAGGGTCTTGACCTTGGCCATGTCAATGTCACAGAGCTTCTTCACAGCCTGTTTGATCTGGTGCTCGGTGGCCTTGCCCTCCACAGTGAACACAAGTGTATTGTTGTCTTCTCTTTTCTTCGTGGCTGACTAGATGATGGCATGGGCTTCTTTTTCCTGGGGGCACTCTTCTGAGGATATTTAGGTGGGCCTCAGAGCCACAGTGTCTTTGGCCGATGGAAGGGGGGTGACCTGCAGACATTCTTCTTGTGTGTGTGTGTGCGTGGCTGTGGGCACCATTCAGCACTGCTTTCCTTGCCTTCAAAGCTTGTGCTTTGGCCTTGGCTTTGGCTTTGAGAGGAGCAAGGGCTTCCTTTTCACTTTCAACACCATCTTTATGAAAAGGCTGTTCTTTTCTTTATGTGTGTTCTGTTTTAGAAGCTTGTTTACAAATTGTATAGGAGTTGAGGATTAAGGCCGACTTTTAGCACAGGACATCAGAAAATGCTCTCTAAGGCGACATATAACCTAAGATTTGAAGGATTTCATTGTTTTGTTTAAGTCCTACACATTTTAATATTGATTTTGATCCACAGCAAAATTAAAACTTCATGTTGAAAGAGGGGAAAAGAAACATATTTTTACTCTACATAGAAGCTTCAATAAATTGATTCTATTTCCAAATTGGTAGAATCACCTTTTTTGATATTAAGTGAGTAAATCACTTGTTTAAGGTCCGTCCTGAAGACTGAGAGTGAAGGCTAAAGTAAGGTACGAGAACAAGACTAGTCCAGGTTTCATGGGTCTGGGAATTGGGAAGAATGGATTTGGGTCACAAACTGAAGACACTATACTAAAGGGAAGAAAAGTCATTAAATGACAGCTTATTGCATCGTGGCTACAGCTTATAGTCTGAAAAGCAGAGCCAGTTTGTGAGAGGAGCCCTCCCCTAGCACTCTGGTTATTTGATATGCAAAAGATTTTATATAAGCCAGCATAATACAGGGTAGAAAGAGAAAATAACCTGCCCTCCAAACCTGTCCAACGCCCCCCCCCACACACACGCCATACTTCCACGGATGGGTAGTAGCTGCCTAGAGTACAGCATCCAGAAAGACTATTTATTTATTTATTTATAAAAATATATTTATTTATAAAAATAAATATATGTATTTATTTATTGATATTTGAATACAGTTGTCTCCATTTTCCCACCACCACCTTCCCCTGCCCTACCCACCCCCACCTCCCACCCTCAATCCAGAAAGATTCTGAGACCACATGAAGGCTCAGCAGAAAAGAATGCCAGGATCGCCCACCTACGTTTATTACATGGATCAGAGGAAGGAAGTGTAAGATGACCAACTCATCAGCCCAGTTTGCCTGGAAACTCCCTGGCTTTATCACTGAAATGGCCCACATTCCAGGATCCCAGGCAAACCAGGATGTTTCTCTCTCCACAAGGAAATGGCTAAATGCTTGCCTTCTGTGAATTAGTTCAAAAAGCCTGGTGCTAGGAGAAGAATAACCTGGCTTGGTCGTCTCTTCACCCAACCAAATTGTTTTAGACCTTGGAAAAATCACTGTGTCACTCAAAATCTTGGGATTCTTTTAAAGTGAGGAAAATAATATGGGGTTATAAAATAAGGAGCATTGCAAGTCAAGATATAGAAGCAACCCAAATGCCCAAAAACAGTCAATTAGATGAAGATGTAATACATATATACAGAGGAATATTACAACTACAAAAAAAAGAATAAAATCTAACCATTTGTGACAGCATGGATTGATCTAGAGGGTATATGCTAAGTGAAATAAGGCAGACAGAGAAAGACAAATACTATATGATTTCCTTTATATGTGGAATTGAAAGAACAAAATAGAAAAACAAAGCAGTAACAGACTCACAAAGAGAACAAACTGATAGAATCTCAATAAATATTATTACTTCACTCTTCTTTCTGGAACAGCAAATTTTAATCAGGGCCAAACTAGCATCTTTCACATGGCCAAGCTCCTGTTAATGGAGCAAGAGTTATGTGAACGACCCATCC
Organism: Phyllostomus hastatus; assembly: GCF_019186645.2. Taxonomy (NCBI): domain Eukaryota; kingdom Metazoa; phylum Chordata; class Mammalia; order Chiroptera; family Phyllostomidae; genus Phyllostomus; species Phyllostomus hastatus. The sequence continues at coordinate 22,824,449 of NW_025333737.1, read as the reverse complement.
AAGTCAGTTTTCCAAATCATGTTCTGTGATGTCTGATTAAAACGCATCAAAAAAAGGGCCCCAGGGCAAAATCCTTTCCAGACACTCTGGGTTCGATAAAATTAAACAAGCTCTTTCATGTGAGCCTTCCCGGGGTCTTTGATACGCCCGTATGTGATAAAATCACCCTAGACAGCGTGGTTGCGAGCAGCCTCTCCCTACAGGATACTTTCACCATTTTGCTTTTGCACTGTTCGTTACTATTATTCATCTTCATGTCTTTGTAAAATGCTTCTCCAGCACAGGGCCTGTATTATTCTGTATGTATAAATTATGCCTCCAGTTTCTGCTGCCAACTCTACTTTCTGTTCCTTTGAACAGGTTCTCACTCTTCTACATCCCATGAGCTGCTTTTCCCAGTTGAGAACGTGCGTTTTCATAAAGCACCTCCATAGACTGCCTGGGCAAGACAATAAACCTTGCAGCTACAGGGACCAGTGGTTCCCAGGGACCATGCAGATAATGCACTCCTGGACTTTATTTCTTTCTGAGAAAATTGGAAAGAGAATCAAAAAAAACAACAAAGTAAAATAAAATAGCCTGGTACAAATCAGTTCTTATGACAGTCATTGCGGTGAGGATGGGAAATGGTACAATTTAGGCATTTGACACCCAAAGCTGCACTTGGTCCAAATCTAATCTATGTTTCATTAGCGTTTTCTCAGGGAAGATCCCGTGGGACGGGCCAGAAGCCCCCATTCCACTCACAACCAGATTAGTCCCTTGGCCTGCTGCCATCTCTAAATGCTGTCCTCTCAACAATAGTCACATACAGACAGACACTTGAGTGACATTTTTTTTTCATTTTAGCCAGGGAAGAAAACACAGTCCCTTGTGCTGAAATGTCTCGTTAACACTGCATGCAGGAAAGGTATTGCTTTCATGAAAACTGCAGGGTGAATTTTTGATGGTATCTAACCAGAGGACTTAAGAAATCCCACATCATGCCCTACAACCTCTTACCAAGCAAGATTTTCAAAAGATCTCAATGTAGAAGTTATAGCACATGCTTAATAAAATCCCTCCCTGTTTTTAGCTGAGCCTTGCTCAATGCCCCTTAAAGAAAAGTGCTAATAATATTAGGTCATAATACAAAGCTTAGATAACCTGTGCAGGGTTATCTGCTTCTTACACATAAGCCTGAATCTAACTTCTACCACTCCCCTGGTTCAGAGCAATGGCCAATATTGAGGTGGAGAAGGTGAAAGGAAGATAGCAACACTATTGAGTGACCCTTCTCAGTGTCTAATTTCAGGATCTGGAGAAGCGGTGAGCAAACCAAGCAATCTGTGCTGACATGCACAGTGACCCTGCCCACTAGTGAATCCTGTCCAGTCGGTGTCTTGGGCTTGAAGTCACTGGTAAGCAAACTAGAGCAGGAAGGCCCAACAGGCTCACCATCTATTTTTTGTAAATAAAGCTTCATTTGAACAAAACCATGTCCACACACTTACCGAATTTTTTGGACTTAAGACGCACCTAGGTTTTAGAGGAGGAAAATAGGGAAAAAATTTTGAAGCAAAAAATGTGGTAAAATATTTAATAACATAAATAACATAGGCCGCCCTCCGTTTCCCCTCCCCCCTGCAGAGCAAGCCAGGTAAGCTACATTCAGACAATAAAACGTACCCCTATTTTCCTCCCAAATTTGGGGGGGAGTGCATCTTATAGTCCGAAAAATACGGTACGTACTGTTTGTGTTTACTTTCTCTCCATAACAGCAGTTGAATAGCCGCCATTGTCACAAAGACCACACAGCCTGGCAAAGCCCAAAATATTTACTTTCTGGCATTTACAAAAGTTTGTGAATTCCTGCTCTAAGCGGTCAGATTTATTAATTACCTTCCCCGCGCAAAAGCAAGGAAGAGGCTGAGAAGCGAGCAGAGAAGCAGGGGCACTTCCTTCCTGCCCAACTCGCTCACTTCTGTTTCTGGTGCCCCCACTGGATTTAATGATCTTACAGCTGGTCAGTCAGGGGAATGGCCTCTCCCTCCGGTTCCTACGTGGAGCCATTGGACATACAGATATACACACGTCTTGGTTTACTCTGTCTCCTTCACAAAATTTTAGTGAGACCACAGATTTTTTTTTCTCACTTCTGTAAACTATCCTTGAGACACATACAAAGACCTGGATCATAATATTATTTACAACAATAGGCCATGTTTGGGGGGAAACCTATATATACAACCATTGGAAAAGGCAGACTCACATGACATAGCATGAAATAAAGTATCTTCAAAAATATATATTATTTATATTAAAAGTCAAAAAGTGGGATACAGTGGGAAGAGGGTGGGGGAAGGTAAAAGGGGTTAAAGAGAGGATAGTGATGGAAGGAGACTTCAGGCGGTAAACACACAATACAATATACAAGTGGTGCGCTGTAGAACTGTATACCTGAAACCTGTCCCCTCAATAAATTTAGTAAAAAATAAAAAAGAGCCCTGGCTGGGGTAGCTCAGTGGATTGAGCATGGGCTGAGAACCAAAGCATCGCAGGTTTGATTCCCAGTCAGGCCACATTCCTGGGTTGCAGGCCACAGCCCCCAGCAACCGCACATTGATGTTTCTCTCTCTCTCTTTCTCCCTCCCTTCCCTCTCTAAAAATAAATAAGTAAAATCTTTAAAAATAATAATAAAATAAAATAAAAAAGAAATGTCAATGCTTTATTCATTCTAAATTAATTCTGAACTCAGTGCTTGATTACATTCTGGAAGCATAGTATATTCAGACTTTCAAATCTCACTGTACCAAAGTACAAAGATGTCTCATACTCTAGGGAAAGCATTTAGTCTAACTCTCATAGCCTCTAAGCTGCTCCTCCCTCCCCCTTTGAGTGTAAATCAATGGAACTTTTAATATATGGGGGCAGCCAAAAGAAAAAATGGGAGATACAAAATCATATAATCAGCATTTTCAAAACTTCAAAAGCGAGCACACACATAGGCAGCCACTTGTACATGACATGTCAAAGGCGGTTATTATGTGATGTGATTCCCTTCTCTTTTACTGTGTGCTTTCCAGACTTTCCATAATAAGCGTGAATTACCTTAAACATATTCAAATGGCTTTGAGGCATTGGTTCAAGACGCTACTTGAAGGGCCCAGAATGAAGTGCAGCAAGAGAGCATTAAATTTCCATCCATTTCCACTGAACTTTTATAAACTTTAACAAAGGACTCCAGAAAAATAAAAAGGAGCTAAGAAAAATTAAAAGCTGAAATCCACCATTGTTTAGTTTTCTCAAAATTTCTCTGTAGTAGTTTCCAAAGCTTCCTCTTCTAGTGCATGAGTGGACAGGAATATATTTGTTTCTAGATTATTGGATAAATGATAAAGGAGGGTATTGTCAGAGCTCAGACCCTGGTGCTCAAATGTTCTAACCCCAGGGGAATGGGCCAGACGGGTATAGAACTCAGAAACTCTGCTATCTTAAAATGGTCGAGTGGGATCACAAAAACACCTTTCCTTTGTAAGCACCTCAAGAAGGAAATATAAGAGAGAGAGACTAGGGAAGCTCAATACGTCTTGACCTTTGAACCCCTTCCCATGGAAAAGGAATGATCACTGCCTTGGGCTATTATGTCTAAAAATTGTATATCTACAAAAAACGGGAACTTCGTCAGCTCCCATTTTTAACTGTTTACTAATTCTTACCATTTCCCAATTGTACTTTTTGCTTTTAATTTCTTTGATGATAGGAGAAAAATATGTTTAAGAAATAAAATAAAGCTCTCCTTGCTGCTTTGACTGGGCAGGTTTGCCTCAATGAGCAGCTGTCCAGACCAATCCTCAGCAAAATCACAGATAATGAAATGCATCCTCTGGGTTGCGAGTCAGCGTCGCATAAAACTGAGAAGCAATTTACCTCCACCACTGCTCTCCGCAGGTAACTGTTGCCTCGGGAACATGCCAGCTATGCTAAATGCCATTTCCCAGCACTGGGCTCATAAGCTGGCTTCAGAACGTGTCACTGTGGCAGCCTAGAAAAGAAGGTCCTCTGGCTTCATGTGGAAAGCAGATGAGATGTAATGTTGGCCTGATGGTCCATGCCAACTATTTTCCTCAGGCTCCCATTGGTCAGTCATGATAAATACTACCTGCACGCATGTGCATGTGGACACCCCTAACCTTTGAGACTTCCTTCCCCTATTCAAGTTTTAACACTTATTTTATTCTTACTGTGAATAGTCAGAGCTATATATACATCAGGATTTTTCAACAATGGCCATCTCTATATCCTCGGATCCTAGCACACAAAAGAAGTTCAATAAATATTTGTTCAAACAACACAGAGATAGATGAGCACCGGAGGTTTCCTCTGGCTGACAAACGGTCTCTGGCAAACTCTGCTATTTCAGTTTGGGTCAAAAGTTAGTGCCACGAATGAGCTTGCCCACGAGTGAACAGCACAGAGCAAGAAAGAATCCAAGGCAGCCTATACTTTCAAGTGCAAACAGGTAGAATTAAGATGTTTCCCCTAAGCCCAGCAAGGCTACAGCTATTGGATAAAGGTGCAGAGGCAGGACTCTGGTACCTAAGACAAGCACTAAGGTCAAAGATTAGCTCCTTGTCTGAGATGGTTCACAGGAAAAGGATTGGAAAAAAAGAGAAATGAAGAAGTCTCAGGCATGTGCATCAACACCTAGAAGACATCACGCTGAGGCTGTGGAGTTAGAGCTGGTTGCTTCTTTCTGCCTCAGGTCAAGCTTCTTCCGGTACTGGAGTGGGCCTGAATCTATAGGAAGGAATTAAGTATTGGGTTGGCCAAGAGGTCTAGTTAGTTTTTTCAATAAAATAAAAGACACAGTTTTTCACTTTCACCAATAGCTTTATTGATTTGAATAGTTTGAATCTTCCACATGGTGTATTGTGGATTGTTCTCAACATCTCTATTTGATTGCTGTCAACTTCAGCTGGTCTACCCAACCATGGAGCATTGTCCAGCAAGAAATATCCAGCCCAAAACTTCGCAAACCTCTTTTGACACGTTTGATCAGTCACAGCACCTCCTCTATACACGGCACAAATCTTTTTTTGCGTTTCAGTTGCATTTTTACCTTTATTGAAATAATAAAGCATAATATGCTGAAAATGTTGCGTATTTTCTTCCATCTTCAATGTTAAAATGGCTATACAAAAATTCACCAATTTTGATGTTTTTTTAAGTACATGCTGATATGACAACTGTCACAATACGATCTAACAAAATTGTTTTGAATGAAGTCAAAGACAACTAAGGGCTACTAGAGCCATCTTACAGGATAAAAATCAAATGAACTTTTTGGCCAACCCAATATTATAGACTCAGAGAAGAGGTCTGCAGAAGGCAGTACAACAGGCCAGGTGTGACCCTTGCTGCATCAACATGGAGTCGCTGACATTTAGTTGAAAATTGTTGAGTACGCTTGAAGATAATCAATATACCCCTTATTTGTCATAACGTAGTGGGTTAATTCCATTAATTCCTTTTTATGGACAGCTTTACTTCTGATATCTATTTTGCTCAAGAAATAAACACCTGCCATATGAACTTGTTTCTCAGAAAAAGCCCAGAACCTAATAGCTATATGAATTCTGAGACTTTCATTCGTTCACTTACTTTAACATTTGATATTAACAGGGATATTTTATTCCCATTGTTACTGATGGAGAAGTTTAAGTTTGAAGTGTGTGCAGAGAACAGCCACAGAGCTCAGATCTGAACACAGATTTTCTGGATGCCAAAATTGCTTTCTCAAATGCTCCCCTAAAACTCATGGAATCTTATTAACTAACCACTTGGAATTTTATACTTTCAACTGAAAACTAGAACAATTTCAAATATGCATAGGGAAACAAACCAAAGAGCCATATGAGAAAAAAAGTCAATGTGAACTTGAAGGCTTCCACAGATTCATAAGGGATTAAAATAATCCATTAATTGACGAACTACTACATTTTGTCCTGGCAACAACCAAGTAGGTTTCAGTATTATTCCGATTATCATATATTGTATGATCTTTATTATTTACGATTATTTGAGATGAGGAAACGTGATTTGCTTGTTACAGCGTGTTGCAGCCTGCCAAGGCCAGGAAGGTTCACTGTATTCGGGCAGACAGAAGAATATTCACGGAGACATTGGGATGTCTGACACGCCTTTATTCATGGGTAGGCAATCCATGCACACTGCAAGCTGCATGTTCCCCTGCAAGTCCCTGTGTGTCTCTGCGTGTCACCTGTCCCCCTGCGGGAAGTCCCTAACCTCTTTATATACTAATACAGACAAGCCCAGTAGGAAGACAGGATGCACTGTATAACACAGCGGGATTCTGCACATGCGAGCCCACTCAGTGTTATGGAAACCATTTAACAGACCCAGTCTCAAGGCTATGCGAACACAGCCTGTCTTAGTTCCCCAGACAACTGGGTGAGGGAGCCAGGCTGACTCTGTTTACCCTACACACAGCTACTACGTAGGAGAATGGAATCTGAACCCAGGAAGTGTAACTCCAAAGCCTGAGGTCCTAAGCACTATGCTAGGCTGCCTCCTGGACATCAACAGAACAATTGCTGCGTGCCAGATATAGCATATGGCGCTTTACATGCCTTATTCCATTTAATTCTCAAAACAACCCTATGAGATACATTAAAGTGCCACTCCCATTGTACAGAGTACAAAATTCTGAATTTGGAAAAATTAGTCAAATTTCACAAGTGAAAAAGCCAGTAGGTTGTTAGCTAGCATTAAGTCACAAGTTACTCTGGAGCTGTGCTCTTAATCAGAACATTCTATACTGCCTGCATTTATCCTGCAAATGTATTCCAGTCCAGAGAAAAGTAATCACTGACAGATTTTTACAGTGTTTATGTATGTCATTACCTTAAAATCTGACACCTTTGGCAGGGGTTGAGGGAGGTGTATCTGATGTGGGATGAGGATTTAAGGGTTTAACTGCATACTAAGTTTTTACATATTTGAGGTCTGGGCCATGTAACCTGTTCATTGATCAATCTGTCTACCTCTGTGCTCGTAGCACGCTTTTTAAATTATTGTGCGTTTATGGAAAAGAGTCTTGACAGCTGAGCATCACAGATTGTTCAGCTTTCCTTGTACTATGACCTTTTGATAGAATGACAAAACACCAAAAGCAGCCTGAGGAAGTTTACACAAATTTCAGCCCTAATAGCCGCTTCCTTCGGCTGGCAGTGAAAGTAGGGGAGGTTTTGTGGAATTGAAATGTGCATTTGCTTTTTGACCCCCTGCCAACATCTAATCTTCAACAAAGTGACATTTCGTTGCTCCATTCAGATTGCTAACGCAGAAGAGCTATTTTATCGCCATCATTCAGCTCCATAGGATAAGAGCGGCAGTTGGATGGCACAGATTTATTAATGATAGCAAGAGCAAAAGCTACATAACACACTGCTCAATTCTTGTAAATTTTCAGTCATTATTTCTTTTTCACTCATAAACTTGGTTTTAATAGAAGGGTCATGAACATGCTTCTGCTTCTCTCTTATCACCTAATGAAAGACCTTTTCCCAGGCTGGAATATAAACGAGGAGACACAAACCTCTTATAATGGGATTTCTTGACCAGTGTTTTCTATTTCCTCTTTCCAAAATTAGGAATGTTTTCTAAAGCACCATGCAAGATAGCCTTTGTCTCTATACTTGCAAAAAAAACTATAAATGCTGTAAGGAAGTGAAGTTTATTTCCTGAGCTTCCTAATAAACATTTCAGAAAAGAATCGTCTCTCCCATAGAAGTCTACAGATTGACAATATGTGGGGACCCTGGCATGCTGTGATAGGTTGAATGTCACTAGCACCAATAAGGGTCACCATCCTGTGGAAACAGGATTTCAGTGGTCAAAACACTTTCACCTGTGCTTTCCCCTCACCCAAGGCCACTGGAAACAACTCACGTCCAGCCAGCTTCTCTCAGATCAAAAAGACACAAAATGTGAGAATGTTTTGCATTGTCACTCTGAGTTGAGGGAGAGTCCAAGGTAAGATTTAAACTGCTTCTCTAATCTCTGCAATATCTACAAGATGTCTTTGTAGTATTTCTTATGTTCAATGTTATACAGTTAGCATCTTTCAGCACCATCTTCCTGTCCCCTTTCCCCTTCCTTCTAGGCTCTAAGATTTTTCTTCCAGTGGCCACGACCTAACATTTCTCTTTCCCGGCATCCAGTTAATTTTCTAGTCCTAAATTCATCAACTTCTTTCACACCCATGTTTATCTTGCTTCCTACTGTTAAGTTTTATCCTTCTGCTTATTCAGATAGAATCTATCCTTCAAGAATGAGCTCAAGGGAAGCCGTTCCTGACTTCTCTCATTCCCATTGGTTACCACTACTAAACTTAGCTATCTGCTTTATAATATCATAGAATGTTACAGCTGGAAGGAAATTATTTTGCTCAGAAAAGAAAGGAGTATAGGAAAATGGAAAAATATAATAAGCACAGGAGATACAAATTCATACTATATCAATAATTACAATGCATTAAATGGACTGAATTTGTCAGTTAAAATATAGTCAGATTTTATTTATCTTTAATTTCAAAAGGGATATAACAATAAAGCTGAAGATCAAAAAACATATTCCAGAAAACATTTTTAAAATTAGTTTGCATAGAAATATTAGTATCAGACTAAATAACTTTGAGAAAATTTTTATCAGTGGTTGACACTAACATTGATAAAAATGTCAACTAATCTAGGAAATACAACAATCGTTCTAAAGGTATATCCTAATAAAAAATACCTCAAATATAGCAGAAAAAAACAATACAATTACAGGAAGAAAATTAAAAAACCACCCTCACAGTGAAATATTGGAATACATACCCCATATTATCAATAAGCCAAGGGCATAAAACAAATAAATATACTGAAGACTTGAGCAACATAAATAACACGATTGATTCATGAATGTATATGAATCAGCACCTGCCAATTTTAAAATATACATCTTTCCATGTATACAAGGGCCATTTAAAAATTAGCATTTACAAATACTGACCATACAAGCAAAATATAACCAGAGACATTGAAATTAAGACTAAACTGACAGTAACCAGAGGGGAGGTGGGAGGGGATAATGAGGGGAAAGAGGGGAAGGGTTTTCAGGAACAACTATAAAGGACACATGGACAAAACCAAGGTGGGGTGGGATCAGGGGTGTGAGGTGGGGATGGCTGGGATGGGGGGGAGTTGGGGAGGCATCAGGGGTGCTCCCTGGGATGAAGACAACTGTACCTGAACAACAATTTAAAAAAATACTGACCACAAATTCTCAAAAGATTTCAAAGAATTAATATACAGATTATGTTTTCCCACCATAATGCAATTCAATTTGAAATAAATAATAAAAAGAAAAATTTAAGAATGTCCATACATTTGGTAATTTGAAATACCTCTTTTAAATAACTAAATAATTGAAAAGGAAATAATGAAAATATTATAATACTTATAAGAAAATATTACATATCAAAACCTGTGGAATATAGTTAAAGTGGTATTTACAGGGAAATTTTAGGTTTCAAATAAGATTATATTAGAGAAACAAAAGCCTAAAATTAATGATCGAAGCATAATAAAATTATTTAAAAGTAATCAACTTAGCTGAAAATAAATGAAATAGAAAACAGTCACTAGAGAGCATCACCAAAGACAAATCCACCTATTTTAAGGGATAAGCTTGGTAATTCTCTGGAAGATTAATCCAGAAGAAGAGATAAAGAGAAGAAACAAATTAAAATGTGATTAAAAAGGGAGTATAACTATAGATACATTAGAGATTTTTTAAATGCTAAGAGAGCATTATGAACAATGGTATGCCAAACATTTGAAAACTTAGACAAAATTAAAATACACTAGCAAATAATAATAACAACAACAACAACAACAACAACAACTTAACAAAACAGGTTTGGGAAGAAGTAGGATAGTGCCACAAAAATTCTAAAATCTACACACAAAAATTCACACTCAAGCAATACTGCAGAAAATTTCCACCAAACTTCCAAGAAATATATAATTTCAAAGCTATGCAAAATCTTCCAGAAAACAGCAAAATAGGAAACTCTTTTGTAGGCTATAATTCCTTCAAATGTTCATCAGTTTCTCAGTTTCGTCATGTGAAGAAACAGTTACACACTGGTCAGTTTGCAATAACTCCCTGTCCTTGGAATTTTTTCATTCTTCTTCATATTTCCTGATCAACTTTTTCTTCATGTTTACACACAGGAATTTGAAAGCACATTATTTTATTAAAGCTGCCAATTTAAAGTATACAAGTGAGTCCCAGCTCTTCAAAACAAAGGATTAAGAGTTAAATTATAATGTTTTAGTGTTTTAGAAAATAAAAAGTCAAATATTATTTTTCAAGTCTTCAGGGAAACGGTCATTTCCATTATTCGAAGCCATCTAAGAAATCATAGGCAGGAACTGTGTGCTCGCTCACACAAAAGGGAGCTATAATAAACAAATACATGGAAAATGTTCAACTTGCTATTAATGAAAACATCAAGTCGACCTTGAGATAACAATTTATTCCAATTAAATTGTTTTAATTATTGAAAATCTTTAAATATTCACACATAAAAATGGCATTATTTTGTTGACCTTTGGACACCCCTATGTACTGGTGGCACTGTAAGGTTGCACAATAATTTTTTGAATCTACTAGGGAATGCATGCTAAAAAAATAAGAGAGAACAAAAAGCTATATCCATGAAGATAGTGCACTAATATCTGTATCAGCAAATACTTGAAAACAATCTAAATGTCCATGTGAATGATGGTACATTAAGTTAATGTAATAATGCTATTATACAGCCAAAATGTTACTAAGCAGCTATTAAGAGAGATAATAATGAGCACTATGTAGCATCATGGGAAGTGTTAATGGCATAACGTTAAGTAAAAGCAGATTATAAATCAGATCTCCAAGAAGTGCAAAAAACATATGCATGTAGAGCTGAAAGAACATTTGAAAACTAGGAAATTGATTATTGAATTAGGATAATGGCATAGTTAGTGATTTATATTTTATTGTTTAAACACCCTTTCATTTTTGTTGGGAAAAATGCCTTTAGATTATTTTTAAGGAATTGTTTTAATGAGCGAGAGATGATGCAGGCTAGCCTCCTAAACCCACACTTCAGTGTGGACATCTATCACAGTGAATGGATTTGAAAGATGACCAATTAAACTCCGATGGCAAAGCATTTGGCCACACACACTTACATGCTTTTCAGTAGCTCATCACTCTAAGTAATTTTCCATAACATTTTTTCCTTTTCATTTAATCAGTCAAATTCACATATGAACCAAAGAAATACCAGAAGACCCAGTGCTGTTCTCCTATCCTGGAAGCTCTGTGATCCACAGGGTATAGTTCTAGTTCCTCAGCTAGAGTCTATGTCACAACTGGCCTGCACTCCAAATATTTCTTTCTGGAGATCACTTTTGAATTTTAATATCGGAACTATATGATCCAATTTAGCTGCGGTTAAAAACAACCAAGAATTAGCCCTGGTTGGTACAGCTCAGTGGATTGAGCACAGGCTGTGAACCAAAGGGTCGCCAGTTCAATTCTCAGTCAGGGCACACGCCTGGATTGCAGGCCAGGTCCCCAGTGGGGGCCACATGAGAGGCAACCACACATTGACGTTTCTCTCCCTCTCTTTCTCCCTCCCTTCCTCTCTCTAAAAATAAAATAAATAAAATCTTAAAAACAAACAAACAAACAAGAATTTCCACTGAAGGTGATTTGGTCATTAGGCTAATGAGGACGCAGACATGAGGGAAACTACTGAACACATTTGCATTGAATTTACTTGTTCTATGGGGATAACAGGATCTTTGTCAGCACAGATCAATTTTTTTTTTTTACTATAACTAGAAGCCAGTAACTTGCAGGGACCTCTTCACTTACATTGTTTTCTTCTTTTCACCTCTAATCTTGTGCATCACCACGTGGAAATCCTTTGACCGCTACATTGGGGTACAGGAAGGAAAGAAACTGAAGTATGATGATGAGATAGAAAGAAGTGCCCCTACAGTATAAGGCACCTTCTCTATATGGAGAAGCTCCCCTTGGCCACCATTTGACTGTTAGCTACTTCCACGTATAGTAATGCATATGTTTTATACTTTATATAGAAGCTGCTTCAAAATTCATTGGAAGCAGCGGCAGCCTTTGGCTTCAATGGTGGAAGGTAAATAATTCCTCGTGAGATAATCACTCTTCAAATTGAGACATAATAACAACAATAACAGCTGAGATTTGGAGTACAAATAACACTTTACAAAATGCCTTTGTATGCATTGCATTGCATTCCTACAGTGATTTTGCATCCAAAAACTATTATTCTCATTTTACAGGTGATAGAACTGAGGCTCAAAGAGATAAGAGATGAACCAAACTGTAGGATTGATATGTAAGTAACTTTACATAAAAAAAAGAAGCATGTTAGTCCTCCATAGTTTTGACTTATCTCAAAATAATGCAGATAGGAAGTTGTAGAGCCAGGATTCAAGCAAAGGTCTCTTGACTCAAAATCTCATGTTCTTTTGTGCATAGACAGTGATACTCTTCTTAGGGAGGCGTGCCTTTCTCTGATCTTTGGGAAGTGAACATCTTCGTGTGTGAGGATGTGTAGCAGGATAGATGAATTGTTGTTTGAAACCCAAAGCTGACTTGAGCTGCTTCTGTGTTTCCTGAAGGAGGTAGAAGAGATGGGTGGAGAGTGTGGCTTAAATCATACCAGTTGAAAATTATATCTCCATCTGCTCATTAAGACTAGAGAGAAAGGAAACTAAAACTTGAAAGCCTCTGCCAGTTCATCTCTCTAAAGGGCTTAAATGATGCTTTATTTTATTTTAGATTACTCTTCATTTTTAGCAGAGCCCATTAATGGGTCTTTGGATATGCAAAACGAGACTCAAACTCAGTAGAAAGGTGGAAAGATGAACTATTCTGTACAATAATGAGGAAAATTGAATGTGGAGGGGAGGGAGCAAGGAGACTGGGCACCATGATGCACAGATTCTTGAAAGCATATAATACTCAGTTTTAAGTTCTCTGCCTTCAAGGTGATAACCCCTCCATCACCCTGGACTTCTCAAAGGCTGCACACGCACACACTTGCAGGTGCACATGCACAAATGTACACATGTATGCACACATATACACAAATGACACATATACCTTGCATAAAGGATTTTGGCAGTACACAGAAAAAAAGTTAAATTTCATGTCTGATTTACTGTGCAGCAGAAAGAAGAATCATAGGCGGTAAGTCATAACTGGATTGAATTCTCCGTGTGAAAAAGGTGACCATGAGAATGTAAATCCCTGAGAATCTGTAAAGATGTGTGGGAAAATAATAGATTTAACTCAGAATTGAAATCTGAAAGGACAGGTCAACTTCACAACCTCTGGGTAAATAATACACCTATGCATAGAAAAAATATGTACTTGGTTCATCGATTTATCCAGCAAATATTTACTCAGTGCCTATCAATTGCCAGGCATTATTGCTAGGTGCTAAAAATGTCCAGGAGAATAAGTCAGAGCTTGCTTTTCCAATAATGGGGTAGTTTATTTGAGAGAAAAATAAGGAAATGGGTGGTTTCAACTGAGTGCGGTCAGAACTAAGAAGGAAGTCACAATGATAGGAAAATACAGAGAAGAGACAACTAACCCAGTCTTAAGAGCAAAAATGTTTCATAAATACACTGCTGGGTTTTCCAGAACAAACCCAATTTCAAATAATTTGCTTCCAGAGATATATTAAGTGCCAGGCTGTTTACCCTGATAATGATTCAAAAAATATGGCCACCACTTCCACAGTCTACCAGGAGTTTATCCACCTTAACAATATATGTTCTTCCACCTTTAAAATCACCTCAGGAGTACCAGTGCATGCCAAGACGGAGTGAGCTCACTGTGCGGCCTCTCTCCCATGGCTTACAACGAACTGAAAGCTCTTCATGGAGTACAGAGATAGTACCTAAGAATTCTGAAAAATAAAGAGTGTCAGAAAGCTTAAACAACCAACACAGTGTCGAGTCCCCTGTTTTCTTCCTCCTTTTTCTTGTCCTATGAACCCAGGGCAGTGAGGCATGGAAATGCAGGGGAGGGGACAGGAACAACAAAAACACTGAAAGAAGCATCCTTTTTCTGGTTAGAGGGCCAAGCAAAGAGGCTCCTGTGAGCCAGAAGTATGAAAGGAAGTCCCCAGGGTTTTCTCATATTCTCTCTCTCTCTCTCTCCGCCCCCACACCTTGGTCTATTTTTCTGTCTTTCTGTCTCCCTCCATCTGTGTCTCCGTATCTCTCTCTCTTTGCCTCATTTGTTTCCTCTCCCAAATATGCATCAGGGCCAGCCAAAGTCACAGAGCTGCACTGTCATCACAATGGGGATGGCTGTGTGGGCACTTGAATCCCCAAGAGAAAATTCATCTCTTTGGCCTGAGGAAATAGGAAAAAGGGTAATTGCGGTACTAAGAGTACAGGGGAATATCCTTGTTAAGTTTTCCTCTTTCCTCTTATATTGTCACCACATGGGCAGCCCTGGTTGTATGGAACTACAAGACCCTATAAGGGGTTAAAACTCTTAGTTTCTGTGGCAGGAGAAACTAAGACAGACGAGCCCCAGGAGTCAGGGTGTGCAAACAGGGCTGGGACTAGGGTGAGGCGATGCAGGCCTATACGGAGACAATGTAAGCGGTCACTGGCTCTCAGGGTTGTGCAAGTACCAACTCTACACTTGTGCCACACTCAGAGAGAGTGTCTCCCAAAATTCTGTACCTTTGGTGTCTCACTCTTAAGAAAAAATTCTTGAACGCAGTCAGAACACTGACATCTTACATAAAAGGAAAAAAGTGACTAGAATATAAATGTTTTAAAGAATTTTATTTCTTTTTAGACAGACGGGAAGGGAGAGAAAGGAAGAGAGAACATTAGTGTGTGATTGCTTCTCGTGCACCCCCCACCGGGGACCTGGCCCACAACCCAGTCGTGTGCCCTGAGTGGGAATCAAACCGGTGACCCTTTGGTTCTCAGGCCAGCACTCAATCCACTGAGCCACACCAGCCAGAGCTGAATATGAATTTTTCATCAGGAATTTTTAAAGACAGAAGACAGTGGAAAATAACATCTTTAAAGTATTGAAAGAAAAGAACCAAGAATTCTGTATCCAGTGAAAATAAGCAGAGGGAAGTTTGGAGGGGATAATGGGGGTAAAGTGGAGAAGGGTTTTCAGGAACAACTACAAAGGACACCCAGACAAAACCAAGCGGCAGCGGATTCAGGGGAGGGAGGTGGGGATGGCTGGGCAGGGAGTGGTGGAGGGTAAATGCAGACAACTGTACTTGAACAACAATAAAATAATTAAAAAAATAAAAATATATAATAAGTAAATAAATAAATAAAGGTTTTAAACCTGGGGGCGGGGAGAAGCTATCCTTTAAAAATGAAAATGAAGTAAAGACATTTGAGATAAAGGAGACCTTATGAAGTTTCAGGTGAAAAATTCATCTCCAGCAAATCTGCTCTAAAGCCAATGCAATAAGTAGTTCTTCAGCTGGAAAGGAAATGACACCAAAGGGAAACCTGGAACTTCAGGAACGAAGCAAAAGCAATAGCAATGGTATAGATCTGGGTAAACATAATAGACTCTTTTCCTCCTAAGTTTTAAGAGCACAAAAAAATTAAACTAAAGTACAAATACAATTTAAAAAACTCAATGAGACCAAAAACTACTTCTTTGGAAAGATTAATGAAATGTATAATCGTTAAGACTGACTGACCAAGGAAAGAAAAGGTGAAGACACAATTTTCCAGTATCAGGAATGAAAGCAGTATATTACTACAGAGAGCATGCAGATTGAAATGATAATTATACCACAGACATTAAGTCCCTAAACCTAACAACATAAATAGAATAGTCCAAATTCCTTGAAAATACAAAATACCAAAACTCATTCAAGGGAATTAGATAACTGGAAAGGTCCTATGGTTACTAATGAAATTGAACTTGTGTGTTAAAATCTTATAACAAAAAAAATTCCTTTCTGATAGCTCACTGGCCAGTTCTACAAAGGACTTGTGGAATAAATTATATGAATCCTACACAAATCTCTTCCCTAAAATAAAAGAGGAAACAATATATACAAAATAGTTTAATGTCGCTAGCATCAACTTGATACCAAACCCAAAGACGTTACCAAAAAAAAAATCTGTGCATAAAAATAAGTTCAAAAACCCATGATAATAGAGTTGAAATATTATCAGATCAAATCTAGCAATATATAAAATGGATCATGATCAACTTTGATTTTTCCCAGAGATGTAGGTTGTTTCAACATTCAAAGTCAATCAATATAATTCATAATCATAATAGACTAAAGAAGAAAACCCACATGACCATTTCAATAGACATAGAAAAAAAGGCAATGAGAAAATTTATATCAATTAATAATTTAAAATAACTCTCAGCAACCATAAGGGTATGGAAAATTTCTTCACCTGATAAAAAAATTTACAAAAAAATGCTATAAGTAATTTCATACTTAATGGTGAAAGACTACTTTCCTCCTAAAATTGGGCCTAGGGCAAGGATGTATATTTTCACCACTCCTATTCAACACTGTGCTGAAAGACCTAATCTGTACATCGAGGCAATGAGAGGAAAAAAGGGCATATAGATTAAAAGGGAGAAATAAAACTCCCTCTGTTTGCAGATGATATAATTGTCTATATAGAAAATCTAAAGAAATGCATAAATAATCTCCTAGAAATAGTAAGTGAGTTTACCAAGGTGCCAGGATTCAAGGCCACTATACAAAAATCAATAGTAGTTTTATTTATTAGCAAGCAGTAATGGGATATCAAAATTAGAAACAGTACCATTTATAAAAATAATACCAAAAAATTAAATAGATAGGTATAAATCTAACAAATTGTGTGCTGGACAATGTGATAAAAAGTACAAAACACCGATGAGAAAAACTTAAAGAGCTCTAAAGAAGTGAAGAAATACCTGGCTGGCGTAGCTCAGTGGATTGAGCACGGGCTGGGAACCAAAGTGTCCCAGGTTCGATTCCCAGCTAGGGTACATTCCTGGGTTGCAGGCCATAACCCCCAGCAACCACACATTGATATTTCTGTTTCTCTCTCTCCCTCTCCCTCTCTCTCTCTCTCTCTCTCTCTCTCTCTCCCCCCTCCCTTCCCTCCCTAAAAATAAATAAATAAAATCTTAAAAAAAAAAAGAAAAGAAAAGAAGTGAAGAAATAGACCACCTCCATGGACTCATACTGCTGTCCAATCCGATCGACAGTGTCAGTGCAACGCAGTCAAAACCCCACAGCCTTGTGTGGATACTGACCAGCAGACTCTGACATTTATACAGGGAGGCAAAGGTATTAAAATAACCAAATAAATTCTGAAAAAGATAACTAGGTTAGAAGACTCACATTATGTATTGTCAAGCCTTAATGCAAAGCTACAGTAATTATGATGGTGCAATTCTGGTGGGAGAACAGCCACACGGATCAGCGGAACAGAATAGGGAGTTCACAGGTGGCCTGCTCATGCACAGAAAAATAAGTGGGACAACTAATCTGTTTCTCTCTCTTTCTCTCTTTACCTTTTTCTCTCTAAATTCAATTAAAAATCATGAAAATATAAGTCATAGATTAGGAGAAAATATTTCCAATTCACATATCTGGCAAAGAAATCCATAAAAACACTCAAAATTCAACAATAAGAAAATCAACAATGTAATTTAAAAGTGAGCATAAGATCTGAATAGACAGTGTCTATTCTACACTGAAGAGAAGATAAGTCTATGGCAAATAAGCATGTAAAAAAGTCATTGACATCATTAAAAATACAATGAGACACCACTATGCATCTATATGAATGGCTAAAATATAAAATGCTGACAAAAACAAAGTGCCGATGAGGAAGTAGAGCAACTGCAATTCTTACACATCACTGGCAGAAACATAGAACAGTTCGGCCACTTTGGAATAGCTGGGCAGTTTCTTATACTTCAATATGTACTTAATATGCTACCCTGTGATCTCAGTCCTTGGTATTTACCTAAGAAATGAAAAAACTTTCATCCCAATAAATTCAATTTTAAAAAAGAAATAGGAAACCTATGTTCATACAAAAATTTGTAAACAACTGTTTATGGCAGCTTTATTCATAATCACCAAAATCAAAATAACTGCGTGTCCTTCCACTTGTGAGTGGATAAGCAAATTGTGATGTAGCAACACAATGGAATGTTACTCAGCAATGTGAAAGAATGAACTAGCGATTCCCATGACAACATGGATCAATCTCAAGTGCATCCCGCTAAGAAAGAAAAAAAAACACCACACACAAAAGACTACATATTGTACGATTTCACTATATGACATTCTGCTCAGGCAACATTACAGGCACAGAAAACAGTGGTTGGAGCTGGGAGGATCTGACCGCAAAGGAGCAATGCAAGAGTATCTGGGGGTAATGGGACTGCTCTGTAGTACGCCTGTTGTGTGGGGTACCCCACTTTATTCATTTGTCAAAAATGCATAGAACTGCACACAACAAAGAATAAATTTTACTAAATTTTTTAATCACTTTGCATACACCTTGAACACACAGGAAAATGAGAAATGGACCACTGACACTTGACCTCTAGCACAACTAATTGGGAGACATGCCAAAACACCAAGTACCCTAGATCATTAAGATCATTATGAGAAAGTCAGCAACTGTATTTTTAAAGGCTTTCATAATGGCATATGCTGAATTAACAGCCAATGTTTTCATGCCTCTTTTCCACCTTTAACTAAAAAATTATGTGGTCTAATCAAATGCTAAGGCTCAGCGTGCCCAGAGCACATTACATATAACCCTCTTCGAATCACTGTGCTTCTGAATAAAACATTTGGAGGCACTTAATGGAAAGGTGGTAAGTGCATTGACTTTGTTATTATTACCATAATGATATCAGAATACAGATCGCTAAAAAGGTCTTGCCAAGATAATGAAGATTTCTTAATTACCCGAGTCTTTGTAGCAAGCTAACTTTATGTTAAACTCAATTTCCCCTTGTCATACTTAACACTTAATCTGAGAGAAACTCAAAGTGGAATCCTGGAATTGGAGAAATAAAAGAAACTACAGGCATCACAAAATCAGACAAAGCCATACATTTTAGAAGTGTGAAACACAATATCTCACCTTGAAGAATGAGGGAGACAGAATTGAGACCCTTACAATGAGTGATTGCAGATGGTTTTAGGCTAGAATATGAAGTTTAAAATATCTATATTTGCAATAGACATAAAAAAAAAGGAAATGACCCGGGCCTGATGGGCGTGGCTTATTTGGCGGAGTCCTGCAAAAAGAAAGCTTGATTCCATGTCAGGGCACATGCCTGGGCAATGGGCAGTCCCCAGTTGGGACACATGCAAGAGGCAGCCAGTGCATGCTTCTCTTGCACATCAATACTTCTTCCTTCCCCTCTCTCTAAAAATAAAAAAAAAATCCTTTTTAAAACATCAAAAAATGACATCAATAATCTTAAAATATATGAATCTAGCTCCACTTATTTCTTATGACTTTGCTTTTTAAGAATGCAGATTTTGTTGGAGGGTTTTATAATGATGGTATTTCTAGTTTTGTAGGTTGACTTGGGTGTCAGGGTGACATTTTCTGAAAACAAGCAAGGGAGATGACAAGCCCACCCCCTACCCTCCACCACAACACTATCGCTCACCCCCCTGCCCAGCGCCACCTTCGTCTGCACCAAGGAGAAGAAAGGAGGAGCCATTTTGCTGGGTTATAGGAAATGAAGCCACAGAAGGAGAATAGCAGGCAATCCAAGAGCACCTGAGAAGACAGCATAGATAACATCAACTTCAACACTTTCTTATCTCTCTAAAGGAAGAGTTAATATGTACCCCGAGGAGGGCACGGTCCAAAGTGACCCACTACAGGCACAGAATTTCCCTAAAACATTGTTATCTTCAGAACCCATGCAAACATGCGTGTGCTGTTCCATAACTTACTGCCACTTGTTTTAGCATACCGGTAAAATTTTCACCAAGCCAAAAATTACCTGTTTCTAGGAATTTCCCCAAAATGGCTAGATATGAGTCCTGTTCACCCATCAGCCGTTGTGTCACTCCCCCAAGCGGACATGATGTGGTCAACAGGGAGATGTGTGCTCCAAATGTAAATACGCACCGCGTGACCAGTACTTCCACCTTTGGGGGGAGACCCTGAAAAAATGTCTCACAATAATCGGGTGAAGCTGGAATTTTTCTTGACTGTGGAAGCACAGGCAGATCTGGCACCCATGTTCACACAAAAGGAGTCACAGGGAAATTGTACTTTATTCTGCCATGTTTAATCTTTTCCTCTGCTAAGGGAGTCCTTCTTCAGTTAATAGAGACTGGTCACCCTGAAGGAATTGGGACAATATTAATAGTCACTCCTTAACATTGTAAATTACTTTTCCCAGAACAGGGGACTGTGAGAACCCAAGAATTTTGGCAGCTTAGAAATGGCCCCGAATGTCAACATATCTCAAAGTCGCACCCATACATTTCAGGAAATAGAGGGGGGCCATTAAAATAGGTTAGTACTTTCCTTCTTAGAGAGAAAGAGAAATAACATCTAAGAACCTACCATGCAGAAAGCACCTGTGCTTGGAACTTTGTACTCAATACCTCCTTTATTCTGTTAGATCTGTGTGTGTTTGTGTCAACACATTTTCTAGGTAAAGAAACTGAACCTGGGGTGAAAGTCAACACAGAAAGGCAAGGTTTGAACACCCTGTTCTCCCTTATAGCAGAACTTATGTATCTATTACACCATGCTTTCTCCCCGATCCTTCCGCAAGATCACATTTGCTATCACTGGGCAGATGAAATAATAAACTTTCGAGCTGTATCAGATTCTTTGCCTTCAGAACTAGCTTCAAAATTGAGAGATCATTTTAAAGCTGATCATTATGGTCATCTTCCTTACATTCTTGAAAGAAATCCGCTTGGCATTAGCTAAAGATACACATACCACATAACCAGTAATTCCACTTTGGGGTATATACTGTAGAAAAATGCACACAAATGTTCACTGAAATTCCTGTTTAACAATGTGAGTAACACCATTGTTTGTCATAGCCCCAAACTGGAGACAACTCAGTGAGAGATACATAAATCACAACAACTCCTACAACTCCATTCACACAATGGCATGTATGCATAAACAAAAATAAATTGATTAGACACACAAGATGAATTCATCTTTCAAATAGTCTTGAGCCAAGGAAGCAAGACATAAAAGAATTCTTCCAGTTCTATTTACATTATATAAAGCTCAAAAACATGCAAAACTAAACTATATTATCAGAAACGCTTGCATAAATGGTAAAACAATTTCTAAAACACAAGGAATTAATTACCATAGAATTAATTACAGGAACTACTCTAAAGGGAGAGAATTAAGTCTGATGCAGGAGCACCTCTGAGTGCTGGAAACAGCATGTTCCTTGACTGGCATTGTAATTTCAAAGTATTCACTCTGTAATTATTATGCACTTTGCCATGTAAGTGTTTAATTTTAAAATTGTAAAATTTTACAATGGAAGTGTTTTTACAATGGAAGTTAAATGGAAGTATTTACAAAATTAAACACTAAAAAATTAAAACTCTTGGGAGACCATTTCACTCTACTTCATTGTCAGGTGCTGAGAAGGCTGAAGTTGCAGATGAGAATAAGGGGCAGAAATGGGAACAATCAAGTAAAGCAGTTCCCAAAATTGTCCAAGTGAGAAAACAAATATAAATGTAAGAATATGTAAGAATTTATGGCTATTGAGTGCCAGTTATGTGATATGACCCAACTGCGTGCGCGTGCGCGCGCGTGCACACACACACACACACACACACACAGAGTTAAGATCAATACAAGCAACATATCGACCTTCTTTACCCAAAACAACGTCATTGTCAAGGTGATTGTATGTTATGGACATTTACACGCAAAGCCCTGTCAGAGGTTAAGTTTTCATCTGTGTTCAAAGAAGGTGAGGAACATGGCTTGATCATGACTATGGGGAGGTATGTGCCACATAAGCAGGAGGGGTTAGCAAGCATTAGCCAAAGAAGATTGGGTATGAAAGACCGACTTGGCTGCAGTAGAGTAACTACGGTACAAAAAAATCAAGTGATATTTGCAATATGCATGCACATAACAGAATGCATAAGGAAGTCTTGAAAAATCAGTAAGGAAAATAGACATTCCTTATTTAAAAATGCACAAAAGATTGGTATATGTATTTCATTTTTTCAAAAAGGATATCAAATAGCCAATAACATGCAAAAGTGCTCACCTTAACTAATTAGCAAAAAATGCTAAATGAAACCAAAATGTAGTACACACCCACCGAATTGACTAAAATGGAAAAAAAATCAATTATTCCAAATACTGGCAACGATATGGAACAATGGTAAGCATGTAAGTTGGAATAACCTTGGAAAATGTTTAGTAATATCTAGCCCTGGCTAGTGTAGCTCAGTGGATTGATCATGGGCTGAGAACCAAAGTGTCTCAGGTTCAATTCCCAGTCAGGGTACATGCCTGGGTTGCAGGCCATGACCCCCAGCAACCACACATTGATGTTTCTCTCTCTCTCTCTTTCTCCCTCCCTTCCCTCTCTAAAAATAAATAAATAAAATCTTTAAAAAAAAGAAAATGTTTAGTAATATGTTTAGTAAATGTTTAGTAACATATGATATATAGACAGACACACATACCTATCCTACGATCCTGCAACCCTACTCCTGGAGAGCTCCTTAACAGAGGTGAGTGCTACTATGTTCATCAAAGACTAGTGAGTGCAAGAATGTCCACAGTAGTTTTAATGATAGCAGCCAAAAACTTGGAATGACCCAAATGTCCACACACAGTACAATGAGTAAATAAACATGAAATGGTCATATAATAAAATACTAAATAGCAATAAAAAAAAACAAGCTACTGATATACAGAACCAGGTAGATGAATCTCACAGGTAAAATGTTAAATGGAAGCCAGACACTAGAGATGACCTGTTTTATGATTCCATTTCTTTAGCGTTTAAACATAGGCCAAAAAAAATTGTCTATGACAGAGTTAGAATTGTGGTTAGCCTTGATGGAAGGAATACCACTAGGGGCGTCTGAGGGCTTGGGGGGCAGGGGGGATGGATCCTTCTGGGACCCTGAAACATGTTCCAAGCCTTGATCTAGGTAGAAGTTACATGTGTTTGTACATATTATAGAGACCAAAATTAAAGGTATCAAGCATGGTAATTAAAGAAGTATACACAAACAAAGAATAAATTATTTCCTTTCCCATAAAGAAGAAATGTCCCTGACCCAAAATTTTTATATTGATCATAAGATTATTAAAATATGACAAATAGAGTTTTTTAAGTCATATACATTTTCACATAAAATATGAGCTGTTTCATTTATCTATATTCCCTTACATATACACAGTTATATAAGGCATTGTTTTGAACAGAAATCCTCTGTAGAAAGCAGTCAGGATTTGGAATGAGAGAAAATGATTAGAAAGGCTGATGGGCATGCATTATCTAATCTCTCTAAATCTTCATTTGCTCACTTACAAAAGGGAAGGAAAATATTACCTAACCTCACAGAATTGTTATGAGAATTAAAGTAGATGAAGCATTTTTATAAGCATTGATGAAAGGCTTTGTAATTTACATTAACATAGGTGATCACAGTGTGGATACAATTCCTCACTCTGCTATTTTCATTTTCTCTGTAATTAGCATTTCCACAGTAACATGTAATTTTCGTAGTGACCTACCTACTTTCCATTCCCACTTTGTTTCACCAACAAAAACTCAATTTTATGTGAAGTTGGCAAATGTGCCCAGCCTAGTGATAAATTATGATTGATCTGAACCTATCATGACAAACCTGTTCCCATCTTTCCCAGCCTTCCTTGCAGCAGGAGGTAAGGCCATACAACTCAGTTCTGACAATGAAACCTAAGGGAAAATTCACTGGCAGAAGAAGGGGTGTTTCTGAGGCGGCATTCATTTTCCTGACAAAAAGCAATAGACTCTGCATGCCCTCCCTCATCCCCTTTCTTCCTGCCTTAAACCCAGATGTACTACTTAGGGCGTTGGAAGCCATTTTGTGTGCGTGAGAGGCAGGCCTAAGAACTTCAGAGACATCAGTCATGAGATGACCAAGTCCCTGCTACAACTCCAGGCATCACCAACCTCTGGACCTTTGATGGTAAGAGCATAAAAAACTCAAGTTTCTAGAAGCCATTGTTAGAATTTCTGTTTTTGCGGTTGAAAACTTTCCAAACTAATATTTTTCATGCCTTTGAAAAAAATTGATCAATTTGATATAATTAAATCAGTCATTTACCTTTTGCCAGAAATTTAGATTGTCTAGTTCAACAAATATTCACAGATGGTATCCTGTGCTCTGTTATTAAATAAATAAGATACATTCCTCCCCATTAAAAGAATTGACAGTTTGCACTATTAAAAAAATCCAAACTTGATTGAAGGAGACTCAACTTGGGGTGGTGAACACAAAATACAATATACAGACGATGTATTGTAGAATTGTACACCTGAAACCTATATAGTTTTATTAACCAATGTTATCCCAATAAATTTAATTTGGTTAATTTTAAAAATTAAATTTAAAAATCCAAGCTGAAAACCACTATGCATATATTTTTTCATTGCAGTTATTTCCATAAGAAATAATTCTCTCTGTCACCCACTACGCTCCCACTAACTGTTTGGTTCTTGGACCATACCAAGCCCACCCCCACTTAGTCAACTGTTGCTAGAACTCCTTTCTCCCAGAATGTTCTCCCCCAAAATCAGCGTCTAGCTGGATCTTTCCTGTCATTGAAATCTCAACTGAAATGCCACTTCCTTAGAGTGGTCTTTCTCCCCAGCCACGTCAAAGCAGTCATCCATCATAGCATCCTATTTTCATTCTCAGCACAGCACTTATCCTGACGTGACGTTTTTCTTGCTTGTTGATTTATTTCTTTATTCACTGTCTGCCCCCCTACCCCTACCTTACTGCCAGAAAGCAGCCCCGAATAAGAACCTCTTTTGTTTTGATGACCTCTGTGTCCCCAGTACCTAGAATAAGAATTGGCAAACCACCACCTTCAGCCAAATCCAACAGTTGCCTACTTTACAAATAAAGTTTTATTAGAACACGGCCATCCACATTTGTTTACATAATCATCTATGGCTCCTTTTGTGCTTCAAGGACCGAGTAGAGTGGTTGGGACAGAAACCAGATAGCCCACAAAGCCCAAAATATTTGCTGTCTAGGTTTTACAGGAGAAGAAAAACTTGCTGATCCTCAATATAGAAGAATGTCTAACACCAAGTAGGTACTTAATAAATTTCCAAGAAGCATTAATATGTTGCCTCAAAGACTAGAAAAACACTTTTGGTTTTCTCATTCTGTAGATACATTTGTTCCTAGTGACAAATCTAGTCCCATTTCCGCAGGATGGCTCTTTATTGGAAGTACTTCATAAACCATAATTTCACACCAAACTCCCAAAAGGAACAACGCCTCATCTTAGAACAGAGTATTCCAATTTAGTTCAATATACTCCTAATTATAGGGGCATCTCGCTGGCAGAACCTAATGTCTTTTCCAGGTTAACAGGATAAATCAGGTTACACCTGCATTTCTTCCCTTTAGGTCTGCATTTGCCAACCCCAATTACACTAATGACCAGTGAGCTAAAGTTTCTATCACAGCCAGTTAAAACTGCGTTACATATGAAATCAACATACCCGACTTTCCAAAATGTGGAGCACCTTTTACATCAAACATTTTTCATACATTTCTTTAGTCACTGAAATAAAACTGCTTTTAGCCTAAGTGAGGGAACCAAGCACCATGACCATGAAGCATCATGTTTTTGTTTTCCAGGAATAGAACTTGTAATAAGTTTTGACACTAAATAATAAAAGTTATTATTTACCCAGAGGAATGATTTGTGGAATCCACTTCCAGTGGTTTTCCTGCGGCTGAGACCTGAGAACTATCAGATGTACGCAGGGCGGGTGTAGCTGAATTGTATCTTTGGCAGGTCGGAGGGGTGGGCAGGGTTGAGAAGAAGATGGTATGAGAAGTCATGCTGTGAGCCCACTAACTGCTCCTCTTCAACCACCTCAAGACCTCTGCAAAAATCCCTGAAATTGTATCTCAGGTTTCAGGGTGTCTTCCCTTTCAGATCTAACAGTTATGTCCCAAGCCTGCCTGTTCTGCATTTCTCTTTCAGAACCTGCCTCATTGGCATCAACCTGATCTATGCCTCTCCCAAGTTGCCTCAGACAGAGATTCTGTTTGGTCTCTGAACTTCATTCCTAGACCTTATCACTGGGTGCATTTTAATTCCACGGTCTAAGGCCCTCAAACTAGAGTCACCCCATCCCCACATTAAGCCAGGTTCCCAGATGCCCAGTTGGTGGGATTTGGCAAGGGAATTACAATGGGCAGACAGATGTAAGTACGTGGGAAGTTTACCTAGTCTCAGAGAATAGTTTCATGTCCTGCAGAAGCCCAATGCCCCGTGTGGTAGAAGTAATACACTCATCCTCCTCTTTGCAGAAGTGTGAACGAACTCAATAGGGAAAACTAACCAGTGGTTCAGTTCAACCCCTGCTCTTTATGCCCACCTAAGCCAAGCACCACTCCTGGACCCGTGATGACAAGTTCCAGGTACTTCACCTGCATTTCTAACAATCATTTTTTCTATTTCTGGCTATGTTTCTCCTACATTCCATTTTTATGCCCAGATTCTGACCCTTACTTTCTCCCATTTTCAGCTCTACTTCTGCCCTTTGGAACTGTGGACTTCTGGGGCATCCCTAGCCCCACCCTTGGGGCTTTTGTTCAGAACAATGGTTTTGATCCATTTCTCTGGTTCCTGATATTCCGGATCATCTTAAGCAGCTCTATCACAAAAACGTTGGCCTCCAGGACCAGAAACACGGGCACTATTTCACCAATACTCTGCATAAAATCAACACAGACCCTGTCAAGGCAAAGGTCAGAAGTCAGAGCTGTTACAACATGCTCCATGGAAGAACTTAAGCAGAAGCTTCGGACTCCTGGGGATTCTGGGAGACGGATGCTTGCTAGGATCGCTGCCAAGCTTTACCAAAACTTATAAGCCTCTGCTAATAATCTTAAGATTTTAAAACTAAGTTATTTAATAAGCTTTATTATATTAACATACTCCCTGTACTAAAGCTCTTCTCTGGGGGTAAAAGTAAAATTTCAGTGATGCTGGTGATATTATGCATAAACAGATATTCTTAAGAAAGGAAAATGATGAAGGAGGAAATGAAAAAGGTTAAAAAAGAACAAAAAAAAGAAGAGCAGTAAGAAAGGAGAAAAAAGTGAGAAAAAGAGAAAGAAGAATCAAAAGATAAAAGCTCAAATCTTTGTTTAGTTGCCACGCATGTGTTTTCTAATGAATTCCCCTTGCTAGTATTTGCTAAACAAGTCCACACAGGTTCATCCGGTGCCCAAATGAGCAGGAAGGTCTAGTATTTGCGCCCATTTGCCTGTTCAGTGATAAATGATGTCTGTGATTATGACCCTGGCACACAGAAAGAAAGATCTGAGGAGCTAAAGAAACTATCAAAAATAGATTAAATCACATTGAATGATTTGGGAGTTAAACTGCTGTTATTGGAAATGAGTGACCAATCAGAAGGTATTCATATGATAACAGCTTTTACTTGCAGAATATCTAAATGGCCTGAGCCAGTATTCACTGAGTTTTATCTGAAAGAACATCAGTTAGACAGCCTTTTTGCAGATGAATCTGTTATAAATACTGCACTCATGAAAACTAAAATGTGAAAAATAAACTAATGAATAAATCTAGACAAGATATTCTTACTATGAAAGGATCCTCTAATTTCAACGAATGCACTTAAAATTGTCCTGAATTGGAACACATTTTCAGGAGCATTCTAAATGTATAAAGTCACAAGAAAATCTGTCCCGTGTAATAGTCAAAAGGAAAAATATTGAAACAATGGAGTTTCTTAGTGATTCCTTTCAGCCTGGAATGTGCTGTGTTTCAAGAAATGCCATATTAAACTTCGAACTCTCAAAGTGTAACTAAATCAATTAGTTGAAAAGATCACTGTCTTAAGAGGACTCGGGGTTTGTTTTCTTTTTTTAATTGATACTGCATAAATGCAGTAAGTCTGAAACTATCATCTTTGATGACAGGTCTTTTCAACATTCCCATCATTTCCATTTGGTATGTCCACATATTAGCATTTTTCCTTTGTATTTTCTGCAGCTACTTCAAATAGATACTTATTTCAAATCCCTAGACCCAGTCATTTGAAAATGACATAACAGTTGGTATAATCTTAGGTCATCTGGTTTTCCCACAGTAGATTACTGCACGGCTCACCCTACGAGACGCTTTAAATCTAAGATAGGAATCCTGTTATCAAATATATTTAGGAAAGGCCATTGTTTTATCAGTACTTCTAAAGTTTAATAGTAAAGGCAACTGTTGAATTTGTTTAGCTATTTCCCAAATATATCTTGCCTTGAATTTTATTTTAACTATTAACATTGTGTAGGTCACATTTGGGACTAATCATCTATTTTAGCTGGGTCAAGTTCAAACATTTCATTATCCAAGTGTGTAACGTGAATGTGTAAAGCAGTCTGGTGCCAGACAAGAGGGAGTAATGTGGGCTGTAGAACGACATTCTTGCTCTCCTAAAAGCATTCAAGTTCAAAGTACTAAAACCAACTGCTAGGCTGAGAGATGGAAAGAGAGAGAAACGGCCAGACAGATTTGCTGATCAAACAAAACATCTTTGTGGAGAATATTCAGCTCTCGGGCCACCAGTTTTCAATTCCTGATCTCAACCACCCTTTAACGAACAAGTGAGAGCAAGAGTCTCAGAAGACAGAACTTACTCCACCCTAGGACAGGAGGTACTTTTTTAAAACCTGGGAATGATATGGGGGCTCATGTCATTGCTGAGTACCTATTACATAGGCATCTCATTGTGCACTTTTCATCATCAAAACTATCCCCACCGGCACTAGCCCCAAAGTGTTACTAGCTCCTATTGTAGAGATAAGAAAACTGAGGCTCAGAAGATTGTTAGATTTGCCCAGAGTTTAACCTCAGATCTGTCTGCCCCTAAGCCCGTACTATTCCCATTGGTACATATTATCCTTCCACCCCGGCAGGAGGACAGGGCTGTGGCATTTCATGTGACCAGAAAAACACACGTGGGTGAGTACCAGAATCTTTCCACTGCTGTGCTGTGTTGGGAACCGCCCTGACTGGTATCAGAAGCTGAAACCCCCACCTAGGCTAAGGCTAAGGGAACGCCCTTGGAACTGTAAGCCAGCAAGGAGACAAAAGCTTATCTTCCTGGCAGGAATGCTGCTTCTGCTGCTTTATTCATAACTGAACCCCCAAAAAGCTTGGTCGGGTTAGCCAAAGACGGGTAAGATTCCCCACGGGGGAACGACCTAAGACAGGCACGATCACTTTGGGAGGCCCCCCCCAAAAGAAGGACTTGGGGGGGGGGCTGCAGCAAAAGGGGGGTGATGGACCCTCGCTCCTCGGCTTTGACATAGCCTGAGTTCTCAGCGTCTGGGAAAAAACCTCCTTGTCTCCCAGTTGCCTTAGTTCCCTTGCTCCACCTAAGCCTGAAACAATGACAGGGTGGTGCAGCTCTGTACTGAGAAGTGCAGATTCCCCAAGGTGATCAGGCCTAAGAAAGAACATGTAAATTACTGTGAAACCTTCTTTGTTTAGAATGCTCTCAGTTGAATGAGAAGGGTCTTAGGAGGAAGTTATTTTGTTCCTCAGTCTTACAGCTCTTTGACCCCCAACTCAATAGACCAGCAGAGTTCTTTGTTTTCTATGGCTCCTTACTTCCCCCTAATGAGTACTGTACTTTACCTGAATTATTATGCAAAATGAGCCCAATAAAAGCAGGTATGGACGGTAAATCGGTGTGCTCCCCACTGGGGGGGGGTGGCCATTTCTTCCCTACTTCCCCACAGAAACCAGTTTGTCTCTGTGCATGTGTGTTTTTTCTTGCCTGTTTATCGTCGAGCCATCCGCAGCGTTCCGTGGTCACTGCTGGCCGGTGACCCACGCGCAACAGTGCTGAACCTGACCGAGTTAAGTTCCCATGTATTTTCCAGAAGGAATCAACTCACAGGAACTAAAATCTAGAAGTGAGGTCGTACTTGCAGTGACGTGGGGACTGCCATTGTCAAACCCTGTGAACTGAGGTCTATTTATATTGTTCATACGATCTCCTGTCACCACAACAACCCTTCAAAATAGGTATCAAAAATGCACGTTTAGATTAAAAGTACAAGTGAGCCTGAGAAAGGTCAGGTAAACTTTTCAAGTGACTCAGCTTTTCATAGCTGGGATCCGACTGTGCTCCTCCTCCTCCTCCTTACAGCAAGTTGCCTCTCATGTTTCCAACCTGTGGCTTCAGATTAGAAAAGCAAATATTTTATCCCTTCACTAGGACATGCCAACAGTAAAAACCATCCCTTTCATTGAAATAATCCCTGGCAGTTTAAATATTGCTTTAAAACATGTCATCTCATTTAATCCTACTAATGATTTATACGTAGAAAAGGCAGATTTCAAATCCCCCACATTACGGGGGGTGGAGGCGGGGGGAGAATCTCAGACTCGGTGATGAGACCTGTGTAAGGCAGAGCCAGACACAAACCCAGGTGGTCTGACTTTACTGATTCCAAAAACGCTGCACGGAAGAACACACAGAGGTATGTGACTTCGGTTCCCATCTTGCATCTGAACGGAAGACCAGGACAACCACAAATCTTGGGGCAGAGAGGGCACAGTGGCAGCTCTACCCATCATTATGACTGAGAAAAAGTCACCCAATCCCCATGGACTTCAGATGCTCCATGTGTAAGAATTATCCTTCTGAATGCAACATTCCTTTACCACTCAGCCACCAGTTCACTTGTTTTGGCCTCTGTTTCAAGGCCTCTGTATAAGTATTTACTTTGCTACCAACTGAGACATTATAGGACTATAATAAACTTTTATGGGCTTCTAAAATCTCCTGATTATTGATACAGAAGACAACTTGGATACATTTCAAGGGCATTATGCTGAGCAGGGGAGTGAGGGGAGCCCATTTTGAAAGCTTACATACTACATGATTCTATTTCTATAACACTCTCAGCGTGACAAACCTGTAAGAATGGGAAAGAGATTCGTGTCTTCCCCGAGTTAGGAATGGGAGGTGGGGGAGCGGGGAGTGGAGGGGAGGTGGGGTAACAATGAATATGATATAACGGGGTGGCATGAGGACTTTTCGAGGTGATGGAGCAGCTTTGAATCCTGCTTGTTGTAATGGTAACAGAATCTGCATACAATTGCACTGAACTACATGTACACACACAAATGAGCACACGGGGACAGGTTAACCCTGAATAAATTCTGTGGATTGCCAGTTTCGGGGGGTTGATGTTGTACTATATAGTTTGTAAGATGTTCCTACTGAAGAAACTGTATGAAGGCACACAGAACCCCTCTGTATTATTTTTATAATTTCCTGTAAATGTATAATCATTTCAACATTCAAAAAATAAAAATAAATTTCCTGATTTTAATGGGGGACTTTGCTGAATCACCAGTGTCTATGACCTCACCAGACAGTCATGCCTTGGGCAAGTCCACTCTACCGTCCCCAAAAGTCCCCTTCCCTCCAGAAGTGTCAAGTGCTCTGTGGGCTGCTGTCAAATGTATCCCAGATCTCACTAGGCCGCTTCTCTTTTTAAAACCCATCCAGAGAATAAAGTTCAAATTCCTCATCTAATATGACATGCAGGCTCATTGTAATCTGAATCCTGCTTACTTTTCCAACCTTATTATATGCCCTTCCCTCCCTTTTTCCCTGGAAAAGGAAAAAGCAATGTGGGTTTTTTTTTTTTCATGTTTGTGGTTCTAATGATGCCCTCTCTTCCTTCTCCCTGGAATGCCTCTCTCCATGGTATTCAGCTGTCAGCCCTCAGCAGCCCAGCAGGATTGCTGGCAGCTGGGGGTAGGAGGATCTCAGGAGATCTCTTGCCTCCCTCTGTTGACTCGTAGTGTTTTTTGAAACAGCCCAGCTCTGCTCCCAACAGGCCTTGCGGCTAAGGAGCAGCATATGGCAAATCAAAAGCTCGGCTCATCAACAGACCCATTGAAGATGCCTCACAGCCTCTCTTCCCAGCCAGGATTCTTAAGCCTTCGCCAACTATTAAATTCACTCACCAATTTTTTACAGCTATCCTTCTGCGAGTCCAGAAGCCAAGCCTAACCTGAATTATCCCCAGAAGAGAAGCATGATGATTTTTCTCTCCCACCATTTCAGGTGTTTACTACCCACCAAGGTTTCACAATCGACATTAGATCACAGCAATGACAAAAGGTAGCTCTAAGACTGGGATATTGAAATAATAAATCAGCTAGACTTTGCCTATATGGGTTACCTCTGAGAGGCTGAGAACAAACAGCTTAATTTGCATCACACAACTCCAGGGCTTCATGAACATCCATTTCAGAGTAGAAACTAATACAATACAGCTTCAACTTAACCCAACATATAAGCAAGTAGGGAAACGACAAGCGGGGAAAGCTCAGTGGCATCCTGGAACTCGGGACTACAGAGCCAATCCAGTCACGTTGGTGCGCTCATCCTGAGGATTTCCCATGGTGTTTGGTTCTTTCTGCCCCTGGCGACTGATGCCATTGAAAGGTGGTAGCCCCCCTGAAGGAGGCACAGTTCAGACAAAGTTATTCTGAAAGATTAACGGAGTGAAAGTATAGTATTTGTGAGGTCAATTTTGCCCCACAGAGTACACATATTTATCTAACCCTGATCTGATTTTTAACTCAGAGGAGCCTTCTGATTAACCTTATCTCTAAAATCTCACCGTAAAGACACCAAAGCAATGCATATGGATAAGATCAAGAATTGTCAATCCTTTTAAATAATTCAGCAGCACATTAATCTTCGTGAACTTTGAGGGACTGAGTTAATGTCAGCTTTGCATTGTTTTTCTAGGACCACAGAGTATTCAGGACACGTTTCTCACCTCGGGTAAAAAACGACAGAGGTTTGGTTAAGATGGCAACATGAACTTGAACTCACCTTTCCCCGAGGGCACACTGAATCTAAAGCTACATATGGAATAATTTCTTCTTAAATTAATCAAAGTAAAATAAAAACTAGCTGAGCAATGACTACATATTGGGCAAAAGTGAGGGGAAATCACATCCAAGTGGGTAAGAGAGGCCGAGACACAAAACTCCCCATAAACCTCACCTACAAGGAAACGAGACCACTCACCATTCAAGAGAACTCAAAACCCAAAGTTTCTCCCACAGGGGAGCAATGGGTTTGGACCCCACATCAGGAACCCCAACTTCTAAGATCTGTACCTGAGAGACTAGCCCCCAAAACATCTAGCTTTGAAAGCCAAAGGTGCTTGCTTCCACGAGGCCCCCGTAGAGGAAGGAAACTGAGAAAAAGCGACCCGAGAAAAAGGGCTTGGACTCACCCGCCCCAGGAGGCAATGCAGAGGGCACAGTAGAGAGGACGCAGCACACAGTCTGCGGGTGCAAAAGCTCCAGGACTTCCTGTGAAAGAAGGCTGATGCACTTATCTGGAAGCGTCGTGAGGGCCAGGCATCTGATGTCACGCGCAGCTGGAGTCCTGTTGATAGACCCCTGGTGGCACTGGCTGGCTGACGCCCACTCCCAGCTCTCTCTCGTCCTCGCTCCAGCTGAAACTTACACTGGCCCCTGGAGCCCGACTTTTGTCTGCAGCCAGGGGAGCATGTCTAAGTCCTGCAGCTCTGGCGGCCCATGTGGTTTACACTGCGGGTCCCACAGGACTGGACCCAATGGAGGACAAGTTCTTAACCAGCTCCACGTCCGGGGCACAACAAGAGGCAGCAGGCCGAGGAGGCCAGTCTTTCTGGAAAAGAGCTCCATGGACACAAGCTCTGAAAATTTCAGGTGTGGAAATTAAGCTGGGACACAAATACTCCAAAGCCTTTGGAGCTGACCGCACGTGAGCGCTCTGTGGGAATAGGGCCTTGTTCTGATGCTCCATTTCTCCTCAACCTCTTTTCCCACCAGGTAAGTAATAACTCCAGAGCCTTGCCCCTGCCACTCAAAAGAACAGAGTAAGATACAGTTATTGAAACAGAGCATCGAACCCAGTGGGTAGAATGATTCCTTCTCTCCAGCCCACCCAGAACTATTTCAGCCAGTCCCAGACAGTGAAAGCTACTCGAAGAAACGTCAAAGCAGTGTAGAATCTGCCGAGAGGTTATTTGGCCAATTTGATGATCTAAGTTAAGGTATGCATTAATATAGTCTATCTACCCAGATCAAAATACCAGGTACTGCAGAATCTGCTTAGAAATACAGGAGCATAGAGCTCTTGGTGATTTTCTAGCCCAACACACTGACAAATATTTTAAACTCTACATGCCCTAACTTTATAATCCATGGACTTCTGCCACATGTATGTAGAATTCAACCTCTACCTAATTAAGAAGTGTTAAAGCCACCTATTACCGAGGACTGACATACCTTGTTTCATTACTCTTCCTTTACTGTGCTTCACAGATGTTGCATTTTTTTTTTTCAAAACTGAAGGCAAGACTCTTGGCCAGCAAAAAGGGGACAACTTGCTTTATTGTGGTACTCACTTTATTACAGTGGTGTGGAACTAAACCCACAATTTCTCCAAGGTGTGCCTGTGTCTGAGTAACCACTTGAAATTGAAGAGGATTTCTAAAGAAAGCATTTTCAAATCCTTGCAAAACAGTTTCACCTAATTAATGGCTCAGGTATATATCCCTTGGCAATAAGTTCAAAGTACAATAAGCCATGGTTTTTAGAAGAGCAGCCCCCTGCTCATTTTCTTTCTGCAGAATTGGCAGGTTGTAGGTACCCCATTGAGTATTTGTACCCTCAAATTTTCCTGATGGAGAATATTAATAACAATTCATGGCTTTTTAGGAGTAAGAATTGAGCTATCTTCAACTTTGTTCAAACACCCTCGTTAGAGGTAGGGCTGGTCCACCTGAGGAGCAACGACTCAGTGATGGGGGTGCTCCAAAAACCCAAAGCTAGAGGGTGGCAACCTATCCAAGGCAACATGAAAAGGAGCAGAAATATGCACACCAAAATCTATTGAAAATAGTTAAAAGTAAGATGCAGGGGGGAAAAGGGAGATTTCATAAAAAGGAAAATCCACTGAGATTTGAGGGAAGGAATAAAAACGTTGAGGTCAGAAAGGGGTGAGATCAGACAAAGATTACGCCAGGAGCAAGCAAAGAAGATCCAAAGTGCTAACTGAAAAGACCATTCGGGCTGTCTGTGGCGTGCTTTTACAGTCGTACAGGTAGGAAGGACGTAACCAGAAGGTTTAACAAGTCAGAAGTTTGCTGCGGGAGCTTTTAATCACACAGACGGAAACAGTGTGTGGGTCAGTTGCCTCAAAATAGGTCATGGACTCCGGATGATTCTTCGAAGCCTTTGTCAAAATCACCCCTGTGAAAAATAGATCACACAGAAATGGGCCCTTGGGGCTATCAATTTGGAACCCAAACAATGATTTGACATTTCAAAAGACTGTGTTCTAAACTCCCTACTTTAAAATTTATACTTAGGGTAAAATGCAAGTCTGTTTCCTTAATTTTCCTATCATAATGTCAACTCTTCCACCCGTGTGGCTCCCACTACAGTATGTGGTTCTCCCTCCGGCAATAAATCAAAATATTTGCACTATGAAAGGAGGCACTGATCTCCCCATCGTGTTGTCTTCTACCTCTCTGATCTCCAAACTCTCACTGAGACAACTGATATTTTAGAAGGGGTTGCTAAATATGCATTTCCCATAATCCTCCAAGCTTTATCTCTGAATCAAGTCAAATAGCCAGAAAAGCTACGTGCAAGAATTAGTACATTAGTACCCTAAAGAAATGCCTTAACAGACCAGTTTATTGACATCATGTCTTCCCATTGAGAGGGTCAAAAATTTGTCATCTCTTGCAAAATTGCTATTGAAAAAACTATCTAGTATATTGTTTAATGCCTACTAAATGAATCATATCAAAGTTAAATCCAGTACAAGAAAAGGATTATATCCCTTGTAAACATAAACTTTATTAGAAAGTTGTGGCATTGAGGTTTTTCCCCAAGACATCCAGGAAACCCAAAACTAACATTTTTGTACCTTCTCCACTATTAATGTTGTATTCTTCTACTCTATTTTTATTGCAGGCCTTCTCATTTTTGTAAAGAGGGAGCACATACATTAATAGGTATAGGAAGTAAATGTCACAATATTAAAAGTGGAGGAATGCCCTGGCTGGCGTAGCTCAGCGGATTAAGCATGGGATGTGAACCAAAGTGTCGCAGGTTCGATTCCCAGTCAGGGCACATGCCTGGGTTGCAGGCCATGACCCCCAGCAACCGCACATTGATGTTTCTCTCCCTCTCTCTATCTCCCTCCCTTCCCTCTCTAAAAATAAATAAATAAAATCTTTTTTAAAAAGGTGGAGGAATAATTATAGTTTCACTATTAGTTTAATTTTCTACGCAGGTACAACTTATGTTTAACTTCACCTATTCATTTCTACGTTTAGGGACGTTCCCTATGGCAGAAACAATGCTGTGCATTTACCAGTTTCCACTTCATTTTCCTCTTCCTGGACATCCAGGAAGAATACACTTCTTGCCCCACTGGCAGTTAAGTTAGCGCTCTATCTGTGGGACCTGGCCACTGAAATTTAGGTGGAACAAATGTACGTCGCTCTAAGCATAACACTTAAAAGCATTCCATGTTATCTTCTTGCACTCTCTTGCCTTGATTTACCAGATCCAGAAGCCATAATAAGAAAGCAACATCGTAAGAGGCTGCAGCCTTCATCAGCCTGGGTCCCTGACTGACAGTGGAAGTAGAGGCCCACTACACTTCCATGGGAACGCCTAGTAGGACTGTTGCACTTGTTAATGGGTCATTTTCGTAATTAATTTTAAAATTAATTGATACCAATTGGTAAATTGTTGGTATTGATGAGTAATTGGTAATTAATTGATAAATAAGTTAATTGATAAATAAGCAACTGAGATTTCAGAGTTAATTTTTTTTAACCACAGAGTAGCCTCTTCTCTCTAAGGACCCATCAGTCCAAGTTCACTGCCATTTCCTCTCTGGGGTCTTGCCAACTCTCTGAGATTCTCTTCTAGGAAGCAGCACACGGAGTTCAGATGTACCTGTCATTTTTTCGTTGCACTCTCCCACACAATTAGCCCGAGAGTGCAGGTCAAGGCGCCAATAGCCCCACACCCTGCCTTTTCAGGGATTTAGAATATCTAAGCCCGCATTGCATTGTTTCTCCTCCGACTTGTTTCCACCTCTCAACCCGCGGCAACCTATGGAATTCCTGAGGGGTCTCCTGGCGTGATTCCCAGCTCTGACTCATTTTCTCTTCTCCTAACTCTATTGTTCATCTTTGGAGTACTCTCGAAGACAATGCTGATCTTTTGAAAAACTTCAGAAGTTCTCTTAGCTTTCTTTTGCATTCCCCGTAACTGGAGGCAATGAATGCCACCATCCTAGCAGTCCAAATAGGAACAGAAAATATTTTTTTAAAAAATCCTTTTAGTGACTATCCCAAAAATATTCTGAAACCCTGACTGTGAACCCATGACTGTCAACTGTACTGATTCTCTCTGGTGATGAGAATGTCATTCATTTACTAAGGGGTAGGAAGTCTTCTGCAGACACCCTCAATTTGGGGAAGTAAATTCTTTCTCTGACTGTTTTATTTCAGGGACTCTCTCAGTAGGTACTTAAGGAGATATCCCCAAAATTTCACAGGTCCTTCTTTTTCAAATGGTGACTGGTACATCATTTTTGTCTCTAAGTAGGAAGAGTTAACCTTGCTACACTTTCTGGATTTACTGTCGGAGGTCTCAGTGTTTGTCCCTTAAGGTTCCAGATTTGCAAATGAGACAGAGCTGAGTGTTATCTCACAATTCATGCAAATTAGATGCCAGGAAGGCTATTGAAAAGAGAAGATAGTATCATTTGTCTTGCAAGGGCATTGTTCAGATTGACAGCCCCACATTTAACCTCCTCTTTTCCTTCCCACGAATTAATAGCTCAGCTCACCCTCCATAAGAAGTCATCTGCTTTGTTGAAATTAAAATTCCAGATACACAGGGAAGAGCCACTAGACAGAGTCCGTCACTTGCTGCCTTTGTTTTCCTGCGCTGGAAAGGTCTAACCATGAACGGATTATGCTGAAGAATATTTAAGGAAGACTTTGGGTTTGGACCTGATTTTCAGTTGCTTACACATTGATGGCCTCCCTGCTGGGCCCTGACACCATTCCTGACTTAGTCACCAATATCCAGGCTTATACATTGTGACAGCCCGGGCTTAAGACTGATTCAACTCACTCTGTGAAACTATAAGCACCTGAGCATTTATTTTGCTATTTCAGATGAAATCTATACTAATTAGGGTCCAACTCCCCAATCAAGAGGCACACATAAGTTTATGACAGGAATGTAATTACAAAAAAAATATGCCTGGGTAACTAATTATTCGTTCAACAAATATCTATTGAACAACTGCTGTGTTTTAAGGACTATTTCAGCCGCTCAGCATATAGGGGTAAACCAGACAAACAGGGTCACTACCCTCAAAAGTTTATAATCTTATCAGGGAGCCAGAAAGAATAAACCATAAAATCAAATAAACAAAACTCGCTGATTTTAGATTGAGGTAACTGTCACGATAGCATCAAAACAGAGTGATGTGGTAGCAGCAAGCACTGGGGTGGGCACACTTTAGGGAAGTGGTCAGGGAAGGCCTCCTGGAAGAGGTGACATGTGAGATGAGACACGAATGATGAGAAGGAGGCAAATATAAAACAACCTAGGGTTCAAAACCCTGAGGGACAAAGGGGCTTGGGGTAGTCTAAGAATTGAGAGGCCAGCGGGGTTAGAATCCAGTGAGGGTTGGAAACAACCTCACTGAGAAGGTGACCGTCGAACTGAAGTCTGAGCATGGAGAAGGAATTCTCCAAGCAGGGCGGGGTTTAAAGTCATTCCAGGAAAAAGCAGGAGCTGTGTCCAAAACTATAGCCATAAAAACAGCACGACTCATTTACTGATTCACGTGAACTCCACGTGGCTGTGTGTAAAAAGCACGCGAGGACGCAAGGGAGGCTGGAGAAGAGGAGGTGGGGGAGGCAGATCATGGGATGCCCGGTATCTTGTGTGACATCTGAGAAAGTTTGCACTGTTCTTGAGTAGTAGGGAGGCAGTGGCAGATTTTGAGGATATTTGAGAGTGTCTAGGAAGTTATTGGGAGGAAGAGAAAGCTGGAACCGAGGGACCACACACTTGGTACAGTATTTCCAACTAGAGAACACTGCTGATAATAGCAGAGCATGACGGCTGTGTTTCTTCCTAATTGAGACAAATCCCTAACACCTTCGTTTGATGATACCGTAACATCAGTATGATCATCAGTTCCCATTTCACGTCACCCCTTTTGGAACAATCCTTTCCCTTCAGGACAAGAGATTACTAATGAATATTTGAGTATTTAAAAGAAGATTAAGTGAAAGCTTTGGGAAACTATGAATCATAATATTATCATAAACAAATCTCATTTGGAAAACCCCATGAGATCTGAAGAAGAGAATTATATCAACAGCATCTTTGGAGATAGTTCAGGTTTATTGGGTTTTTTTAATTATTTAATATGAGGGTCTATAAGGAAAATATTTTGGTTGAAGCATGCTCTGTAATATAAGGAAAGGATTATGATTCTAGCATGTAGTAACACCAGCAATTAATGAATTGCTGTTTGTGGAGAACTCAGCATACACTTTTAAACATGTTCAAATTCTCACACAGTCCCTTAAGGCTTCTTTTGGAATAAACCTCTTAGTGAAGCTGCTCACTTGATATTGTCACTTGAACTAGGTTTCTGGCCTTTGAGAGGGTGCCCACTGTCTTCTTCCCTCTCTCCGCCCAGTCCCACGGATCATCAGTCTGGCTTTGCACCACCTCATTACCACACGTGCCGAGAGTGACCAAAATTCACGGGTTGTGTTTTCAGAGTAACGTGATTTCACAGAGAACCTCCAATTCCCTGCGTGGTGGAATAAGAGGCAAAGCAAGTGCACCAGACTCTAAAAGAGGCTGCCACCCATGTGCTGTGTTTGGTCGCCCTGTGACAGCAGCGGTGTTTCCAGGGTGCCGGGCAGGGAGAAGGGAGACCCACTCCAGGCTGACAGCAGGAGATGAGAGAGGTATTAACTCCAGGAAATCCTCTTAAATGAAATACCCAAACAAAACAGGAAAATAATAAAGCTTGAAGTGACCTGGTTGTTCCCAGAAAAGGCAACGAATAAAGGACAAAGCTTCTGGCTGATCCCGAGGGCTCTGCTTGGAAACGTAATCAGGGACGATCCCACAGGCACGCAGCGAGGCTGCTGCTTGTTGCAAGAACCCAAGGGGGCCAGGTGTTGGAAGTCAGCTCTCCGCTCTGCACCGCAAAGGGCTGTGGTGGGCCTCAGGGAGCTGGGGTCTCTTTCTCCACTCTGCCAGTAAAACCAGTCGTATTTATCAACCCAAGGCACAGTAGCCCCACCCCTTATCCATAGGGATATGTTTCAAACACCCCCAGTGGGTGCCTGAAACCACAGAGAGTACCAAACCCTGTGTTGCTATGTTTTCTCCTATATGTACATAACTATGATAACGTTTCATTTATAAATTAGGCACAATAAGAGATTAACAACAATAATAGATAGAACAATTATTACAACATACTGTAATAAAAGTTATAGGAAGATGGTCTTTCTCTCTCTCTCTCTCTCTCTCTCTCTCTCTCTCTCTCTGAAACTGGTCTGACAACTCAGGTAGCTTCTAAGTGACTAATGGCTGAGTAGTGCACAGGATGGACATGCTGGACAAAGGGATGATTCGCGTCCTGGGCATGGCATTCATCATGCTATTCAGAATGGCACATATTTTAAAACTTATGAATTGTTTATTTGTGGAATTTTCCATTTAATATTTTCCAGTCCGTGGTTGACTACAGGTCATTGAAACCACAGAGAGAGAGAGAGACTGTAGATAAGGGGGAGACCACTGTAATCAGGTCCAGAGGGAGGAGAACTCCCCGATCATTTTGAGGTACATTAGTAAATCAATGTTATGTGACTGACACACCAGCTTGTATGAGGAGTCCCATGGGGTGGCCAAACAGCTTCATTCCAACCCCGAGACCTAAAACTCTAGTTTTATACCATCAGTAGAGCCTGCCAGTACAGGTATTACTGTGATGTAACGTGACATATGCATTCCTCAGCAACCTCAAACTTTATACAATTAAACTAAAAAAAAAATAGCAAGTTTTATGCAAAATGTGGGATTACAGCAAACCTCTGAAGATGTATGTAACTTTGTAACCTGAGCACTATGGATAATAGTACTTATCCATGTAACTAGGAACCTTGGGGCAGAACTTGGAGAACCCAAACAAACAGCTCAGGAGGGAGGGAAAATGCCCCATTGGGTACTGAAATGCACCACTGTCTCCCTGACAGCAAGGGGATATCAGGTTTGTGGGGAAGCAGCTTGAAGGTGGATGTGGGCAGATGTACACATAGCTCCATGAGGGGGATTACAACGTTAGAATGGCTCAAGTGAGGCAGGTCCAGGCTGTGTAAGTACAATGAGCCGTTCTAAACTTCAGCTTTACAGAGAACAGGGTTGGGAGTGGCACAGTGGGCAGTGAGAAGAGATGAGAATGTAGGGTTATGCAAGCCCAGAGGAAAATGTGTTACAAGAACAGAGACATCAACTGTGTGCAATGCTGTTGAAAGATCAAGTAACAAGCCCTGGCTGGTGCAGCTCAGTGGACTGAGCATGGGCTGTGAACCAAAGGGTTGCCAGTTCGATTCCCAGGCAGGGCACATGCCTGGGTTGCAGGCCAGGTCCCCAGTATGGGGCACATGAGAGGCAACCATACATCAATATTTCTCTCCTTCTCTAAAAATGAATAAATAAAATCTTTTTTAAAAAGATCAAGTAACAAGAAATCTCTAGGTCTGGTATCATGGGAATCGTATTTTACGTGACCAGCACTGGAAAGATGGGGACAGAAGCCTGATTAGAATGAACTGAGAGGAGAATGTGTTACAAGGAGTGAAGAGACTAAACAAGAGGTAAAAGGGCCAGACAGTAACTATTTTAGATGCTGTGGACCTTACAGTCTCTGAAACAACTACTCACCTCTGTCGCTGTAGGGTGAAAGCAGCCACAGATTCTATATAAGCAAGTGGGCATTGCTGTGTTCCAATAAAATGTCATCAATGAACAATGAAATTTGAATTTTATGTAATTTTCACGTGTTACAAAATATGTTTCTTCTTTTGATTTTCCCACCAAAGATTTACAAACATAAAACCCATTCTTCGCTCTTGAGCCACACGAAAATGGTTGTCAGGCCAGATTTGGACTGTAGGCGATGGTATTGCAACTCCTGCAGTAAACCTCTCTTGGGAGACAGTTTTCTGTGAATGGTGTTGAGTGGGTGACATGCAATCTCTAGATGAAAAGGGAACGCAAGCTCCATGCAGGAGAGACATTTTATCTCTTGTTTTCTATCTTTAGCTTCTAATGCATGGCTTAGCACCTAAGTGTTTATGAATTATGTGCTAAATAAATGAATTAATTTAACCTAGATCTGTCTACTTTCTGCTAGAGTGCAGGCACACAGATAGAAAATTAGAGCCTATAAAAGCTCTCAGCAGCTCATGTAAGAATATCCTGTCTGTGTGCTGTGTGCTTTTTCTGGAACAGGCGTCGGGTACCTGTCTGCCCAACTAGCTGCCTGCTTACCTGGCCTTGCTTGAAACCCGCTGATACAGGCATCTGCCTGTGTGCTCAGCCTTCAACCCTGAAGATTCACCTGGGACTGCAGATCCTCCTGTTCTTTGAAAACAGGGCTGGTTGAGAGAGGAAATTGCCCACCTGAATCTTCATGTTAATTTTCTTTGAGTGAAGAATCTTTTCATGGCAAAACCTAGCTAAATGAAAAGATCCAGCCAAGAAGATGCAGATAGATAGATATAGATAGATAGATAGAAATAGATGGTGAATAGAAGTAGATAACATGTGCATATATGTATACACATACATACACTCATATCTACATGTACACAAATATATACATATCCATATTGTTTCACTTTGCTCTGTTAAATTTTCCTCCTTGTCTTTAGAGTCCCGCTATCTTGTCTCCCTCACAAACAGCCTCTGAGCTGCTTAGCCTGATAAACCCATGAATAGGTAAGCCCTTTCAGACTCCTTCAGGGTCTCTGGCAGTTAGGGTGGCTGGGGGAGCAGATAACTCTGGGTTTGAGGAATAACAGAATTTACCTTGATCTGCTACCTGACTT
Source organism: Phyllostomus hastatus (assembly GCF_019186645.2). Lineage (NCBI taxonomy): Eukaryota > Metazoa > Chordata > Mammalia > Chiroptera > Phyllostomidae > Phyllostomus > Phyllostomus hastatus. The sequence goes on along the minus strand of NW_025333737.1, from coordinate 22,780,755 downwards.
GCTAAGCTCTCTGCTACACACAGGTCCAGGGTCTGTATTTCCCAAGATCACTCAGGGAGACAGAACCAGGGAAAGGCACTGCCAACATAGAATCTCCACTATAAAAACCACTCAAGGATCAAATGCCCGCATTAGCTTTTCCCTCCTCTGAACTCACATTGCTTACAGTGTCAGCCACTTGGAATTGAATCACACACTGTGCTGGGGTATTAGAGCCCTCCGCCCACCTTTTCAGTCTTATCATGCATTGCACACCCTTTTTGATCCACAGCCTATCTTTCAGTCACACTAAATTTTCTGCCATATTTGGACAGCCTATTTTCTTCCCCTCACTCATTTTACAGCCTACAACCCACCCCTCTCCTACTTCTCCCCAGCCCTCGCCTCTTTGTTTTACAGCCTTACCCATCCTTCAAGCTTTACTATAATTCTCTTTCTTCCAGGAAGTTTCCCCAGTTGCCTGCGATGGCATTCACATCTCCAAGTCCCACCATCCATTTCACTTTGTTTCTTCTTATATTGCACCACCTGTCACATGCAGTGGCTTTCAATGGAGGGAGCAAGTGTTCCAGAGTTAGACAGATGTGATTCAGATCTTATCTTTGCCAATTACTTACAAAGATATCTTAGTGAAATCAGTTAACCTCTCTGAGCTTCTGTTTTCTCATTGATAAAATGCCTAAATGTTTCGCAATTTGCCTGAGTAGCAGATGAGATAATGAATGGAAAGTACGAGGCATAGACAATTACCAGTTTGCCCTTTTGTCCCGCTCCATTCTGTAAAGACTGACTTTATCTACACAGTTTCCACATTTACTCCCACCCAAGTATTTTCCATAAAGGATCTCGCCTATTTTCTGATGAGGGCAATGATTAAATGCAAATACCTGTAGCCAACATCTCATTAAACAAAAACAGAATTAGAAAGTTATAGAGTAGAAGGATTTGGTACCATTACCTAGCTTCACACAAAACAGTGCCCGCCACCCCATAGCCATGGGTGTCTGCACATGGACCCAACCTGATGAAATTATTGGCCGTTATCTGCTGTTAACATTCTAAGCCCACAAAGCTGCCTTAGCAAAAAATCTTTCCCTATAGTTCACACCCCTCCAATGTGCAGACTATACCAATATGTAAATGTCCTATGTAAATCATGACAATACTGCCTCGGTTTGTAAATAAAAAGGAATTCTTGAAAGAAACAACTAAAAGTGCATTTGCCTTATGTAACTGTCCTTACATTCTTACATTAGCAAATATTTGCTATTTCTGATCTCATCTTTAATTCTGTCTCAACTTTATGCGAGGTCTGTCCAGAAAAAATCCAGCCATCATTAATATAATAAAAACCGTTTGTACAACATCGATGTAACCTGGCAGCCAAGGAGAGTAAACGTGTGTGAACAATGACAACTTCACTGCACTAGTCAGTGGGGGTGGTAGACACCACTGAGTGAGCATGTGGAGTGTGTGGGGGTTGCATTAAAAATGACTGAGTAGAGAAATGAGTCTGCATCAAATTTTGCATTAAACTTGAACATTCCTCTGTGGAAACTATTCAGATGATTCAGAAGGCTGCAGCTATGGGAAACTGGTGACTGGCAGCTTCATCACAACAACATGCCCGCTCATGCATCACATCTCGTGCAGAGATTTTTGTCAAAACATCAAATGAGCCAGTTGACTCAGCACCCACTGCAGCCCAGATTTGGCACTGTGCCACTTCAAGCTCTTTCAAAAACCGAAATCACCTTGCAAGGGAAGAGATTTCAGATCGTCAATGAGATTCAGGAAAATACGATGGGGTAGCTGATGGCAACTGGAAGAACTGTGTAATGTCCCAAGGTGCCTACATCGAAGGGGACGGAGGCGTCATTGTCCTGTGTACAATGTTTCTTGTATCTTCTTCAATAAATGCCTCAATTTTTCATATTACATGGCTGGATACCTTCTGGACAGACCTCATACATCTCATTTCAAAGTGATCATAATATTGGAACAAGTTTTCCCGCTTTACAAAGTTGAAAACTTAGAGTCATGATGGTGATGACAATACCAAGTTGCCATAGATCTCTCTGCAATGACCAGGAAAATTTAAAGCCAGTCGGTGGAGTCCCTTGTTAAAAAATATGTTCGAGCTTGGCCTGTGGTTATCGTTCTCAGACCTCCACCAGACTGAGCTGGAATGACAGTGGATATGAAGTGCTTAGCGTAGCGTATTTTCAATTCGGAATGAAAGAGAAACAAGGGCAGGAGGATCAAGGCAGGAGTTGACAGCCCCACAGGTTTAAAAAAAAAAAAAGGCTTTCAAAAAAGGAGATTTACTCAAGAACACCATCACACTGAAAAATCAAATCTCCTCAGGCAAAGCAGACTACGAGATAGTAAAGGTCAGTTATTTTTCCAAGATCAGAGCTGTGGCAGCCAACCATTTGTTTTAAAGTGAGTTCCTTAGTGTATATGTTTACATATTCTGGTCTTTCTCACATAGGGAGACTACTAAAGGAGAGGGAAAAGGCAGGAACATAATTTTCTATGACCCATGTTGGGAAATATTAATTGGTACTTGGCTACTTAACTATGCTGTTTGTACTGAATTCAAAGTGCATTACCCTACATCTCAGTTAATGTTGGAACACTTAGCCAAATGCTTAATGCCCAGAGAAACCGGGTTGGACCTCAACAGTTGTGGCTTCAAAATAAGTAATGTCAGAATTTTTTACTAGCTCTTGAGTTAACTCTTGGTCATCTGGCATGAAGTAAATAATGCCTAAAATAGTCCCTGAATTGTAGAAGTATCATCAGACTTTAGAGAAGAAATACTACAAAGCTGCTCAGATGGTATTCTGAAGGGAGTTTAGATCTTTTAATAAGAATAACAATGGCCCTGGCTGGCATAGCTCAGTGGATTGAGCGTGGGCTGTGAACCAAAGCATCGCAGGTTCGATTCCCAGTCAGGGCACATGCCTGGGTTGCAGGCCACAGCCCCCAGCAACCCCACATTGAAGTTTCTCTCTCTCTTTCTCCCTCTCTCCCTTTCCTCTCTAAAAATAAATAAATAAAATCTTTAAAAAAAAAAGAATAACAAAAAGCTAAAGGATTAAGGGTCCTGTGCCCAATTCCAATGACGGTCTGGGGTGTTTCTCCACCAACAAGCAATGCTCTGACACCAGCTGGGTGTCCCACAGTTTGACTCAACTGGGACACTGTCTACCTGAAGCTACTGTCAGATCCCACAGGTTTAGGGCTTAAGTGCTCTAAGATTGCCTCACTCTCCCATCACTTTAGAAGCCAATCATAAGACCTGGGCTTATCACCCACTGGCTATAGATTGGGGGTTCCAATGACCCCCTCCTTGGGTTCCATTACTTTGCTAGTGCAGTTCATAGAACTCAAAGAAACATTTTAATTGATAAGAAGCCATACTAATGGCTATAACACCACATATTTATCATGTAAGAGCCTGTAATGGTGTTATACATACCTGATACCATTTCATCCTCAAAATACTTCTGCAAAGTAGAAGTCATTTTCTCCACTTTACATAGGGTTTACTCACCCCAGGGTGGAGTAAACTTATTGAGGAGCCCCAGCTTGTTAAGAGACAGAGATTTGAATTCCATTTGTACAGAGCCTAAGCCTAAATACTTATCAGCATGCATTCCAGACCCCCAGGAGGTCAGAGTCAGGGGAATTAGAGACACAGAAGAGGTCACACAGGCCAAAGCCAAGAGCTAAATTAACTCATCTACCAGTTGACCTTCGAATATTCCAGGCAGGGGCAGAAAGGTAAACCGTGGGATTTCACCATTTGTCCTGGATTGCTAAGGCGTTTACTTGTACATTCTTTTCATGTTCCCTGTAGCTTGATCCATAAACCCTAGTTTTAGTATGAGTTTCTGTCTCCCATGATTGGCCCAGGGACCTTTCTGCACTCCCTTAGCTGGAATGTTTCTCTCTACCCTGTAAGGCCTCTTGGCCCAGTACAGCTGGAAATTCCTAGTTGGAAACTTAAGCCTACAGATCCGCCCCTTCCTTCTCTGATTTCCTTCCACCTGCAGCGATCCATCCACCCCTCCCACCGTGGCACTGCGCTGGGGTTAAGACCCGAGCAGTGTTCTGAAACACAGTGTTCTGAAACAGCAGTAAAGCTGTGGGCTAAGCAAAAATTTCAGCCCTGAGACCACATTCTAATGATGGTGAGTTCAAAACCCCTCGTTCCTTTGTCTTTAGTCTCAAAAGAGGCCACAAATCAGCCTGTCAAACACCCATACAGATTGTATCTGCTAAGTGGCAGATAAAAAGAATACGGACGCTTTTTGGATGTTGAGGCTTGCGTGAAAATTTGCACCGCTCACCTCCAGGCCATCAGGGAAAAAAGATTTTCTCTCTGCCAGAAAATACTGCAGCCCTCCTTCTCATGTTCTGTTAGCTGATTCTGTGGCTGTGCCGACACCTTTCTTCTCAGGGCTGACCTCGCAGCTCCCTAGTGCTTTCTGGTTTCCCCCAGATTTTACTCAGGAAGCGCTTAATTTGTGCTGTAATATCAGCTTAGTTCTCCCTCCATTACCCCCTGAACTCTGCCTCATTGCATTTCTCTTCTTTAATGTTTAATGCTATGAAGACTGTTACTGATTAGGACTAAATGTTACCCCAGGATGCCCAGGGAACAAATGTTTTTATTAAGAGTACAAGAGAGGGAAAGCCATTCTGAAAAATAGGAAAGATTCCCGTGATTTCCCTCTTGAGACTACTTGAGCAGAGAGCAGAGCTGGCTTGTGGTTATTATTTGATCAGCTAGAGCTAATCTGTGTCGATGCCTCCTGCCACGTCCTGCCATTTGTGTGTGATTTCTTATCTACTAATACATAATGTATAGATCTGTATACAGGCGAATCAATTATCCCGCTTCAAGGAAGCAAAGCCGAACCAATGGCAACATTAGCTTGAGACTTCAGGAAAATTGGAGAGTTGAAGACCCAGGTGTGTCATAAAAGCGTGTGGGGAACATCCAAAGGGGAGGGAGGCAGGGAAAGGGGTGCAGAGAGCAAGGAGCAGGGGAAATAAGGGACAAAAGTAGACTGCTTGAGGCCACAATAAGCTGGCTGTTCTACGTAGAGGACACCTGATCGTAACAGCCAAGATGCGTGTGAAACAACACCCAGATGATTCCGGGAATCTTGACCTTCTTGTCTTAATTATCAGATGTAACAAGATACGTATCCAGCTCCATTGAGCCAACCTGAGGATCATCATGAACATCCACTGGAGAAATTACAAGTAAAAGGGGGCTCTGGCGAAGACTGTCTCTGCCATGCTTGCCGAATTCTTTAGTTGTCAAGGAATCTGAAAATTGATGGCACAGGCAGAATGTTTTACTATCCACGGCCACTTAGAGGATGTGAAACTGGAAGGGGGCGGGGGGACTCTCGAAGGCTCGCTGCACAGCAGCTACTGAGTGCTTGTGGAGCTGGTTGACGCCCATCTCTCATTGGAGATTGATTTTTAAGACTTTTAAAACATACACTGTGGTCTTTCCGTTAGTTACATGTGAAAATGGTACTGATGTTATTTTTCAGAACATAAAGATGTTCTAGGAAAACTTAATCCAGAATTTTATTATTCAAGATACCTCTAAGGAGAAATTGTGTATACCACTAAGAATTCCTAGGACCGAGCTTAGTGGCTAGCATGTAGTAGGCACTTTAAAAATGTTTAAATTAAAAAAAAAATAGCTAAGTGAGTGAATGAATGAAGGGTATCATATGCATTCAGCTAAAGCATCCTATACGCCTATGGGTGTAGGCAGGCAATAAGTTTCTTTTTAATTCTCTCTTTTTTTAGATTTTATTTATTTATTTTAGAGAGATGGGGAAGGGAGGGAGAAAGAGAGGGAGTGAAACATCAATGTGTGGTTGCCTCTAGCACACCCCATACTGGGGACCTGGCCTGCAACCCAGGCATGTGCCCTGACCGGGAATCAAACCGGTGATGCTTTGGTTCACAGGCCTGCACTCAATCCACTGAGCCACACCAGCCAGGGCCTAAGTTTTAAACATTTTAAAATTATAACAACATTTCTACAGACATTTTAAATGATCATAATCACCCTCCAGTATTTGGTAGTGAATTCACTTCTCCCTGAATGGAGCAGAAACCAGATGAGAGTCCTGTATTTGTGAGTAGAATACAGAAAAGATAGGTCCCCACTGTGTGAGCTTTTCACCTTGGGGAGTTGGCATCTGTACAGTTGGTATGAGGCTCCGCTATACACACAGTTGATATGAGACTCAGCCATGAGTACTTTACTACCTAAAGATAAATCACATACATAATAATAATACCTAAAGATGGCTCTAGGAGCACAGAGAAATTCTCATTAGGGAAAGAACACTGTGAGCTAAAATAACTCAGTTTGGAAAGATTTATTTTATGTATAAGAGAGACTTATCTTGAAGACATTTGCACAGATGTAAATTTCAGGAAAGTTTTGAAGCCATGAAGAACTTTCCTGTGGATGTTGGAAAGAATTATTGTCCTTGTCGAAGAAAGTTAGGAAAGATTGCTTAGCTAAGAACAGAAAGCATAAACCATTTAAAAAATTGATTAAAAATACCTGATTTCATCAAAATTAAAAGTTTCATTTTGAAGAACACTGCTAAGAAAATGAAAAGAAACCAGAAGAGAATATTTGTCAAATACATAGAAGACAATGGACCGATATCCAGAATATATTAAAAACTCCTCCTACAACTCAATAATAAAAAACATTCTGATTAATAATGGAAAATATTTGAATACACACTTCATCAAAAAAAGATGTACAGATGGCAAATAAGCACATGGAAAGATGCTCAATATTTTGTGATTTATGGTATTCCTATGATAACTAATAACATCATTGTTTGTTAGGGGAAGGGGATATAATTAAAACTACAGTAAGATATCACTATGCATCTGTTAGAATGGCTGCATTAATAAGGCTGAGGATACCACGTGTTGATGAAGGCATACAGCAACTGGAATACTTATACAATGTTAATTAGAATATAAAATAATCCGCTGCTTTGGAAAGTATTTTGGCAATTTCCTAAAAAACTAAATATATACTTACCACATGACCCATCTACTCCACTTCTAGATAATTACTCAAAAGAAGTAAAAATGTATGTCCGTAGAAAGATTTCTTCATCGGTGTCCATAGCAGCTTTACTTGTCATAGCCAAAAACTAGGGGGGTAGGGGGTGGTGGGTCATCACCATCCATCACCTTGTGACCACCTTGTGAATGGATAAACAATGTCTGGTATATCCACACAATGAAGTATTACTGAGCACTATAACGGAACCAACTATTGACACATGCAACCAAAAGAAGGAAGCTCAAAAACTTGATGCTAATGAAAGAGGCCAGACATGAAAGGTGCAGTCTGTAAGATTCCATTGATATGACACTTTGGAAAAGGTAAAAGTAACGTAAAAGAAGCACATCAGTAGTTACCAAATCTGGGGGAGGAGATGAAGGAAGTTTGGGGGGCAATGGGACTTTTGTATATCTTGAATGGAGTGGTGGCTACACACTGTATATACAGGCATGAACAACAGTCATGAGTATGTGAAACACAGAGTTAGTTCATTCTAGTATTATTATTTATTTTTATATTATGTATTTTTCCGTACAAACAACTAGATGCCTACTTTTGCCCATCCCTGTATCTGTCAAAATTCATAGAACTATACACCAAAAAGGGGTAAATTTTCCTGCATGCAAACTATACTTTGATCAATTTGCTTTAATGAAATAATATATACAAAATACTTATTTCATTTACCTTTAAATTTTAACAATGGAAAAGTATTTTACACCATGTGAATTCCAAATAGAATTGTCACAGGTAGGCAATCATGAACTACTGTTTATTCAACAATACAAATAAAATTGCTACCTGAATTTACTAAAAAATGTTTTTATATTTTTAAAAACAACCAGCCATGAGCTACTGAACCTCAAAAATCCCTCTCCTGTAAAAGAATATCTATTAAACTGAATGCAGGTTTTTCCATCACACGCTTTGGAGTTAACCATTCTTAGCTCATCTTTTGCCATCTTAAAAAAGCCCCAAATGCTTACCCCTAATAAAAAGCCCCTTAATACTTCTTCCAAAGATTGTAAAAAGAATTGAAGTCTGAAACGTACTTTACTGGTTACATTTCTATCTTCTCACAATGAACAAAATGTAGTAATTAGTAGGAGCACCCTTTACGTCATTTTAATTTTAAGGATTATTTCAACGTGCACGCATGACATGTTACCTCGGGTCTGTAGCACACTCTCTAATGAGCAATAGTGAAAGGAGAACTACGCTTTCAAGGGTGAACCTACTGAATACCTGCCTCAAATGCGCACTCATGAACGCCGACACCCGAGAGACGGCTCCAGCTCGCTGGGTGCAGTCTGAAGCTCAGCAATTGCCTCGGACTGACAAAGAGGATAACTTCACATTATTGTTTCGGAGCTTTCTGAAACAGGGTGTCTGGCCTGGCACATGACAGATATACTTCTCTCTCAGTTTATTTTCATCTCATTGTATGGAATATTTCTCTTAAAGGGCTCACAAGGGTGAAATGCAGGAAATTCAGGGGAAACTGCTTCAGGGACTGGTGGAATGGCCTGATCATTTAATTTTTTTTTTTTTGCAGATTGCTCAAGGAGGAGCTCATATGAAGGGAAGAACTGCAGCCGTCTTCCAGAGCAGCTGATGCTTAGCATCGCACTAGGGTGACACAGCTGTACATCTTAATAAAGCACCGGCCATTAATCTATTAGTAGCAACTCAAGGAAATACTCCAGTGGCCAAAGCAGAGTGGGTATGGAGTAAAGACTAACGACATGGACAAGAAAATAATATTACAAGGAAACATAGTGATTATGTTTTCTCGCCCACCTGCAAAAAATTCTCTATCTTCAAAATTATGAAGAATGCTTCACAGTAAAGTAGTTACTGCTGCAAGAATTGCTGGGGTATAGTGGAAATTGAAGGACAGGAAGCTAGCTGCTCAAGTAAGCCAGACGCGTTTTGAGGTTTTTCCTGTCCCCAGTGATACACAGGGAATCAGTAGAAACAGCAACTGCCAGCTCCTAGAATGTCACCACCACCAACAACAACAACAACAACAAAAATACAATGGAGCTGCAGTTACAAGTAATGTTATTTAATTTTTTTAAATGTAAAAGCATAACAAAAGCCAAAGGTTGGGGGAGACAGATAATGATCAGTTGACTAGCTTCTTTCAGGTCTAGAGCCCAACCTGTGAGCATGCAATGGATGAGGTCAAGGGGAAGGTAGGTGCTAGTGGTAGAGCAGCAAGAACGCTGGACTTAGAATCAAAAGATTTGCATTTACATCATCATTCTACCACTTGCTACCAGGGTGACCTTTGGCAAGTTACTGAACTTCTCTGGAAATAACACGAAAGTGCCTGGCATTAGCAGACACCAAGAATTTTGCTTGATCTGTTTACCTCTTGTGGAGACTTTCGTGCATGCAGCTCAGCCTCATGTGATGAACATTTCTTTTTAAATTGCTTATTGTAAAGAGCTCAGTGGCACAGGACTCATCAGTCAAAATGTCAATATCTTTCTTAAGTAGACCCACCCAAGTGGGGTCACTCTCCCTGTTGACCCATCTAAATACTTAACATATCCTGTCTGCACTTGTGTGTACTTGCTGATAAATTACTTTGCAAGCATTCTTGTTTCTGCTCATGTGTGCATGCCCTGTCTACTCAATTAGGAGCATCGACTTACTGAGCCATAAGACACTTTAGAGAAAAGTTTAGGCCAAACTCCTCATTGTACAGGTGGGAATATCAAGGTCCAGGGAAGACCAGTGACTTCAATGATTCAAATCACACATCAATTGGTGACTGAGTCAGTATTCGAACTGACTTCTATTCAATCCCTGGCAAGGCTTCCTTCTCCCACATTCTCATCACAAGCTATTCTAAAAAATAAGCATCTAAGGACAAGAGCCTAATTTTGCTATTAATTATTGTTTATTCATAACATTCAGTACTCATTCATACAACCTAAATGACCAGGGACATTGGAAACTTTCAATGTTTATAAGTGGGTGCGTGCAGAAACACTGGAAGTATTTTTCTAGTCATCAGTATACTCTACAAATCCCATTCTTCCTTCACAAGGTTAATAATACTATCATAGCTATGGTTAGCTTTATGGTTTGTGGACCACTTTCACATCTACTGCCATATTCAATCAGTTTGGAAACTCTGTGGAGGAATCAAAGTAGGTAATCTTATCCCCATTTCACAGTTGAAAAAACAGAGGATCAGAGAGGTTAGATCATTTTTCTAACTACACACAGCAGCTCATTGGTGGAGCTGGCACTCCAGCCAACTTGGGTTTTCTGGTTTTAATAATCTAATAGACTCCCACTGTACTATGCTGCATCACATTGATAGGTATACTTTTAACAAAATATTCACTTGAAGTATCTGTACTGAATTGGTCAGAATTCTTTAAGACACAGTGACCAAAACCCATTCAAACAAGTTTTTTTTAAGGCAGGGGAGTGGGAAGGTTTGCAGGGGGTGTGAAACTCAAGGGCTTAATGTAGCCAAACCATGTGTAACACAAAGGTAGAGCAGCAGCCTTAAGGAACAGCCCCAGTGCTGATCTCTGTAGCTTAATCACCGGGAAGATGAGGACCTTTCTCTCACGGTCTCCATTGGAAATCCCAAAGGACAACTCTGAGAGGGGTTTGGGGTCCATTTGTATCATATCTTTTTAGATTCTTAGACCAATCCTTGCATCCAGAATCTAACATCAAAAAAAACTGAGGAATGGAAACCTGGGTAGAAAAATATCAGTACCAGTCAATTAATCAGAAAAGTAACATTAGAACAGCTGGTTCTCTGGCAAAACAAGAGAAACAAACAAAATACCTGGGCTATATAATTTGCTGATTTCTATGGTATAAATACTCCCACCATGGGTGATTTCAAGTGCCCAGCATAACGTCAACCAGATCACAAAGTCCTGAAAAATTTAGCAGTTGGCTTATGTGAACCAGTATGAACAGACAGACTCAACACACCACAGCTGTGAAGAAGCTCTGGCTAACCTTACTCAAACCTGAATAGGTCAGGAAACTCGTAGAAGCTACCAGTTTATGGCAGATGTGCCTCTCCATCCCTGAAAAGGGGACACAACTCAACTCAGCAAACATTTATTGACTGCCTACTAAATGCCAGGCACTGGGCTTGTCAATAGAAGATAAAAAGACACATCCCCACCCTTGAGCATTTTATACTCAGGAAGGAAGATAGACCGACTGCAGGGGAGCTGATAATGTGAAATCTATTATAGCAGAAACATTCATTCATTCCTTCACAAATATTTATAGCATGTACTAAGTGCTAAACATTATGTTTACATTCAAATGGGAAAGCTAGACAGTTAGTACAAAAGCTTTAGTTGGAGAAAGAGGGCCCAGGGTAGGAGGAGCATAGGAGGAAAGAAGAACGCTAGTAGAGTTGATGTCAGAGAGGAAAGCAGGATATGGAGCAGCTGTTTCCAAAGTGTGGTCCCCACAGCAGCAGCATCAACACCACCCTAGAAACTAAGAAATGAAGTCTCCACCTGCACTCTAGGTCTGTTGAATCAGAAACTCAACATCCTGGGGGTTAATAGAGCCCCCACGTGACCATGATACATGCTCAAACTTGGGATACATTGATATAGGGTTTTAAAGATCAGGATAGGTCATCTTAATCTAAAGTATGTGATCGAACCCATTAATACTTTTCAACTGTGGAGAGTGGGTGTGTGACATTACATTTGTGTTTTTAAAAGACCATTCTCTTTGGCTTTGCAGAGTGTGGAACCTAGAGATGCAAGAGTTTAAATGGAGCAATGAATTAGGAGGTTTTTTAAGACTATAAATTAGGGTATCTTGGAATAAGGTTGCTGGGGTAGAGATGGAGAACAGTGGGTAGATATAGGATATGGTTTGAGGATCCACAGGGCTTACTAATAAGGCAGGTGAAAGAAAGTAAGAAATTGAGAATAATCCCAAGGTTTGGGTCCCAATCCACTGGATAGATTGTAATGCTGTTGGCTAAGGTGAAGAAGACTGGAGGAAGAGAATATTTGGAGGTAGAAATCAACAGTCCCCTTTCATCATGTTATGTTTCAGATGACTAACAGACATTTGCATGGATGTGTCAATTAGGCAGTTTGATAGAAGAGTCTGGATTTCCAAGAAATGGTACTGTAGGGTAAACAGAGGCAACCTGGCTTCCTCACCCAGATGTTTGGGGAATTAAGATAAGTAGTGTTCTCGTAGCCTTGGGACTGGGCTGGATAAGTATTCCCATAGCCTTGAGTGGGCTCACATGCCTGGAATCTTGCTATGTTATACAACGTGTTTTGGGTCTCTGCCAGCTTTGTTTGTCTCTAATACTTAAGAGAGTATAGTGGCTTCACACTGGAGACATGCTGCTTGCAACATGCATGGATCACCTACCCTTAAAGGCACGTCAAGCATCCCCACAGCTCTGCAACTTTTCCTCCATCTGCCCAAATCTTGAGTGAACCTGCCTGGCTTTGAGAGGCTGCAACGCAGGTACCAAGGGTATGTTTTTGGAGTCATGGAATTAAATGAGTTCACCTGGAGAGGATTAGCGAAGAAGGTTCAGAGCAGAGCCCGGGACACCTAATGTGTATAGTTCTCAGAGAGGAGCAGGGCCCTCAAAAAAGAGAGAGAATAATCCATGACATAGTAAGGAAACTAAGAAACTAAGTTTATGGTATCATAGAATCGAGTGAACAGAATATTCCAATGCAAAAGAGCATCACTTACTTTAGATGTTGCCCAGGGGTCAATTAAGACAAGACAAAGAAGGGACCAATGGGCCATCCTAGATCATCGGTGACATTGATGAGACATTTCCATGAAGGGATAGGAAAGAAATGACTTAGAATGGTTTTAGAAGAGAATGTGAGGTGAGGAAGTTGAGAACGCAAACAGAACAACTCACTATGTGAAGGGGGACAGAGAGATGAGAAGGAAGTGGAAAGCTGTTTCAGAATGAAACAAGTTTGCAGATTCCAGGCAAGAGACAGGGCCTGCCTAGGACAGCTTTGCCATCTAGCAGAGACGTCAGGCAAAAGGAAAATAATACCCCAAATCTAAACAATTACCATTATGATAAATGCATAGAGTACAACAGCGTTTACTGAGCACCTGTGATGGGTGAGGTAATGTGGAGGTATACAAAAATGTATCAAAATGGAAAAAATGAATGCACAGATAGGTGATTAAAATAAAAGGCAGTCTGTGATAACTCTATAGCAGAGGTACAAAGTGCTTTGGGATCAAAGAGAAAAAAAGGAATTCATTTTTGTCTGAACTGTTGCTAATCTTCAAGAAAAACAGGATCAGGACTGTTTCGTTACAGTATAGAAAAAAATTAGCTTCTAATGGAGAGGGGCTCGTTGGCTAGAGACTAATTAAGAGAATGGCAAGTACAGCAGCAAAAGAGGAAATATTATATTTGGCTTCAATTACAGTCCAAAGAATAATAACTATATTATGTAATTTCTGACTTTTTAAGTCCCTTCATATTTTTATTCCCCATATTTATGGAAAATAGAAGAATTGAATACCTGTAGAGAGAGAGGAGGAGGAAATAGGAAGGAAATGGAATCTAAACAAAAGAAAATGTAATTATTGAGCACCTATTAACCTATTACATGGCAACCATTTTTGTGATACTTTAGCATCCTGCATCTTATCAATTCCTTGGCCAACCTTGCTTGGCTACCTTTGTCAGAGTGCAAATTGGAAAAAATGTAGTCCCGGTATAATTAGAGAAAATTACATAGAGTTTCTTCTAAAAGTGTCTCTCAATGCTTTTCTTTCCTCTCCAAATAAATAAATAAATACACAAAAGATTATACTCCTTCCATGGTTATTAACTGGACAACTATTATTTGCAAGAATCTTAACTGGGACAGGGGGAAAGAATGTGTTTTTCATCCAAAGAATTTCTAAACATCGAGACTACAAGAGGTACCCTTGTGCAGTGGTTTTCAAACCCAGCTGTACATCTGAATCCTGGGGGAAGCTTTGTGAAAATGTAGCTTCCCAGACTCCACCCCCAGAGACTCTGATTCTGTTGATCAGATGTGCAAATAAGGAGATGCGGCGGGTAAAACATCCCCAGGTGATTTTGATGTGCAGCTGGTTGTGGAAAGCACAACTCTGATACTGGCAGTTCTCTTACAATTTATGTTTCCATACCATGATTAGGCTATAATAAAATCAAAAAATTAGGGAACACTGCTTGCATTGCAAGGACAAGTATTGATATAAAGGGATGGTCCAGAACTCACAATGCCAGTAGGGAGGGAAAAAAATATGTTGTCCACATACTGTGGCAAAAATGCTTTTGCTGACCTATTGCAGCTACTGTGATTGAGAGAACCCGAGCCTTAGTTTGCAATTACAATGGATATACCAAGTCAGAAAGAGGAGAGTGCAAGGGATGTTCTGCTAATGAGGATGCTGGTAGTTCAAGAGAAAGAAGCCATTTCACTTGGGAAAATTAAATGCTGGGTCTGCTTATTTGAAGTTTATAATTGCATATGTTGCCTATATAAGCACCCTCATTACTGAACATTTTCAGAAAAAAAAATAATCCATTTTGTTCCATTTAAACAGTTGTTTTGGTAAAACTTTTTTTTAAGTAACACCATATTTCTTTAAGTAATGCAGGTAATATTTAATAGCAGAATAGACTGTAATCTCTGCCTGTGAATAGGTATCATAGTAAATATGGAAATATGCAAGTATATGCTAGAAGTAAGCATCAGGGGCACCTAATTCTGCTCAGGAGGTATAAAAAGATTGGTAAGACTTAGGCTAAAAATGTAAGGGACATATTTTTAAAAGACTTCTATTGCATTTGTTTATTTTTACCTTTTAGGTGTACTTCCATTATCTTTGTTTATTCTCCAGTCTCACCACTCTACTGATTAGAAAGTTCTTCTTGAATGCTCTAAGTCCCTTTTCATGTAATTCCAACTCATTCCCAAAATGATGGCTTTGTTGACAGAAATCCTGCTTATAGAAATAGCACTTGGATGGTTTGATTTCCCTGTTGTGGGAGGCGTTGACGGGACAGGTAACTCAAGCCTCCTTCCCTGTCCCCCACCTTCCTTTCACTCCTCAAGGATGAGGCAGAGTCAGAGGGACAGACAGAGTCAGACAGTGCAGCCTTCGAGGGACAAGGGTGCTGAGTGGGAGCAGGGACAGAGTGTGGCCTGTGCTTTTAGGGGCAGAGTTTCAAAAAGTGTTAAAATATCACCTTATTAGCCCGGTCTTTCTCCCCTTTCTGTAGATTTGTCTCAGTCACCCAGTAAAACCAGGGCTGCTTTTAAATGAAAGGAGGTTGACCAGCTTTGTCCCTTCTGATGTCCCCTTTGGGGCTGGACCAAGACAAAGCCAGAGCAGGGTTGGGGGACATCTCTGCTGGGAGGGATATCTTTGCAGCAGGGCAAAGGATTTTATTTTCTTTTGCACTGTAGCTCTCTTGGCCTGGCTTTTTCTCCCAACAATGGGACCAAGTTCCAAACTTGGAAGTGAACTTAACGGGGAGAAATTTTGGCCATTTTTCCAGCTTTGGTTCTAGGCTATTAGCTAAGCCCAAAAGGGAACTCTCTATAGTCCTGTTCTCTCTAGAGTTTTATACTGAGGTTTAAGGACAATTCCTGCTAAAAATAGTATCTGTTTACTCTCCTGGGCCTCCGCCATATTCATATCATCTCAAGGAACTTTACTCAGGTCCTTCCAGGTGACCCAGCCCAATACCATTCCCATTCCCTCCCTTTATAGCACCCCAGCTCACCTTCCTCCCTCCAACAGAAAGCGCAAGTCCAAGCTAGCACGTGTCTTCATTTCTTTCCTTCTGAAAACGCTAGTCCAGGTAACGAAAGCTATTCTGGGTTGTGCTTCCTGCTCTCAAGTAGCAACAGGTCTGAGTCAATACTGAAGAGTGTTCAGGACCTTCTCCCCAACACCTGCCTATTAATTTGCTACAACCAGCCTGCAACATGTCAGTTCTTCCCATGAATTAATAGGTCTGTAATTAAAATCCAACAGGGATCTCAAAAACTAATTAGGGCAGGAAGGAGTCATGAGAACAGCATAGGACGTAGCTTTCTTTAAGGATAAGACCAGCCTCTGTCCATCACTGCATCGGCTGGTCCCTGAGCTGCCTCTTCCTGCCCTGTCACCTCGCTGTGAAAGTGCCTAATAGAAGGCTGCCACCTCACGGGCATCAGCACGTCGCATTGACTGTCTGACTTCTTACTTAAAATATAAGCCAGGGAGCCTATTTCTCCTGCTTAAAAAAAAAAGAAGAAATTTAGAGGGATCATATATCTCATTGCTCACACCTGCTTTTTCTTCTTCAGCTCTTCACGCTCTGTGCATGCAGTGTTCTTTTAAGTTTTCTGGAGCCTGAGCTCATGGGAATAATGCTGGGGAAGCCGCACGGTGCAGTGGGTACACGCTCTGGACTCAAGTGTATCTGCTATTACCAGAGGGACCTTGGGTAATCAATACTCTGGGCCTCGCTGTCTAGTACACGGCAACTTTGCCCATCTTCGGTATGTTATCAACGTGGTCTGATCTCTACCAGAATAACAATAATGACAATATCTGTTTTCCTATTCTCAAGAGCAATAGCTAAGGGATTCATAGTAACTTCAACGTACCCTCGGATCTATAAGAAACGGTCCCAAAAGCAGGGTGCCACATTTTACACAATATTTGGTGATTGGCTTAACCTTTTTGTTAAATACTAAGAATGAACCAGAGATATAAAATATCCTGCAGCACAGCTGTGAAAGGAGACGTATTAACAAATCCAAGAATTCACCTCTTCAATAATAAGATACCCTCCTACCCAGAATAGCTGCCAAATGGTACCTCCTTTCCCACACTGTGGGGAAAAAAGACACAAAAATTTCTTCCCAAAAATCTGTTGTTTTGAGATCGCCAGCCAGAGAAGGGGACCATAAAATGCTGTCAGAGATGACAAAAGTTGAATTAAATCCCAGGGACCGTTAAGAACCATGTGAAGGCTTCGTCTCCTGCCAGAAGCACCTGGACGTAAAAGCATATTGATGAATAATGTAACCTTCCTTTACACCTGTTCCCAGGCAGTCCCACACCCTCGGCGGCACTCAGGTGGGAACTCTGAAAAGGCGTGCCCGATCCCCAACAGAAGCCGCCACTGGAAGAAGCCAGACTTGTTACGGAACCGTGTCCGCCATCTGGGTCCCTCCCGCCTCACTGAGCGCCGGCCTGGGGCCCGAAGGGGATATGCTGTCATGCTTGTTCCTCGTCACATGCCCCAGGGAACATGCCTGTGTCACGTCAAGAGAAGTTTTCCTTAGGCTCACTCGATCCATTCAAAGACTAGACAAGAGGTAGTAAATGAGTCATTAGCAGAGAAATCTAACATGGCCAATATTCAGTGATAAATATTTGCTGTCCAGCTCTGGTTCCTAATATGCAGGCAGAGAGAATGTTTGCTGGGGTCTCTGAAGTTACAGAAACAGAGACTCATGGGGGTTACCTCTAACGATGGGAAGTTGGCTGGGAGGCTACATGTGGAAATGGCAGCAGTAGAAATCCCCTAAGGACCCAGGAATAGCTACTAGATGGAGGCTGGAATATAGTTTTAAAAAACAGTAAGTTTTTTTCAGGATGCTCAGTTGCCACAGCCCATCGTGGTGTTAGAAATCCCAAAAGTTTGACAACCTCCACCAACGGTAAGCCCTGGCTGGTTCCCTACCAGTGTTGGTGTTAGGCAGCTCCCCCACCCTCCATTCGGATATTCTTCTATCCTTTGTCTTTAGTTTACTGATACGTGTTGACTGCTCTTGGTTCCTGCTGCAATTGATCCTATTAGCTACTCATTTCTTCATTCACCACGCATTATTGAATTTTACCATACAGAGGCACAATGTGAACTCCTCAGCTAGTGAGAGAAGCTGTCTAGTAAATGATCATTGCAGTTCCATCTAAGCGATCATCTATTTATCATCTATCTATCTATCAACACTGACTGACACAAAGGTCTCATACCAAGTCTCTTCCAAGTCTGCTCATCACCTTGACACTAGTAGATTTGCTACCCTTACTTCAGGTGCCGTCTCCTGGTCCAATTAGCTACAATGGTGGAATCAAATGGTGAGAACAAGGACCTAGCAGGTACAGCCAACAGGCCAAGCCTGGCCTGTGTGTTCTCCATGTGTTTCTCTGTATTTCGATTCATTCCTGCATTGTCTCTGGCTGCTCTTGCACTACAAGGGCCGGCAGAGTTGAGTCATTGCCTACAAAGCCGAATATATATATTTTATGGTCTTTTATGGGAAGTGTCTGCCAATCCCTAATTTAGACCAGGGTCAAGTGTGTAAAGTAAGGAAGGGCTCCAAAAGGGGCTGTAAGTAGGTTTTCTTAGGAAGGGCTCTGGACTACAGCAGGTATTCTGCAGCTAAAGGCCTCAGGGAGGCTCAAAATTATCTTTTTTTTTTAAGATTTTTATTTATTTATTTTAGAGAAGGAAGGGAGGAAGAAAGAGAGAGAGAGAGAGAGAAACATCAATGTGCGGTTGCTGGGGGCCATTGCCCAGGCATGTGCCCTGATTGGGACTCGAACCTGTGACACTTTGGTTCACAGCCTGAGCTCAATCCACTGAGCTACACTAGCCAGAGTCTCAAAATTATCTTAAGAAGTCCTAGGGTCTGGATGCACACTGTGGACTGAATAAATATGCATACATTCAAATGTATGTAGATTATTTTGTTGTGAGTAATATATAAAAAAATAAAAAGGACTCATGGACACAGACAACAGTGTGGTGATTGCAGGGGGAGCAGGGTGCGTGGAGGTGGAAAAGGGAATAAGGGGGATAAATGGTGATGGAAACATATAATAAAAATAAACTATTTAACAAAATAACATATAAATGAGTGCACTTAAAAGTAATATGTATCCCACACTATCTCTTTAATAATTTTTTTCTCCGTGAGTTGGAATATACCTTCAAGCCTGTTGGGAAACTGTCATATATAAGTATCAAAGTAGTATAGGATTTGGAAAACATTACTATTTAGGGAATGAAATCAATGCTATTTTTTTGCTATGTTTTTGTAAAGAATATGGTTGGGAATTCATGTTATAAACTAGGGTAAGACTAATATGCAATACCATGGTTTCCACTACTTCCATCCTTGCCCTTCCGAAGCTCATCCTGATCCCTGTTTTGATAAGAAGCCAACAAGGAAAATCTGTGATCACTAGTTCAAGGAGTTGGTGAAAAGTGAATGCTTGGTCCCCCTGCACCAGGAAATGAACTTTGCCCTAAGTTACCAGCTTTTCCTTCCTTCCTTCCTTGGTTGTGAGCACACAGCCTGCAGAGAGTAGATTTTACCTCCTTCACGTACCATTGATTCCAAGCACAGTGACTGGCATATTGGGGGGTCCCCTTATGTGTCAGGAAAATAAACGAGTGAAGGTTGCCATATGTTCTCATAACTCAGTTTGCAAAGCTGACCCAGAGGACCTTTAACCGTAAAGGAAATCGAGCACACATTCCTATCTGCCTTCACCCCCCTACAGAGACGGAAAAGCACTTAAAGTAAAAGTTCCCCCTACCAAGGAGTCAGGTGCAGAGTTTGTGAGAGCCATCCCTACCGGAGCTCCCTTCACCTCCTGGCCAACGCGTTGTCTGTGCGCAGGCCCACACCAGCAGACCTGGCTCTAACCTTACGCTGCCGAGACTCTTCACCTTCCGCTGGCACGCAACCTCTGTGCGAATTTAGTTCCCACGCTGTGTTCCCATGATACTCTGGACCCACATTCCTTCACCACTTGGACTGAATTGCGATGGTCGTTTATTCGACAGTTTCTCTCACTAGCTCAGGAGTTCATATTGAGCCTCAGAATGATAAAATTCAATAATGTGTGATGGCTGAAGGAATGAATGAGTAAATGATCTAATAAGCGTATAAAATAGAAGGCTCCATCCTCTCTTTCACTGGCCATCTCTTCTCATTGATCATGGCACACTTCCTTGCTATACCCACTTTCAACCTCATACCGTTCTTCTCAGTGTAGCCTCTCTGGGCAGCCTCTAGCTGTATTTCAAAGTTTGCACAACTGTAAGTATACACCTGTCATTCAGAAGTTCAAATCCCAGACGTGACTTTTATTAATCCATCCCCTCCTGCAGCAATCTGATTCCTGATGCAGGCCTATCCTTTTAAATAACCACCGCCCCTAGGTCCCCCATCTGCCTGCTAAATAAAGAATACCAGGTTTTACTGGATAGCAGGTTTACTGCCAGCATGAGACCCCAGGAAGGAAACAGTAAGCAGCAACAACCTGCTTTCCTGCAGAGCAGCCAGTCCTTAGCCGTAAAACACCCACCCCGACTGGGGCTTCTGAAGCCTTCTTCCCCGCCCAGCGAATCATTCTGCAGGAACGTGGCTGCCCGGCTAGGCCTCTGGGAAAATTTGATAAGTTAATCAAGGCTGCCCTCTCATGGTTAAAAACAATATTACCTGTATAAAATGCGTTCCCCAAACACAAGAAATCCAGGGCACTCTGTTGAAAACATGAATAATACTTATATCTTTTTCAAAGTCGATAATTTAAAGCACACTGTGGTCAACCTCCAAGATAAAAATGAATAAGTAAAAATGTAAGTGAGAAAAAAATACATTCGCGATTTAAAGACCTGCTCTAGATTGAATGAATTATCATCTAGATTGAATTATCATCAAGAAAGCATTACTGACCCCAGAATTTAAAGGCAGATGAAATAATGGCTTAATCCTGTACATGAGACATCTTTCACAGGGGATTTATTGCAGAGGGTGGTTGCCTTCCATTCATATATCCATTCATTGAGCAAATATCTATAAAGTACTTACCAGGGAATATCAACAATTCTAAGATACTTTTTTGTGTCATAGTTTAACATTGCTGATGCACTGAACAACTTGTGTTGTGTTATATAATCTGTCTCCTCGCAGCAGCAGAGATGTGAATGCCATGGTCATTGCCTGCACTTGTGCCGTGTGCTAGTTGCTGCTGGTACCAGGCTGACAGCATAACCGCATTCCTTGATGGCTCAGTCCTACATCTGTTGGGTTGGCCAGAAAGTCCATATGCGTTTTTTTCCATAAAATAAAAGATACATTTTTCATTTTCACCAATAACTTTATTGATTTGGATATTTGGGGTATGTCATTTATCTCCCACATGGTATAACGTTGATTGTTCTCCATGTCTTGATTTGATCGCTACGCACTTCAACTGGTCTACCCAACTGTGCAGCGTCATCCAGCGAGAAATCTCCAGCACAAAACTTTGCAAACCACTTTTGATACATTCAATTAGTCACAGCACCTTCTCCATATACTGCACAAATCATTTTTTGCATTTCAGTTGCATTGTTACCTTTCTTGAAATAATAAAGCATAATATGCCAAAAATGCCGCTTAATTTCTTCCATCTTCAATATTAAAATGACTACAGAAAAATTCACCAATTTTAATAAGTTTGTTTAAAATGCATGCTGATATGACAGCTGTCACAATACAATCTAATAAATTGTTTTAAATGAAGTTAAAGACAACTAAGCACTGCTAGAGCTGTCTTTTTTTTATTCTTTTTTTAAAGATTTTATTTATTTATTTTCAGAGAGGGAAGGGAGGGAGAAAGAGAGAGAGAAACATCAATATGCAGTTGCTGGGGGTCGTGGCCTGCAACCCAGGCATGTGCCCTGACTGGGAATCAAACCTGCGGCACTTTGGTTTGCAGCCCGTGCTCAATCCACTGAGCTACACCAGCCAGGGAAGAGCCATCTTATGGAAAAAAAAAACAAATGAACTTTTTGGGCAACCCAATACTGAAGGACCATTTGGGGAGGGGAACCGAGTCCAGCCTGTGGCCTGAAAAAAACGTTCATTGACATTTCCTGGTAAAATTAAGACACTAGCAAGATGGGGGTCAATAGCTTAGGAGAAACTATTGGGAGGCAATAGGGGAGCCCTCTAAGAAAGGCTGCGTCACCAATGGACTCGATGGCACAAAGGATGACGCGGGGCTGAAGAACACGCTAACACGCTGACATCCCTGAGTGAAGGAACGAGTCAGGAGAGCGTGATTCCATACGGGGAGAAAAACGGTCTTTGCTCATTTATTTTGCTCACATTCCCCCTCTCATGTATGAAGGAGAACCATATGTGCCCCCAAAATCTAGGTCTAGTAAGTCTCCAAGGGTTATTTATTTATTTTTAAATTTTTATTTTAAATTATAGTCAATGCACAGTATTACATTAGTTTCAGGTGTACAAACACAGTGATTCACTTTTATAAGCCTTCCAGTGTGATCGCCACAGTAAGTCTGGGACCCACCTGACACCATGCACAGTTCTTGCAGTGCTGTTGACTGTGTTCCCTGCGCTGCTCTTTACATTCCCGCGGCTCACGATTTATTTCATAACCGGAAGTTGGTGCTTCCTAATTCCCTTCCCCGTTTCTGCGCAGCCCTCCTCTCACCTCCCATCTGGCAATCATCAGTTTGTTCTCTGGATCTGTGAGTCTGTTTCTGTTTCATTGTGTTTATTCATTTGTTTTGTTTTTAGATTCCACATGTAAATGAAATCATAAGGGATTTGTCTTTCTCTGTCTGACGTATTTCACTTAACATAATAATTTCTAGGTCCATCGATGCCGTCACAAATGGCAAGATTTCGTTCTTTTCATGGCTGAGTAATATTCCATTGTGCGTGTACGTATATGTATATATTCCACATCTTCTTTATCTGTTCAGCTATTGATGGACACCTATCAAAGGGTTATTTAAATAGTGTAAAATGAAAGTTCAGTATGTCATAGTTTAATTGGGAACCTTTTATCTTTTAGTCGTCCCTAAGATAACAGTGCACCCTACGACTAAGGGAGTTTTAGGTTCAGTGCACAATGGAAAGTACTATCAGTTTCTTAGTCACAGGTAATGTGACTGCCCTCATAGAGCCAAGTGAGGAGTGACAACTATAAACATGCAACTAAGGAAATGAGACCACTTCAAAGAGTAGTAAGTGCTATGAAGACAGTAAGGCAGAGTAATAGGATAAGGAGAGGCCGGGTGGGGAATGGGGCTGCACATCAGCACTGTAGGAAGAAGCCAGAGTCCAGGAGAGTGCAGCATCCCACTCCGTCATAAGAGATGAGAGGAGAAATGTGTTCAAGAAGTAGGCAGAGTCAATGGTAAAAGTTGGTACACTGAGTCCAGAGGCCTGTCCTTAATATTGGCAAAGCCGCATCCTTTGAAAGGGACCTTACCGCTGGAGCAGAGTGGGTTGAGGATGAATGAGAGGCATGGGTGTGGGAGAGCAAATACGCATCTTTTGGGCTAAGTCTGCTTTTGGGGGCCAAGAGAAACAGCCTGGCGGGTCCTACCTGAAGGCCATATGAAGTTACAAGAGTGTATGTTTTGCAGTGAGTGTGTGTTTGCGGGGTGAGGTATGTCACAGAGCCAAACGCTTGCTGCTCTCTCTGACTTGATTTTAATCCTGGCCTGCGTTTTCCTCCTGACCTTCAGAGGAGTAGCCGCTGTTACAGATACGCTAATTATTAGAGGAATTCTGCTTGAGGCTGGAGATTTTGGCAAAGATTTGCGGGAGCCTGAAGACTGGATTCAGATCAACGGCGGTCCACAGAGAGATTTGGAGGTTTTGCACTTTTCCTACGATCCCTGTCGGCACCTAAATGTCGTACACCTCTTGCCCCACTCACTCTCCCTTCCCCTGACATAAAAGAAGCCTGGATTTTAGGCTTTCTTCAGATGGATTTGCAGAAGCTCATGGGCCCCCCATCTTCTCAAGCTGGCGCCGTCTTAATTACTAAATCTTCCCTAACTCCAAAGTTGGCGGGTTTGAATATTGGCCTTCGAAGCATTGGGCACACGATCCTTGAATCAGGGGGGTGGGGGAGGGGCACAATATTAAGTCTTGTAAGTGGGCAACAAGTAAACAATTACACAAGTTTAAGATTATAATCAGTGTTATGAAGGGCATGACCAAGACGACACGATAGGGATTAGGGAATAGCAGTGTAATTTAGGCTTGAGCTTGAACTTTATTGAGCACCAGTGATACGCCAAGGCATTTGTTAAAATTGTTCAAATGTTGTGCCATTTAACCCTGAGACCCACTTTTTGAGGAAATGTGGAAATTAGCTTGTTAGAGACAAGAAAACAGGTTCTGAAAGAAAGTTGCCAGTCAAAGGTCACAATTAATGGTTGGTAAGTCTGGGGTTTGAATTGAAGGGGACCAAGGTTTTGCCACCTCAGAACCTTGCCTTTTGGGAAATTGATTCTAAACTGGTTATTAAGAAACAGATGGTGAAAGAACTCTTCACCCTCCCCCGTTCCTGCCTAAGTGATTCAGATAGAAAAGCCAGCTGGAGGAAGGGAATCTCAGCAAACTCACCTTCACATCAGAGGGAAAGGCTCCAGGCTGGGGCCTCGCAGCAAGGGCCACACCCTGTGCCCCATTGTTCCTAGTCACCTAGCACCAACTTGCCCCCGTGTGTGTCCGCCCTTCCTCAGCTGCCTATAAATTGCAGATTTCCTTAGAAATCTCAGCCCCTGCCCCTTTCATCCTAGCCCATGGCGACATGTAAACTTCAACTGCCCACTTAGTTTCCACACTCATTCTTATGGCACCCTCTAATTTGCAGGCGTATAACAAACTTTGTACATTTTCTCCTGTTATTTTGCCTCTGTTAATTCGATTATTAGCTCAGCTAGAAGAACTTAGAAGGTAAGAGGAACAGTTTTGTTGTAGCCCCCCCAGAACCAAGTTTGATATCTAAATTGTCTATTTCTCCTCCTGCCCACCCCTTCTTTCAAAGCTCTCCCACAGAGCAAACTCCCAGGCAGCAGCCCCTTGAGCCTGCCCTTCCCCCACTCCAGCCCAAATCTCAGCTCGCTCAGGTTTTTTCAGAGCCCCATTCCAACAAGACCTTTTTTCAAGTAAATTGTTCAACAAATCATATTATTCATAAAGTGCTGTTGGCCGTGAAACGGCACCAGGTGTTAGTAGACACGGGAGTCAGACCAGACCCTGGCTAAGAAAGAATTCAGAGTCAAGACTCAAACTATAAGGGAAAGTTTATTTAGAAAGACACAGGTAGAACAGGTGAGCAGTAGAAGAAATGAATACAGGGCCCTTGGAAAGTAGGAGAAAGACAGGCAAGGAAAATGCAGCTAGGGAAGCGGGTGGGGAGAGGTACAGTCCTGCTTCATAGAGAGAGCCCCACACTGGTTCTTCTTTTAAGCGTGTTTATCTGGAGGTCTCAGGGGAAGACCCCAGTAGAGTATTCAGGGGCATGGTCTGTACTGATGAGTTAGCACCAGGGTTGGGGGTTTTAGTCAACGCAGCTGGTTCTGCTGTTAGCCATGGGGTTGCTTGTCTGGTTTTTCCACTTTTCTGGCACTGGAGCTGAAATGCAACTGAGTCTTAGGTATGTTTGATGTGGGTGGTAACCCTCATTGTCCTGCGGGCTTAGTGCTGAAGGGCTCTTCTCCTGTCCCTTGTTCATTCCCCCTCTAAGGAGGTCTAACCTGCATGTCTAGCAACATGCCAGCAATATGAAAGGTCAGGGTTGCCCGTTGCTATGCACCCAGGGCTTTCTGCCTGGTGACCTTCTGTACCTGGCCCGTCATCCTTGCTCTGCTCACGTCTGTCTCACTGCCTTCCACAGCTAATAGAAACTAAATGTATGGCAGGTATAATTCTAGTGCATGCTAATGGCACCCTCTTTTCCCAAACAGGTAACACCTGCATATTTAAATGGTAGCTTTTAGGGAGACACTGCCAAGCCCCAGAGACTATTTTCTAGGAGTAGAAAATTCAGCCATGAGGTAGGCTAAAAGGAGAAAATGATAAGTAGTTAATACTTACTGAGCTTGATGATACGCCAAGCACCATTTTAAATGCTACACATACATCATCTCATTATTTTCCAACACAGTTCTACGAAGCTGGAATCCGTTTGACCACCCGAGAGCTGGCATTTGAACTCAAGTGTTCTGACATGCAAATCTGAGCCAGATTGCCAAAGGGACACACAGGAATTAAATTACAAATCTCAAATGAGCTAAGTGTGAACTGGTGAGGTCATGAAACCTACAGAAAGCTACTTGGCTTAGGTTATAAACATATCAATTCCCTTAGTTGATTTTCCAGATAAAACTTTGGTTTTAAGCTTCATAAGAATGACTTGGAACAACTTTAGCCTACCAATGCCCTTAGTCTCAGAGCTCTTTGGAGCTTCTTCAAGTTGCGGATGACAAGGGCAGCTAATGAAAGCATTTGCATGGTAGAAAGTTCAACATTGGAAGAAGGACGGATGTTTAAAGTCTATCTCTTACCAACTCAAAGATTCCTGACCCTTCCATTCCTGAGGATAGAAATCAAGGGAGGAGGCAAAGCAGATTCGAAAGGGAAGAGTTTGTTAAAGACCAAGTAAAAAGGCTGGGGCACCACATGAGCACGCACTGGACTGGAAGCTGTGTGGCTCCCCAAGTTACAGCTGCGGTCTGGCCATGTCAAATGGTCTCAGCCTTCCTTCTCCTCCTCTGGTGGGCTTGACTTGACTTGCGCAAGCGCGGGGCAGATTCCTTTGTCCTTCAGGTTTCCCGTGGTAAGCAGGCACTTGGTTTGCATGGACTTCGAGTGTTATTTGTTTGGTTCCCTGTGGCAGGTGGGCTCTTATCTCTGCAGGCATAGGAGAGCTATGTAC
Organism: Phyllostomus hastatus; assembly: GCF_019186645.2. Lineage (NCBI taxonomy): Eukaryota > Metazoa > Chordata > Mammalia > Chiroptera > Phyllostomidae > Phyllostomus > Phyllostomus hastatus. Next base: position 22,753,832 of record NW_025333737.1, on the reverse strand, counting down.
AAAAGGGGACCCCAAAAAACACAGAGTTTATTTATTTAAAAAGTGTATTTATTCTTACAGGATTAAACTTCAGTCACCTTCAAAGTACTCTTCACATGATGCAATATACCTACTGAGACTTTTTAAAAAGATTTTATTTATTTATTTTTAGAGAGGGGAAGAGAAGGAGAGAGAGAGGAAGAGAAACATCAGTGTGTGGTTGCCTCTCACATGCCCCCCCACTGGGGACCTGGCCTGCAACCCAGGCATGTGTCCTAAATGGGAATCGAACCAGCAACTCTTTGGTTCCCAGGTCTGTGTTCAATCCACTGAGCCACACCAGCCAGGGTGAGACTTTTTTTTTTCCATTGCTCAAATCAAAACAGTTTTTGAACTTGTCAATTTTGATGACTTTTAGTGCTGCTGCCAATTTTTGTTCACCTCTTGCATATCAGCAAAAAGTTTCTCTTTGAAGGCTTTTTTCATCCAGCAAAACAAAAAAACTTGCTCAGGGCAAGATCAGGTGAATAGGGAAGGTGGAGCATGGGGGGTGAGGAAGGGTCATGCCATTTTGGGTCAAAAACTGCTGAACACTCAGCAAAGTATGGGGAAGTACATTCATAAATCACCTACTATGAAATGGGCAATCGCACTGAAAGAATCTTCAAAACAAACTGAAGCTGAACGCAGCTTCTCACAACAAGTCCAGTTGGTACACTGACACAGACGGGTTCCTAGAACACTCACCTAGTAGGGGAAGCCTGTACTATAAAGGGCCCACCCTCCAGAAGATAATTCTGGTTTTGGGGGGGGGTCCCCCCTCACACTCTAACCTGGCAGACCTGTTCCATTAGCATTTTTCTGGTTCCAGCCAGGAATGTGTCTTTTGTCAGGTCTGACTCAGGGTTCAGTGGCCTCCTCTAAGTCAAATTTCTATTTGGCACGGCTGGATGAGGAGCATGGGGCTAGATGCTGCAGGTACTCCCCAAGATCAGGGACATTATTCTTGTGCTGGGTGCAGCAAGATGTAATTGGAAAAGGGCCTAAGGTTTGAAATGAAGCAAATAAACCCAAACTCATCTCTCAGTTCTGAATGACTTCAGGCAAGTCAGTTAGCAAAAAGGGAAAAAATGAGTCTTAGTTTATCAGATTATTATGAGGTTCATTGGAGATACCAAAGCACTTTGTCTGGTGGCTGACATAGCAGGAAGTCGACAGCATAAGTTCCCATTTCTCTTCCTGTGCCTTGTCCTCTCTCAACTTGAGTCTCCGAGTTTAGCAAAAGCCAACAGAAATGGAACAAAACAGTCCCTGGGCTGGGGGGCGGGGGAGGGGAGAAGTGCTCTCATGTGAAGCTGATAGAGCTGATACCACGAACAAGAAGAGAAGGAAGAGCCCTGGTTGGCGTAGCTCAGTGGATTGAGCGTGGGCTTCGAACCAAAGTATCGCAGGTTTGATTCCCAGTCAAGGTACATGCCAGGGTTGCAGGCCATGATCCCCAGCAACCACATATTGATGTTTCTTTCTCTCTCTCTTTCTCCCTCTCTTCCCTCTCAAATAAATAAATAAATAAATAAATCTTTAAAAAAAAGAGAAGGAAGGCTGAGCTTCCAATTTCTAGAATCAGGGGTTGCCAAGATTTAATATATTTTAAAAAATGGAAATAAAGTCAACATATATCTCTGTATATATTGTTTTTTAAACATAATGGGTAACATTATTCTGTAAAAGAGGGTCAATTTTAAAGATAATATGGCTTTAGAGGCGCAGAGTCTTGATTATGTTTGGGAGAACCCAAGCTCCAGTCCAATTTTATCCCCAAACAGTATTAAGGCTTATGATGTTTAAGAACTGCTGAATGGAGCAGTGTCCATAGAGGAAAGCAGGCAAGGAGACAGAGAGGCATGAAACACAAGGGATCTGGGAATTGACTGAGAGACTTACGGATAACTTTAAGATTTCTTACTTGGGAGTTATGGTAGCGTTAGCCCATCAGAGGACCTTTAAAAATGTTGACGTCCTTGACACATCCCAAGCTCCTTAAATCAGAATCTTTGAGGGCAGAATCCAGGCATCAGTACTTTGTTACAGCAGCCCATGTGATTCCAATACATCAGTGACCTTGTTCTTCAAAATAAGGAAGTCCGGTAGGATATTGAGATGAGGGACAAAGGGGATGAGAACAGTGATTCTAGCTATGTTGAGGTCAAGGTTCCAACAAGACATCCAGGCAGGAATTAAGAACTGGATCTTAGGAAGGATAGAGCTGCTCAAGATTTGGGGGAGCCATTCATGCATTCAATAAACATTCCTTAAGGACTTTTAAGTGCCTGGATAGCAAGTGAGCAAATAGGGTCCTGTTTCCCGAGGGGCTTATATCTAGGAGGCAGCAAACAGATTTCTAAACAAAGAAGTAGAGTAAAGTGTTATGAGCTCTAAGACAGAGAGCTGTATGTAGGACAAGAAAGGAGGTCTCAGTTCCCTAGGGACTGGTCAGAAAAGGCTTCATAGAAAAGGGACAAGAAAAAGGCACCCTGAGGGAAATGGCGAAAGAGGAAAAGATAGGCTTGGGAACCGTGGAGCAGCTTACTTAGGGTTAGTGGGCCAGGGAGGAAAATTAAGCCAGGTGAAGATCATCAGAAATAGCAGTCAGAAAAAGGAATGTAGGATAAGTAGCCTGAGAGATGATGGGGGAAAGAATGGCTAATGGGAGGGGTATCACACACTACAGAGAGGGCAGTGGGTGAGGCTGAGGATGGTTGTTAGATTTGATGATCACCATCAATATGGAAGTTAGTTTCCACAGAAGGACAACTAGGGGAGAAAGAGTGGGTGGTATTTGAACATGGAACCATTGAAAAAAAGGATAATGAGAAGGCTAGAGAAAATATTGTGGAGAAGTTTGGAGGAGCATATTTAAATATTAAAACAGAGAGGAGGTGCCTGTAGTGGGAAGAGTTTGGGACTCAGGGTTAAGCTATTGTGTTGTATTTCTCTAGCTTCGAGCTAGAAGACCTCTTCACTTCCCTTCTCTGGCATGCTCTCTCTCTCTCTCTCTCTCTCTCTCTCTCTCTCTCTCTCTCTCTCTCTCTCTCTCATCTCTAAGGTGATGGTGATAGAGACTTTGATTTCTAAGGTCACATCCATATCTGAAAATCTAGGAGATTTAGTAGTAAGAACAAAATTAAATGAGAGGGTAAAACTGCATTACCTGCATAAAAACTGGTAATAAGTCAACTTTGTCTTCTGGACGTATGCACTTGGCATGTTCAGTCACCTCATTCTCCAGGCATACGCCCTAGAACCCAATTATTTAAAAGTATGAACTAGCTCTGGCTGGCATAGCTCAATGGATTGAGCATGGGCTGCAAACCAAAGCATCGCAGGTTCGATTCCCAGTCAGGGCACATGCCTGGGTTGCAAGCCACGGCCCCCAGCAACCACACATTGATGTTTCTCCCTCTCTCTCTCTCTCTCTCTCTCTCTCTCTCTCTCTCTGTCCCCCACTCCCTCTCTCCCTCTCTCTCCCCCTCCCTCTCTCCCTTCCCTCTCTAAAAATAAATAAATAAAATCTTTTACAAAATGAGGGCCATTTGCCTTAAATAAATAAATTAATTAATTAATTAAAAGTGTGAACTAACCAAGGGTACCACCTACTATCTAGACCTCTACAATGAGAGGTGCACAGCACAAAGGTCCAAGTCACAGCTTCCGGAATCAGATAGTCCTCACGAGCCAGATAACTAGGTAAATAATTATATACTTCGGTTTTTCTAAACTGTAAAATAACACCATCTGAAACAGCTCCTCACCCTGGATAAACAGGTGGAGAGAATATTAGTTACAGGTAGGACCAATCCTATTATGAGAAATACTATCACAACAAAAATATCGTATTCTGTATTTTAGAATCCTGGATATTGGAGGAGGTGGAGAACCTTGGTGTGTATTGCTATTGGCTTTGACTTCTATTCTAAAATATATAAAACTAAAGGCATAAATTGGACTAAGTCCACTTTGATCTCTCTTGTCACCATTTCCAGGACGAAAGAAGGGCTGTGGAATTGAACCCAAGTTGACAGCAGAAAGCAAGGTTTAGAGGCGGTGGGGTATCTCATCCTATGGCTAATTGCCATCACCTGGAGACACCCCACTCTCTAGCAGGCTCTGGCATTGCTGGAGATTAACATCGGTCATCAGATGTTACACACAGAAAAAAGAAATAAATTCCGCTTCTGAAAGGGCAGCTGGAAAGGGGTTGGACAGCTTAAGCTAGGACTTACTTTCCAGACCAGTCTAGAGGCCAAACACTCCACGCCTGAGACGAGACGAGGAAAGCCCCTTCCTCGTCTCAGCCACGGAGGAAGACACTGCTCCCAGGGGGCAGGGTTAGGAACGAGAGCTTGCTAGGCTATGCCTTGTGGTCCCTGAGGAAACAGGAGCAAGAAAAAGGACGCCAGCTCCAGGAAGGCCCCTATGTTCAAAGCCAATCCATCGCTGCCTTATAGGGCAAGAGGCATACCTCCTGTTTGGGATCTCTGGGGCGAGGGTGAGAGTAAATATTTGTAGTTTACTCAGTTCATTCCGTGGTTAAATATGTTTTTGTGGGTGCCAGTAACTGACCTAAGCGTTTTATGTCCCTAATTCTAATAATAATCCTGAGGTTTGTGTAATTAACCCCATATTTCTTTAGCTACAAAGGGGAGCAAAAGGGGCAGAGAAAAAGCAGCAATTTGCCCAGTAGGCGGCAGGATCAGAGCTGAGATCTCGAATTCGTAGGCTGTGGCTCCCGGGCCCACCCCGCGGCTCCTCCGCCGGGGCGAGAAGGCCACCTGGGTCCGCAGCTGGAGCTCCGTGTCCCTTCTTGCGCGTGGGGAGCATCTCCCATTGGTCCCACCTGGACCTGGCAGCGCCTCCCCGCAAGTCCCGCCGGGCGCGCGGCAGGTGCGCGGCCGGCCGCCCGCCAGGGAGCCCCGCCCTGGAGCCCCCGTCCCGCCTCCGCTCCCTTGCCTGGAACTGGGCGCCCCGCAGCGGCCGGGCAGATCGCCCAGCCTCCGCCCGGAGTCTGGGAAGCGTTCGGGCCAAGAGGAGGAGCCAGAGACACCGTGCGGGTGGAGTCGGGAGCTCGAGAACCGTGGAGGCGTTTTTCCTGTACCCGGCTCTCTACGGCTACCATGGCGTTTGGAAAGAGTCACCGGGATCCCTATGCGACCTCCGTGGGCCACCTTATAGGTAAAGAAGCGCGGGGGGGAGACGCCCCGGCAAGCTTTAGTGACGGCTGGGGCCGGGGGGGAGGGGGGACCCCACCCCGTTGGACTCTTTCTAGGCCTGCGGAGGACAGAGTTGGTCCAAGTTTGAAGAAATACTTCCCCTCCCCCTACAACGTTCCCAGGGCGCCCGCATTCTGCCCGGTCCCTTTGAAGCATTTTTTTTTTTTTATGGCTGACTCTTTCTAGAACCAATCCTCAAAATTCTGCCTCTCTGTTTATGCCTCCTGGGAAGTAAAATCGAACAGGTGAGCCACGTGTGGGATTCAGGTGTGTAGTGTTCGGGCCTCTCCAAGGGGAGGACGTAAACTTCTCTGCCAGGGTTAGTCCTAAAGTGCGTTCACTCGAAGGGACAGTGCTGCTGGGACCGGTTTCCAGGGGAGGACCAGAAGGGTCAAGGAGGTGAAGTGATGCCACCTCAGTGGGAGAGGCAGGTGTCTTCAACCGGTTCTCCCTGGCGCCAAGCCCTTACAACCTGAGTTACTTTTCTGGGTAAACAAAGAGCTTGAAAATGCTCATACCTGGAGTGCAGGAGGTGAGGAGCAGAGAAGCCATCTGGAGTCACCAGCGGCGGTCTGGAGACACCAGGGGCCACCACACAGGTGTCCAGCTCCTTTCTCCTGCGGCCGTATCTGAATACTGTCCACAGAAGCCAGGGACTCCGTTCACCCTCTTCTCCCTGATGCCTCCTTTGGGACCCAGGTGTGGCATCAGTGCGTATGATGCCGAGCAAAACATGATGATGTCAGGGGCTTAGCGGGGTGTGGAGGCCCAGATCTGGAGAGTTAGGGCAGCAGCTGAGTTAGGTGCCGTGTGACGTAGAACACGCCACTTACCGTGAACTTGAGTTCCTGCATTTTTATAAAATTAAGTAGCGAGAGTTACTACCATTGAGGAGGAATGATTTCTAAGCGGTTGCTGGAAATCTATATCCCTATTGGGTATTAAATAAACTCTGAGCAGAAGTGGATTCAGATTGCATCTTCATGGGCCGATTAATTCTTTAATCTGAAAATTATTACTGACTGCTTGGACCTGGATGAGACAAAGGTAAGATTCCGTCTTAACCCTCAGGAAATGCACAATTTTGTAGGGAAGATGGACGCAATTTTGTAGTAACTATGATATGGAACCTTTACAATACAAGAGAAATGTAAAGCTACCCAAAACTTATGAACAGGGAGAAATGAACTCTGCCATCACTTTTGAAGGGCGAATAGGAGTTTTCTAGGAAGATGGGAGAACGTGTAGAATGAAGAGCCGGGAATATGGCAAAAGGAATGATGATAGTATGTGCCTAAGAAACACAAGATTAGTCAGGTTTGTCCAACGAATGCCAAGTTCAGAGAGTTCTTTTCCTAGATGGGAAACAGTTTCCCCAACCAAACTTGTATTCTTTCCTTTTTAATTTTTCTTCATTCCCCGTAGGCCTTGGTATTTTCATGTTGCGGGATCTTCTCCGTTCTTGTAGGAAAGATGTTAAGCTCCTTCAGGTTGAGTGTTCCTTTACCCTGCCCAGACAGCATTGTGTATTCTTAAGGCAGCTCTCTGGAGAGGGAAAAGTCTCTCAATGTTTAAACTGGCTGGGTGCAACCTGGGTTAGTATCGGTGCTAGGAGTGATTTTGCTCAACTGCTAAAGGACACACAATTTTAGTAGTTCTGATTTATTTTTCTTTTCTTTTTTTTACGATTTTATTTATTTATTTTTAGAGAGAGGAAGGGAAGGAGAAAGAGAGGGAGAGAAATAGTAATGTGTGGTTGCCTCTCACGTGCCTCCCACTGGGGACCTCGCCTGCATCCCAGGCATGTGCCCAGACTGGGAATCGAACTGGCCACCCTTTGGTTCACAGGCTGGCACTCACTCTACTGAACCATACCAGCCAGGGTCTGATCTCTTTTTCTTAACACCTCCTCCCCCAGGAGAATTAATGATATTAAGAACTTTGTTTCTTAATCCCATCATATCAAATCATGTACTTCGCTTTGAATGTTACATACCTTGTGCGGGCTGTGTAGCCTTGCGTAATTTCCTTAACTTCTCTAAACCTGTTTCATCATCCCTAACAGTGGGTTTTATGAAATGACATAAGCTAAAATAGTTAGCATGATGCACTTCCTGTTGTTGGGGCCCGCTCGGGAAGTGTCCGTCCCCTGAAAAACAGGCAGGCAGATGGAGATGTAGCCGTCCTGGCCTAGCCTGGCAGCCAGGTGTTGTGCCTGCAGTCTTTATTAATAGGTCACTCATTACTGTTGCTACAACAGCACTCTGAACGTGGGTTCTGATTGATTCCTGAATTACTGGGAATTGCTCCGAAAAAAAATCTCTTTGCCCTTTGGTAATATAAACTTAATGGTACTTGCTAGCAAACCCCAGGCAGGTTATTTCAGGAAGACCAGACATTTTTCATTCTGTTGTAGCTCTGAGTCAACACAACAGCTTTTTCTTTGCAGAAAAGGCTACCTTTGCTGGAGTTCAGACTGAGGACTGGGGCCAGTTCATGCACATTTGTGACGTGATTAACACGGCCAATGATGGGTGAGTACCGAGTGTGGTTCTTGCTGTTGCCTCTGATAAGAAGCCGGGAACTACAGTGCATTTTCTTTCGCAGCCCCTTTGGTTTTCTTGTTGAAAGAGTGTTTTCACCCACCCCCACCCCCCAACTTAGGTACCCACTGCCTTCTGAAGACATGTCAGGTTGAAGTATTAGGAGAACTGCTTGTTTCAACATGTGCAGTGTCCGAGAAACCATTGTAATTATTCTCCTCTTGGCCCTTGCCTTAATAGTTTCAAATTTTGGCTCCAATTCCTGGTTCTTTAAGAAAAGAAAAACTTTGTAAGAGAGATGTTTTCTTCTTTAGGAATTTCCCCTGCTCCGATTGCTGGTGTTTTATGTTATTCTAACTGAAAAATATTAACAAGAAGCTAGCGGACGCCTGAGGCGACCAGTCTCTAGGCAGTTGTCATTGCAACCAGGAAATAACCTTGCAATCTTTTCTTTTTCTGCCAGTCACAAGACAGTATTTTTTCTCTGAAGGCCAACTTGCCTGTGTTCATGCTGTGTTCTTAAAGGGCATACTATCTTTGGGTTGTACTTTTAAAGGGTAGAAAATTGAAGTTTAAAAAAAAATGGTTAAGAAGGCCAACTGTTTAGTGCATTTAGTCAGAATTACAGATTGTCATGAGGAATACCATTCTGTTAATTTGTGTGTATAAAGTAATAAGTGACAGCAAAAGAGACTTAATATTAGTTTATGTTGATGAAGAAAACATTCCACTGAATTATTGACTGTATCAGTGGGAAGTGCTTATGATTAGTCCTCTAAAGTGTTCGTGGTGTTTTCTTTGTAATTGTGTTTACTATATTTGGTGCTTCTGTGAATCTTTTTGCCATTGATGATGCTAATTTCTTCATTGATAATACAAAAATGGAATCTAAAAAGTCCATTTTTTTCCTTTTAAAACAGTGCCTTTATTCTTTTAAACATCTCCAAGACTTTAATTCTAGATTTTAAATAGGATTGTTTTAGCAATACAGAAAAAATCTACATAATATTGTATGTTATAGTAGCAGCAATTCTGTGTAAGCATATGTAATATTATATAATTATTAACATATAATGGAAATCTACACATGCAAACATAACAAAATTGGAAGGTAATATATAAAAAGGATGTGTATTTTTTCAGTTTTATTAAGATGTGAGTGACATATAACACCATATAAGTTTGATGGGTACAACATAATGACCTGACATACATCTATTGCAAAATGATTACCACAATAAGCTTAGTTGACGGCCCTCACCTCATGCAACTGTAACTTTTTTTTCCTTGTGATGAGAACTTTTACAGTCTACTCTCAGCAACTTTCAAACATTGCCTGCAGTGGTACTGGCTGTAGTTACAGTCTCCACGTTGTGGAATACATCCCCGTGACTCACTTATCTGGTCACTGGGAGTTTGTGCTTTTCGACCATCTCACAGAACACTTAGACCCTCTGCTTAGCACTACAGGACTCCTCCTTTTGTAACATGAAATCTCGGCATACCGAAAGTTGACCTAGTTAGTCGTATTGCCTATAGCACGCTCAGGAAATACTAAAAGTCTTAATCAAAATGAGTGGCCGTCATTGGTTTGGAAAATTGCATTTTCTGTGCACTGGTCCTATACCATGACAGAGCCATATGTGTGTGAATACATTTCACAAGTATTCTAAGTAATATTCTTGGGTAGATTTGTGTTTGTGTTGACAGTTAAAATTTAATTTTAAATAAACAGTTTTCAAAAATACGTTTACGTGAGTGATGTGTGAACCTCAGAGTAAATTTATAAAATGCTGATAAACGCATAATAAAAATCACAAATGACTCCACCACCCAACAAAAACTATAGTGAACATTTGGGAGTATTGATTCATAACTCACTTGTTTTGCTATCAACACGGGATGAAATTTTTTTCCACATCTTAATTATTACTCCATTTAATAAGACATTTTAAAAAGTCTCAGAGTATTTCTTAATAGGGTTTATGATGAATTATCTGGTCAATCTCACGTTGCTGGGTATACATTTCTAGTTTTTACATAAACAGTGCTACAGCAAGTATTTCATTTGGTTCTCACGGTGGGTAGCTGGTCTTGTCTGCCTGGATGTATGAGGAAACAGGTGTGAGAGGTGCTGCCCAGGGTCCCACAGCCTTCTGTGCGGTGGCCTTGGAGCTATGACCTTGGCCTTCTCCTCAGCTATTCCTCCTTTCACAGTGCATGTTGCTTTTCAGAGACTCCTCGTTCTCAGCTCTGCCTAAATTGATGATTACCTTGTATTTACTGCTGTAGGCCAAAAGATGCAGTAAAAGCTTTGAAGAAAAGGATTTCTAAAAACTACAATCATAAAGAAATTGAACTTACCTTGTCAGTAAGTACTTTCATGTTATAATTAAGACTCTAGGATTTTCCAAGCTATAGTCACATTTTAATTCTGGGTAAATATTCTGAGATAATGAATAGGTTAGCAGAACATTATTTACAATATGAATTAAAACTGTTCATTGAGAATTAAAGAATCAAGAGTGTTTAGTTGATTATAATAGCTTTTAATTTTGTGGAAAGAGCGTCCCTGGAAAATCAGGTTTTCGTGGTCAGGAAATGGGAACTGGTGGTTAAACTTATAAGTACGGAGCTGATCAAAAAGTGAGTGTACATGTGTCACAGGCGGGGAACTGAAGTCTTAACAATGCCTCTCCACTAGCTTTGTACTGCACTTGAACACCTTGGTGGAATTCTGGGGTACAGGCAGCTCATTAAGTTCCAACCAAGTTCTGCTGCTTATCATAACAGGAGGGAAAATTCTTTGTTGATTTAAGTAATTCTCCTATGAGCTATATTTCCTGTGAATTGGGCATGGACACTTACTGGACCTGTTACCATTTTCCCCTCATCCTTGGCCATATGACCTCTTCAGTCACTTTGGTGAGTTGCCCTTTTTACTGCGGTACGTTTTGCTAACCTTGCCTGCTGCCTGAGAGTGAGCTGTGTGACTTTCTGCATGCCTTTGGACCTCAGCCCAGCCCCAGGCCACTCCTGGTTATGGCACCAATCAGCCAACATCACTCTGCTCCCAGGGCCTTTGGGAGTATTTATGAGGAGGGCCAGCAGGCAGAGGTGAGCACAGCTCCCGTCTCCTAGTTCTCTGTTACCTGGAGAATAACTGAATGAGAAGCAGCCTTAATGATGCTTTCACTAGACAAATACCATATTATCTCATTTATGAGTAGAATCTAATGAACCAAATAACTAACGACCAAAATAGAGGCTTAGGAACAGGGAACGGACTGAGAAGTGTAAGGGCGTGGGGGGCAGCGGAGCCTGGCTGAAAGAGGTGGAAGGGGTTCACCAGAGAAGATACATGCACGAGTGATGGACATGGACAGCAGTGTGGGGATCGACTGTTGGGAGAGCTGGGTGGAGGCAGGCAAAGGGGGAAAAATTGGGACAACTGCAGTAGCATGAGCAATAAAACATTTTTTTAAATGATGCTTTCACTAAAGAAACCCTCCAGTCTGGGACCCGAGTACAGTTTTAGAGGCAGTTTCTTCTCTCACCATTTTTCTTTCGACTTCTCCCTTGTCCTTCACCCATGGCGGCCACCTCGGGGAGGTCACAGCATGGCGGGAACTCCGGAGAGGAGTAGGGCGCTTCAGCAGCTGTATCTGTGCAATAGACTGATGCTGGGAACAACCCTTTCCCTGATACCTGATTGCTTCTCTCGGCAGCCCTGTGAAGCAGTTGTATTATCAACTCTATTTCACAGATGAAGACACTGAGACTAGTGAAATTAAGTGATATTTTTCCACCCCAGGTTTAAATGGCATCATCCTCAGATTCTAAATTCCATGCCCTTGCCCCACACCACTTGTTTCTCAGAACAAATCACGCCCCTTGAAAGAACGGGCTACTGTGGTTTTTGGGTTTTGGTTTTATCATGTTCTCAGATGTTTTGTTATTTTATGTTTCGATATTTTGTGTTGTTTCAGGTGTACAGCTTAGTGGTTGGACAATCACATACTTTACATAGTGTTCCCTTCGATATTTCTAGTACCCAGCTGGGTCCAACCATAGTTATTACAATATTATTCACTGTCTTTACTATGTTCTACATCCCTGTGACTATTTTGGTTCATTTGTGTCTTAAGGTCCTTCATGCATGGTGCAGGACCCACATGTCAGTGCATCCGATGTAGAATTAATGATTTATAGTGCCCCACCCCCTGTACCACCTCTTCCAGTATTCAAGGACACTCAGGGCTAATGGCAGGTACAGTAGCGATCAGATAGAAACACAAGTAGCTTTGGAATGAAGTGGATCTAGACTATCTCAAGGCTGCCAAAGGTTAGGAGACTTGAATGAGAAAGATCAGGGCAGAAGATGAATTTATGCCACTTTCTGTATTTTAGCGTGTGGAATTATTTCACCTTCTTACAGAAGCTTTTTCTCTATCGTGAGTCTGTCTCTTCTTTGTTGTGCCCAGCCTACTCGACATTTCTGTGGTTGTGTCTGTTCTCTATCGCCTCATCTTTCTCCATCGTGGTTCCTTCCTTCTGGGGATGAACCAGGCCCCTCCCCTGAGGAAGCTGGGTTATTCCAGAGTGTTGCTTCTTCTGGCCCTTCCCACCCTTCATTTCGCTTGGGGTTCTCACTCTTTCTTCCCTCCAGATCGCCTGATCTTTCAAGCCTTCCTACCAGCTAGCTGTCTGTTCCCATTACCTGTTTCACCTCAGGCAACTGTACTTGCCCACACCAGTACGTGAGAACACACGAATCTAAAACCTGGGCCAAAATAAGAGTGAAAAGTCACAGGTCGAGGAGCCAGAAAACCCCTCATTGTTCAGGTAGGGTTCATTAAAGTGCCTGCTTCTTGGATTTCCTTTAAATGAGCCCTTGACTCTTGATAGCGTCTTTCCGATTTCCCCAAGGTGTATATTGAGTGGGCCAATGACCTCACCTCAGACTCCTCACTGCATTGTGGAGGTGTGTTTAAGATTGTCAATATTGACTTTAATATCATTAAGCCAGACTTGACTGTGACGGAAATTAGTCACCAAAGTCATCATCTCACGTGTGTCAAAGGCAATTACATGCTTACCAATAAACTCTTTAAAAATGAATCCTCCCATGTATGACACTTTCACTTTATTATAGGGAAGCGATGAGAGGGTGTCAAAGTCCATTATAAATGTTCTTTATATCATCTGTCACTTGAGTTCTCCAAGTCTTGCTAGCCGTGATTGGGTGTTCTATGGGATAGGACTAGACTGTGGTTTTCTACCATCAGTTGGTGGTGCAGTTTTGTCAAGCAGCCAGTAGTTTTGTTTTTCTTTACAAAGCATCTTGTTACCAGGCTTTATAACTCTTAGGCTAGAGGCATGGTTTAAATTGTACCAAAGCCCATTTTCTTGAATGAATTAGTAAGTCTCAGCAAGATACTATTATTGTCAAATGGCAAGTGGTCAAACAGGTTCCTCGGAATCAATTAATTAGCAGGTCTTTGTGGAGCACCCCCTAGGTGGAGGGCTTTGGGGGCTGCAGAATTCGGGTAAAATAGTGTAAGATGTGCTTATTCCTTCCTGAGCTTGCTGTAGCGTGAGCTCAGCCCCTAGGGTGGCCATACCTCCGTGCGGTCCTCTTCAGCCCTGGAGGACCCCGAAGCCTGGCTTGCTGTGCGTGGTTGAGACACTGTGAGAACAAAACCTACCAAGTAGCTCTTTTTCTTCCAGCTTCTCGGAAAAGAATACTTATCTCAGCTAATCAGCACATTCTCTCCTGATAGAAAATTACCCATGGAAGCCCGAGATCAAAATAGTTACCATTTAAATACACAAACAGAATAGAAACAGATTATATAGAGGACACACTGACAGCTGTCGGGAGGTAGGGAGGGCTGGGTGAAATAGGGAAAGGGATTAAGCAAAAACAAAACAAAACAAAACAAAACACTCCTCATAGACACAGATACCAGTACGGTGATTTCCAGTGGGAAAGGGGAGTGAGGGCAGGTAGAAGAGGGTAAAGCAGGGATAAATGGTGATGGAAGGAGACTAGAGTTTGAGTGGTGAATACGCAATATAATGTGTGTGTGTGTGTGTGTGTGTGTGTGTATGATGTACTATAGAACTGTACACTTGAAACCTATATAATTAACCAATGACACCCCAGTAAATTTAATGAAAATATTTTTAAAATAGTTACTGTTTATTAAGGTCCTGCCATGTGTCAGGCTCTTCCTGCACATTATATTTTATTTCAGACTTAGAAGGGATCGCTAAAGGGAGGGGTTATGATCGTTTTGCAGGAGACAGTACTGAAGCTTAGAGTGAGGATAAGTAATTTGCCCAATCAGGTGCAGAAGTTGGCATACTCGGTCATTTCTCTTGGTACCCTGACTCCTAGGTTCTCTATCCCTCCTCAGATTATGGTTTCTTGGTTGTGTGATTTCCAAAGATAGGTTATTTAAACACAATCTTCACATGGTTTAAATTGCACCAAAGCCCAATTTCAAAATCTATAAGAGCAGCATATTTGATATTTCCAATTTGCCACAATAGGTTTTGTATTTTTTAATAGTTAAAAAAAATTTTAAAGGTTTTTTTATTTTATTTTTAGAAAGAGGGGAAGGGAGGGAGAAAGAGAGGGAGAGAAACATCAATGTGTGGTTGCCTCTTGCACGTCCCCCACTGGGGACCTGACCCGCAACCCATGCATGTGCCCTGACTGGGAATCAAACCCATGACCCTTTGGCTTGCAGCCCACACTCAATCCACTGAGCTGCACCAGCCAGGGCCACAATAGGTTTTATTGCTTTTTTAATTGGGCTGGGTGTGTGTGAAGGAAGTGCTGGTGACATCATAAGAGTTGATGTAGAAGTAATTAGTCCTGAAATTCTACATTCCAGTCGGAAAATACAAAGGGCATAATTTGTGACCTCCCGATGCTAACATTCCCGGTGCCTCCTGTTGACTCTTTGATTTTGTACAGGTAACCTCCTGGGAATGTTACCTGTTGTTATCATCTTGGTGCTGCACAGCTAAAAATTGGTTTCTCAACTGCTGAGCGAGAAATTCACTATTCCTCTTACTATTAGGGAAAGTGAGACTTGGAGGATGAAGTAGTTTTATAAATTCCCATTGAACTAGGGGCATTCCTCTCAGCTTTTCACCTAATAAAACTCATAATGCATCAGGCAAAGAGTCATTTGTTGTTCAGCTTTTCTACTTATCTTTCTCTAAGTGATTTGCTTTAAAATAGATTCATCTTAATATGCTTTGGATTTTCTTTTTATTTTCCTTTGCCTTACATGTTTTCCCTGGGTTTCACATAGCTATGTGTGCTCAGCTTCTGTATTTTCTGATTGCCTTCTTAGCTCCGTTTGCCCTTAGAAACTACAGCTTTCAGCCCTGGCTGGGTTGTTCAGTGGTTGGAGCATCGTCCTACACATCAAAAGTTTACAGGTTCGATCCCCAGTTGGGGTGCATATAGGAGGAGTCAATCAATGTCCCTCTCTCTTTCTCTCTTGCTAAAATTAATAAACATATCCTCGGGTGAGGATAAAAAAGAAACTACAGCTTTCCTGCCTTCTTTGTTTTGTATTGCCATTAATGTGACGGTGTATAGAGCACGGTATAAAGTCAATTTTCAGGGCTTTTTTTCCTGCAGAGATGATTATGCCTGTCCTGGTCACTTGATGGTTTCTGTGACCTCTCTAACCCAGGAGATAGTAGCATGGGAACTGGAGAGTTAGTTTTGGTTTCAGATCAACTTTTAGAAATGTGCTTTCTGCATGCAGTTCTTCGATACCAACCCATTCTTTCTTAGTTTGACTTCTGCTCATGTTTCTTTATTAAATGTTGTTTTCTTTTCCCCCTCAAGTCAGCTAAGGACCCCACTAGTCAACGGACCCAGCTGCCTTTTTCCCAGTCCATATTCTTAGCTGTTTGACCCATCATGCTCCTGGAGACTGCCCTCCTTTGACCTTACCAACATTATGTTCTCTTTGTTCTATGCTTCTGTTTCTGTTGGTTGCTCTTCGATTGCCTTTATTGAGTTTTCTTTGGAGGTGGGGCCTCTGATAGGTGATTAGTGAACGAGGGTAGAGCTCTCTTGAATGAGATTAGTACCCTTATAAAATGAGTCTAACAGGTGAACCCCACTGTCACAGCCATTCCCCGCTCTGCTCAGCATAGGCAGCCTTGATTTTGAGCTGAACACTCTCCTCAGCTCTAGTTGTTCATGTCCAGCTCTCAGCCAGGCATCTCTACTTGAATGTCCTACCGTCCCTTTTGTCTTAGTCATCTTGGGCTGCTATATACCATAGACTGGGTGGCTTAAACAACAGATACCTCTTTTTCACAGTTCTAGAAGCTATGAAGTCCAAAATCAAGGTGCTGGCACATCGAGTGTCAGTTGAGCACCCACACTCTGGCCTGTGGAGGGCTATCGTGGCCTATCCTCCCGTGGCCCAGAGCAGGATCGCCTCTCTCATCCCATTTTATAAGGGGAACTAATCTCGTTCGTGAGAGCTCTGCCCTCATGACCTAATTAGCGTTCGAGGGCCCTGGCTCCAAGTACCATCACATTAGGCATTAGGGACTTCAACATCTGAGTTTGGGAGGGACAAAAACACTCAGTCCCTAACATTTTTCAACTCAAAATAGATCATTTTTACCCTAGACCACTCATACCATCTCATCCACTTCCCAGTTTCCATCCAGGGTGCCACAGTCTCGTGCAGAATGACAGCACGGTACATTTCAGTTTTTGGAAGTCCTTCCTTCATAACTGGCCTGTCTTTTCCTTCTTTGCACCCATGTCGTCCTGGTTGAGGCCTTTCTGCATCAGGCCTGTGCTGTTGGGTCCCTGCTGGATTTCTCCATCGTTCCAGGTTCTTCTTCCTTCCAGTGCGCTTTGTAGAGTGCTGGCGGAAAACCTTTCCCGAGTATTACTTTGCACCATTAACCTTTCTCTCCAGTTCAGGGTAGAGATGTGACGGTGACAGACTAACGAGGACCCTTCACTGCCGTGCACATTTCTCTACAGCCTGATGGTTCCTCTCCAGACTCGATAGCTACCCTCCCCCCGCAGGGTCCCCAGCTTGGCTCACAAAGAAACCTCTAGAGACCAAAGTGCTTATTTTTCTGTTCACAGTATTATTCATGTGTCTAAAATATAGCTCTACACTCATTTGCACTTTTCTTAACTATTCTTCAGAGCCCAGTGTAGGGCTAGCCTTTTCCAAAAGTCCTAACTACCTGGTCCTAAATGATCACATATGTCCATAAAGGTCTATAACTTAGGGTAACTATGTAATTGATCATCCAGACTAGGACACTTTTTATTAATTAATTTTAATATTCTGTTTTTAATTGAATTTATTGGGGAAGAACAGGACACTTTTGAGCGGGAAAGAGAGTATCATCATTCATAAAGCCAGGACAACAGGAATATTACCAGGACTTCCTTGGAAATTGGGACAGATATCACCTTGTCTATAGCCAATGTGTTTTGTTTCTATTTCCCATTTAGTGCCTTGTATTAGTGTTAATGCTCTTGTAGGAAGTCTCTGTGTAGCAAGAATTTTTAAAACATATAATACCTGACTAGTCAGGGACACTGACTTCTTTTCTATCAGATTGTCAAATAAAAAAATAACGACAGCCAACACAACAATAGCCATCCAGTGTGGATCCCCTGTGTTGAACCATAAATACGTAGGTCATATGATGGAGTTGCATTTTATTGGTCACATCATATGATAAGGTTGTATCTGATTGGTTAATGTTTGCTACCAGCAATCCTTATATATAAACATAGGCAACTGATTTTTTAAAAAGGTACTTTGGAACAAAAAGCGTAGGTAATTACTATTACTGTTCTGTTTTGTACATCAAATGAAATCATACCTATTTTTTTGTCAGATCGGCAAAAAATATGTTTTTTCGTGTCCTGCAGAATTTTAGTAATTAGCTTATGTGTGTCATGAGATGAAAAAGGTCGAAAATCACTGCTCTGAGCAGTTCCATTATTCCTTATGCTTCCTCATGTTCCCAGAACCTAACATTTTGCCATATGTTTTAGTAAATACCAAATTCTGTTTGTTCATTAGAGTGCTGGTAGAAATTGTTACTTAGCAATTTTTACCTTATGAAGAGGTTTTTCCAAGGAAATTTAGTGTTTCTTTTTTCCCCTCTAATTTAGCTTATTGACATGTGCATGCAGAACTGCGGTCCAAGTTTCCAATCTCTGATTGTGAAGAAGGAGTTCATTAAAGATAGCCTAGTTAAGCCGCTGAATCCCAAATACAACTTGCCATTAAACATTCAGAATAGGATTTTGAATTTTATTAAGGTAAGTGTCTTGTATGTCTTAGGGGGTGGCAAACTTCTATGATTAGAGATTTAATTGCATGCCAATTGGTTTACTGATCTTCTGTAAACCTATGAGTTAGCCAGAAAGCATTTTACTGCTTTATTTTCTGTATAATAATAATTTTTGGTCATTGGGTGGTGCCTTTTTTCCTAAAGAATTTGTAGGGATTTTCCTACTTTCTCTCCGTTTCTATTTTATCCACGTCAGATAAGAGAGTGATGCGTACATTCATTTTGTGGCTATGAAACTATGTGTAGAGTAGGTAACGGACTACTTTCAAAGTTGTTTGACAAAAGAGCTCCTGATGCTGTTTTACAATATGTCTATTCATTCTGGATTTGGTGCAACAAAAAACAATGAATAGTGTCTATTCCAGGGTTTCATTAAAATGTTGAGGCATGGGAGTCTGATCATTAAAAATATTTTACGTTATTACTCTAGTCTCTGAATATGTACAGTTTGTCCTTGGCATTCAAAAGTAGCTTTCTCTTTCAGAGTAAGGTCCGTAATCATCAATCTCTCATTTTCTGTCCTCCAGCTTAAGAACTGTTTTGTTTTTGCTGCTGTTTTCAGACGTGGTCACAGGGTTTCCCAGGAGACGTGGATGTGAGTGAAGTGAAAGAAGTGTACCTGGACCTGCTGAAGAAAGGTGTTCACTTTCCTCCCTCAGATGCGGAGGCCGAAACAGCCGAACAAGAGGTAGGAGGTCTCTTCCTTGACTCATGTAAAGTTAGTATATCACATGAATCTTTTCTCATTGAAAGGGAAAATCCTAGCTCTATTCAGCATAAGCAAAAAGATGAATTTATTAGAAGGATATAGCAGTCTCTCCTAGAATGACTAAGCCACAAGAACGTTAGTGTTAGCTGGACCTTTTTGAACTACCGGGAACCAAGCACCCAAATGCCTCGTTACTTGTCTATTTATATATGATTATCGGTTTCATTCCTCTCTCTCTTTGCAGACCAGCTGCTTCCACATAGTCAGCAACAGAGCTTCCAGATTTTCATGTGATAGCTTTAACGTTTTCAGATTCCAAGTCAAAAAACCTGGGAGAAGGAAACTCCCTATACTAATCTGGGTCTGTTTTCTATTTCTACACATGTTACCTGAAGTCATGCAAGAACATGATATGATGACTCCACGTAGAAACCATTTGGCTATAGTAGAGGAGGCGGAAGCTTTAAAAAAAAAAAGATTGGTGCCAGACAAGGGTGTCTTCCTTAGGTAGTCATATAATCTACTTGTCATTTATTATTAATATTGTGTCTAAGAGAGTTCCTAGATACTCACATGGATTCTTATGTTTGCAAATAATTTTAGAGGTTGTGAGCTATGACAGTTTGAGTGGCTGATTATAACTCACCTCTTAACTTTCTGTAATTTCTGTAATGCAAAAAGAGCAGTTCCTTCTGTAGTTGTTGAGTCCTGGTGGAATAAGCAATACCAGAAGTCTTCATGGAGGCGTGGTCCTGAGGGCCAGCCTCTACCTGTGTGGCCATTTGCTTTCTGTCCCCATTCTTTTACCTGCCCGTGAGCCTACTCACCCCATCCCTCTAGGTCTTTCTTCCAAGGCACAGTGTAGGAATAGTGTAGAAGCTTGCTGCTTACTCAGAGTGTGATTTGGGGTAGAATCTTTGGTCTGTCCTGGACTAAATCAGAATCATCTCACTTTTGCAAGATTTCCAGGTGATGTTTCTGCACATTTGCATTGAGAAACACCAGCCTCCAGCCCTGTGCTTGGGCTCTCCACCGTGGATGGAAATGGAGCATTCACTCAGGGAGGTGTTCACTGGTGGAAAAGGGGGTGCTTTGCTAGCTGTGGCTTGAAGAGACTTGACACAGATCGATTTTATCTTTTGTTTTTTTTAAGATTTTATTTATTTATTTTTAGAGATGGAAGGGAGGGAGAAAAAGAGAGAGAAACATCAATGTGCAGTTGCTGGGGGTCATGGCCTGCACCCCAGGCATGTACCCTGGGAATCGAACCTGTGACACTTTGGTTCGCAGCCCGCGCTCAATCCACTGAGCTACGCCAGCCAAGGCTTATCTTTTGTTTTTAAAAAACCCAGAAAGAGGGCAGCTGCAATCTCACATGGCAGTTTGTCTTGTAGATGGTTGGTAAAAAAGAATACTAAGAGGATTTTATTAAATCTTAAGTCAGTTAATAATCATTATAGCACCTTTTATTGACTACATACTCTCTGATGGGCACACCATCTGCTTAGCACTGTTCTCAAAATGCTGGGCAGCTGAAACACTTGATGATGCACACTGGGCTAACACCCTCTGACCTGGACTCTGGTTGGGAAAGCGTGATTGAGTCATCTGAACGGAAAAACCTGGGGTCAGGGTGTTTATGTTAATACATATTAAATAATATTTCTATATTTCCTATTGATAGACGACTCCGATCTCATCAAATCCACCAACATGTGTTCCTACCGCCCCAGCTCTTTCTTCTGTAATTGCTCCCAAGAACACGACTATCTCGTTGGTGCCAGAGCAGGTAAGAATAGCAACAGCTGACTTTATGGATGACTTTGTCTGAGTTCTGAGCAGTTTGTATACAGTTTATTCTTTTTAACAACGTTATGAGGTGGGGGGTGCACTGTTATCCTCACTTTGCAGAGGAGGGGCCTGGGGCTTAGTGGTACCGTGGGATTTACAGTGGTTCAGTTCTAAGTGAACTTAATCCCCTGGATTCTGTCTGATCCCAAAGCCTGAGCTCCTAACCATGCTGCTTGGCTAGTGGCTTTTGTGTGTCTATAGAGGTTGGGCTGGGAAATGGATCTGGTGTCAACCAGCTGATTTTTATTGTTTTTGTTACGACTGTCCAAACACTCTTTCAGAAACCTCAGTAAGTGGTAGCCTTGTTACTAGCATTCATTGTGCTGCTGAACTCCATTTCCTTGTCTGTCAATATCCATTTATCAGAGGTCCAGGTGAGCAATTATTATACAGGGCGGGGCAAAAGTAAGTTAACGGTTCTTCCTTTGGAAAATAGTACACTAATTAATAAGTAATAACAGCAATAACGTCTGTGTTTCACGTACTCACAATTGTTCGCCTCTTTTTGTCTCACCTGTTGTGAAGGGCTTTCCTGTCCTCCTTTAAGGGAACTGTCACTGAAGACTTTGTAGTAGTATTATTCTGCATTATATAAAAATCCATGCAGTTACTTTCCCTTAGAATTTAATCCAGGAAGAAAAAAAAGTGTTTCTCTCTTGATTATTCCTTCCCTAATACCATGAGAACTGTAACACTTTGATTTATTCACTTCTTCCCTTATCGGTTGCCAAGAAACCAAGATTAACACTTTCTGTTTTGTCCCATGCTTGTGTAGTCACCTTCCCCTTCTCCATATGGTACCTAATCTGATTTTCCTACCTTTATTTTTAATGTCCTGAAGCATATTTTTTGATTTACTACAAGAGATCTTTAAATCCTTTTAGGTGATAGATTACACATTTGTAAAATGTACAAGTATATTTTTTTATTCATTAAAATATAAATTTGAAAATGTTAAATTTTACAACAACATTTTCTCTTCCAGTAAGTGTCCCCTAAGACAAGGAAACAATGTAGCCATTCCCTGTGTGTCACGTGTACTGCCTGGTGACTGTGTTGCTCTCTGCAGATTGGAAAATTGCTCAGTGAGTTGGATATGGTGAGGATGAATGTCAAAGTGATGTCTGCCATATTGATGGAGAATATTCCAGGATCTGAAAACCGTGAAGACCTAGAGCTTCTGCAGGTAGAATATGATTTCAGGGCCAATTGATCTAAGTATCTTTTAAAATTTTTCTCTAAACTTACAGCCTTAGAGGTGAAAGACACCTCTAAAGTTGTCTCATCCATCCTCCTCCATCCTCAATTGATTTCTAAACTTAGCAAAAAAAAAAAAATGCAAGGGTGACTTTTTCAGAAATATAATAGTAATTTAGACATGCTCCTTGCTCTTTGGCAACAAATAATTTATCTTATTTAATCATTAATAGCCTTGCTTATATACAATCACTTATGAGTCTCTAATAATGTGAAATGTGTAAAAGTTGCTTCTGTATTCAGCCATTCAACAAACACTGAGTAACTACAGTGTGGTAAAGGACTCAGAAATGAGGAGGCTGCCCCAGGCCTCAAGGAACTTATGGCCAGTGAACACAGTGGTTTTGTAAACCACAGTTTAATGAAATGTTATAGATGCTGCTAGGATAGACATGTGCTTCTCGCACAGTGGGATGAGGGTTGGGAGCGAGGAGAAAGGTGACGTTTTTGGAAAGGTTCGGATGAAGGCAGTACTCGGGCTGGAGGAAAACGTGGGCAGGCACTTGACCTGCAGGAGCAGGTGAGGACACTATAGCAGTGAGTTCATTGTTACTGGAGCAAAGGGTGTCCCAGGCCTTTCACCATGTCCGTAAATCCATTCACCTTTCCCTCTAATAGTTTGTTCTAATTATCAATTTTAAGTTTAAACACACCTTTTACCACACTCATTTTAGAAGCAGAAAAAAGTCAACTTATAAATCTCTTCCCCAATAAGTTAAGAATTCTTTCTGTTTCTACTTTTCTCAGATTCTAGTTCAATTTTCTTTGTTATCTTTCCTTGAATGTCTCAGATTGTTAGTAAATAACATTTTTTTAAAATCATTGGTTCTTAAGAAAACAAATTGTAAAAATGTCCTCGCTGAACAGTGCTTCTAGTTTCTTCATGGATCTACTTCCTCCTCTTATCTCTCCAAGGGTAGGAATTGTTTGTAAAGGTGCTCTTCCATATTCTCTATGGATTCTCCTCTTTTGAGTGCAGAGTCTTTTTTTGTCCATCACCTCTTTCACTTGCAGTCCTCAAGTATCTGGCTGTATTGCTGATTGTGAGCTCATTTTTGCTTGAGAGTCCCTGGCAGCTGATCTGCATTCTCCGTGACTCAGCTCTTGCACACTGAGAGGAAGATGCACGTGCTACAACTTGTGTTTGATACTGTTTTCCAAGTGTGTGGGGCTGGCCTTGGGTGATGCTGAGGGGGATAGCTTGGTAGCTGCTTCTCTGAGTCATGTGCCTCCTGCTTTTCCGGCATGCTGGAAACCATACTCATGTTTCTATCTCAAGCATTGCTCCCACCTCTCTAGTAGCTGCCCCTCGTGCCGTCCTATCCTGCTTCTGCTGTCTCCAGGCACAAAGCATCCTTCCTTTCCCTTTCACGCTCGCAGCAGAGAGCATGGTGCACAGTCTTGAATGTCCTCTAAGCCTGGAATCGGAAAATAGGCCAGTGGGCCACATGCAGGCCTGTCTGTTTTTGTGTTGTCTGTGAACTCAGAATAGTTTTTGCATTTTTAAAGGGTTATTTAAAGAGATAGAGATAGATAGTAGGTAGGTAGGTAAGTAAATAGATGATAGATAGATAGATAGATAGATAATTTCTCAAGCTATATTTCGGCAAACCTACCTCTAGAAACCACTGGGAATAAGCTATACCTCTTAAGGAATTGCTCACCACCTTCTCCTATTATTAATGGATTTGAGTTTGTGGTATCTCTCAAGCACACAGGGAGGAGAAGATTTAAAAGCACAGCTTGGAAGTGTAAATAAAATTCCTGAAGAGTGCTAAGATCTGGTCTGTACAGGTTATTGAGGGCCTTCGTTGCCATGCCAGAGTGGCCTTGACCCACATGGCAGAAGGGAGCATTCTGAAGGACTGTATAGCCAGATAAAGTCTTAGAAAGATTCCTCTAGTGACAGTGACATGGTACATTCTGGGGAAACAAGAAAATTCTCTAGGAAATGGATTAAGACAGCATTTCCTATCCGACTTCTGCTTTATTCTAATGGGGAAATGACATCTGTGGTTAAATAGTTTACAAAACCAGTTGCCAACTGTATTCCCCCCTTGGAGGTTCCTAAAACCCATTTGAATAGTAAAGGCTCTAGGAGTCTGTGTTTAATCCAACACTTATAAACTGATTTAACCAAAGAATCACTTGCCGAGTATCTGTTCATATCCTACAAAACATCAGAGTAATATACCTTGAGAGAAACAGGTCAGTATTTTTAAATCAGTGGCATTAAGTCTATTACTTTTAGAGTATTTTACTTAGGAACAGCATATAATTTTGCTAAGGATTCTTGGGGTTCCTGGCCGTGGGCAAGTCCTTTACCGTCACTGGGCTTCATTTATGTATGTGTAAAATGAAAAGTTAATATGATAGTAAACAAAAATGATATCCTATTTACATAGGTTAAAGTTAATTATTAGAGTTGTGATATGGTATCCTTTTTAAAATATCCACAGTAGAAGGCTTTTACAGATAGAAGCTTTGTGACTCAGGATGTTTAACAAGCATGTTAAACTAAAATGTAAAATTAAATATCAAAGTAAAAGAGTACGTGGCAGATAATTTTCAAAAATGGCCACACTTCATTTAAACATGTTGAATCCATTTTCGTATTTCAGGCCATCCTAGAGCACAGGGCGATGCCTTCTTGTGTCAGTCCTTGGGTGCAGACGTTTGATTGGGTTCTTCAAAGATGATGCTAATTTGTTGGTTGCCAGTTTGATGCCAGAGCTTAGGGCTGTGTGTTGCCTTGAATAGCAAAGAGACTTGGGTTGTAAATCAACATCAGAATACTACTCAGGGCCAATTCAAGTTGAATGGGTTCTGGCATCAGATCAACTTCTTTACACAGCCTGTTGATTACGGAACTTTATTTTTCTTTCTGTGCTTTTTGTTAACAACACATGGAAATCTGGTGTGGGGAGTGCTATTCTGAAATTCTTTTGACAGATATTTGATTTTTTTTTTGGTAATCTAAATAACCTTATAAAGAAAACTATTTCTCCACTCACAACCCTTGTGACACCTTTGTGTGAGGCGTTTCCCCTCACTTAAACAATGCTGACCCTATCTAGAGTTGGCACAGACCCCACAGATTAAGGACTCGGTCCCACAAGATTGTCCCCTGCTTCAGACACCAGTCACCAGTAGTAGGCCCCCAGATTACTCATACCTGTCTCATTGGGCTACAAAATCAGGGGTTCCCATGACCCCTTCCTCAAGCTCAGTAATTCACTAGAATGGTTCCCAGTACCCAGAGAAATACTTTGCCTCCTATTACTGGTTTACTATAAAGGGGCCAAAGGAACAGCCAGGTGAAGAGGTGCCTAGGGCTAGGTCCGGAATGGTCAGGAGCTTCTGTCCCCATGGAACTGGGGTTTACCACCCTCCCGGACCCTGGATGTACTCACCGACTCAGAAGCTCTCAGAACCCCTTCATTTAGAGTTTTTTTTGGGAGATCCCATTACGTAGGCATCGTAGATCTAGTCATTGCCATGGGTGGTTAGAGCAGTCCCCAGCCCTCTCCTCTCCCTGGAGGTCAGGGAAGGGGTGAAAGTTCCATCCTCCAATCACAGGGTTGGTCTCTCTGGCAGCAAGGCCCTCTCTTCCAAGAGTTACATCATTAGCAAAAACTCTAGCAGGCTGGAAGGGAGCTTATTATGAATGACAAAAGATGCTCCTCACCCCAACCACTCAGGAAATTCCAAGGGTTTTAGAATGTCTGTGCTAGGAACTGGAGTGGGAGACCGAATCTGTATTTCTTACTAGATCACACTCTCACATCTCACTACGGTTGGCCTAAAAGAATTGGTGAAATCTTCTGTGGAGACAGAGGACAGGGAGCCTACAAGGATATGACAAAGGAAGTCAGCAAAGAGAGACTGTGGAGAAACAGAGTAATTCTTTAGTACTTTATCAGGGGTCCTCTCACACCTGTCGGAACCTCGATATAAAGCTAGCTCCCTGCCTGGCCTCCCTGTGTAACCAAAGGGGCTTTTGGAGGCTTTGGCCTGCGCCTGCCTGGGACATCAAGGTGGAAGGCAGTGGGGGACCCCTGGCGATGAGCATCCCAAGGGCATATTCTGAGGGTAGGAGTGCATCTAGGAAGAAGTCATACAAGTATCTGAAGCCCACCTTGTGAGCTATGAAACAGACATCTAGTTCTTTTTCCAAAACCAGCTAACAACCACGTTTTTTTAAATCTCACTAGAATAATAAACTTATCTCCTCTTTGTTACCCAAATCCCATTGAAATGATAGAAGACATATGAAAATTAAGTATAAACTCTCCCAGATTGCAGAAGAGCATCAGGAGCATCAGAAGACCAGAACAGTGAGAAAATTCAGTATCCAATAGCGTAGGTGGGACCAGACTAATGGAGGAACCCATGGTCCCACCCAGGCAAAAGGGACCCTTCCCAAGTGACTTCCCCCAGAGGAAGCCATACAAACCTCAAGGTTGGAGGAAAGTTGATGGGTTTCAAATACACACGTGGAGAAGAAAACAGCTGCTAATCTGAGGAGGGGGGAGTTTCTGGTGTGCCTCTTGTTGACCAAAGAATGTCTAGCCTACAGAACAGCTGTATAAGAGTTTATCTGAGGCAAAATTTTGAAGACATGCCCAGAAACAAAATCTGAACAGATTGAGAATGAGAAAATGCTTCAGAGAATGGCAGTTTTCCCATTCCATTTCTGCATTTAGAATCGTAAGGAAGGTACACGAAATGCATTGTGGTGGATTAATGAGCTGGGAAAAAAGCACAGCGGGGAAATTGGAGAAACATGATTCTTTTACATCGGTGGGTGCCGGGTAGTTAGTAATTAACAGTCACAGTATACAGAGCTGGTATTCGGGAAACGACGGCAATGCAGGGTTCTTTGGTCTCCAGCTCTGGTACCTGCAGTTGTGCCTTTGAGGGGTCTAGAAAAGAAAACTACACTGACGTTTCAAAAGTGTGTTACCCTAGATGCAAAGAACAAGGGACAGAGCTCACCTCAGGTCGAGAGTGACCTTTGCTAAGGAAGCTAGAGGCCTGGGGTGTGACCACCCACTGTGCCTGCCCAGTTAGGAGTGATCAGACCATCCTGTGTGGTCCCTTTTGGTCATTGAGCTTATCAGGCCTGCCGTGTGCCCTGCTAAGCTTGTCAGCTTTATTACTTTGTCCCTCTTTTGCTCACGCTGTAAAGGTCATAGAAAAAGGCCTGTCCTCCAACAAACTGGGGGTTTCCAAGGAACCAGAAGCCTCATCAATCAAAAGGAAAAGGACCGGCACTCAGTAGGGATTTTATACGTGGAGGTCTCATTCCTAGAGATGATGATGCAATAGGGCTGTTAGAGTTCTCAGGAAAGAGACTGACTTACTACCCTTTTCCTTTGTGGTTATATAGTGAAAGGGAACCTTTGTTTTTTTCTACTGTTCAAACCAGCACTACCCACACGGACCAGTTCTCCTACTCCAGCTGGGTGTCCAACAATACGACTCAGTTCCGACACTGGCTACCTGGAGTTAGCGTCAGGTTCCACAGGTTCAGGGCTCAGCCCCAAAAGACTGCCCCGCTTGAGATGCCCACTGCAAGGCTGGGCCTCCCGTGCTTCTGACCAACAAGCTATAAACCAGGGGTTGGGAGACCTCTTGTGGTTTGATAATGTGCTGGACCGACTCACAGAACACAAGGGAGTGCTTATATTTACTGGATTATCATAGAGGATATTACGAAGGATGCAAATGCGTAGGCAGAGGAAGAGGTCCAGAAGGGTTCTGAGGGTAGGAGCTTCTGACCCTATGCACTTGGGGTACCCCACCCTTCTAGCACACGGATATGTTCGCCAACCCAGAGGCCCTTTGAACCCCATAGTTTATGTACTTTTAGGAAGATGTAGGGCCTCCCCAAAATGTGCCATGTTAGCATGTGAATCATTTTGAACTGAAGGAAAATCAAGACCTCGTAGGTTCATGAGAAACTTTTATCTCTTCCTTAAAAAATGTAAATTAGGGGTCTGGCCCGTAGTGAGCCATAACTGGATATAATGTTCCATGACCTATCTCTAGGGCAGGGAAAACATCTAATTACCGAATATTTGCGCTTCTTATCCACAGCACATGCTCTTCTCCGGGGTGTAACCATACGGCCTCCTTCTGTTCCTCAGCCACACTGAGCTCACTCTTCCTGGGGAGCTCTTTCAGCCTCGACTCCCACGTCTCCCTGTCTTCTAATGGCCAGCTTTTTCCTGTCAGTCCAGTCTTCCTCTGTCATCTGCCGGGACGTCTTGTCTGGCTCCCCGGTCTGACATCGGCCACTTTCTTGTCACATCCGCATTTCATTCTCCGGCTAGCACTCTGGCACTTCCCTTGAATATGTGCTCAGCTGCCTTTGTCTACGAGAGTGGCAGCTCCACAAGGCTTCCCTTCCTTACTGCTCCGGTTCTGGCTCCCGGAGCAAGTGCCTGGCATGATGTGATCAGTCAATGAAAATGTTTTTAACATGTTAGTGGATTGTACCTAGATTTTATGTGGCTTAAAATTAAACTTTTTAAAAAGATTTTATTTATTTAATTTTAGAGAGGGAAGGGAGGGGGACAGAGAGGGAGAGAAACATCAGTGTGTGGTTGCCTCCCGTGTGTCCCCTACTGGGGACCTGGCCCGCAACCCAGGCACATGCCCTAACTGGGAATCGAATCATTGACCCTTTGGTTTGCAGGCCAGTGCTCAGTCCAGTGAGCCACACCAGCCAGAGTATGAAATTAAAATATGCATCGTGGGTATGAGTTAGAGACTTTACCTTCATTTATTTTTCTTCAGTTAGATGGCTGGTTGCCTAAATGACATTTATTAACAATTCATACTGTCTCCTCTAATTAGAATCAATACAAGGATGTCTTTCCAGAGGCTGTTCTCTTTGTTTGATCGATGTGTCTATTCCTGTGTTGCTATTATACTATTTTAATTACAATACTTTGCATTTTCATGTCTTATAGGGCTTATCAGTTATTAAACAGATAGCATGCTCCATTTGGGTCATTTGAAGAGTTTAATCAACATTCAATTTTGTGAGATATCACAGGATTCAGAGAAACCACAGGGCATAGTTCACTACCTAGGGCTATCAACTAATATTCCTCAATAGGCAAGAGGGAACTTTGGCCAGAACCCAAAAGAAAGCGTCATGTGGAGAAGGCAGCCTTGAGAGTAGTGGTACTTTTGGTGGAAAAAAAGTGAAAGGAATAAATATCCAGACCTCACTCTTCTCCTTTCTTCCGTTTTCTGCCAATGTGTGAAACTGCCAAACACAGAAGGGAGAAGGCGGGGGACCTGGCGATGTGTTCCAGGGCACAAAGCAGGGCCGAGAGGGGGGACAGTGCATCTGGGGGACAAGAGAAAGGGATTCGGCACACAGGAGCAGCCTCTACTCCAAAGTTCCTTGGCCCTTCTTGTACAGACACCTCCCCACTGATCACGGTTTTAATGCTATTTGTTAACATTATGACCAACCTGGAAACGTGAAATTGCTTCCTGTTTTGTCTGCTGGTACTTAACCTCCTCGCAGCTGTTCTGTTCCTTTGGAACCCATTCCACCTTGTCTCCTTCCACCCAAGGTCCAGTGTACCGACTCGGAATCCCCAGTCTGTTCTCCAGTCCATGCGGAACAGTTGTATCCTGAAGCTCTGCTAGCTAACCGGGCTTCTGCTCTTTGTTCAACTCTCAGGCAGTAAAACTATTTTGCAAAGTGAATGCCTCTCCCTGCCACTATGTTGCTTGTGTACTCTGAACTTCATTACAGGGGTTGGGGGAGGGGGAGAGACTGGACTTTGCTTTTCAGTTTGCCCAAGTGGAGTGCACTGCAAAGATCCTGAGGCTACATCCAATCTAAGGAGTGTTGTGATGAGTTAAGAATGTCGGCTCTTGTCACAGGAATGAAATGTGGCTGCACGTGTTCTTGGTATTTGCTTTCTTGGCCTTGTGCACTTGGCTTTGGATCACCTTATTCTGACCTTGAGTAGCTGATTTTCCCTGGTACCTCCCATTTTAGTCTTTCTTATCTTGTTTTCGCCTAGCCCAAGAGAACAATGAAAGAATAGAATGTTTTCTTCTGCAGAAGGAAGTGAGCTCCGATTTTGAGAGGATGACTAGGCTTTGCCTTACTCTAACTCATTAGAGACTTTTAAAATCATGTGAATGTAAAATCTGATCCTGTGAGAGTTAATTTATAAGCAGTTGAGAAAAAAAAACGGAGAGGAAAATAAAAAGTCATCCCCCTCGTCACTCAACTTTTTTTACCATTCAGAAGCTTGCAAGGTGTTAAGAGTGGAAGGGACCTTCACTGTCATTGATTGAGTCTGTCTCTCCTCCTTTGTATGTAGAGGAGACTGCATATTCAGAAAGGGGCTGATTTGCTCACACAGTGGCAGGGATGGAGCTGGAGTGCGAATTGCCTCTCCTGAGCCTGTGTTCTATCCATTCCACCATCGTTCTCATGTTGAACCCAGGATTAACCTTCTAGTGTAGATGGCTAACCTATTTTCTCTTACTGTGGGTATGTGTTAGCTCTCTAGCTAGGATAGAAGCAACTGGAAGGCAGTCACCAAGCCTTATACTTATAAATCCATACAACTATGCATATTTAGAGTATATGCTTTGTACTCTAGAGTTTATGAGTGAGTTCATTAAATGTATCTTGAATAGACCAGTGCTCTTTGTTCAAGAATTAATGACTTAGGACCAAAGAAGGGCTAAGGAGTTACTAAAGACAAAGGCTTTTAGTAAGCTAAAGGTTGACAATATTTGCCCTGACCAGTGTGGTCAGGGTATCGTCCCATAACTGAAAGGCTGCAGGTTCGATTCCTGGTCAGGGTTCATACCTAGGTTGTAGGTTCGATTCCCGGTCTGGGCACATACAGGAGACAGTCACTCAATGTTTCTCTCCCTTTCCCTTTCTCTAAAAGCAATGAAAAAAAAAGTCCTCAGGTGAGGATTTTAAAAAATGTTGACAATATTTATTGTTGCAACCAAGTCAGAAGGGTTCTAATGAATTGATGATCTTCTTGAGGATTATCTTGACAATTAATTTGTCACTCATTCACTGAGGCCTGCATAACACAAAAGAGACTGCCTGAGTAAGTTAGCTGGGAAATGTTCAGTGGTAGGCTGGGGGTAGTTTTTAATGTGAGCATACAGAGACATTCTCTGGGTCTCTTGCATCTGGGCACAGTGCCCCGGGAGAGAGGAAATATGATATGGCCGATGATAGGAGTATTGCCGTGCAGATATTATTTCTAGAGAAGTCTATCAAGTAAACACATCTCTTCCTGTTTTTACTTTTTTTCAAGGGAAATGTTCGGGCACCTTGCATTTTCTTTGGGTTGAGTTGCCCTGTGTTGGCGAATGTGGCACAATCGGAGCTGGAGGTGAAAGAGCAGAGGGATCTCCTTCCTTAACTCCTGAGCACTCTGTGGAGGAGTAAAAGCCCTCTGGATGCTGCACAAGGAAGCTGTTAATGAGCTTCTTGTTTTGCTCCAAAGACTTTTTAATTGATTGTTCAATTCACTTTAACGTAGAGGCCTGCCTTGGCTTTGATATGGTGTAAAGGGAAGCAATTCCGAGAGCTCCGTGACAGACATACATACCAGCATCTGTTACTGTGTGTTTTTTGCTCACTCCCACTTGCTTTCCCACATCCACAGCCCTGCAGGTGCCTGCCATGGGGAGCGTCTGCCCTGTCCTTTTGGTCCACGGTGCTTGATCTGCACTGTTTCCAGGTGGCTTGGCCCTCCTCTGAGACAGACATCAATTGCAAAGATCAGAGTGGGCTGGCTTTTGAAGAGGTTTTTCAAATTCTGCTTTGCAAACCTGCTGGGACATGTGGTGTTCCTTTCATGTTTCCATTCCATCCCTCTCTCCAGAGGGCAAAGGGTGGCTCTTCATGTAACCGGAGCGGGAGAGGGAGGACCAAGGGGCTATGGATGTTGGTTGCAAATTCATTTCAAATTAATTAATTTCTACATTTTTTCATCACAGGGCCTCTAACAGCCATTGTATTTCCTCAATCTTGACATTGCCCTAGCAAGGCTGCCAGTGAGCAGGAAGAATAATTTTTGTATACTCACAAATGAAGGAACAAAGGAAAAGTTCTCATTCATCGTGTGGATTGTATTAAGTACTCTTCTAAGTTCTTTCCTTTGTACATCGGGTCCTGAGTAGTGGCGTGAATAACCCGGGGGAAAGTATTAGTAATCTAGTTCATCTTCTAGTGATATCTCCTTACACTACCATAATGCATTTATTGACTACCCACTGTATGCCCGATGTAGGGGTTTCAACCACACCGTTTCCAAGTCTTACAACCCTACAAGATGTTGTGTTATCTCTGTTGTATAGATGGGGAGGGAGGAGTACCCCTGAAACTAAAATGTAACTAAATGCCACGTCAGGTATGCGTATGCGAGAGGCCTTTGGTCTGCTGAGTCTGAAGTCTTTTCCCTTTGCTCTATGCCAGGGGCCACAAGTGAGCCAGATTTAGCTTGTCACCTGTCTTTGTTTTATTAGGGATGGGACCACAGCCCTTTGTTTACATTTGGTCTGTGGTCGCTTTCATGTTATAATGCACAGCGAGGTCCTTTTGACGGAGAACATGTGGCCTGCAAAGCAGAAGATATGTTAATATCTGGACCTTTCAGAAAAACGTTGGCTGACACTGCTGATAGTGGCCACGTGTTTAGGTAGCAGATAGGGGAGTTTTCTGGCTGCGCATCACGGGTCTAAAACCCAGAGCCTCTCATCGCTCTGTCTGCCTCGCTTTCTCCCCACTTTTCATTTTCCTTCGCCGTGTAAATACTTTGGTTGTGATTTTCTGTGGAGAGTAGTGGCTTCCACCTCTGAGTCTAAATGCCAGCTGGCAATGGTTTGATTTACTTATTTAGAGATTTCCTGTCAGAGTCTTGTAATAGATTGTTTGAGGTTCTAAATGGTTTTGTAACACGTACGTCTTTCAGCGGGGCTTTCTTAAGGGGAAAACTATCGGATGATGTAACAGGAGGGTGACTTCGCAAGTTCTGCTGCTTTCATTGTGAAAGGGGACACGTCCCTGCGGTTGTGCCCGATGCTAATATACTGTCACGTGGACAGATTCCAGCCAGGGTGGGTTTGAAGAAATATTATTATCAGTTTTATGCTCCTCAGGCTTATTTGGAGGTTTGCCTAGGACAGGGGTATCAAAATCATTTTCACCAGGGGCCGCATAAGCCTTGCAGTTGCCTTCAGAGGGCCGAATGTAATTTTAGGACAGTATACATGTAACTACTCCTTAGTAGTTAAGCAAGAGCTCAGCACTGCTGCTGGGTGGAAACAAGGTGCGGGGCCAGATAAAACAAGGTGGAGGGCCGGATTCCACCCTCCAGTCTTGTGTTTGCTACCCGTGTCCTAGGAGGAAGTTAAGGTGTAAGGCAGCAGTTTTTAAATGTCAGTATATATAAGGAACACTTGGGATACTTACTTAAAAAAAATGTAGATTCCCAGACCCTCAGCCTAAGAGATCCTGAATCAGCAAATCTGCCCTAGGTGCTTCTGAGGCTCACGGGCCACAGTTGGTTTGGGGAGTAGAGGCGTGGTTTACTGTGAGGATTCTGGGTGATTCAAAGAAAGATATTACCCATGACTCATTCTTCGTTCTGGCTCAGTTTGTCTTGGAACATGATGCTGGAGCTATACATTTTAAATGTTTACTTAAGTAAAGCATAATAGGAAAATCATGTTGCTGTAAATGTGTTTGAGCTATTCTTTCTTCCGCTGCCTCTAATAATACAAGTGCATTTTACGTTGTATGTCGTACATCATAGCTATAGAGCTCCTCATTATGTACATCTCATTTGATTTTAATGTCAACCCTTGAGACAGACGTGGCAAGTAGTATAATTTTCATGTATCAAATGAGAAAATTGAGATTGAGAAAACAAGTGATTTTTTTTCTTAATAGTACAGCTAGCTAATAAGCAATCCATCCCAAATTCCCATACTCTGCTTCTAATTTCTGTTCCTGCACCAATTTGTTCTTATGACACCTATTTTGATTTTTAGAGAAAAATATAATCATTTATAACTTCATTGCCTTCTGAGAGGAAGGGTGAGCTGTCCATAGTTAAATGCGTGGTAATCACTCATAGGTCACTCAAGGCAGAGGGAGGTGATCATAGGTGTATACAGATTGGCGAATCAGTTGTCTTTATAGAACATCCCTAAACATGGAAAAAGAAATCTCTCTCCTTTCTTGGACAGAAACTGTATAAGACGTGTCGCGAGATGCAGGAGCGGATCATGGACCTGCTTGTGGTGGTGGAGAATGAAGACGTAACTGTTGAGCTCATTCAAGTGAATGAGGATTTGAATAATGCCATCCTTGGATATGAGAGGTGAGCGGGCAGTGCGCCCTCCCCAGCCCTACCCCGAGTCTAGTTTCACCACCAGTCACTCAGCATTCTTACCAGAGCACCTAGAAGGTGAAAACCCAGGAAGATCCAGGACAAGTTCAGAACACGGCTGCCCAACCTCCCAAGATAGGGGATCTTGGTCCTGGCCTTCTGGGAACTTGTGATGTGGCTGGCAAGAAGGAGCCGCACCAGGGGTGTTGTTGGGGACTCTCGGGCAGCGTAAACCCCTGGCCTATGAGCGGGACCTGGATCTCATTCACTGACTGTTGTCTGCACCAAGCGCATCATAGGCTCTCAAACAGATGAAATGCTATCAGCAAAGCATCTCGGTAACAGTGAAATTGACCCTAAGCTTGAGATGGAGAAGAACAGGAAAAGAGAAGAGGGGAGAATATTTTATACGGAGAAAATAGTCTATGAAAAACCAGAGCAGCCAGTGAGGACATTTTTTATAGGAACATAGATTTAAAAAATTTGTTTTCATTCAGAAAAGAATGAAAGGAACATTTTTAAATATTCATAATTTTATCACTAATATTTTAGTTCTAAATTTTTTATATTTATGTTTCTATAGAGAACACCTACTTTATTTCTCCCTTGATTTTATTTACTGCATAACAAGCCTTGTGTATCCTGTGTTTCTAAATGCTTTCGGGAAACCTTTTTTTTTTGTTTTGTTTTTAGAGAGAGAGAGGGGAAGGGAGGGAGAAAGGGAAAGAAAAACATCAACGTGAGAGAGAAACATCAATCAGTTTCCTCTCGTACGCACCCTGACCGGGGACTGGGAGTCGAACTGGTGATCTTTCACTTTGCCAGATGATATCCAACCAACTGAGCCACACTATTCAGGGTGGAAACCATTATTTTTAACAGCTGCATGCTGCATAATGGCCCATGTTTCTCTCACCGTTCACTCGTTAGGGATTTACATTATTTCTAACTCATTTATCCATTCATCAAAAACTGTTCTGCTAACCTTATAGTAGGGAACCACCTTAAATCATAAATATCCACACTTGGAAATTGAAATAAATGCCCTGAAACAAAAGTACAGGAGGTCTATTTGGTGAGAATCGCAGTGGGACCCAGGCCAAGTGGGAAGAAGGAAGCTGCTCTGAGGAAGTGCCATTCAAGCTGAGAACTACGGGGCGAGTGGGAGTTGATCAAACGAGGAGCAGGGCCAGAGCAGGTGCAGGGTGCAAAGCCGTGGGAAAGTGCCCGAGGCCTGGGGGCAGCGTGCCCCCGGAACCCAGCCCCGAGGAGCTGCAGCATGCTTTGATTGACAGGTGGCTTTTTCTCAGCCTGAAAACATAGCTCCAGACAAGTCTCCTGATCTCTGTCCAAACCTCTCCCTAACCCTTCCTACTGTAGAAATTCTGCCGCCTCTGAGATTCCCACACTTTTCTAGATCCATGTTGCTTAGTGAGCACGCAGTTGGCATTTTGGGTGGGACAGTGTTCTCCCCCCACTCACTAAATGCCAGCGATTTCCTCCTAAAGAGGCCTTTGGAGACACCCTCAGGAGAACCGCCTCCATTGAGAATCACTGGGAA
The DNA here is from genome assembly GCF_019186645.2 of Phyllostomus hastatus. Taxonomy (NCBI): domain Eukaryota; kingdom Metazoa; phylum Chordata; class Mammalia; order Chiroptera; family Phyllostomidae; genus Phyllostomus; species Phyllostomus hastatus. The sequence continues at coordinate 22,717,863 of NW_025333737.1, read as the reverse complement.
TATGTACAGTGACTGTCTGTCCAACCAGCTGCTGAAGAATGAGCACCCTGGCAGAATAGTCCTGGATCAGATCTTCATGATTCCAGACAAGTTGTCTACATTTTCTAAGACTTAAGGTTTTTTTCCCGTTTGTTAAAGAGAATAGTACTACCTATTTGGAGGGATTTCTTTTGGAAATTAAATGAGATAATACATTTAAAAGCACCTAGTAGAGTGCTTTTTAAATTATTAAATTTCACTTCTTGTCTTGCTACTCTCTGTTAACATTTCCCTGAGCCTTTTAATTTATTGACAAGCCCCCCCCCGCCCCACACTGATTATGAATGAACCAAAAGAATCAGTGAAGTAAAACCCATAGCCATGAATAGCTCTTTGCTTCACTGTAGCGTGTTTACCGCCTGTCAGCAACAGCAGCCATTGATATAAAGAGACGACGGGCATCAACTTGAGGCTGCGAGCCCCGTGATCGGTGGTTGCTCAGCTCCAAACAAACTCCCAGTCTTTTGCCCTTTGTTTTCTCTGGCATAAATCTGTGGAAGCTAAAAAATACCTAAGGAAAACCACGTGGTTTTCCATAGAGTGCTGCCTTCTGGTTTTCATTTTGGAGAATTCTGTTACAGCCCATAAGACCAATGACTAAAAGCCTCCTCTGAAGGGGATGTGTGTTTGTTTGGTCTAGATGTCAGATTGCATTATGTCCACGAACGGCTCATTCTGATTCAGCTTCGAACCACGTGAGCCAAAAGCAACTGCAGTCACGAGACGGAAACCCTAAGTCTTAAGATTCCAAGTGAAATTCCTGCCTCTTGGAGAGAGACATCTGGTGTATTAGTTCCCTATAGCTGCTGTAACAAATTATCGCAAACTCAGCTTAAAACAATATAAACTCGCTACCTTACATTTCTGTGAGAGTCTGAATGGGTCTCATCAGGCTCTCATCAAGGTGTCAGCAGGGCCACCTTCCTTTTTGCAGGTCCTAGTGTCTCCTCTTTGTTCCCTAAACTTGTGCAGCTTCCCGAAGCTTCCCACTTCCCTTGGCCCATAACGCCTTTCCTCCATCTTGGAAGCCAACAGCATCTAGTTCAACAGTCTCAGCCTTACCAGTACCAGGGACCGGTTTCATGGGAGACAATTTTTTCATGAACCGGGATCAGGGAGGGATATCTTTATAGCCTGCCATCAGGTGCAGCTTAATTGTCCCTCACCACTCACTTATAGGGTTTTGATAAGAGTCTGCAAGCAATTCGTTTATTATGGTTTGTGCAGTCCAATCTCTCTGCTGATGATAATCTGTGTTTGAGCCGCTCCCCAGCACTGGAATCACGGCCTCAGATCATTAATCATTAGATGCTCATAAGGAGCATGCATCCTAGATCCCAGGCATGCAAAGTTCACAGTAGGCTTCGTGCTGCTACGAGAAGCCAATGGCACCTCTGATTCGACAGGAGCGGAGCTCAGGCAGTAATGCGAGTGCTGGGCAGCAACTGTAAATACAGATGAAGCTTTGCTCGCTCGCCCGCCGCTCACCTCCTGATGTGCAGCCAGTTCCTAACAGCCATGGACCAGTGCTGGTGGCCTGGAGGTTGGGGACTCGGGTCTAGTAGAGTCCTTCTCACATCGCATCACTCTTGCTTCCTCTCCTGCCTCCCTCTTCCACATTTAAGGACCTTTGTGATTACATTAAGCTCATCCACATAATCTCCAGGATAATCTTCATGTTGCAATCAGCTCACTGGCCACCTTCTTTCCATTTGCCACCTAACTGAACACATTTACTGTCCTATTGATTAGGGTTCGGGGATATTTGGTGGGGGGCATCATTCTGCTTATCATAATCTGTCCTCTGGTTCCCAAAGATTCATATCCATCCCGTATGCAAAATCCATCCACCCTGTTCCAGTGTCCCTGGAAGTCTCCACTCATCACCTCCAGGGAAGAGTTGTGCATATAAGGAAATGGAAATTTGTTCTTAAGGCTTGGTCCGTGAAGGGCGTTCAGACCCAACACATAACTAACTAGCACCTAAGAGGCCAGTGTCATATGTCGATGGAAACAGAAGACATGTGTTTTAGAAAGGGAAAAATCCTTAAAACCAAGTGCACGTTCAAATTCACTGTAAGCTTTTAGACTTCAAAGTGTTTAGGTTCACAGAGTCAGTGTGTTATAGTATTAACACCATGTTTCCAAAGCCAGTCTTAGTTTGCAAAGCATTTCCACATTCACCCACCTCTATTATCTCCTGATACCTTGCGCCTGAGAATAACTTTCGGGGGAAATGGTTCAGATGTCACTATTCTCTGTTAGCAGACGGAGAACAGAGGATCAGAAGTCACATCCATGGTCATATAGCTACTTGATACAATGCTGATACTTGAACCTTGACTTCTACCTTTAACTTTACTGTTCTTTCTAACCCGTTATTTTATTTGTTTGTTTGTTTGTTTAACTGCTCTTCCTTTACCCCCAGTGTACGAGCAGCATAAGCTTTTTTTTTAAGATTTTATTTATTTACTTTTAGAGAGGGAAGGGAGGGAGAAAGAGAGAGAGAGAAACATCAATGTGTGGTTGCTGGGGTCCGTGGCCTGCAACCCAGGCATGTGCCCTGACTGGGAATCGAACCTGTGATGCTTTGGTTCGCAGCCCATGCTCAATCCACTGAGGTACGCCAGCCAGGGCCAGCATAAACTTTTAAAAGCTATAAAAGGTTAGTATTGTTAGTAGGTATCAAGTGTCTTATATAAATGAAGATGAATAGTGAAAATTGAATAAGTGTATTTGGATTTTTTATGGAAAATCATAATGGCAAAATTGAGAACACTTTAAATATTTGAGAATAGTAAGAATAGTTAAATATGTGGTATGTTCATAAGATAAAATATGCAGCCTCTAGAAATTGTATTTCTGAATAACTAGAAAAATGCTTGCACAGTAATTGAATTCAGATACAGAATGATGTAAAGCATAGTTTTAACTAAGTTTAGAACAGGTTAATTTGCAGAAAAATAAACTGGAAGGAAGTACTGATGTTAATGATTGTTTCTCAGGTGATAGAAATGATAGGGACCATTTCTAGGTGGTGGAATTATTCTTATTTTTAATAGCTTTTCATTTTTGAGCAACTCCAGACCCCTAAGCCCTTCAACAAAGAGAAGGAACAAAGAGATAAAAGATGAAAAATCTGGAGGGGCAAAACCGTTTTTAGACCTGGCGCCCGAGGACATCGGAATACTTGGACACGAAAGTTCCACTGTCTGTAGGCTCTGCTACCAGTACCAGTGTTGGGGCACGGTACCCCACACCGACAAGCAGTTTATGGGATACCAGCTGGGCGTCCTAAAATTCTACTCAATTCTGACACAGTCTAACCCGAAATAGCAGCGGATGCCCCAGGTTCCGGGCTCATTCCATGAAACTGCCCACCCAGCCAGCCTCAGATGCATGGGAAAAGCCCAGGCTGCTCCCTTTGCTGCTGGCCCACTGGCTAGAAAGTGGAATTTCCACAACCTGCCCCCCAAGCACACAAACTTCCCTTTTACTGCTGTGTTCTCTAAGGACATCATTACCTCTGTAAACAGAAAAAAGTTACTACAGTACTTTATTGGGAATTGAGTGGTAATAAAGCTGATGGTCTTCGTTCCTAAATATTTGTGTATTAATAATTTAAATATTGTAGAATTTTCATATTCATATATTTTAAATATTTACATTTTTCTAATTCACACAGGTTTACTCGAAACCAACAAAGGATCTTGGAGCAAAATAATCAGAGGGAAAATGCCAATGTAAGTGAATAGAAATGTTACAAAATACATAATTGAATGGTTTACAAATTATACAGCGTGGAGCAAGGTTTATGTTAAAATAAGCTTTAAAAAAGAGGAGATATGCCTTAATGCCTGGGATGGTTTTGGTGGTATAGAGTATTGTCTCAATAACTTGATGTTATTCAGTTATTAATAAGAGGTCATAAGAAGATGCTCTCACTAAGCAGGAGCCCATGCAGATGGTGAGATACGAATTGGTACTCATGTTGCCTATTGAATGGAGAGTTCTCCCTCAAGATGCATCCATATAGGACCCTCTTTTCTCCAAAGGAAATCTCCTGGGGAGAAAGCTGTGATAAACTACCCGGCACAGTTTTTCCAAATTATGCTTTTGTTTGCTTTGTTTTCAGACTGCCAGTGAACCTTCTGCCCCATCCTGTGAGCTCGTTGACCTAAGTCCCAGCCCTCCGAATCATAGGGCCTCCCTGGAAGAGCTCAACACCATGAATGCTCAGCTTTCAGACCTAAGTAAGCAAGCTCCCGAGCCTTTTACACCAGCCGAAGGCCTTGCTGTGAAACAGTTCTCCTTGGTTTCATGATTAAATGCAACCAGAGAAGGGCTGAAGTCAGTTTGAACAGCACAACTGTATCATCAGGGAGTGTAATTTCTTGGTAGATGGTTGGGTCACACCCAGGACAGGAGTGACATGTGACTGGGGGAGGAAGTCCTTGAAAGCCATCCCATTGGCTTAGACTCACTCTCCTGGGATTCACGTGGCCTGCTTTATAGAGGTGGTTCAATCCCATGGCCGGTACTCTGAACCCACACACTACTGTCTTTGGGTGTCTCTGCCATTCTACAGCATCAGATAAGGGAATACTGGTTGTAGAGAAATTCAGGAACTGTGAGGCCTTATCCACGTGGTGGTGACATTTAGAGGAGAAAACACAGGCTTTTCGGTCAGAGGAGTCCACGTTGAAATCCCAGTTCTGCCACCTCTTAGCCACCTACCCTCTGAGACTTTCCTACCTTATAAAGGAAAAACAGTGTTTACGTGAATGGGTTTCTGTGAAGGTAAATGAATAATGTTTACAAAATGCATTGTTAGCTTGGGGTTACCTATCTTATCTATCTTATTTGTTATCTCCTACTATCCTTATTCCCAAAAAATTTGGGTAAATGACAAAATAAGGATGATTAAAAAAAAGGTTGAAGTCCAGAAGTTTTCGCCAAACTAAAATCAGTTTATTTTTTCCCTTAGGTTAGAAAGTTTTTCCAGAGTCAAAATATTTGGATTTGTGGTTGTCTTAAAACTTCCTTTATTTCTGACATGTTGGGCTGCTTGCTTATGTAGACCAATGGGATGTGTGGAGTCTGATACATTGAAGAGTTTTCTTGAGTTTTTATCAGGCATTTTTTGGCGTGAGGGCGGGGATATTATTCTCTTTGGGGTGTCTCACTTAAGATGGGAAGTTAAGAGTTTGGGGAGGTGAGGGTAGAACTCTGTGTATAGAAATAGAGTTTTGCTTTTGAAGTTGGTAGAACAAGGCACATAAAATGCCTTTCATTCCTGATCAGCTTGAGATTTTATAAAACCCAGTACAGTAACATCTGCTACCTTTTCAACAACCTCTCTTTGTGGCAGGAAATTTCTCTTTCCAATCACCCTAAAATGAGGCTCTTCAATTTCTATTTGAGAATGCTTTATGATGACTGAATTTTCTCTCTCTCTCTCAATACTGTGGAAAAGGCAACAGAACAAGTTGCTGACAGAATGTTTCGAATCCAAACAAGTCCAATTTGTGTCCTAGGTTTCAGCTCTCCACGTCCTCTTGTAACCAACAACCTGCAATCCAGTGTTCACCCACAGGAAGATTTTCTAGCCTTGGGAAACACAGAAACAGCCCTGTAAGTATGCCAGTCCCACTCCGGGCCTAACACCATCTCGCTCTGCTCCTTGCCTCAGGAAGCATGATGTGACAGGAAAACTAGAGACTTCAGAATCAGACCGACCTGAGTGGGGGGCTCAGCACTGCTTCTTCCTACTAACTGTGCAACCCTGGATAAGATACTTACCTAGACTGAGCCTTCAGTTTCTTCTAAGACTGCTTCCTAGAATTCTTACAAAGATCCTGTGAGATGCTGGCTGTACCTCCTAATACAGCATTGGTAGATAATAAGCTTCCAATAAATTGTCTCTGTTTCTGTTATTTTTAAAGTGACAACACAAAGTAGAGGAAATACAATGACAAAGGAAGGGGGAGAGAAGTGAGGTTCAAAATCATTCAGCATAGTGGCCACACCAATTACCAAGGACTTGCTATGTGCCAGGCACTTTGCTGAGCTGTTTTTGTTTATTGCATTTAATCTCTGCAAAAGATTTCTTGGGTCAGTGCTATTAACTGTCATTCTCATTTTACAGGAGGAAAGGCTGAAATTTAGGGACTAGAACTTGCCCAAATTCATATAGCTATTTAAATAGTGGTTCTCGCTAATAGTTGCATATTTTACTCAGAGATCCCCTGGATTTCATACTTTGGCGCGCATGAAAATCACTTGTGTGTATCGAACGGTAAAGTTTCTGGCCCCTAGAAATTCTAATTCAGCAGTAGAGGTGAAATCAACCATCCAGATGTCTCCTGGTCTTGAGATTTTCCCACTCCTCTGTGTTTGCAGTTTAATTTGTTCATTACGGAACAGATGAATGGTAATAGTAGGGCCCCTTGGAGACAGTGATGATGGGATCAAGTCATAGGTCATATTTATAGCCTGCTTACTATCAGGCAACAGACTAAGAAGAATAAGAGAAGCCTATTAATTTCTTGCTAGCTCTCCCAGTAGGTACCCCATCTTTCTCATTTCCAATGAAGATACCAAGGCTGAGGACGATTAACTTGCCAAAGGTTACCCTTATGGTAAAATTGACACCCCGCCCTTTTTCTGGGTGTTCAGTTCCATGGATTCTAACAAGTACATAGATTCATATAATCACCACTGCAGTCAGGATACTGACTAGTTCCATCAGACCAAAAAACCCCCTTGAACTGTTCCTCTATCATCTACCCTCCCCAACCTCAGCAACCATCGGTCTGTTCTCATCACTATAGTTTTGTCTTTTGGAGAATGCTTTCCAAATGGAATCATACAGTATATAGTTCTTGATATAAAAAAATTGGCATTTGCTTTATGTATTTGAAGCTGTTACAAGTGATGAATATGCATTTAGGATTGTTCTAGATTCTTGGTGAATTGACCCTTTGATCATTTTGTAATGTCCCCCTTTGTCCCTTGTAAATTTCTTGGCCCTGATATCTACTTTGGTATTACTATGGCCACTCTAGCATTCTTTCAATCAGTGTTTGTGTGGTATCTCTTGTTCCATCTCTGTACTGTTAACTATATCAGAATATTTGGAGTGAGTTTCTTGTAGATAGCAGGTAGTTGTGTCATGCATTTTTATGTATTCTCATCATTTCTGTCTTCAAGCGGTAATGTTAGACCCTTTCCATGTAATGTAATTATATGTTTGAATTAGGATCTACCATTGTGTAATGTTTTCTGTTTGTTCCTTTTTTCCCTCTGTTTCCTGCATACTTTTGGGTTATGTGAATGTTTTCAGTACTCCGTCTTATCTGCTGTGATCTTCGTGTAGTTTCTATATGGGGCAGGGGCCGGTTGCTCCAGGGTTTGCCATGTACAGAACTTAAGTCTGCCTAGAACCAGCATTTGACCCCTTGAAGGGAAAGGTAGAAACCTATCACCATGTAGATCCCCCATTTAAATTACAGTTATCACATATATGACATCTGTATACATAGAAAAAAAACTACCACTAGACAATGTTATGATTTTTGCTCACAACCCACAAATGTGTATTTCAAACCACTCTTCAGGAAGAGACACATAGTCTATTGTATTGATGCAATATTTACCGTTTCTCTTGCTCTTGCATTTTGTTCCAGTATAATTTCCCTTCTCCCCAAAGAATTTCCTTTAGCCCTTCTCTTATAGCAGGTCAATCAGCAGTGGAAATCTTTTAGTTTGACTTCACTCCAGTATGTCTTTATTTCGTATTTGTTCCTGAAGCGTTTTTTTGCTGGATCTAGAATTCTGGGTTAATGGTTCGGTTTTTTTCCAGCAGTATTTAAACTCCACTCTCTTCTGACCTAAATGGTTTCTAATGAGAAACCTGCGTTTATTCAAATTGTTGTTCCCTGTAGATTCTGTGTTGTTTTCTCTGCCGGTGCTTTCAAGAACTTTTTCCCCCTAATTTTGAACAGTTGGATTATGAAATGTCTAGGCATGGATTTCAGTTTATTCTGTCTTGGGTTTACTGAGTGTATTAGTTTCCTATGGATACTGTAAAAAAAAAAATTACCACAGACTGGATGGTTTAACACCACAGGAATTTACTTTCTGAGTTCTGGAGGCTAAAATTCTGACATTCAGCAGGGCCACACAACAGGGTTTTTAGGGGAAAAGCCATTCTCTGTCCCTTTCATACTCTGGCGACCATTGGCACTCCTTGGCTTGGTTCCACACCACTCCGCCTTCTGCCTCCACCTGCACACTTCCCTCTCCTGTCTAAAATCTTCACTGCTTTTCTCTCTCAAGCTCGCTTGTCATTGCAGAGTAGGGCCCCTTTGAATAACGCAGAATGATATTGTCGTCGTCTTAGACTCCTTAACTTAAATACATCTGCAGAGACCCTTTATCCAAATGAGGTGACATTCACAGGCTCAAATAGTTGCCCCATGCATCCATTCTGTCCAGGTATTCTAGGTGCATTTAGTGGGAGAGGCAAGACAAAGTGTGTTTCCTCCAACTTACCCAGAACCAGAACGCTCCCACTTCCTTCCCAGTCCCTGCTCTGCATCACCTCTCATCCTTTGGGAAAGGATAGTGCGGTAGCTGCTAGGACAGAAAGACCGAAGGCTCTGTTCTTACTAGTGCCTATGCATACTTCAGAGTCCCAGGGCCCCCACTGCCAAGGGACAATGCTGTCTTTTCTCTCTTTGGTACCTGGGCATCATGACCTGGTGGGCACCAAAACCAGCTGGGATTGTTTTTTAAAATTAATACTTTTGTACAGTCTGAAGGTACATTATACTTCTTGTTTTTAGACCAGGAAAGTCTCCTTACTTTTTGCATTTGTGTTCTCACTGTAGGGTAATCATGCTGTGTTATCACACTATCCTAGGTCTGCCCAAAGGACCGGCCAAAACCTCGCCACAGATCATACATACGAGAGCGTAAGTGATGAACCCTTCACTGGCAGTGCGCCTAGTCAGATTAGCATGGCCAAAAAGGAACTCCTGGTCATTAATTCTAATGTTCTTCTCATTGTTGCCTTGTATTTATAATGTATTGATATAGCCCTTGTTAGGGCTTTTCCTTATTGTTTACTCTTTTAATTTTCTACATTACAGTTGACATACAATATTATATTTGTTTCAGATATACAACATAGTGAGTAGACATTTCTTTAACTTACAAGGTGATCGATCGCCCTGATTAAGTCTGGTACCCGTCTGACACCATATGTAGTAATTACAGCATTATTGACCAACGTCCCTATGCTGTACTTTACATCTCCATGACTGTTGGTGCAATTGGCAATTTGTACTTCCTAGTCCCCTCCCCCTTTTCACCCATCCCTTCCTTCTGGCTACCATCAAAATGTTCTCTGAATCTGAGTTTGTTTCTTTCGCTTGTTGTTTAGATTTCATATATAAGTGAAAGCATATGGTATTTGTCTTCTTTCTGTCTGACTTATTTATAGATGAATAGATAAAGAGGAAGTGGTACATTTACGCCATGGAAAATTACATACCTGTAAAAAAAAGAATGAAATCTCACCTTTGCGACAACATGAGTGGAACTACAGGGTATTACACTAAGTGAAATAAGTCAGACAAAGTCTTTTAAATCTTTTAAGATAAACAAGTTGCATCTCCCTTCTGTTAGAAGGATGACAAAGGACCAGAATTCCTCTAGTGTTGTTCGTATTTGTTGCCCCTACTTCTTGGTTCCGGTCCTTTGACAAACTTCACAGGTTGTCACCACTCTACCCTCTTAATGAGGTCAGCAGTGACCTCACTGCTGAATCTAGTACTGCAGTTTTCAGTCCTCCTCTTACCCGATTTGTCAGCAGCCCGTGATGACATCACTTACTTCCTCCTCTTTGGCATATATGGCTGTTGGGCGCCACTCTTTCCGGATCTTTTCTCATCTCCTTCACTTTCATCCCAGCCCGAGCTTCCAACCTGCCCTTTCTGCCGTCTTTTCCTCCTCAGCAAATGACCACACCACTATTTCAGTTGCTCAGGTCAAAAACCTTGGAAAGTAGTGCTTGACCCTCTATATTTTTACCCTTTACCTTCAAAGTATATCCATTATCCCAGCCACTCTCTCTTTTTGTAAATTGTCTTTTATTGATTATGCTATTAGGGTTGTCCCAATTTTCCCCCTTTGCCTCGTCTCCACCCAGCACCCCCCCCGCCCCAGGCAATCCCCACACCACTGTTCATATCCACGGGTCATGCATGTAAGTTCTTTGGCTGCTCCGTTTCCTGCACTGTACATTACCTTCACGTGCACACCCCAGGCTAAGCCACCAGGTGGATGCTGCAGTGGTTTCCTAAGGGCTGCCCTGCTTCATGTTGCGCGTGGGTCACCGGCCAGCAGTGACCACGGAACGCTGTGGATGGCTCGACAGTAAACACGCGAGAAAAAACAACACATGCACAGAGACAAACTAGTTTCTGTGGGGAAGTAGGGACAGAATGGCCACCCCCCCTAGTGGGGAGCGCGCTGATTTACCGTCCATACCTGCTTTTATTAGGCTCATGCTACATAATAACTCAGGTAAAGTACAATACTCATTAGGGGAAGTAAGGAACTATAGAAAACAAAGAACTCTGCCGGTCTATTGAGTTGGGGGTCAAAGAGCTGTAAGACTGAGGAACAAACTAGCTTCCTCCTAAGACCCTTCTCATTCAACTGAGAGCATTCTGAACAAAGAAGGTTTCACAGTAATTTACATGTTCTTCCTTAGGCCTGATCACCCAGGGAATCCGCACTTCTCAGTACCGAGCTGCACCACCCTGTCATTGTTTTAGGCTTAGGTGGAGCAAGGGAACTAAGGCAACCAAAAGATAAGGAGATTTTCTCCCAGACGCTGAGAACTCAGGCTTTGTCAAAGCCGAGGAGCGAGGGTCCATCACCCCCTTTTGCTGCAGCCCCCCAAGTCCTTCTTTGGGGGGGCCTCCCAAAGTGATCGTGCCTGGCTTAGGTCGTTTCCCCCGTGGGGAATCTTACCCGTCTTTGGCTAACCGACCAAGCTTTTTGGGGTTCAGCAGCAGAAGCAGCATTCCTGCCAGGGAGATGAGCTTTTGTCTCCTTGCTGGCTTACGGTTCCAAGGGCGTTCCCTTAGCCTTAGCTAGGCGGGAGTTTCAGCCTCTGATACCAGTCAGGGCGGTTCCCAACAGCTTCAGCCTTCACCCGCTCTCCACTCCCACCTGCCACCACACAACCTAGTCTCAAAAACCAGAGCTGTCTTTCTTAAAAAGTCAAGTCACGTGATGTCACCTACCTGCTCTAAACCCATCCATGGTTTTCCTCCTCGATCCATTTTATTAAGTAAAAGCCTGGAATGCTGATCTGATCCCCGCTCCGTTACCTTGCCAACCTCACTTCTCCCCTCTCTCCTCCCTTGGCTCACTCGACTCCTGCCACACTGACCTCCACTGCTTCAGGACACGTGACCTCAAGTGCGCCTCCGGTCATCACAGGGCAGCTCCAGAGTCAGGGCTCCGCTCACTGTCTGCGGCGGGAAGGCATTCCCCACCCACTGTGATCCAAGTGGTAGCCACCCCGCCCACCCCAGTCTCTCCTGCCCAATTGCCCTTTTCCCTTAGAAGACTTACCATCCGACATCTGTGTACATTTGCTGATCGTCTGCCGCATTTTATTTATTGCTCTACTTACAGTGCCTGGCATCCAGTAGGTGCCCAGGACATATTTATGCAACAAATAAGGAAAATTGCAAGAAAGATATTTCTAATTGAGACTTTTAATCTTTATTAGTTCTTTTCAAATGCCATCACTTTATACCTTTCTATGGGGTGAAGATAATTTTTTTTCCTGTTTGAGGCTGAGATTTTATATTTAGTGTAAAACAACAGAATCTGGATTGAGCTATAGATTCTTGCTTTTATTTTTTTAAAGCAAACATCTATTTTTTTTTAATTTTACATGGGAATGAGGTGCAATGGGCACAAAGCCAGACAGAAAAGCAGTCAATTGTATAAGTGGTTATTAACTAAAAAACTAAATAGTTCGTAAGTACTACTTCTTGTCCAGTAGAGTATATGATTCGTGGAATAGTGCCACTTGAAAGCTTAGGAATCTAAATAATAATAATAATAACAACAACAACAGCAGCAGTGTAGAATGTTTATGTGAATATGCACTTTCTTGTTTCAGGTTCCAGACTATTTAAATACAACATTACTACACCCAGTGAGTCTGCAGACCACTCCAACCACACCATCTAACCAGAGGCGGCCAGCCTTGCCTGGCAATCATCCAGGTACTCAAGATGCTATCGTTTGCATAAGGAAAAATTGTGAGAATAAATGAGTCTGCCGGAGATTTATTGGTAATTGAAAATAAACATATAGAGGAAAAATGAGAGGAGTGTATTTGCGTTTTTCAGTTCCATGATGTAAACTCAGGAAAAATACCATTAAGAATGACATTAGGAAGTTGTAAAAAAGGCTCGCATTGTGCTGAATATTGAATTTTGAGCACTGAGGGAAAATGAACCTTTAGTTGAAGTTTGAAATCATTTTGTTATGGAGGTTTGCTGCACATGGGAGTGGTATTAGAACACCAGTGTATTTGTTTTTGGTTGTCAGTGTCTGTCAGTATCTTATGTTTGAAATCTGAATCATAAAGAGGATACTAATTGTGCATATTTCCTCAAAAAGCACAATGTGTGTTTACTACCTTTATTTTCTTTTTTGCCTAAAGCCATGGCAAAGAATGATCTCCAGCCACCCAATTACTTCGAGGTAATGGAGTTTGATCCCTTAGCTCCTGCCGTCACTACAGAGTAAGTCATTTACATAATGATTAACTTATTTTTTTGTCTAGGTTCCCTGTGGTAGCAGAGCTAACAGGGCCTGCCTATACATTTAGCTTTGTTTAGGTCTTGGCACAAATTGATGACCTTATTAAAAATGACTTATGAGGTTTTGTGGAAGCTGTTGCTCTTAATGGTCTTACCATTCTTAGCCTTGTGAGTGAAAAATAAAAAGGCTGGGGTTGCACATTAAGAAATCACTGGAACCGTCATGTGCATTAATGGACTCCTCGTAGACGCCCTGGCAGAAAGGCAGGTTGTCCCCAGCCCGAGAAGGGCACTAGTCAGTGATTAACGACACAGCAACACCACATGGGTGGCATATTTTAGCTATTCTTTGACTCCTAATCCCCAAAAATCTCATGTAAAAACTTTTTAGTTTTTACTACATATGACTATAACGTGCTTAAAATAGATTAATAAAGTATTCGCGTAAAAATAAGTTGAAATCCTTAAAGCACTGTTATTTTATGAGTTCCTATTAGTCAAGTGTATATATCGAAGGTTCATTAGAGCTTTAATATACTTTGATTGACTGAAGGTTGCCCCCCAAATCATTAAGAATGATGAAGCAAGTTTATGGAAATCACTGTTCAGAAACTGGCAGCCTGCAGGCAGTATCTTTGCTGACAGCTGTGTTTTGTTGAACCTGTGCAGAATTTAAAATAATGCATTTTAAAATTAATTGCCAGCAGTTACGCACTGGGACATTAAAAAAAAAAAGACTACTTGGACCTCTGGATGCTTTTAGATGCTAGGACTGCATTTTTACACGCTAGCCATAGGCTGGGGCTGAGGAGTGGCTGCCTCCTTAAGATTAGGCGGGTTCTGCCGCCCACCAGGCCCCCTCCACTAGGCCCCTCCACCTGTTCATTCGACCTCCCTGGCACTGTGTAGGCATTTGAGGTTTCAACGCCTGGTTTAAACCCTCAGTGTATACCAATCCATTTAGGAATAATTAATGGATAAATCTTAATAGGCTTAGGTGCTCATTAAGTATTTTTTCCTAACAGGATTTGAAATTTCCCTGGGTCCTTCTGCCTGATAAAATATCACTGAATGTATTAGTGTTTAAGGAATTAGAAATCGGTTAAAGTAGGTATGCTGTCCAGAAACTGTTTTTTGTGGGGTTTTTTTATCTGTTTCTGTTATGCAAATAGGAACTGGGAAACCTGATTAAATTCTAGTTACTTAGGAGGCTGTTATAAGTACATATGACAGTGCAACAGATATTAAAGGTGAGACGCAGTTAAAAGCTGGAGAAATGAGGCTTAGGAATTCTGTAGTTCTTCCTTTCTCCAGGGGTAAGTATATCTCCATTCCTTTGAAAGTCGCATGAAATCCAAGGAACTTCTCAGGAGAAGCCCAAAATCTTGCAGAGAAGTCTTGAGATTTTCCCGTCACTGGTTGTCCATGAACCCCAGGTTAAGAATTTCAGAACAGTATTTATGAGGATATATACATACACACACACACACACACACACACACACACACACGATTCATTCAACAAATGCACTGAACATTGACAACAATGAAGGCCTAATTTATCACGTTGAACAAGAACACACTCCCTGTCCTCAAGGAGGTTAAATCTAGTGTGGAGGCAGACATTAAATCAGCAGGCAAACATGTATTTACAATAGGTATGAATGGTATGAAATAATACAGTGTCTTGATATCGTGTATAACAGGAAGAACTAATTTACATGAGCATTAGAGAAAGCTTAATGAAGTGACATTAAAGTTGAGAGCTGTAATTGTTTTTTGAGTCAAGTGACAAGTTTAGGAATCAGTGTTGGAGGCCCAGGGGAACAGCTGGTACAAGGGCTCTGAGAAGAGGTTTGGCACCTTCAAGGGAATGGAAAAGCCACAGCCAAGAGCAGAGAGAGCAACAGGGAACCTATTAGCAAATGTGGAACTTGCAATTTGGAAACCAAAGAGAGAGGGAGTGCACGACTATGATGAACATCACTGACAGGGCAAGGAAAATGAAGATTGAAAACTAGATGATGGATTACGTAAGAGGAAATTGTTTGTGATTTTAGTAACAGCCACATTGATGGATGGATGGGGACAGAGGCCAAACGTCAGTGCACTGATAAGTAAGAGTGGAGTAGCAACAGTAAGTGCAGATGACACTAGAAACTTCAACACGAAGGGATGCTGGAAAGTGGTTTGGCAGCCAGAGGGTCACTGACAGGGGATTGAGGACCGTACTGTTGATGCTGGAGCATCTGTGAATGCTCAGGGGTAAGACCCAGTAGACAGGGAGAGGTTTGAGATTCAGTTACGGAAGGGGGACAACCAAAGGAAGTTCAGTGTTTGAGAAGTCAGGGTTAGATGGGGTCACAGTAGATGATGATGCAGATGAAAACAAACTTGAAGACTCAGTGATGGGAAGAGGAGGAAGTTTCCAAAATCAAGGCATTTAATTTATTAAGAAGTGGGGTTTCTGACTCACTGATAGGGATATCAGAGACTTGAAAGTGAAGGAGGTTGAAACAGTGGAGGGAAACTTAATACTATCTGGACTATGGTGGGGCCTCATGCTGTTGATGAGCGAGGCTTCACAGTGCTGTGATTTTTATGAGATTTTTCTTCAGCTATGTATTACTGTATCATATGAATGTCATGTTTATAGACATATTTTCCAGCCACAGATATGACAGATACAAAGAACTGTATGAAAGATGTCATACAAAAATTATTATATATAAAGTACAAAGATGACTGAAGCTAAAGGTGGCTCAGGAGGTTGGACTGTAAAAACACAGGTTAAATAGGCTGTACTCAGTATATTTAAAAATTTTTTTTTTAATTCGAACATTTATTCATGAAGTCGTTTTTCTATTTATTATATTTATTGCATTTAAATTTGGGGGGAAATTGACAATCTATTTAAGGACAAATGAGGCTAACCTTTCTTTTTTTTTTGAGAACTGTTAGGTATCTATATATTTTCTTTTTTTTTTAATGTTTTAAAACCAGGGAAAGGTGAACAATTTTTCCTTTTTTTGTTTTTGCAGAGAGAAAAGGTTTTATTCACTTTCCAAGAGTGGAAAGGGGCATTTTGTTGAGAGATACACCAACCTCATTTTTTTTAAAGCAGAAGCAAACTGTCTAGATTTTAGCCATATTTTTTATTAAATCACAATTAAAATGAATTGATTATACAATATACATATTTTAAAGATGCACAGGAATTGCACCTAGGATCTAAGAAAGTTTTAGTGTAAGATTTAGGGCATAAATTTTTGTTTTTATTCACTTATACAGCCTGAACAGCTAAGGGCACCTGAGTTTTAGTTAAAGTTAAAAGCCAAAATAGTCCTTTGGAACTGATATGTAACCCTTTTGCAATGATGGCTTGTTTGTTTCAGAGCTACATATGAAGAAATTGATGCTCCTCACCACAAAGGCACTCAAAATCACAGTGACTGTTGAGGTAAAGACTTCCACTTACATAACCTTCATTCCACATTCTATGGGATTTCAGTGTAATTATCACTTTCTCTCTCTAGTATTTACATTTTGTAAGGGCCACCCGAGTCTTTGACACTGTGATGAATGAAATGTTGTTATACAGGTTCCTCCAAATCAAATGAAATACATTCTCTGTGACCTTGTTAACTAAAAATAATAAATTTTGGAAATGCAGAAGTTTGTTTATATGTAGAAATATTAATGCCAACAAAAACAGATGATCAATAAAAACTCTTTAGCCCTGGAATCAGACATTTATCTTTTATGTGCAGCTAATGCCTGTAAACTGGGACTGGGAGAAACCAGTCATTGTTATCCCAGAGAGGCCTGGATTGTTCCTATTTGCTATACTAGTCATCCCATTTATTTATTAAAAAATGCATGGCCACTAATAATCTATTAACCTTATTTATTCCCCTCACCAACCCCCACAATGAAGACAGTACATTCCTGTTTTCCCTCTATTAATATGTGGATCTCTTGTTATCAAGGAATGGGGAAAGACAAGGAAAGTAGGGGGTGGCTGACTATGTTCTGTTTATTCCAGGTGAAAGTGAATGACCAGCTCACTAACTGCATTAGGAGTAACAACTCTCTAAAAGGTAGACCCTGTCCAGCTCTGAGGCCCAGAAGACCTACCCACACATCAAAACCATGATGGAGCATTTCTCCTCTGCAATAGTGAGAGTTAAACAGAAGAGTAACAGTTCATGCTCTCTCATAAGAATTTGGTTTTAACATATATTCACTTAAAACTTAAACAGGAGAAAAATTCATTGTGCGGAGGCCAACCAGGTTAACTGGAGCAACTTACTGTTTCACAGGCTTTCCTACCTTCAGAAATCATCTCATGGCTGTGATGAGAGTAGATGAATACTTTTTATTACAAAATAATTCTGAATAGATGTAAGCATGAAATGTGAGAGACTAAATATACTATTCAAGAATAGTGAGTGCCTTCATTTAACTGAAGTTAAATATAAAAGTCTATTTGCACTTCTTTATAAATAATATTCTTGTTTAGAATTACGAATTGTAAAAAAACCTTAATATTGTAGTTTATATTTCAGGTACCCTGAAGAAGTCACCAAACGCTACATCGAGTTGCCTTTAAATACGATTCTTTATAATACTAAATGTTCTCTTTTTTCTTTTTTACTAAAATTCAATATTTCTATTTGGAACAAAGACCACTGGAAAATATTCAGAATAAATTATACATTCATTTATGTCATAAATTACAATGAAAAATTACTATTAAAACAAGTTAATACATCTTTTTACAGAGTTTGTTCATTATGGAACTTCTGATGTCAGGAATCTCCACATTTCCCACACTTACATTTCAGCATTGGGGGACTCGGAACTATCACACGAAATATTAGAAGCCTAATAGGTACTTGCATTTTCATGATACCAAAATTTCAAATTATTCAGTACTTTGAATGTATATTGCCCTAGATCTTAAAGGAAAAACAGTCGCATCTGAAATCAAAATACAATCTTTGGGCAAACTGTTAGGACTTAGTGATTCCTCTTCCATTTTGACTTTTTAAAATAGTGACTATGTACAATGGGGGGGAAAAGCAGCAACCTACTGTTTTAGAGATACAGTCAGAAGTTCTGACCTACAGCCTCAGACAACACTTAGGCATTAAAAAAAATTATTGCTAACAAGTATGAAGTTCTAATCATTTGGAAGGGGACCAATGAATTAAGCTGAACCATCAAGTGTATGCCTACATATTCATGAAACAAAGCAGTTTCTTTTTAATACTGCTTAGCGAAGTATGGTTTTGAACAGTCATACATTCTAACTAGGCATGTGGATTCCTTATGATAAAAAGATGAACCTGTTCTCTATTTTAAGTAGGGCAAATCTGTCAGGGAAAAAGTCACTACATATTTAAAATAGCATAAAGTATCACGGAATATATTATTGTAGAATGTTTCTCTTCTGAGAAGATACATGATTTTTCAAAAATCACAAACTTGAAGCAGGACTTAGCTGCTGACTTCCATTATAGCCTGGAAGTGGCAACGTGTGACCCTCCTTCGCTTCAAAAAATGTGTAAGAAAGAGTGATGAGATCAACGTTCACCATTCTTGGATCCTCAGCAAATTCAGGATCGATGTAGAAAAACACTGGCATATCTACTTCTTCTTGTGGATTAAGCCGTTGTTCTTCGAAACAGAAGCACTAGAAGTTATAGAAAGGCATTTGTTTATTAATATTTCCATTCTGTTGTAATAGAAACTAATGGTGCATTTCTTGGCTTTCATAAGCATACTGTTAAACATAATCTTTAAGATCTCTGACGGGAAAACAGCACAGTATCTTTTCATTTCAGAATGAGTTCTGCTTTAAGGGTTGAGAACCAACAAATTCCAATCTCAAAGCAGGTTTCCATTTGGTTTGGCTCTAAACCTCTACACAGCTGTTATAAGCAATGAAAAAAACAGTTTGAGGTTTAGAAGAGTTTTCAGAAATCACTACCTACTAAAACACTGTAGTAAATGTAGTACTACACAGTTTTTTTGTACTTTTATGATATTCTATTGTTTGCATTTATTTGTACCTGTATTTTATTGAAATACTGTCCAGCTTCAAATGGTACAACGTTGTATGTAGAAATCCCAATTACTGGTTTGTCAGTAGGGTTCTTAGCTTTATAAAACGCCAGTGCAGTTTCTCCAGGCACTACCTGTTTTTAAAAATACATATACACTGTCAGTACTTAAAATCTCAATTAGTCCTATTATTTTCCATAACCATCAGACCATAATACCTAATCTAAACTAATGTTACGAGTCAGCAAAATAGTGATTACTATCCATGAACGTCTGATTTTTCACATTTCACACTTGTAGATATCAGTGAAGAACCAAGGTTCAACTACGCATAGTTACGCATTGTCCTCTTATATATCTGAGTCTTTAAGCAATGATCTGTAAATTAATTTAAAATGCTTTCAAAGACATCACTTCTCAAACCTAGTTTCTTAACACTTATTCCTAAATATCATTATGACTGACTAAAAATTCTTTGCAAAGGGTTACCAACATTAAACTTAGCTTACAGAGTAAATTAAACTCATAACCAGAGAAAAACTGGCTGAACAGAATTTTTATTTAACCAAAAAGCACTAATAATTTTTGAGAGAAAAAGTTGTGAGGCTTAAAAAATCAATTTCTGTCACTTGTTATCAATTCAGCCACTGATACCTTATTTACTACTATATGATTGGAACTAATATTCAAAATCATAACCTAAAAAATCCTCAATCGATGAAGAGACTCAACCATGTTTATTTACTAACCTGGGAAAGCACTAATAAGGGTTTTCCAGCACGAGTTACAATTAAGCTTTTCTGGCTATTCCTCAAGTCGAGAAAGAATTTCAGTAAACCCTCCCAAATTCCAGTTGGTTAAGATTTTAGGAAACCTTCTAGGTATAGTCTTGCTGAAGTAGAACATGACTAGTATAGTTACTGCAAAGGTCCTCAAAATTTATATTTTAAGAAACAGGGAGACTTTTGATGTAAATTAGTAAACTTTTTTTTCAAGATTTTTAAAAAGATTTTATTTATTTTCAGACAGAGGGGAAAAAAGGGAGAAAGAGAAGGAGAGAAACATCAATGTGTGGTTGCCTCTCTCATGCCCCCAATGGGGACCTGGCCCACAACCCAGATATGTGCCCCGACTGGGAATCAAACCCATGCCTCTCTGGTTCGCAGGCTGGCACTCAATCCACTGAGCCACACCAGCCAGGGCTTACTTTTCTATTATAGGCAATAATTTTCAACATTTTTCCTATCCAATAATTTATACTTGAGGAAAAGTTTAACTATATAACAGCTACTGCTCTAAAGATCAGTACAGACTGGAGAACTTTTCAGTGAACTCTTAATATGATTCTCATAAAAACACGACCTTTTCCACTGTTCCAAACTGCCTTTTACTATATAGTACCATGCAACTGAAAAGTTAAAGTATGTTCTGTTCATTACCTGTAGGGTGCTATCAAAAAATAATCTGTGGAAATAAAGTTACAGTAATGTAGTCTGTCAGTATTCTGAAATGATAAGTGTTAGATCAGTGTTTCCTAAACTGAAACAGTTTAGGTGATAAAAAATTTCTACACGGAAAATCTTTTTACACCAAAACACTCACATATATTTCCGTTTGCTGGGGCCTAAAGTTCCACTGGAGACTCGCATGCACGTCTGCATTGAAGGTGACTTTAATGATGCGATCCTTGACAGGCACCATGTTTTCAATCTGGTCTGACCCATGACCTGCTGTGACTGACCCTCCAAGTCCCGTTGTCTAGGAAAAAAAGTGTAACAGGTTAAATATTTTTAGGTGCTGATGACCTATTTATTGGATAGAAACATTTTAAAAACTGTTTAGAAGCTAAGTTTATATATATCACTGACTGTTTCCTATGAACATGTCAATGATTTAACCACTTTGGGTATGTCAAGGAGCCTGTATTTGTTAAAGTCTTTTTTTTATCTGTAATCTCTTGGTTATGTGATATCAAAAATGAGTTATTTGGAAGACAGCAGACTTTGCACTGGTAGTACAGCTCAGAATATTTAGTTTTTCATTTAGCCTACTTTCCTGCTAGTACTTCATATCAGCTAGTATTAATAGAAATAAAATGTACCCACAATCCTGTCACTTCAGTAAAACTATTCAAATAATTCCATTTTTCACATTCCTATGTGGTCCTTAGTGAAGCTTCAGTTCTGCAGTCTGCTTTTCTCAAGTAGCAGAAGTATTTTCCTGTGTTGGTAAATGTTTTTGTCATTTTTTTCTGTATTTTGGGTACAGTACAGCTTTTACAGTCATCCATCAGTTAGGAGAACTTGATTCCTCTGGCTGCTGAATCAACTAATCACAAGGCACCAGAACAATCTGTGTATGACACTTCTTCCCTATCTTCGCTGTCATTATTTCCTTTATCATCAGAGATGCTTTAAAAAAGAATCTTACTTCCAGGGCCATCACTCTTCTGATGCATGAGGTTGCCAGAATTCTGGTCTCCGGATTAATCTGTTACTATACTAGGAAAAAAATACCAAATTTCAGGCTAGGGGAAGACTCACAGCCAAATATAATTACTACTATCTTCTGCCTGTTACACAAGTCAGCTAGCTTCACTTGACTGCCATGCAACATTATCAAATTACATTATACCCCAGAAATATGCATCAGAGGGCAAACCTTTATTTATCCTTAATAGATAAGTATATTCTTCTGCCCAAGAGGGCTACGATGCTTAAGTTTTAAAATATAACTTTTTTTCCTGAGGAATTTGAGTCACCTGAATATAGATCCCTTAAATGTATTCTCTCTGACAGGCAGTCTTGAAATATAGATTGTTTAAATTTATAGGCTAATAATTAGATAAATTAAACAGGAATAGAAAAGGGCACTGAAAAGAAAGTATGTCCTAGTCTCTAGTCTAGCTCTGCTACTAACAAACTCCAAGAACTAAATACATCTTACTTTCTTTGTGCTCCACATTTCGTATTCATAAAATGAGGTTACTGTGTTAGTTTATATAATCCCTTATTTTTGCCTCTAAAGTTCTGATTCCAGAAGGGAAAAAGATGCTCTTTTGGAAATGTCACTATTTAACATCAAACTGTGACTTAAGTTTAAGATCACAAATTACAACTTCTTTTCTGCCCTGCACACACCCGCACAAAATATTGTCATTTACTCAGTTTGGGGCAGGATTTCTCAATCTTGGCACTAATGACATTTTGGGTTGGATAATTTTTTTTTGAGGGGTGACGTCGTCTGTCCTGTTCAGTGTCAGATGTTGAGAAGCATCCCTAGCCTCCACCCACCAGGTACCAGTAGCACCCTCCCTTACCTTCAGGTGTGACAATCAAAAACTGTCTCTAGGCATGACTAAACACTCCCTGAGGAATAAAATTGACCTCCCCATCCCCACGAGGTGTGCGGAGATCTAGGAGTATACTGTTTTCGATTCAGTTCCACTTATTTCACCAGCTGGTAGTTTGGGGATTCGAGCTTGTTTGAGGCTGGCCACTGATGAAAACTTTCACAGTCTCCACTCATCCTCTAGATATCAAGCAACTGCACTTTCTCCCACATCAATGCTGATATGAGACCGAAAAGTCTTTTTGACCTGTTTCAGTCATCATAAAAAATGCGCCCTGGCTGGGTGCTAAGTTGGTTGCAGCGCAGTCCTGGACACCAAAAGATCCCAGGTTCCATCCCCACGCAGTACAGGAGACAACAGATCAATGTTTCTCCAAATCAATAAACACACCCTATAAAGGCAAGTTAATATCCATAAACTCGGGAGAAGTAAGCCAGGCATTAACAGCAGCAAAATCAAAGATTCTGAGAACTCTAAAATATTACTAATGCCTGACTCCCACTCTAAAACATTCTCATTTAATTGGACAGGGACATGATCTGGGTTTCAGGATTTTAAAAAGTTCCCCAGGTGACTCCCACATACAACAAAGACTGGGAACGACTCTCAAACACTAATGAACCTGGTATGTAGCTCTCACTTATAGCATGTTTTTTAACCAAATTTCTGGGCCCTACCCAGACCTAATCAGAGTCTCTGGGAGCAGGAGAGCCCTGACATTTTAACAAGCTTCACTGGTGATCCTAATGCCCAGCCAAAGCAGCAAATTACTACTTCAGAAATAGGTGAGGTTTGACTTTGCCAATGGTTATCAAAAAACCAGTTTGCATCAAAATCAGCTGGAGGACTTATCAAACTACAAATTGCTGGGCCCTGCCCCCAGAGTTCCTGATTCAGGAGCTAGGCCCAAGATTTTGCACTCAAGTTTCCAGGTGACGTTAAGGTGCTGGTCCGCAGGACCACACTTTGAAAACGATTTAGTTACTGATCTAAAAAGGAGCCCAGGGCAAGCACATTACAGCTCAAAGACCCAATTCAGGTCCCTCGGTATAGATAAAAAGCTACTCTCAGGGTAAGCACAAGTAACACGGTCCCATATCCAGGGTTAACCTTCGCACATAAACCATGCGGTTCACAGAATGAATGTATTAATATAACTACACTTTTAAAACAGGCGCGTGTGTAAGCAGCAGAGAGTAAGGCTGGATTTAAGCGTACAGGCGGCGGACACTTCTGATGAGGTGTACGTCAGAGGTCGAGCGCTTTCCCATGTACCTAAGTACGATCACTGTAGGGGAGTGGGTTCTATTCAAAGCTTTGCAGCTAACTTTTTTGGTGACCTTGGACAAGTCACCTTTCTGAGCCCGTTTCCTCTCTGAGCAATCATTTCGGACGTCCCTTCCAACGTGACACCGCCCAGTGGGCAGCGCCGGCCCCTACCTGGCAATAGAGCCGATACAGGGGTACGGCGGCGTAGGACGCCCCCAGCATGCCCACGGCGGTCGCGGCCACGTACGTGAGGACGGTCTTGTTCCGCCGCCGCCATTCCTCCTCCTGAGCGCGCGTGTAAGGGTTCGAGCTCTTCGGTCGCCGGGGCGGCTGCACCACCAAGTCTCGGGTCAGGCTTGGGCGCCTCCATGTTCCGAGCTGCCTCAGTCCCCTCTCAGCACCTTCTGTCCCACTCCTCCCTGGCTTGAGACACTGCTCTACCCTCTCCGCAAAGCTGGTCGGAGGCCCAGCAGGGGTCCGGCGCCAGCCACAAAAAGCAAAGCGTCTCCATGCCGGACGCCAGAGCCCTCCCATAGCGCCCGGAAAGAACGCCCGCCTGTCACGCACGAGGTAAGATCTCGCGAGGCCTACCCTGTCCCGCGATATCTGAGTTGAGCCTGCTGCTACCTAGGCTACCAGGCTCCTCGGGAGTCTGTGCTTGTACTGGAGCTACGGCGGCCGGGTTGCCAGGTTACGGGTAAGTTCGCGTTTTGCTTTATGAGTGTTGCACCCAGTTTGCTTCCCTCTAGTACCTCACTTATAGGAAAACGTCTTACGTGCCACCGCGCGCATCCGCACATCACTCGGGTTAGCGTCCCTGATCTTCCTAACCTCCATCAGCCATTGTCTCTTCGTAGCGGCCCCCAGCGGCCGCTGTCCCGCGGTGCTTTTACCTGGGGTACTCGGCCCCCTTCGGACCTGGGCTCAAGGGATCACCCGTCTTAGAGAGCCTGCCTTGATGACTAACCACTCGAACACTCCCGTGCATTTTCTCAGTCCCCGGGAATCGGCTTCCACTGCTCCGACGCCCCTTAACTTCTTGCCCAGTGAAATTACCTGGGGCGCAGTAATTACCTTGTGGAGCGGGAGAGACGCTGTTCACCTGAAGTTTGTTGGGAGAAGAATGATCAGGCTATGAGGATCATTTAAGGAAGGATTGAAGGAAAGGGTGGGGGGTGTTCACCTTGGAAAAGAAACGTGTGGGGGATGTGATAGCCTTCTGTTACCCCACGGGACAAACTAGAACCCGAGGGAGACAGCATAGCTTGATTTTGCTGTAATGGAAGGAACTACAAAGTAGCGGTTAAGAGCTCAGGTTCAGACGTTAGGTCTGGATATATGCCTGGGTGTTTATTATGGCCTCGTGTCCTTCAGCCAGTTACTTCACCTAAGATTTGTGACCTTAGTTGTAAAATGGGAATTATAACAGTGCGATTATCCGTGTAAAGTGATTTTCACAGTGCCCAAAGCATAGTAAAAAGACAGTAAATGGTAGGCTTTCTTTCTGATGAGCAGAACTGCCTGAGAAGTGAAATGACTCATTCAACAATTACCGTTTTTTGTCGTGTCTACATGCTTTTTTTGCCTAAGTTTTTGACGGAAAAATAAGGATAAGCATTATACGTGGGTATAATAATTATATACTATGAGCATATTAATCCCGTGTATAATGTGCATAGACACGTGAGTGTGCATTATACACGGCGCAATTTCACTCTCGCTGTGGGCTAGACCTTGTTCAACTTCCTGGAGGCTACAGCATAGAAAAAGTCCAACAAGCTCACTTCTGTTATGGAGAGTTCTTTCTTCTGATGACTCAGGAGATAATCAAGTGAGAGATACATAAATAAGGGGATTTCACATAATCTGCACAATGAAGACAATGGGATAATAGTGCGATTTTATTATTTTTCCTCTTAAAAATTTTATTTTTGAGGCACTTCATGCTGCTCATTTTGAGAGAGAGGAACATGCTGCCTGAGGCAACTCACTCACGCTGCCTTCTTTGATCTCACTCGGCACCTGGGTGGCTATTGGTCGGAGGTTGGCGTGGCTGGTGGTCGTGGTGGAGGGGCTCGTTCCCAGGGAGGCTGGTGCGATCTCGATCTCGAGGTGCAGGCTGCAGCACCCAGGGTGGGGTCTCGCAACGGAGGCAGCTCGAGTTCTCGGTTGCCTCTCTTTGATAATAGTGTGATTTTAAATGATGAGGAGGAAGAGTAGTAAAGTCAAGTCTTACTGAAGATGTGACCTTTGAGCCTAGGCCTGAATGATAAGGAGCAGCCTATACAATGACAATTCCAAGTCAGGCAAGGCCCCAGAGGCAAGGCAAAAGGAGGACAGAAAAGAGGCCAATGCTAAGTACCTAGTGAGCAGGGAGGACAGTGGTTAGGAAATGGGGTCAAAGAGGGTATACAGGGGCCAAATTATACAGAGGCTTGTTCGCCCTACCCAAAGGTTTGCATTCTATTCTAAAATTAATAGGAAGCTGTTGGTGAATTTGAAGCGTACAAGTGATCTGATCTGATTCACATTTTTATTGTTTATGTTGTGCAGACTGGATTAAAGGGAAGGGAGGGGCAAAAGTGGAAGTAGGCAATTGCAGTAGTCCAGGTGAGTGATGATGGTCACCTTGAGTGAGTAATTGATTAACTTGTGGTCTCAAGGCCAGAAAATGGCAAAGCCAGTCAAATCCAAGCACCTTCTGAGTCTTTTCTACTTTGGCACAAAAATCTCAAAATTCTCTGATTCTACAAATTTGTTTGTACTTTTTTATGTGAATGTTTGAAAATCTTTTTCATCTTTTCTCCCTTAGTTCTTATACCAGATTGTCAGCTCTTGCAGGACAAGATCTGTCACATTTTAAATTTCTTACAGCATGGACTCAAATAACCCCGTGCAAATGTTACTGTCACCCGAAGCAAGAGTAGGTTCTCTCCAACATTCCTCAGGCAACCCTTTCATGTAGCAACAGGTAGCAGTGCATGTAAATGTCAGTCATAGTATCTTTGTCTTGGATTCTATTATTTTATCTTGCTTTGTAATTGCAAATGAAACTCGTCCTTTCCAAGGTACAGTAAGCTTGATGGCGATAAAGTGGTGTTGGCTGCAATTCTTGTGAGTCGGAGTCCGCTTGTGATGATGCATAAATCATTATGATAACTAGTGCTAGATAATGGAATCGGCCTTGAGGGGAGTGGGAGCAGGCAGGGCCAGGCTAGCACAGCCCTGTTCTGCAGGTAGAGGAGTTGATTAGGGCCTTAAAATGTCAGGGGCCTCACTGCAGTTTCAGATTTGGCGCCTTTAACTTGTAATGTCCTTCTTCAGCCATAGGTAATGAATCCTAGTTATCTGTGATCATGTCTAATTTATATAGTATGTACAATAGGTTGTTATTTTGCATACAAATCATTTTGGGGTTGCGGAGCAAGAGAAACACTGAAGGTGGAAAAGAAAGAATAAATTTTGATAGTCATACGTTTTCTTATCTGATTTCAGACTTTCTGAAGCCTTAAAGGATTATCAAGATGTGTTATTTTTAAAATTTGGCATTTACTTTTTGGCATTTTTAATGGATAATCGAAATTGTAATTTAAATCTTAATGTGTTAGTCACTAAACTGTATTTAACTGTCTAATAAAGTTGCTGAGTTCATTTAGCAATGTGAAACACCTAAGAATCTAGCAGTACAAACAACTGTTTATTTGGTAGTTATATGTTACAAGATTTTCCTTGTACCTAAAAGTGGAAGAGTAATGCATCTGAATAGATAGTAACAACAAGTGAATTCTTATTTGCTTGAGACTAGGCTGGATCATCACTGTTTTCCAATTAGACTAGTTCACACTAATAGCATACAGTTGCTTCAGTGAGTCTCGATACCCTGCTTTCTTATTCCTGGCATCTTCCTTTAAGTCACATGTTTCAGGGGCTACTCCATTTTAAAGGTTTTGGATAAGTTTACATGATTGATAGATAAGATGAAATGAAACCAGAAACGATTCATCAGTAAAAGGCATTTGTTTTTTTCAAGTGATGTCTGTCGAGACCAGGGCCAGCTCCATGGGTGTGTGACTTGTGCAGTTGCACAGGCCCGACTTTCAAAGGGCCCCTGACTTAGTTGGGCCTCGTACTTTGATGCTCTGCTGTCACTGTCTTGAAATAGTTTTTTTTTAAACAGGAGCCTTGAATTTTTATTTTGTACTGGCCCAGTATACATATTATGTCCCAAACAAAGTCACCAACGGGCATTCTGACATAATGCAGGCTGATGCACAGTCAGCCCATCTGAATAGCAGAGGTTAAAGCTAAGAAATAAGGCCAAAGGCAAATTCAGGTCTTCTGCTAATAGTCAGGTTGTATGAAATAAGATCAAGCAAAAATCCAAACTCCTTTCCATGACCCTTAAGACCGCACTTAATCTAGACCCTGCCTGCCTCTCTAAGGTTACCTCCAATCCATCTCTGCATTCACACGCTCCAGCCACGCTTCTGGCTGTGCTGTAGACACCCCAGATTCACGTTGCTGCCTTGAGACCTTGTCTCCGCTGGGAATGCTTTATCCCTCAGTTTCTCCTCTGGCTGAAACACCACTACTCAGTCTAAATTAGCACTCCTCTGTCCAGTCACATTTGATCGCATCATGTTTTGGTATCTGCAAGTTAGTTCACTTTGCTGTTTTTTATTGTTAGTTCACTTTCCTTTTTTTATTGTTCTTCTCCAACACAAGAATGTAAATACTGCAAAAGCAGGGGCCTTGGATTGTTCAGCGTAGTAACTCAAGTACGTGGCCCAGTGCCTGCACATGATTGTTCTGAGTGTCTGGTGGGTGAGTGCGTGAGTGTGGCGAGAAGAAGGGAGTCACGTAGCCTAAGGAAACTTCCAAGAACAGTGAGCTGTTGCTCTGATGAAGATCTCATGTTTCAAAAGGTCTAGGGCTCCTTTGAAGCTCTCCGATGTGTCCCACAGGACTGGGCTGTGTGTTACAGGCAGATGCTACGTGTCCAGCCCAGGACACAGGAGCAGCATTCCCGAACTGTTTGGATTCCTGAACGGGAAAAAATGCACTAGTGGCTGGAAAATTCCCTGTGGGTACAGAATGAAGGAGATAGTAACAGAGCCCTTTGATCTTTTATAATTCGATTTCTTGAGACTTTAGAATCATTTTTTAAAAATCAAGTAAAGTCTAGACCAGGAAAGGGAGTTATTCCTGATTTTTGCCAATGTTCTTAAAAACTGTAGGGTTATCTAAATAGCTGATGCTATCTTGAAGAATCTCGGATGTGACAGAGTGTACACATTACCAGTTTCTAAACACTTATTTCTTGTCACTTCAAGTATAATTCTGAATCTATAGGCCTAACTTTATACAAGCAATATTTACATTTTTAATATTAGTTTCAGTGAGTCTCTAAATGGTATGTATTTCTAACTTGTCCGTCACAGGATCCACACAGATTATCTGTTGGGTAGCAGCACCTCATGCACTCGTCCTCTCATGAACCGACCATAATGTAAAGTTTCACTACACGGGGACTCTTTTATCCTCCCCTCAAGTTCCTCCCAAAAGGCCTGACTGTAGGCTACCCCCTTCCATTCATGGGCCAGACCAGAGGTTTTAAAAAGAAATTCAAAAAGAAAATACTCCACTTGTGGGGGAAAGAACAACTGGGGGACTTGTTTAATAAACCCAGAATAGAGGGTTTTTAAAAAATCTTTGATTTTCCTCTCTTTTTTCTTTTATTTAACTTATTGGGATGACACTGGTTAACAAAATTGTACAGGTTTCAGGTGCACAACTCCACAACACATCATCTGTACACTGTCCTGTGTGTTCCCACCACGCCAGGTCAGGCCTCCGTCCATCACCACTTAAAGTTTTATCAGTAAAAACTTTGATTTTTATTTATCAATAAGATTTTTGTTGAGCCAAAAAGAACCTGTAGAGGTCATTTTATGAATGATCTTCTCATTCTGCACATGAAGAAATGGCAACAAAATCTGGGCTACTTGGCAGCAGAAATGGAACTCAAACTCGGGTGTCTTAGCTTTCAGAACAGTGCTCTTCCTGATGCAATGCACTGTCTCTCCTTCCTTCCTTCCTTCCTTCCTTTCTTCTTCTTTTTTCAATGAAAGGTAACTGTTTATTACTAAAGAAGAAGAAATGTATACAAGAAAGTCCAGATTATTTTTCCTCATGCACTACTTTTGTAATAAAGTTCCAAATATCAACTTTGAGGGTATTTAGAAGGATAAATATTTTTAAACATGTAACCATTTCCTGTGCGGTGGCATTTTTAAAAATATTAGAAATCATATACTTAAACTAAATAAATTCTTTTATAGTTTACAAGAAGCTTAGGACATTATATTAACAGAAGACAATATACTTCACTGCAAAATATTATAAAAGTGATACAATTTTGTGGCTCTAAATGTTTAATTACTTACTTTGAACAAATCAGTGTATTGAAAAAAAATCAGCAGAAAAATCAAGACAGGCGTGGCTTTAAGTTGTTTTTTTGTATCTGATTCATTCTTTCACATCATCTCCAACTAGCTAATGAGCATAAGTGACTACTGTAGAAGCCTGGGTATCCCTCCACACAGGTAAAGGAATGTTTGTTTCCAAGGCATTCCACGCTTCACTGGCAGAACCTGGGGTAATGTAGAATTTATTTTCATGCTCAGATGCTTCACATTAGTGTGTGTGTTCTGAGACAAGAAGGTCCACATCAAACAGCCACTGCACCAGGGCTACGCTGGCCGTATCTCCCCAAGGAATACCGCAGTGTTCATGGAGCAAAGCCGTTTTGAACCGCCTCACAGCCACAA
Source organism: Phyllostomus hastatus (assembly GCF_019186645.2). Taxonomy (NCBI): domain Eukaryota; kingdom Metazoa; phylum Chordata; class Mammalia; order Chiroptera; family Phyllostomidae; genus Phyllostomus; species Phyllostomus hastatus. The sequence goes on along the minus strand of NW_025333737.1, from coordinate 22,687,442 downwards.
CTTCCTGTCCTGGGTCATTCGGGTTCTCATCGTGGTCTCCTCTCACAATGGGAACCTCACCAGCCAGAGTCCTCAGACAGTCATAACACTCTCTGGTGAAAAGATTCCTAGTGCAGAGAGCATGCTGATCATTCCTGGCGACAGCGGGGTTTTGAACTTCGCCGGCAAACGTTGCCCTGGTGAGGGGTGTGCAGGGCTCCGAACACCAGCACCAGCATCCTGTCACTGGGCTCCCCGCAGTGCGCTTTCAGATACGGAGCCAGCGGCAAGGAGAATTTCAAAGTGTCCTTTCTTTTTAAACAGAATGATTTCAGGTGAAATTAACATTAAATACTGGAATTAATTCTTCCATTTATTCATTAGCATTGTGATTTATCCTTTCTGTAAACCCTTTGCTCTCATATTAGTAGGCTCTTTCAAGGATAACAAGATACAAGCCAAGGTCAAACTGTCATTTTTAGCAGAAAGATTTTTTAAAAAATTTTAACTTTATTAAGGTATAATTGATTTATAACAAGCAACACCTATTTAAAGTGAAACAGTCTGGTAAGTTTTGACACGTGTATTCATTTGTAGAACCATCACTGTTGCCTACTATACTTATGAAGAAGCAGACTCAGAAAAGCAGACTCAGAAAAGCTCACGGGTCCATTTGGGGCCCAGGTGTATCTGATGTCAGGGCCCACGCTCCAGTTCCCCGGCCTGGATTCTAGCTGGGAAGCAGCCACGGCCGGGGAAAGTGCACATCTCCCTGACTCTAGCTGCTGGTTTCTTTAGTAACAGGGCTGTGCTACATAATCCTAAAATCGTTTTTAGCTTTAAGTTTGTATATTACATTCATATTTCTTATGCAGACATGGTGAATCTCTGTTCAAATTTTTTTTTAATCAAATGCAATCACTATTCTCTGTAATTTTCCTAGTGGAGTTATAAGAGTCATTAAAACTTTTTTTTATTTTGGTAGGAAAATATTGAAGAAGTTCGTGGAGTACTATGAGTCAGAGTAATCTAGGATCTGCAGGAAGTCCCTCAAAGTAGTTGGGGAGACAACAGGAATTTCTGTTTTCTCCAACAGTGTGTTGTATAATTATTCTGCAGACGTTCTGACTATGAACTTCCTAGCCCTGTGCTCACAAGAGACATCTCCCTCAATCTTTTATTATTATGTGCTTTTTAAGCTCACTCATGGTAGAAGCTCTAGTAGTTACCTAGAGCTTACCTGTAGTCTTCACTCCTGTCAGAAAATGCTGATTTCATGTAGGTATAGATGTTGATAATGAGATAGTTATATTCCTATACTTGTATCTATTTATCTACAGAACTATCTTTCCATTCCTCAGACAACTATGAGCAATGACTAAAATGACAGAGCCTAAAATAGTTGAAAATATATCTATCTAACATCTACACGTAAATATATGTAATGTTTTTATGCAAATTTTAAAGCAAATTTGACTGTTCGGAAACATGATTATTTGTTTTCTGCTTCCCCAGTGTTAGGAAAAGAAGAATTTAGACTCTTCGTCAAGATTTTCATTTACACGACCGTTAAATGCAAGACTGCTGTGGTGAGACCATGAATAAGAATACATCTGCTACAGTGCCATCCGGTCTACTCGAAAAGTAATCGTTAAATCCAATTTAGTGCGCTCTGGACGGTAACAGTTTGAAATACGTGCAATATTAATGAATATTCGGTGAAAGTTTTATGCAGCTAACAACCTATGATAGTCTAGGATAGCAGTAATGAGAAGTTTATCAGAAATCACCTCTCGATGTAAATAAGTGTATAGGGCAAATTCTGCATTCTCTTTTGGAATTATTTTTTGAGATTTCTTTATAAAAATTGATCTAATTTTTGAATATCTAAAATATGTTGATGATTTCAGTATAACATAATATTAATTTTGCTGAGTAACAAACTGCCCCCAGTGCCTTAGAAATGCAAGCTTTTATTCTTTCTTATGATTTTGTGGTTAATTCTTCTGGTCTGCACTAAATGATGTAGGATGGCCCCATTCACAAAAAGGTAGCATATTATATATATTGTTTTGACCTTGCCTTTTTTTTAACTTAAAATTATATCCTGATGATCACTTCATATCAGATTATACAGATCTTCCTTGTACCTTGTTATAATTGTATAGTATTTTAGCATGTGGATGTACCATAGTTTATGCAGCCAGTACTTTATTGATGGACATTTGAATTTTTGCTGAAATGAATAATCTAGCATCAAGTCATTTCATATTCTTTGCCAGAGCATCTTCGGTATAGGTTATAGCATTTTGTACTTCTTCCAACAGCGTACAAGAGAACCTGTTTCCCCCCAGCCTCGTCATCAGAGTGTGTTGTCGAAGTTCCACAGTTATGTCAATCCAGTAGGTGAATAGCATTAGCTCTGCCTAGTTTTAACTTGTAATTTTTTTATTACAATTAAAGTTGAGCAGCAGAACTATCTTTAATAGCAAAAAAAGTAATATAAATCCTTTACAATAGGGGAATTTAAAAATAGGGTCCTCCCAGCGATACCGTGTTGACAATAGATACTCTGTTGGGATTAGAAAAAGAAGGATCCTCTACTGAGACAATAGTATATGCCAGAGCTTATGTGGGTTCCCATCAAAGGAAATGCACATTTAGAAATGACTGGAGGTGCCTCATGAGATACCTTATTTCTCTCCTTTATCACTTCCCCTTATGAGCTTCCTTCCTTTATGCCCCTATAACCTGAGATCCCATCAAAAATGGTCAAGGCTCCGAAATCCATTGCAGTAGAACCTTCTGGACTCAGTCCTTTCCTTTTTAAGCTATAAACAGATAGGCCTTCGGACGCTAGAGCTGAATTCAATATAATGCAACCCTAAATGATTTCTTTCTTCATTTTTTTATCATCTAAATTTGAGTACAAGTTTTCTTAAAGATATAGAGCAGGTCCTCAAAGAACATCATTTTGTTCAACATCATTTTGTTATGACGTTGATGAGATGCTGTAGGAACTCTTGTTTATATCCACTAACCCATGGTAAGATTGGCTTCGTTATATGTTGTTTTCATTCAAGTCCCAGAACCTGTCAGTGATGTTTAGTGAGGACTTAACTATAGTAGGAATTTCTATGGCAGAAATTAAGAAAGCTTTTTCTAAAAGCTATGATTGTCTGTAAAATATGAAGTAAATAATTGTTTTATTAATAGCTTCAGTTCATTGATATGTTTGAAGAGAGCTGGAAGTCCTGTGTTCAACAGTGGCTTTAACACACCAGTGACTTTAACACACCAGTGAAGCAGATCTGCCACATTTTGCCTCTGGAGTAAGACGGACTGGTGCGTGTTGCCGTCCTCCAGTTTGGCAACCACAGGCCACCAGCTTAGCTTTTCCAGGTTTTCCTTCCTTTACAAAAAGGAGGGTAATGATCTTAGGAATTTTATAAATGCTAAATTGAATGGCGTAACATATATGTATTATTTATCACAATACCCAGCACAGAATAAATAACTAGGCAGCCCTAAGCCTTATGTCAAACTTTATTAACCAGTAAAAGTAAATGCTCTGTCCAAAGTGTTCAAAAACCTAACTTGGGAGCATAGCGCTCACAGAATTCTTTGGACAAGTTCTTCTTTTCTGATGGCATTGCTCTTACGTCTGGCAGAAACTACAGCTAGAGCAGGTGCTTTGTGCCAGGAAGATAACCTTTCCCAATTAAAAGGATATTTTTTGGCAACTCAAAGGGAGGTGATATTTATTTTGTTTTAAATGGCCATACACTTGTCTTTTAAAGTCACTTACCTAACTCATGAAAATATTTATATTGGAATTCTTCAGTGTAGTCTGAAAAATCAGTAAAACTAGATCTTTTTAGTCACTTCTAAAACATTTTGAAATGTATCTCAGTTTATATCAGTAATATCTTAAAAGTATTTTTCTTTGTTCTCCAAAGAAGTAAGCACTATTGCTGTAATTTCTTTTATGGTTTGGTTGTTTCATAAAGAAAATTAAAAATACAGGTAAGAAAATCCATCTGATTGCTTTTGTTTCATGACACTTTTAAAAATGTAGTTGCTAATATGTACTGAGGACTTTGAGTTATCTAGATCTAAGAATTTGATTTAAAACATGGTTTAAAGAAAAGTAGGCTCTCTAGGCTAACCTGTGAATGCTAATTTCCTTTATCTTAGGGATCCTGCCTTTCAGATGATTACAGTTACCAAGGAAACAGGCCTTGGTCTGAAGATCCTAGGAGGAATTAACCGGAATGAAGGTCCCTTTGTGTATATTCAGGAAATTATTCCTGGCGGAGACTGTTGTAAGGTAAAAATGAAAAAACAAACAAACAAACAAACCCCTTCACCAAAAAAACAAAACCACTAATGACGAGGTTTGTTTTCTAGCTCATCAGTGTGTTTTTAGTATGAGCCCAATGTCCGTTCACTGTGACCATTTCTCAGTGAAAGATACCAAGGTATTGAAAAATAGACTTTTACCCTCAAAGACCTTAAACCTAAGAAGTATGAAATAAATGTGAACATAACAGACTTCAGGCTCTAATTAAAGGTTGTATCTTTTTCATTGTTATAAGCTGTTCAACTCTTATCCTATTTTTGGTTGAGAAATTGTATTTGGAGACATGTTCTCTATCCACTTCCCTGAGTATGGATTAAGTTGGGTCACTTAAACTTGAACTGTATTAGTTTAGCTTCTCCTAAACAGAAAACAAAATAAAAACACTCAGAAATTAAATTCACTCATTTCTGAATTTAGAGTAATTCTTCTTGAGTTTGCTAATTATATCACTAGTTGTTCACATGAGAAATTAGATTTAGAATTAAAACTAGAAAATATCCTTTTTTAGGAATTATCAGGCTGGCCAAAAAGTACATTTGTTTTTTTCTGTAAGATGGCTCTAGTAGCACTTAGTTGTTTTTAACTTCATTTGAAACAATTTTGCTAGATTGTGCTGTGACACTGTCATATCATAGTGCATTTTAAAAAAAACTTCCCAAAACTGGTAAATTTTTGTGTAGCCATTTTAATGGAAGAAGATGGAAGAAAATATGCAATACTTTTGGCATATTATGCTTTATTATTTCAAGAAAGGTAAAAACACAATGAAACATATGAAAAAAGATACATACAGTGTGTGGAGAAGGTGCTGTGACTGATCAAGTGTGTCAGAAGTGGTTTGCAAAGTTTCATGCTGGAGATTTCTTGCTGGACAACCCTCCATGGTTGGGTATACCAGTTGAAGTTGATGGTGATCAAACCGAGATATTAATTGAGAACAATCAACATTATACCACGCGGGAGATAGCAGACATAAAATATGCAAATCAATAAAGTTATTGGTGAAAATGAAAAATATGTCTTTTATTTTATAGAAAAAAGCCATATGAACTTTTTGGCCAACCCAATAGAAGGTCTTACTCTTCTCTTCCATGTAAGAAATATATAAAGCATGAGTTCCTTTTTCCTCTGGCTGCTAGGTAGCTCAGACCCAAATTTGACGTGCAATACCAGCAATTTAGTTAATACACTGATTACTGTTTGCATTCTCATTTCTCTTGGATTTAATTGCCGTTTTGATTGTTTTATTAATGTGATTATGTATGTCTTTCATTGAATATTGCCTCCGCTACTTTCTGGAAATATACAGGATATAAAGAACTTAATATAATACCAAGCTGCACAGTATGAGAAAGGATTCTCTTATTAGTTTTGTTCATGTTGTTTTCTTATTCTACTTGTTTTAGTTGAATAAATATACTACTTTTACCCCCATTCCTACCCCAGACACTTGTTTAGCAAGCAGTTTATCTATTCTAGATTTTTTCTTTGTTAGGAAAAAATATTGGTTTTAGTAATAACTTCCAAAATAATAGAAATGATTTTGTTTTGGATTTGTTGAGATAGTAAGGTATCTTCCAAATACATGAATTGTAAGTATACACAAAGTTTTTGATATTATAATGATATAAATTTTTGGCTATCGAATTTAAATTATTAACCAAATAGAACATGCTTAAATGCCAAACTTAAATTCAAACAAAACTGAAATTTTTCTTGTAAGCATTGAAATTGTTTCGTATTCAGTTTGGAAGCTGAGGCGGGTGTGTGTGTGCGTGTTCAATATAGCTAAGGTATTTCTTAAACTGCACTTGATATAATGCAGTAATAGATCACAGTACCTAACAAGTGATAAGAGTTTGCTTTTAAGACAAGCATCGATTTGTGCTTTTATAGCCCCATGAAAAATATTTGTAATTAAAGTAATAAATCGATGGCAGTGTGCTGAGTGACTCTTAATCAGCTGTCATTAGTAGCAGACTAAGAATTTACACTCATGATATATACTTTCTCTTACTGGTTTTCTTACAACTTTGTTGTTTGAAAGAGTATTAAAAAGCAAAACCCTGTAGTGAACTATATATTGTGTGTTTACCACTAGAGAGCAGCAGAGAGTTATTAATGTTCTTTGATTATACTGGTCCTGCCCTAGAGAAGAGAATGGCCGAAATAAAGAAAGCTGTAGACAGAGAGTAAATAAGTTTGCGATGCTTACATTTATTTTTGTGTACTTCCCCATGATAGAGAGTTATGGGCATATTTACTCTGCAAATACAAATGGATGCTATTTTATTTTTTAAAAGTTTAACAGTAATAGCATGTACTGTGTTCTAAATACTGTGTTAGAATGTTAATAAATTCCTAACCTGCACAAAATTTTTGTATAGTGGGAGTATTCAGAATAGGAAACACAGGCTGTAAGATTATCCTTTTTAAGTTGCTGAACTGAGCAACTGTTAATATTTTTAAATGCATGTATGTGCTTCGACTATCTCTAATTTTAACATATTGTTTCAGAACTAACTGTACAGACAATCTCAAAATTATAGGTGGATTATATTACATTTATATCCCTAAACTTCATATGTTAGGGAATTACTGGCACTCACGGTTAGCTGCTGCCGCTGCCTCCACCCCCACCCTCCACCCCATAGACACACACCAGAGCTTTTGACAGAGCAAATACAAAATGCAATTCTGGTTCACTAACAAAAATATTATGCTTCTTTGAAAAATGTATTCAGAGTTCAAACTTGTGATATCTTGGAAACATATTTCCAGTTCAAGTAGGAGAGAAGATTATCCCAGCTCTAAGAGCTGTAGGCACCCTATGGTCTGAAAACACATGTACTGGGTACTGAGTTAAGGAAATATGAGAACGCCAAGACCCCTTTCATCTCACCAGCTAGTCCTTGTCAGTCTGGAGTCATCAATGCTGATCTTCGACCCTTTCTGGCAGAGCCACTCCTTGAAGCTTCAGACCGAGGCATACCGCTGCCTCATCAACATTCCCACTCAGATCTCTTAAAGAATCTCAAACTCAACATATTTGTAACAGGACTCAGAGTCGCCACACCCTCACCTGCCTGTCTCTTCCAGACAAGCCCTCTTCCAGTGTTTCCAGTCTTGGTGAATGATACCTTCTAGCTGCACAGTCAAAAAAAACGAACGGCATCCTAACTACTACCTCTCCCTTAATACCCATATCCAATTCATTTGCACATACCGTTGACTTGTTACTCTCTCTGTATTTCTTGAACCCACCCATGTTCTTGGTCTCCACTGCCTTCACCGTAGCTTAAACTGCCATCGGTTTTTATAGTCCTCACAATAGCTCCGTCTGTTTCTATGCACCGTGCCCATTTTCCTCCCAACCGAGCTTGCAAACACTCAGTTGCCTACAAGGCTCTGTATTCAATAAAACGGGACTTCTGCTTTTGACTTCCCTGGCTGTTAGTCTCTGTGCTTCCAGAGTGACAATCTTTCGGTTGCTGGAGGGACCCAAGTTCATTCTCATCTCATGCACATTCTCTCCGACTGGGAACAGCCCCCATGCCCTCCACCCATGCTTTCTTACTGCTTCCAGATATCAATTCAAAGACCACTTTTCTAAGAAATATGCTCCCTGCCCTCACCCCCAGGTTTTTTATTCCTACCTGTGCTTCTGGATCCTGTTGCTTTCTTTCATCTCTCTCAGTTTGGAATCATAAACTGTTATCTGTGATTGGTTTATTAACGGAGCCACAAGACGATATGTCTCCTGAGTGCAAGGATCCTCCCTGATTTTATTCACAATACAATTCTTAGCCCTTAGTGTGGTGCCTGACACATACTTATTGCCCAGTTAGTGTTTATGAGTGAGTAGATGATGCCTTAGTCAGTCTGTCACGTTTCGGAGACTTACTGGTCCGTTTGCCATTGCACTGCCACCATCTGGGCTCAGCACCGAGGTACCTGCTCCCTGGCCCTTTGGGTCAGATTGTGGATAACACGGAAGTTTTTTAATGTTTTCAGTTTGTTTCTTTGTTTGCCTGCTAATAATGTTAGGAAAGCAGGCAGGAATCAAATGCTTTTCTTCAAACCTGATACATTATTATTATTATTTTCTCCCTCCCTCCCTTCCTCTGAAATAGAGATGAGTCTTATAATTGATATTATAATGTAATTGGCAGCATTGTTTGCTCATAATGATGCTTAAAATAGTGGCATATCTTAACAATTGATGTCGTTTTAGATTTGATAAAAGCAGGACTCTTTTTGTCAAACCCCGTAGATACAGACGAAGATCACAGAAATACAGGTACTAATGGTTAGCCGTCATTCACGAAGGATTGAAGTAGGGCATTGTTGAGTCTCACAGGAAGTCTATTTGCAGAGTCTGCTGGGCCTGTCACGGGAACTGGGATCAGGGCTGTTTAGACAGACAGGCCATCGGCCTCTGGAGGGCAAAGGGTAAAGAGACCAATCCCACTGGCGGAGCTAAAGGAGTAGCATCCAGGAGGGTTCACTTTGCAATGCCACACTCTCTGTCCTCCTTTTCCATCATTATTTCTGCTAAAGCCACCTTAATTTCCTCTGTTTCCTGGACCTGTTTAATTTACTGTGCACGTATTATGTACCTGGCACTGTGCTGGGGGAAACAGCCATGAAAAGGGCTCAGGCTGGCCAGCTGAGAACCAGTGCAGCTTGTCTGAGAGGTGCTGAGTTACTATGCTCCCATGCAGCGGTCCCCAGACTTTTTGGCACCAGGGACCAGCTTCATGGAAGACAGTTTTTTCCATGAGCCTGGGTGTGGGGGTGGGGAGACCAGAGGCAGAGCTCAGGCGATGCTGCTGCTGCCTTCACTGATGGATGGGGAGGAGGGAGACTGGGGACCCCTGCTCTAACGGGGAGGGGGCGGAGGGTATAAGGAGAGTAAAAAAATAAGGACAGCATAAGGTAAATGCAATCATATAGGTAATTAAAACAGCTTCTGGAGCAAAGAGAAAGGAACAATTAAGTAACTCTAGGGAGCTGAGGAAAACTTACAGCAGAGATAACATTCGATTTTGGCTGTGAAGTTTAAGTGTGAGTTCATCAGATAGAGAAGTGACAGGGTGGGTGGTGTCATTCTAGACAGAAATTAGCACGTGTAAAAGCATTAGTGTTTGAAGAACATTTTCTGAAAATAGAATGAAGAATTTATATGCTGAGAAGGGCAGGTGGATGATGAGGCTAGAAAAAGTAGGTTGCAGCTCGTTTGTTTGGCTGGGTTTGGGAAGTTAAGGAGTTTTACCTTTTCTACCAGTGGGCAGTCATCACAGGTCTTAGTTTAGGAGTAACAGGATTAAATTTGCTGCCAGTGTGAAAATTGCCCATAACAGATTTGGGATTCTGGTTCGACTCACCTGTGTTTAAACACCTGCAGCATGCTGGGGTCTTGTGTGTGTTATTCAATTATGACACCAACCTTGTGTGATAGATGTTTATCCCCACTGAACAGCTAAGAAAATGGAGTCTCATGGAGGCTAAATAACTCACTGAGATTCAGATAAATAACTGGTGATAGAGGAAGGACACCTCCAGGTGACAGTTTATGGCAGTGTGGGAAAGGACCCAAAGGCTTGCAAGAGCACCCCTTAGTATTTAGGAATAATGAGTTAATTAAATCACAGTCAGACAGTATAGATGGTTTCTGATAAGGTAACATGTTATTTAGAAAACTATATAATTTTATAATATGAAACAAGCAGTGTTGGTAGTTTATAACAGGAGCATTAAAATAGTCAGGAATACATTACTAATCCAACATCTTTATAAATGTCAACCTGCAAGATTCTGGACTCCGGAGCTGGGCACACGAAAGTGCCTGGCGCCTTGCCTGCCGTGTTGTACAGTTACTCAGTAACTGCTGAGTCAGAATCGAGACAGTGTGGAAGAGGCCTCTGAAGTTAGCATCTTCACATATACGTTAATCCAGCTGGGGCAGAATTCACTGGTTTTGAATGCCAGACTCTGACAAAAATAGCTTTGTTTTAGCTTGCAGGTTCTGCCTTTTAAACAGGTTCAGAAATTCACACGATCAGCTAAGACTATATTCCAGAGAACAAAGAAAGAAAACCCACCGCTGTGCGTACTTTTCAGAAGGAATATATATAAACACAGAAGCCGTAGTCGGAGGGCATTGTTCTTCCCCTCTGCTCTGACTCTCATCCTGCTTGCAAATGCTACTTAAGCACATCAGCATACTTTACCATGAGATATGTTAAATGGCCTTTATGAGAGCCTTTGTGTGTCTCTCTGCACTGCTAACCTGTGTGTGTATACAGCCTGGGAGGGGAGTGTGGGAGGTTGTAGGTCAGCCTAAACCCCGTTGCCTACTTCTGCTTTCTGCAGCCTTTTTCTCTGCAACCCTGACAACCAGCTGTGATTTCTGAGATACATGGATACAGGAGCTGCCTCAGACACTTTAGAATTTAGTTATGTGTTTTGTTGCGGGGGAGAGCGTGTGCCTCCCCGCCCCCTACCTTCTCCCTCTCTCATTGTTGACGAACAATGTCCAGCCAGCAGGTCACAGAGCTCCCATCTGAATGCAGGTCCGTCTCGCTGCCGAACCTGGTGCTGGTCCCACTTCAGCCCACTGCCTCTGAAATCTCCTTCCCCAAGGAAGGGCAGTTGAGCTGCCCTCTGACGTACAGTCATCATTATAAAATTTCCTCTTTTTAAGAAAGTTTAATAGAAGGAACTGTTAATACCAACAATTAACACAAGGTAACCTAATAATTAATACCTACCACCCCATTTCTAAAAGGACCTTTCTTTTCTCATCAGTGACTTTTAAATGATTTGCTCCAATGAAGGAGGGCTTTCTTTATTTTTCTCCTTTCCCCCCTACATTGTTGCCAGGCTTTGGGATACAAGTCTATGAGGGGGGACCCCAAAAATACCCCTGTAATTTATTGATTAAAAATTGTATTTATCCCTACATGTTTAAATTTCAGTCACTGTCAAACTACACTCCATTTGATGCAATACACCTATCGAGGTATTTTTCCACTGCTCAAAACAGTTTTTGAACATGTCAGTTTTAATGGCTTTTACTGCCTCTGCCATTTGTTGTTTCACTTCTTCTACATCAGCAAAACATTTCCCTTTGAGGATTGTTTTCAATCCAGGGAACAAAAAAAAAGTCACTCAAGGCAAGATCAGGTGAATAGGGAGGGTGGGACACAGGGGTCATGCCATTTTTGATCCAAAACTTCTAAGCACTCAGTGTGGTGTAGGCAGGTATACTTGTAAGTCACCCATCATGAAATAGGCAAATGTGTTGAGTCTTCAAAAAAAAAAAGTGCACTGTAGTCAAACACAGCCTCTAACAACACCACCAGCTGGTACACTGGATACAGATGGGTTCCTAGAACACTCACCTAGTGAGGAAAGCCTGTACTACAAGGGGCCTGCCCTCCAGAAGGTAATTCCAGGTTTTTTTTGGGGGGGGTCCTTCCTTCTCCGTATGGATTTAAAAATAATATGCATTTAATTTTATTAGTTAATTAATTTACTTTAAAATTAGATTAAAACTTCTGTATTTGACCTTTACTTTGAATACCAGGTTTGGGATAGAACCCAAATAGAACGTAGCTGGTTGGGCATGAAGTTGGGCAAATGACATGAGCTTTCTGTTTATTTTGGGGGGATGGAGGATTTATATTCTTTTTTATAAGGTAATATTTGATGCATACGAAAGGTTATTGGGAAACCTATCTAATGTATGAAGCATAACAATAAAAGGGACACCTGTGACTCTACTCAGAGATCACCACTTGACTCAAGGAGCAGAAAGCTGGGTGCTGTGGCAGCTTCCTGTGTGCCTCCCCAGATCCCAGTCTCCACCCTCCCTCCCGGAAATAAGCACTCCAGAATGTTTTATCCTTCCCTAACGTTTATTAGCCTTCTTTTTTTTTTTTTTTTGCCTATGGCTAAAAGGTGGTTCTTCTTGTTTGTTATCATTTCACCTTAACCTTGAGAGAATGAATGGCTGTCCTCAAACTCCAATTAGGCATATTAAATTGCATGCTAATGTAAATAAGTGTCTAGGTATAGTTTGGGTATACTTTAATTTAAATGCATGTGTAACCAAACTCTGTAATATGATTTGGGCCCAGAAATAGTGAACTGTGTCTGTAAAATCGTACAAAATCAACTCTTTCATTTTACTGAACGTGTGGAATCCATGTTGTAAATTCTTTCTCTATATCGCTTAGCCTTTCCAACATTACTTTTGTGTTGTACTCCCCACACATCAATCAGATGGAAGGAGAAAAAAAATCATTTGTTAGTATAGCAATTCTGTGTTATGATCTCCGACTTCACTAGTTAGCATTAATCCTATGTTAATCATATATTTATAAAATCCAAATTAGTTTTCAAGTTTTTTAAAAGATTTTATTTATTTATTTTTAGAGAAGAAATGGTGGGAGAAAGAGAGAGAGAGAGAAACAACAATGTGCGGTTGCTGGGGGTCATGGCCTGCAACCCAGTCATGTGCCCTGACTGGGAATCGAACCTGCAACACTTGGTTCGCAGCCCGCGCTCAATCCACTGAGCTACGCCAGCCAGGGCAGTTTTCAAGTTTTATATATTACTAAATTAAATTGCATTTTTATGGTTTAATTTTGTATATGTTTATAATTCAAAAGGATCATAGGGTAATTATGCATTTATTTATATCTTTTATATACAATATTTGAGATAACATGTTTCCACAACATTTTTTGATAAAAACTATATATTTATTTAATTGCTTTGTATGTTCTCCGTATTCAGTGTAAGAAGTGGCATTAGATATCATTTTAAAGAACAAAAATAACTTGTTATTTAGCAGTAAAGTAACCATAAGTTGCCATTATTATATGTAATGCAATTCAGATCAAAGACCAGCTACCTAAGCAATATATCTTAGATAAGACTTTGAAGAAAGGCATTTCCTTGAAGTGTGGAATTTACTCAAATGCCATCAGGGTGAAAATCTGGCCTTTTAGCCATATAAGCTTCTTCCTCAGTTATTTAAAGAATGCTTCCTGTCCTTGTACAAATGATACTTTGAGATGTATCTTGGGAACTGAAAACAAAGAGGACTCATTCTTCTTTTCCAGTCTGAGTTAAGAGAAAATACAGGTAGAGACTGAGAAATTTGCCTCACAATTACAGTAAATCTTGTAACTCATGTGCTCTGACTTACTGAGTTAGGTTGGTCAGAGGCAGAGCTTGGACTTAACCAAGATAGTGCCAGACAGCCTGTTAGAAGCGGCCTTTCAGTAGAACATGACTAAAGCCGCATGCACCGCCAGTTAGTCCTGAGTCACAGGAGAGAGAGGAGATCCAGTAGAAGTGTTCGACCATGAGCTGAAATGTGGGTAGCACTAATATAGTTAAGATCCTGGGCTGAATTTTTAAAAATTCATCCTGTGGAATAAATCTTGATGGTTTGGTGAGATGAAAGATGTAGGATTGCTCAGAAACTAAAGTGGATGAGTCTTGTATTCTGAAATATTCTGGGATTCTTTGGCCCGCTTTGTGACAGAGCCAGAGCTGTACTTGTCTCATGGTATCAGGGTTTTACAGCAGGTCTCTTCTCCTTGTGTACCAGGTTATGTTTTCTTTTTTTAAAATATATTTTATTGATTATGCTATTACAGTTGTCCCATTTCCCCCCTTCTCTCCCCTCCACCCTGTACCCCCTCTCCCACCCACATTTCCCCCCTTTAGTTCATGTCCATGTGTCATACTTATGAGTTCTTTAGCTTCTACATTTCCCGTACTATTCTTGCCTTCCTCCTATCTATTTTCAACCTACATTCTATGCTACTTATTCTCTATACCTTTTCCCCCTCTCCTCCTCCCACCCCCCTGCTGCTAACCCTCCATGTGCCCTCCATTTCTGTGGTTCTGTTCCTGTTCTAATTGTTTACTTAGTTTCTTTTGGTTTTGCTTTAGGTGTGGTTGTTAATAATTGTGAGTTTGCTGTCCTTTTACTATACATGTCTTTTCTTTATCTTCTTTTCTTAGATAAGTCCCTTTAGCATTTCATAAAATAAGGGCTTGGTGATGATGAACTCCTTTAACTTGACCTTATCTGAAAAGCACTTTATCTGCCCTTCTATTCTAAATGAGAGCTTTGCTGGATAGAGCAATCTGGGATGTAGGTCCTTGTCTTTCGTGACTTGGAATATTTCTTTCCAGCCCCTTCTTGCCTGTAAGGTCTCTTTTGAGAAATCAGCTGACAGTCTGATGGGAACTCCTTTGTAGGTTACTGTCCCCTTATCTCTTGCTGCTTCTAGGATTCTCTCCTTCATTTTTACCTTGGCTAATGTAATTATGATGTGCCTTCATGTGTTTCTTCTTGGGTCCAACTTCTTTGGGGCTCTCTGAGCTTCTTGGATTTCTTGGAAGACTGTTCCCTTTGCCAGATTGGGGAAGTTCTCCTTTATTATTTGTTCAAATACGTGCTCAATTTGTTGCTTTTCCCCTTCCCATTCTGGTACCCCTATAATTCGAATGTTGGAACGTTTAAAGGTGTCCTGGATGCTCTTAAGCTTTTCCTTGATTTTTTGAATTCTTATTTCATCATGCTTTCCTGCTTGGTTGATTCTATCTTCCTTCTGGTCCACTGTATTGTTTTGAGACTCAGATTCCTTCCTTTCACTATTGGCTCTCCTCCACATATCTTGCTGCATCTCTTTTATGGTAACATGCATCCTTTCATCTAAATTGCGCCCAAAATCAGCCAATTCTGTGAGCTTTCTGATCACCAGTGTTTTGAACTGTGCATCTGATAGATTGGCTATTTCTTAGTCGCTCAAAAGGATGAGTCCTGGGGGACTGATCTGTTCTGTTGGAAACATGTCTTTCCCTGTGTCTCCTTTTTTTTCCCCCCTGCTCACTCTTATTACGGTGGGGGGCGGAGCCTTAGGTGTTCACTGGGGCTGGTCACCCCAGTCACTAGATTGTGACGTTATATGTGGGGGCGGGGGCGGGAGTGGGGACAGGAGGGAACAATGGCGGTAGTTCCGTTCTCCTGGGCTCAGACCCTTCTCTGGGATCCTGGGCTGCGAGCTCTGCTGCCCTGGTCCACAATCGCTGTCTCACTGGGTCCGCCCGCCGCAGCTTACGCACTCAGGGATCACTGCTGCGTTCTTGCGCCCCGGATGGCTGTCGCACCGACCCCACGCCAAATTTCCCCCGACCTCCATGCGCCGCCGACCCGTGCCAGCCCCGCGCCTGCCCGGTTCGTCGTCCCCTACCAGTCTGGATGTACGGGTCTACTTCAACTTCTTGGCTGTCCGACTTCCATTCAGATAAATCCTCTGTCGGTTCTGGGTGTTATTTTATCTGTAAATTATTGTTGTTCTAATCTTGGTTGTGCGAGGAGGTACGGTGCGTCCACCTATTCCTCCATCTTGCCGGAAGTCCAGCCAGGTTATGTTTTCAAACGTTCAGGGTTCCTTAATGTGCAAGTTCATTCAAGGTATACATGAAGCATTCCTCCTCATCACATATATTAGCAAACTAGGCTTTAATCAAAACTATTTTTTTATTGAGATTCTTTGTGCAGGGTTTTTTTTTCATACTCTTTCTTTAAGACATTCTTTAGTAAAAATTTGCTTTAAGTGTATGTTATTTTTTTTAAATCCTCATTAGTTTCTTTATGAGTGTTATTATTTTTATTAGGATGGACGTTTGAAGCCGGGAGATCAACTTGTCTCAATAAACAAGGAATCTATGATTGGCGTGTCATTCGAAGAAGCCAAAAGCATAATTACCAGAGCCAAGCTGAGGTAACCATTCTATCCATAGGATAAAATGAGTCATGTAGCACGTCCCCTTAAAATAGTAATTTAAGATGACTTAAGTACTTTAGACCATAAAAGAAATATTTTTAAGTAATGTATGAAACATTATCTTAGAGTCCAGTTGTACTACATCAATAATATATTCATAAAGTGATTTCTTTTTAATGCTAGGTCAGAATCTGCCTGGGAGATAGCATTCATACGACAACATTCTGACAGCAGTGGTCCAGAAAACCCATCGGGTACATTCCTTTTACCGACTTCAGGAGAATGTGGACCACAAGCCTCGACATTTAGCCTTCTTTCTTCTTCGCCAGAAATACCAATTCCAAACACCACATCCACTCCCAAAACTACAGATGCTATTTTACCTTCTTTTCAGGTAAATCAGGTAATCTTAAATTTCTGTTTACTTAAGCAGTCATGTTTTTATATTTGTTATATACCTATAGAATTATAATTTATAATTATAGACCAGTCTGCTAGCAAGCTGTACTACCCTTGAAAAATCTTTTATTTTTTTTTTTAAGATTTTTATGCTATGGTGTCAATAAATATAATTTTTTTCAGGTCAGTGTGTCTTTTTTCTCAGAAAACCATGATCAGGAATGGCGTCACAAAGATATGCCTAGCTATCACGCCAAACTGTGTCAGGAATGGCATTTTTATTTTCAGACAGCCTTCGTTATGGCTCAGTTCTTAATTACTTCCGTTTCTGCCTGACCGAAGACAGGAGTGTTCTGTGTGCCCCTTAGCTCCTCTTCCGCGTGGTGAGGCCCACCTGCGTCACCCGGTGTGGGGGGCTCTGCTCCTCACCTCACGTGTGTGCTGGAGTCCAGTTCTCCCTGCAGACCCATGCAAAAGGCGGGGGTTTCTACATCAAAATAAATACAGTCAATAACTAGTTGCTACAGTACTCAAAGTTATAAAATAGGGTATATATTCTTTAAAATTTTTGTTAGCTATAAAGTAAAATGTGATATTCAGGTAGGCTTTCAGTAAGTGGAGTATAAGTGATTTCATATATATGCTAATCAGATACAAAGGGGAAGATTTTCTGTCAGCCCCTTATACTTTTTAATTTGTGTGGTTATACTGTGATTAACCTTTTCGAAGTCAAGGTAGAGGGCCTTATATTTTGTTGTCCTTGTACGGTAGAGCTGAAAGCAGTCATTACCTTCAATCCTGAATTGCTTTGTTTGAGGATGAATATACCAAATTTTTAGAGATTTTATGTTTTGTTTTTTTTCTTGACTATTGCTTTAACAACTTTAACTGTCCTTTTTATGTTAGCATGAGCTTCTAGTCTGGTCTTTGACCTACTTTAGAAAGTGACATTTCCTATTCCTCATTTTCTTTCGTAGTTAAAAACTGGATACAAGAAAACAGAACAGACTCCAATTACTTCTTTGGACCCCAGCTCTACGGATATACCTAATACAGGTCAATGCACATTTGATTCCTCTTTCCTATTTTTTTTTTCAACTACTCTCTCTCAATGAGGAATATATAAAGTGACCCAATAGACTTTAAAAAAGGATGCATTAAGTCTTTTTTCCTTTAAAGAATAAAAGCAAAATGAATGCCTTGTGCAGTGGTCCCTGTTAGAAATGACTTCTATTGAAAATTTCCCTGAACAAAGGGTTTAAATTTTCAAAGATGCATTGTCATAACAGGGTCTGTGAAGTTGTAATAACCAACGAACTGTTGAAACCATGTAATGAAAACTCATTTATAAATCAAGATTGGGTTACCTCAGCCTTTAAGTGAAATATTAGTAAGGTGTATTAAATGCACTTTTTAGAGAAATTACAGAACGGATTATAGCTTAAGGAAAGAAATTTTTTTAGAAGTGATTATATAAATTAAAAAGAACAGTATTGTGAATTCAATATAATTGGTTTTTCACGACCATGAAGTGATTTATTGACTGTTTAAATAATAAAAGATTGTGTAAACTACCCATAAGAAAAGGATTTTTGTCAAGCCGTGAAGTGTATATTGCCCAAATATGAAGAAAAATCCTTCCCCTTAAATTATCTCCAAAAGTTAGACACAACAGTCAAAAAATATACAAGGTAGGACAAAAGTAAGTTTATAGTTGTTTGTATAGCTATATATTAATTAATTATAATAATACACGGATAACCTCTGTTTTGCATACTCACAAATGTAAACCTTCTTTTTACTTAGTGGGATTTGTTGACTCTTAGAAATTTTTTTAGTTTGTTCCCTTAATACAAATAATTTTCATTCTCTTTTTTTTTTCTTTTTTTTTAAAGATTTTATTTATTTATTTTCAGAGAGGGAAGGGAGGGAGAAAGAGAGAGAGAAACATCAATGTGCAGTTGCTGGGGGTCATAGCCTGCAACTCAGGCATGTACCCTGAATGGGAATCAAACCTGCAACACTTTGTTTCGCAGCCCACGCTCAATCCACTGAGCTACACCAGCCAGGGCAATTTTCATTCTCTTGATATATTGTTTTTATATTAAACTGTAACTCCATGTGAGAAAAAAGAGATAAAGAACCAGACACTGGTGAGGAGACATTTATGTAACATATTTTTAATTTTGAAAGTAATTGAACTGCTCAGTGCTCACATTGGCCTTCTATTCATTTGGTAAGCACTTACTGAGTATGTCTTATGTAGAAAACATACTACAGTAGGAATTATGAAGGAATTAGGACATTTCCCATGAGATATTTAATAATATATTGTGAAACAAAACATGAGATTAAAAGCCTTCATCATTCAGATTAGAGAAAGAAATGTGTATGTGTGTGTTTATCTTACCGAATAACCACTATTTGCGGTATTCCGTGTTAAAGTAGAGAGGGTAGGGGTGGTTTTAGGACTCTAAGGAGTGTACTATACTCTCTTGTGGATGAATTACACACTCGAACAAATAGCGTAAAGCCACGAACAAAGTGGCCTAAAGAAAGAAGGCAATGATCAGTGGCCTGAGTGATGCAGGACGTGGTTTATCACCAGGCTCTGGATACAAGCATGTTACCGGGCTTCGAATGCCAGGTTCTTGAGTCTCAATGTCACAGAAAAGAGCACCGAACTCAGAACAACATCAAGCAGACAGAGTTTATTAAAAAGAGCTTGTGCACAAGGGAGCTGACCAGAAAGGAGAAGCTGAGGTCCCCGGAGGGTTCTTGTGGACGGTTTATCTAGGGCACTTGGCGTGGGTGCGGGGCTCAGGAAGGAGGATGAGTCCAGCTGCACTTGACCATCGTCTAGTGGCGGTTGGTCCAGGGTCGTCACGAGGTGTTTTCCGCGGTCAGTGGACCACTCAGAGGGCCTGTAAAATGATTCTTGCACGACTATTCTAGTTAAAATTTCATGAGAAAACAGCTGTTTTGTAGAACGTGAGGTTACGAAAGGGTATTATCGTCATACATTCTTTTAAGGATGCGGTTAGGTTCATTTCAACTGCAGAATATTCTGGAAGGCAAGGAGTCAGAGTCAGGCCTCTCAGGGGTCAAGATGGAATCCAGTGTTGCCCAACCCTGTCTCCCTTAGAGGTTCAAATCTTTGCTCCCAACTCACTAGCTATACAACGTTGAAATAGTTGCCTCATGGGGTTGTTATGAGTATTAAACAAGATCATACATGTCAACCACTTAGCATTGTAATTGGTACATAGTACAAGCTCAGCAAATTTTGCTGTTATTATTAATATTACAGAATCTGCAGACTAGAATGTAGCTCAGGTAATATCCCAGGGCCTGTTTTTAGAGCAGGAGTGGAAGTTTTTATCCTTTATTTCAATTTTGCCTATTCCCTTCTAGCTCTAAAACTAGGGAATTGGTCACACAATAGACAGAATTTCTTGGCAAAAGTCACATAAAATTCAGATCTTGAGGGAGGTGGTAAGCCTCAGTGGACAGATGAAGGTAGGGAGCCATCCTAAGTGAAGAAGCACTGTGAGCAGAAGCGAGGAACTAAGGCTGAGCTGGAAGTCAGGTGACCCTCTGAAGCAGATCTGAATGAAGCAGAGGGATCCCGGAGTAATGAGAAAACAAGTTTACATCAGTGACTGTAAGAAACAATGCTAGGCTTTACAATAGACACACAATTCAATGGAAAGTATATTTGCGTGACAGAGCTGTATATGAAGTGAGTAGTAAAATGCCATTGAAATAGAACATTTTCCTGGGGCAAAAAGAGCACTGACTTAGTCCCACTATCTTACTCCCACATAGTGGGCCAGATGTTTCCAGGGGAACAAAGCAAAATCAACCCTAAATTGTCGATAGTAACTTACATACATTGTGATGTGTCCGTTATCAGTGCTTAATTATAGACTGTTCACGAATTAGGTCCTTAACCATGACACCTTGCCTCATTCAGCCAGTTGGTATTTATTCAAATAATGTAAATGAGTTCTAATGTTAACCCCAACAAAAATAACGTTAACGAGGCAAGTCTATCCCAGTTTCCATCTCAAAGTCATTCCAAAGTATAAAACTGGTTAGGATTCTTTAAATCCACATAATACTTGGATTTGTCTTTAAAACTGTTCTATTATATAATCTTATTTCAGAATCCAGAGTCGTTCACTGTTGCCATCACCTGAATAACACGTGACCTTGTGAGTTAAAAGCATACTAAAGACATTACTAAGGAAAGTAGTCAAGGATCATTACATAAAGAGATACTATCCACCCTCTGTGTTCACTGCAGAGTTATTTACAGTACTGAGCCAAGATTTGGAAGCAGCCCAGGTGTCCATCAGTAGATGAGTGGATAAAAAAGCTGTGGTGCATTTATTTACACACTGGAATACTACATAGCCACGAAAAGGGAGGAAATCTTACTTTTTGTGGCAGCATGGATGGACGTGGAGTATTTTGTGCTGAGTGAAATAAGCCAGTCAGAGAAAGAGAAATACCACATGATTTCACTTGTGTGTAGAATCTAATGAGCAAAATAAACTAACAAAACAGAAACAGATTGAACAAACAAACAAACAAACAAAAATTCCTCATAGACAACAGTATGGGGATTACCAGAGAGAAACGGGGTAGGAGAGGTAGGAGGGGGTAAAACAGAGATAAATAGTGGTAGAAGGAAACTTGACTTTCGGTGGTGAACACAAATACAATATGCAGATGATATGTTGTAGAATTATATCTCTAGAATCTATATATTGTACTATATTGTACAATTCTATACAATTGTAGAATTGTATTCTACAATTAGAATACAATCTAATTGTATTAGCCAGTGTCATCCCAATAAATTAAATTAAAAGCAAACAAACATACAATAAAATTGCAAGTAAAAAAATGAAATACTATTATAACTAACTTTAGCATAACAAGCCTTAATTCTCCTGCTCTAAGCCTTTTGTAACTGAAACAAAGTAGTGATAGGGGAAAAGAGTGATAGGGGGAGTAGTGGGGGGGTCATAGTGTGAATCAAATGGTGTTGATCCTACCCATATAAAACATTCCCTTCTGCTCCCGAAAAGACAAATAGGAGAGAAGATTTAGGAGAATAATCAGCAATCCTTTGAAAAGTCTCACTCCCTCAGAGAAGAGCAAATAAATAGTTTGCGGCTGAAACTGAGACATGCCACAGGCGGAAGAGGGGCTGTCTGTCCTCGAGGGGCTTTTCAGGTCGGGCCCGGAACTGCAGAAACACGCTGGACTTCTGCACAGACCCGCCTCAGGTTCCGCCTCGAAAGTAAATCAGTGTGTGGGGGAAGGTTGGCAAAAAGAAAGTGAGATTGTGTTAAGCCATGATGCATGTTATTAAATAGAGGGTTAGTATAATTTTACATTAAATCTCCTATTTCAATGCAATGTCTCTGTGTTAATATTCATAGTAGTTTTCTCTGATTTTGATTTTACCTTTACAATTCCTGCAAGTTGGTCCGTTTTGTTCTTCCTACTGTACAGAAGAGAAAACTGACAGTGAAGGATATTGATGTACTTGAGAACACTGGCTTGGGGAGTCACAAGGAAGGAGAACCCTAACATGGTCACCTACTAGTCACCTTGCGGACCTTAGTCGGTCTCTTCTGTAGGATGGGAATGGTAACACCTATGGCATTGTGGTTATTTTAAAGATTAATGAGCACTTGACTTAAAGTACTCACTGTACTGCCTGGCTAAAAGTAAGCATAAATAAGAGCTTATCTTGTGTCATTGCTACTGTTACACAGAAACTTTTTAAGCTCAGACACAGGAAAACATAAGGGGGATGCATGCCTGAGTGTGTGTGTCCCTGTGCCTCCCTCTCTCTTCCCGACCTCTCGCACTCTCAGCCCCTCTCCCAGCCAGTAGTTAAACTTGAACTGAGTATTCACAGCCAGGGTTTGTCTTGGTCTGACACCATAATTAGCTTAGCTTGGGTCTACCCAGTGGTAGTGTGCCTTCACGGTAGGTAGGTCACGCACTGGGCTGAAGCATTGTCAAGCCTCACAAGTCCAAACCTTAGAAATGCAAAATGAAGTCTGACGTACCTGCTACTTGGTCTTACACACCACACCACTCCATGCGCCTCTTGTATGCCACACGTTCGGTCTGGCAGAGGATTTCGCTTAAGGTAATGGAACTGAACTGACTCGGACAAGGTTCTGCCCACCCGAGGCACAGTGAAGCCAAACACCGAACGTCGAGGTTTGCAGTGGAGAAGTTACAGCCATTTTGTTGGCTGGGCACCAAGCAAGGGGATCAGAAACCTGGTTCTGCAGTTGCATGAAGGGAAAAAAAGTACCTGTGGTCTTTTTAATGCCAGGGTCAACAATTAGGTATCACAAGAACAAAGGGAACGTTGTTGCTTTTATCAGTATTGTACAAATTCTCTTACCCTGAAATCAGTCTTTCTCAATGTTTGATTCCATTTGAATCTAAAAGTCAGTAGCCATTTTTTTTTATCTTGACACATATAAGCTATGTTCAAGATTTTACATAGAATGTTAACGATGTGTTAAAGGTTTAGAGGAAGACTATTTATTTTCATAGGCGCTTCTTATGTTCTTAAGAGAATGCAAATCATTTTGTACTTAGAGACAGATGCTCTGAGAAATTTAAAAAAATTAAAACACTGCATAAAGATGTGACATTTTAAAAAGTTTTTTCTCTTCCTCTTGTTTCTATGCAGAACTAGTAAAATATCATTTAAAAGTGTATTTAGAATAGTGACAATTTCGCTATAAGGATTGACGTGAATTATAGGAGTGTGTTTTATAACTTTGGCATATTAAAACAAATTATGTTTTTCAAGTTCTAGTCCCGATAGCACCTGGTATCTTACTCGTGCAGCAGGCACAAAGGCTTATTTGAATAATCGGGGTAGATTGAGAAGGTGCTCTTGAAAGTCCATTTATACTACTTGAAATATAACCCTTCTATAAAATAAGAAATAGGATTTTTTTAGTTCAAGAAATTGCAAGTCTATTATTATAGTTTATGTGTAAACTTGAAACAATTTGCATTTTCAAGTTTTTCTATGGTATTTCCAGAACTCATGTAACAAAACCACTTTTGCCAGCCAAAGAAATATCATGAAATTTTTAAATTTCTTGTTTGATTTTACTTACTTTTTTTAAAAGACTTTCCATTTTACGATTAGTAAGGCATTGTGATGACAGGATAATCGTGGTAGGGTGTATATTTGTCTTTTAAATTAATATTTCTGTGGGATTTAACACCTAATTGGCCATGCTTTTTATGTATCTTTTAGGGCTCAAGTGAGGTTGGTTTATATGATGCATTTTAAATTTAACGAAAAAGCCGTGAAAACAAAACTGAAAACTGCCAGCTGATTAACCAGAATGCTTTTTGAACAGCAGGAGCTCAGAGCGCATCCTGTCAGATGAAAATTTCTATTCCAATTAAATCTCCAATGAACATACATCCTGTTGTCTCTTAGATACCACTTCTGCCAGGACTGGTCATCATGGGCCCCATGGAAAGAAGATTTCCTTAAATCCTTCCATCCGCCTTAAGGCAGAGAAACTGGAAATGGTAAATACTTTAAATTTCCATTCTTCTTCCATAAACTAAAGCAAGGAAGGAGTCTTGTTCTTGGAGAGGATAAAGGGCTGGAGCCATTAGTATCTCAAGAAGTTATACATTTGCAACTAAATGAATGGCAGTTTAGATTCAAATTAATTCATTCTTGTTTGAGTTGGGCAGTTCACGCTGTTCACTGGCACAAAATAAAGCAAAACTTTTTGTCACTAAGTTGACAAGCGAGTGAATCTGTCTCCTCCTGGGTGTAAATAAGACAGATGTGGGATTTTACCAGGCAGCGTCAAAGGAAACATGGGTAAATTAGGACAAGGTGTAGTAGGCTTCGCATGTAATAGCAGTAAGTACAAGTAGTACTCCATTTGTCCAGTTTTTTAAAAAGTTAAGGGAAACTGAATCCTAAAGAATGAGGTCGTCAGATGCTCAGTGTGAAGAAGATGGTAGCAGTGTACTCAGGCACAGAATTATTGTCCTGGGGAGAGTAAAACATTGAGAGCTTCTGTGTGTAAAAGAAACTTAAGATGATCAAAAAGATAAAAAAGCAGGAAAGCATTTTAAAACTTGCTCCTTTCAGGTTATTTGGGAGCCGACAGCAAGAATGTGCCATGTCTTGTATTTCTTAATATAAAAACAGAGGTGATGTTCAAAGGTTCACAGCCTCTACGTTCCTGTCCAATTTCATGGATAATAATGTTCTACATTTAAGGAAGAGTATGAAAATGCATAGTTAGAATAAATATATATTATGTTTATTTCCATATTCATACCTTTAACAGCACTTTTCTCTTTTTTTTTAAGATTTTATTTATTTATTTTTAGAGAGGGAAGGGAGGGAGAAAGAGAGAGAGAGAGAAACATCAATGTGCGGTTGCTGGGGGCCATGGCCTACAACCCAGGTATGTGGCCTGACTGGGTATCGAACCTGCAACACTTTGGTTCGCAGCCCACACTCAATCCACTGAGCTACGCCAGCCAGGGCTTAACAGAGCACTTTTCATTGGCAATTTGAATCTTACCCATTATTCAAATTCTGACTCAATTCCAACTCCCGTGTCCAGAGTTTGCTAATTATTATTAGTTAGGGCCAATCCTGCCTTATCCTGCACTGCTGTAAATCACTTCATAGTTCCCTATAATCTTTTCTGTATCTCCTTCTATCAATGAGATAAAGCTTCTTCACAAATGTGCCTAGTATACCTATTGCTGTTTAAACACCTGGGTTTTGCTCAGTGAAACTTTGTGATTAATTAGACACTCGACATGTCTTTTTGATATTTTCAAAATCCTGAGTATCTTTTGCTGACTTGTACTCTCTTTTTATTTTTGGTTAAAATGTAAGTTCTGGCTCATGGCAAAGTTTATC
This sequence comes from Phyllostomus hastatus, assembly GCF_019186645.2. Lineage (NCBI taxonomy): Eukaryota > Metazoa > Chordata > Mammalia > Chiroptera > Phyllostomidae > Phyllostomus > Phyllostomus hastatus. The sequence goes on along the minus strand of NW_025333737.1, from coordinate 22,661,911 downwards.
ATCAGTTAATATTTTCTAAAAATAAAATATTTGAGGTTTAAAAACATACCTATCAGTATCTGAAAATGAATAATTATTGTTTTTTAATGGTGTTGGTTTAATATACATTTCTGGACATTCAAGATTGCTGACCATTCATCTGGATAAGTAGAAAATTATCCAGCTGAAGACTGTGTGGCAGCCTTCATTTTCTTTTATGTGGTTTAAATTTTCTAGTGCGTGATATGTATTTCTTACATTTATAACTTTCTTAGAGATATGAAAAGCATCCAAATTTGCATTGATTCTGAGAAGTATGAGTTCCTTGATTACTGAATCAGAATTCCAGTTGTGGTTTTCCTTTTAGCCTAAGCAAACTGATTACTTTTGTGGAAAAATAAAATAGCAGTTTTACAGCAAAAGAAGTAATTATTTGGGTACTTTGTGTTTTATTTTTCTTCTCTAACTCGTTTAGAAATTATACCTTCTCTTGCTATTCTTTTAGTGATTAACATCCATTTTTAACATGCATATTTAACCTAGTCAGTATGAAGTTACTCAGAATCTTTACCTTTCTTTTAAACATACAAGACATTTACAAAACTTGACCTGAGCTTACAATACCTGAACTCTGATCAGCCCCTTCCTAACTTATATGCTTATCATGGCCCAGTATTTTAGCTTTGGTGAGACGTTGTTTCTCTGGTTCTCTTTCTTTGTAGCCCTCTGCTAGTCCACATACCCACTGAGTTTCTAATTTGTTATCATCTACCTAGTACTTTTGTAATAATATCTTCTTCCTTTTATTCTTGATTCATCTTTATAACTTAAAAAAAGGATAACCAAAGTGCAGTAGGCATGTATGTGTATGTTTGTGTGTATATGTGTGTGTGTATAGATAGATAGATAAATAGATAGATATAGATACAGATATAAAATGAATTACTATTGGGCCATAAACTGAATGAAGTTCTGATATATACTACAACATAGGTAAACCTTGAAACATTCTGTGTAAATTCAGTTTCCTGGCTTTTATTCAAAATATTTTTAGTGACTCTATTTAGTACAACATTCCTTGTTTTCAGAGTTTGAAACTATTTCACTTAATAATTTTTTTTCTAAAATCCAAATTAGTGTCTATCCACCCAAATATCTCCTGGGCTGCTCTTCCCTTTTTGGAAAGTCAATTGTTGTTATAACAATCTCTGTATCACTTTAATTTGAAATAAGTCCTTCTGTTATAGTTGCTACTTTGTAGACAAATTCAACTTTATTATCCATTACATTTTCTGTATATTTCCTATTCATTAATAGGTAAAGACAATGTGATCGACTATTTAAAATGTAATAAAGTTATACCTCTGTTTCTTTATCTTCTATAAACATATTGCATATAGAGTCTACAAAACTGGTGCTGTCATAAGATTTCACAAGGAAAAGGTGTTGAGTGATTATGTGGTTACTAATTAATTACCCTACTCAGTACCGTTTTTAAGGAGGGCGGAGGGGTTAGAATTCGATGAAGGAGAGGACCTGCTACCACGTGTGTGTGAGTGGCACTGTCTTCGTGAAATCCTTTTCATTTTTCCTAAGTAGAATATTTTATATCAGAATCTCCTGGAAAGTGACTTCTAACACTGAACTAGTTATTTTTTAATTTATTGTGTGAAAGAGATTGCCTCTTTCCATGAATACACTGAGAATTATTTTTATATACAGATATTTTCAAAATCATTTCACCATAATTATTTAGTGATATTTTTTCAAAGTATTTTTGTAAGTACTTGATCCAAAGTACTTGACACAAAGTATTTTTCTGTCTCACTTGATCCTAACATTAAACTTATAAGTAGGAATGATAAAGAGCAAATAGAGATACAACTTATTAGTTGCTTTGAAGACACTTCTCTACTGTCAATATCTATATCTTTGTACCTGGGAAAGATGCTTTGGGACACAGATGCCATTTTGCTGGTATTTACTTTACCTCTTGCCATTTCTGTAACATTTGAAAAAAGCTGTAGTGAGCAATGCATGTCCAATGTCTGATTATAGTTAATGAGATGTTCTTTGTTATTAGGTTGGGAAGTATGTGACTAATGTTGTACAGCAGTGACATTTCTTAAACTCATCATTTGGACACCAGAAAATGTTAAAGACAGTTATTGCCCAATTAATACATTTGCATTTTTAAGGCTAAAAGATGACATTCAATAAATTATTAGAACCTACTTTTTGATAAAAAATAAATTACTTCCAATTTAAATTTATCAGCTTTTCTCACTGACCTTCAGTATTGCTGTATCTTGAATATTTTACATTCAACAAAACTTTCACCTATTGTGAAATTTATCTCTAGATCAATTTACATTGTAGTTAATTGAGTTTTGCAACTTTATCATTACTTAATATAATAATCATATATTGAGTACCTTCTGTGATAGGTGTTTTACTTGGATTAATTTTATAAAATTGTCTTTGTATCTTCTGATGAAAACATCAAGTATACACAGAAATGGTTATATTAACATGTACAGTTTAAAGGCTAATAAACATATGTACCCACCACCCAGCTACAAAGGAGAACTTTTGAAATTGCCTGTGTTTCTTCTTGATCATATATTCCTTCCTTCTCCCCCAGGAGGTAACTATATTCTAAATTTTGAGTTGACCATTTCTATACTTTAAAAAATTAATTACTAAAATGTTATGAAGTCAGGGAGTTTACGTCCAACTTTACTTGAGATGTTGCCAAATGTTTGCTTCTGCTTCTCCAGCTCCTAGAAAAATGGTTGCTGGCTCATAGTGTGTGCTCAAAATAACTGTTGGACTGGTAAATCGTTTTCTACAGTAGTTTTATCAATTTTCATTCCCACTACTGTTTATAAGAGCTTCCATTGTTCCACATAGTTACATTTAATCTAATTATAATGCATTTTGATTTATTTGTATCATACTTTTAAAACTTTATTTGTTTTTTATTACTTTTTACCCCTCTGTATTATATTGTTTGGTTATGTTTAATTATTTGGTTACTTTGCATCTTATTTTTCTTCTCCAACTTGTTTAGAAACTATACCTTCTCTTGCTATTCTTTTAGTGATTAATATACATTTTTAACATGCATATTTAACTTAATCAGTATAAAGTTACTCAGAATCTTTACTTTTCTTTTAAACATACAAGACATTTACAAAACTTTAACTGGAATTAGCCCCTTCCCAACTTATATGCTTATCATTGCCCAGTATTTTAGCTTTGGTGAGACGTTGTTTCTCTGGTTCTCTTTCTTTGTAGCCCTCTGCTAGTCCACATACCCACTGAGTTTCTAATTTATCATCTACCTAGTACTTTTGTAATAATATCTTGTTCCTTTGATTCTTGACTCATCTTTTATAAGAAAAAAAGAATAACCAAAATGTAATATGTGTGTGTGTGTGTGTGTGTGTGTGTGTGTGTATATATATATATAATATATGTAATGAATTATTATTGGGCCATAAAATGAAGTTCTATACATGCTACCACATAGATAAGCCTTGAAATGTTAAGCTAAGTGAAAGAAGCTAGACACACACACAAAGTGTATGATTCTGTTTGCATGAATGCCCACGATAGGCAAATGTGAACTTACAGAAAATAGATGAGTGCTCGCCTGGGGCTGGAGGCATAGGGAAATAGGCAGTTCCTGCTAATGAGTATGGGGTTTCTTTTGGGAGGTGATGAAAATTTTCTACAGTTAGTGGTGATTGATGCACAACTTTGTGAATATATTAAAAGTCATTTCACTGTACACAAAAATGGTGAATTTTATGAGATGTGAATTATATGTCAATAAATCTGCTATTCATAAAACAAAGTTATATATTGATATGTACAATATGGTACCATTTATACAAAAATCAAAACTTAAAATATTTTAAAATCTGTTCATAATATATATTTATAAAAATATGAAGTAATGGTATAAAAACATGCCTGGGAATTGTCCATAAGAAACCCCATACCCTGACCAGGTAGCTCAGTTGGTTAGAGCATCATCCCAATATGCCAAGGTTGCGGGTTCGATCCCAGGACAGGGCACATACAGCAACCAACTGATGAATGCATAAATAAGCGGAGCAGCAAATTGATACTTTGCTCTCTCTTTTCTTCTCTCTCTCCCCCTTCCTCCCTCTCTCTAAAAATGAATCAATAAAAAAAATGTTTACAAAATATGAGATTTGAAATAAACTATAAAAATGTTTTAAAAGAAACTCTGTAAGAAGAGAATATTAAAAAGTGAAAAGTTATGCCAAAAACTGGGAGAGACATGTGTAATACACATAATGTATAAAATGCTACATACATGAACAGCTCTACAAATCAATCAGGAAAAGACCCACCAGTACTACTCCTAGGTGTATACCCTGAAGGAATTTTTACCCACGTGCTGTAGTAGCTATGCACAGGAATGTTCATTGCTGCAGTGCTGGGGAGCAGAAAATACAATGTCCATCTACAGGAGCATGGATGAATACATTGTGGCCTATTAACCTAATTAAATATTATATTTGTCAAAGCGAATTCATTACTGTTACAATAGCATATAACCACATGAGTGAATGATGAAACCATACTGCAGGATGGAAAAGGCAAGTTTCCAAAGACTATCTACAGTATTTTTATGAAGCTAATAAACAGCAAAACAAAATAGGTTGGAGGTGTACATATGTATGTGACAAACCCTTTTAAAATAAACAGTGTTGAAAGTTTAGTATTGGCAGTTTTGTGATTCTTAAATGGATTCACGGATGTTTCATTGTATTGTTCTGCTTTAACATATATGTGTTCATTGCATACAGTGCATGTTTTTCGTATACATCAAATATCACAATAAAATGTTTGGGAGTATTAAATCAAATGTATGACAGTTGCTACCTCTGGGGGGAAGTTCAGAAGGGCCTTTTGCAATATTTTGTTCAATTCAAAATCTGATATGAATATGATTAAATGCTAAGCTGTAATATACTATTAGAACAATTCTAAAAAGCATGCCACAGATCTAAAATTTACAGAATAGAAAGCTGTGACATATTGATAGTTTTTAAAAACATAGAACACTGTATATAGTACAGTTTAATTTTTGCATAAATACAAAACGCATCTATATTTTATATGTAGGTGCTGCCCTCATAGAAAGTCAGAAGTGCTGTGCCCCAGCCGCTGACGGTGCACACTGCCAGAGTGCTGGCTGTCCAGGACAGGGCTGCGGGCTTCTGCCTCGGGGGGCCTTGGCAACGTCTGGAGAGACTGTGGGTTTCCACAGTCGGAAGAGTGCCGCCAAATTAGGAGTCACAAACAAAAACTGTGTCTTACAACTGCATATGAGAATGTAAAGCATATTGCTAAGCAATTTGTGAGTCAAAAATATTGCTGATCAACATGGAAAAGGAGTTCAATCTCACTTGTAATTAGGGGAATGCCAATGAACACACACAGTGCGCTATTTCCTATACAACCCATTGACAAAAATTAAAGTGCAAAAACACAAAATACTGTTAAGACTAGAAAATATGAGTGCTTTTATACTAGTGGTGTGTGTAAGTTGCTTGGTACCACCAATATGGAGAGTTATTTTACAGTGTCCAATAAAGTTGACTGTATTAACCCTATGACTCTATACTTCCTCTTCTAGGGATGCACTGTAGAGAAATTCTCACACATCTGTACAAGGAGACATATATCATGTCTTGATGAAAACCATATTGGAGTAATTATAAAAGCCCATCAATCAAGGGATGGATAATATATTATAATATATTCGTACAGCTGAATACCATTTCAAGTTAAAATAATTGAACTAGTTTTACAAACAATATTGAGCAATTGTGAAATCAAAACATTGAGATAAAAATAATTATCCTTTTGTACTGTGCTATTCATGTAAAATTTTAATTGCACGAGAGTACGTATTATTATGGGTTACCTGTAGTACTGGAATCCCATCAGGGATGGGAAGGATACACCAACCTTAGGGTAGTGGTTCCTGTTAAGGAACAATGGAGGGGCTGTCAACTAAGCCATTGACATTCATGGCTTTAAAGTATATAAATTTCAAACAAACACGAATATTTGATGATAGTGAATACATGGGTGTTCTTTGTATCTATCTCTTGCCTTTATGTTTATTTTCTGGAAAATCTGGAACATTTTTATGACCGAAGGCAAAGAACACCAGAAGTTAAGAACCATTATTCCGAGTGTTTCTGACTCTGATGTGGACAGGGTGGGCAAACGGTACTAGATGAAGCTCCAGAATCGCTTTTGAAGGAATCTCTCCCGATGTTCTCCCTTCCTCCTGCTTCCTTCTCTCACTGCGCCTGCTGCCTATACGTTAACCAGTTTGTTTTGGCCACGGTATATCCTGTGCACACTTCCATTAAAGCACCTGTTGCACCGATTATATTTCTTTACATGTTACCCTCAGCCCAAAGACCACAGTAGTAGCTGTATCTTGTCTGGTCATCCCTTTGCCTGACAAATAGGACCTGTTAATACAGGTCATCCAGTCAGGCCCTATGTGTTAGTTAAGATTAAGTTTTGCTATATATATATTTATATATGAAAATAAATGGAGAATCTAAAATAACAGTGGCCTCCATGAGAAATTTATTTCTCTCACACCAAAAAGAAACCCAAAAGAAGGTAATCCAGGGCTGGCATGGAGGTCCTGCAGTGTTGGAGTCCCTGTTCCAACCATCTTTATGCTCCACCATCTTTATTGAGGGTGCTCAGGAGTCAGAATGGCTACTTGAAGCATTGGAACCTAGCGTTTAAGACCCCAGCAGGCAGACCCTGGGTACGCAAGCGGCGCTTGGCAATCCCCGGGCACGGGGTGGCAACTGGCAGACCCAGTGAGGCGGTGATTGTGAAGCAAGGCACTGCGTGCAACCCAGGATCCCAGCACTGGGAAATAGAGCCTTGGGGCACTGATTGAAAACATCTGTGGGGGTTGAGGTGCAGGGAGAGATTTCCGGCCTCACAGGAGAGGTCCTTGGAAAGTCCCAGGGGGTGCACAAGCCCACCCACATGGGAATCAGCACCAGAAAGGTCCAGTTTGCTTGAGGGAAGCAGCGGAAGAGACTGAAATCGGCAGAGAGTGGAGCAAGCGCCACTGTTCCCTCTCAGACCCCGTCCCCACATATAGCATCACAACCCAGCGACTGGGTTGCCCCGCCCTGGTGAATACCTAAGGCTCCACTCCTCACTACATAACAGGTGCAACAAGACCCCCCAAAAAAGAGAGATGGCTCAAACAGAAGAACAAATGAAAGCCCCAGAACCCATCCTTTTAAGTGACCAAGAGATAGCCAACCTATCAGATACACAGTTCAAAACACTGGTGATCAGGATGCTCACAGAATTGGTTGATTTTGGGCGCAAATTAGAGGGAAAAATGAAGGCTATGAAAAGTGAAATAAAGAAAATGTACAGGGAACCAACAGTGACGGAAAGGAAACTGGGTCTTCCATCAATGGAGTGGATCAGAAGGAAGAAAGAAACAACCACACGGAAAAGAATAAAGAAATAAGAATTCAAAAAAATGAGGAGAGGCTTAGGAACCTCCAGGACATCTTTAAACGTTCCAACATCCGAATTATAGGGGTACCAGAAGGAGAAGAGGAAGAGCAACAGATTGAAAACTTATTTGAACAAATAATAAAGGAGAACTTCCCCAATCTGGCAAAGGAAATAGACTTCCAGGAAGTCCAGGAAGCTCAGAGAGTCCCAAAGAAGTTGGATCCAAGAAGGAACACACCAAGACACATCATAATTACATTAGCCATGGTAAAAATGAAGGAGAGAATCCTAGAAGCAGCAAGAGATAAGGAGACAGTAACCTACAAAGAAGTTCCCATCAGACTGTCAGCTGATTTCTCAAAAGAGACCTTACAGGCAAGAAGGGGCTGGAAGGAAGTATTCCAAGTCATGAAAGACAAGGACCTATATCCAAGATTGCTCTATCCAGCAAAGCTTTCCTTTAGAATGGAAGGGCAGATAAAGTCCTTAGATAAGGTCAAGTTAAAGGAGTTCATCATCACCAAGCCCTTATTATATGAAATGCTAAAGGGACTTATCGAAGAAAAAGAAGATAAAAAACATGTATAGTAAAATAACAGCAAACACAATTATTAACAACCACACCTAAAACAAAAAAAACTAAGCAAACAACTAGAACAGGAACTGACCCACAGAAATGGAGAACACATGGAGGGTTAGCAACAGGGGAGTGGGAGGAGGAGAGAGGGGAAAAAGGTACAGAGAATAAGTAGCATAGATGATAGGTAGAAAATAGACGGGAAGGGCAAGAATAGTATGGGAAATGTAGAAGCTAAAGAACTTTTGACACATGGACATGAACTAGAGGGGGAAAATGTGGGTGGGGGAGGGTGTGCAGGGTGGAGGGGGATGGAGGGGGAGTAATGGGACAACTGGAATAGCACAATCAATAAAATATTTAAAATATATAAATAAATAAAATAGTAAAAAAAATAAAAGAATGGCTACTTGAATTCCAGCATCCAATCTCCCTCCCTCCCTCCCTCCCTCCCTCCCTTTTTTTTTTTTCTCTTCCCCCTTCCTTCCATTCATCTTCCTTTTTGGTTTCTTTTAACTAAGCCCAAAGAGAGATGGAAAAAGGACAGGAAGTGCCTACGGCTACTTCTGAAAGACTTCCCTGAAGTCCCTTGCAGCACTTCGCCTTACATCCCCGCATCCAGCACAGTCTTGTGCCCTCATCGGGCTGCACAAGGGGCTGGGGGGGTATCTTTTCCTGGATGACAGTGTTTCTAGTTAAATACTGTGGTTCTGTTACAAAAGAACAAGGAGAGAATGTACACTACAATGCAATTAGCAGTCTCCAATTTTTTTTTTCTTTAATCAGCAATGGTTGCTCACAGGAGAAGGTAGAGAGAAGATTTCCAGAGAAAGCATTTAGTTTACTATTTATGTAAGCCTGCTCATAAACAAGCCAAAAAATTAGGATACTTTGTATTCAATTCAGTTTTCATCGGCTTTATTTTTCATCTCAAGTATAAGACATTAACAAAATATACATGCTTTAGAGTGTTACTTATAGAACTTAATGTTAAATTGGACTTCATAGGGTTTTCTTGCTCTTTTTCTTTTGATATTTCATGTATTTTAAATCAGGAAATAGTTTGAATTTTGGTTCTAGGGCCATGCTTTTAAATTTAGAATCTGCTAAAGCACTAGCCTTACGGGGCGGGGCGGGGGGGGGCGGTGACTGAAGTGGTGGTGGAATGAGGAAGCTAATATTTTGTAGAAAATTAATCCATAAATAGCAGATTTTCTTTGGGCATCTAATTCTGATCACTGTTCCTGATATTGATTCTTTTCACTGGGGTTGTAAAATGAAGTTCTAATGAAAAGTTTTATTCTTTGGAAATTTGGAAAATTGCTTGATGTGAGTCATTTTCCTTCCAGGCTCTAAATTACCTTGGTATTCAGCCCACAGAGGAGCAGCACCAAGCCCTGAGACAGCAAGTGCGAGCGGACCCAAAGGGGACAGTGTCTTTCGGAGGTAATATTAGGCACATTGTGTTACGTCATCACTGAAACTCGCTTGAAGAGTTACTGTGACTCATTTTCATTAAAAGTTCCTCCTCCTAGAAGGAGTGAGAAAACAAACAAGACCACATCTATTTCTTACTCCTCAATCGGTACTCTGAAAATGCAGCTAGAATTACAGTAGGTCAGCAGAAAGGAGAACTTTCTCAGAATCTTTTGTCTCTCAAATACTGTAATTCTATCACATTTTTTATTTTTTATTTATTACATGACCATTGCTTTAGTAGTAACACAAAAGTACAAAATATAGAAGCGCTAATTGCATTATGGTGAAATTTTAATTTTTTTTAGCTAATGTGATATGGTAAATATTTTTGTGATGCTGTATGATTGATTATTCCTATTAAAGGTAGCATAATGTTCATGCACTGTGATGTTAAGTTTTTTCACTTTGGGGGATTTTGATGGTTTTTCAGTAGCTGATATTATAAATAACTCTATATTTAACATCATAGCATTTGGTTTTCTTTTTTCTTAAGATGAATGCCCAAAAGCAGTTTGGACTTTTGATATGTATTGATAAGTTGTTTTCCAGAGATTTTTTTACATGTTATTTGTTCTGCCACTAGTAATATTGGACTATAACAATTTTTGTATCCTTGACAACATTACATATTTAATTTTTTTCTTATGGAGTAGGTGTAACATTGTATAATTTTTAAAAGTGCCTCTTTTGCTAAAAAAAGGAATTCACTTCTTGGTTTGAAGTAATGAAACAGAAGATATATTTGCTGTCCTCTCCTCTTGAAAATCACCTCCAAACAATGAGACCCAAGAAACAGAATTGCTTGTATACTAAAAACATAATGTACAAGGACAGAAAAGAAGTGAATTAGTGAGCAGAGGCAGGTGAAGGCTGAAGAAATGAGGGGATCACAATGGGGAACAGCTGATTTGTCCCTGAAAAGGACTGGGAGCATCGGGTGCTTCTGAAAGCTGGGTGCAGACAGGACATTGAAACCGCAAGTTGGACGTTTGTATACGGAGCAATTGTAGGTGCTGTCCCGTGCCCCCTCTCAAGCAATCCAGCAACTACCACTCCTTTATACCTGCAGAGGAAAATAAGTATGTTCTCAAGAAGTTAAACCAGAGAGGTTTAGACCTGTAGTTGCAGCCCAGATATTTGCGGGGAGTGTATGGTGACTTACCACACACAACACACACCCAGACTGCTCAGGGAAATGGGCAGCCATGTTTATATTCCATAGGCAAGAGGTCGTAGGCGTCTCAGGAGAAGGTGAACAAAAATATCAGCTTGGCCACCCAATTGCTCTGCAGTGGAAATGCCAGTTGATGAGGGAAGTTATCCACACAAAATTTTCAATCAACATTTTAGTGCCTAATCCTTCTTAACTATGAACCCATAGCCAAGAGTCATTAGATATTTGGAGACATCCTCCAACATAACACATAGAGAGCCCTCAACTGTCAGGCAAATAGAATAGAAGGAACTCAAAAAAGGGAAATATTGTGAAAGCAGAAGAGGACTTCAGGATAAACCATAAATAACACCTTCAATAAGATAAGCAAAGATAAGGCATCCATGAAATAAAAGTAGGATGCCATAAAATAGGAACAATCAGAGATCATTAAAAGAATCCTTGGAAATCAAAAATACAGTAGTCAAAACAAAAACATTTGAGGGCGGACAGGTGAATGGGTCACACTCCGTGTCTGAAGAAGCTCATCGTTTGCTCCAACTGCATGAAGCAATGTTGTGTAACAATCAAGAGCACGTGTCTCTGATCACACCTTAAATGGAATCCTGTTGTGCTGCTTATTTGCCAAGTGGCTTTGGGCACTTTAGACAGTTCACTTGTCTTGGCCCCAAACTGTAAAATGGAGACGATAAGAGGACCCGCCTCACAAAATCCTGAGGCTGAACTTGCAAAGCACCATGCCTACCATACAGAGGCTTTACAGAAACATTAGCTGCTACTGTCATTATTATTCAATCCTGGGTTCTTCCAGCTAGAAAAACTGTAAGTCTTATATTCTCCTATGTTTCAGAAAAAGTTCTACTCGAAATTTACAAGTTAGAGGAATAGTTATGCCTGTGATGTATATTTGATTTATTATTATCTTAACTATTAACTTCAGGAAAGTTAGAGGAAATTAAAACCAGTTTATCTCTTTTTATTTGAACTTATATATTTACCTGTCACTTCAGTTAAATACTATTTTAAGGCAATTTATTTGAGTAAGTTAAGTTTTAAGCTTTAAGTTCTAACACATAGCTTCAACTTAATATAGAAAAAGATAAGATTTATTTAGATGAAGTTAAATATGTTCTTACCGAAATGTGTTCCATTTTAGATTTTGTCCAGGTTGCCAGAAAGTTGTTTCGCTTGCAGTTGGATGAAGCCCATGTCGGTGCACCTGAAATGTCTACCATTCTAGACTCGCAGGTAGAGTAGGCCCTGAAGAATTGTCTCGCTTGTACTTAAATCATACATCGTGAATGTTATGTGACACGGGTGAGGAGTTTTTGTCATTTTTCACTGTTTCTTATAGCCGTCTTCCAAAGTGGCTGCACATGACTGCACTCCCACCAGCAGTGAGCGAGAGTTCCCAAAGACCTGGTTGTTTGGAAACTCCGGTCACCCAGACCTCCCAGAATTGAGCCACCGATTGATCAGAACTGATTCTGTAGCCTGTAGGGTGGGAAAACTGAAGATGTAAGAGTGCAGATTTTCTCCCACTGTTGTCGATGTTGTGTGTCTGTCTACTTCATACTGGCAGCAGAGCGTCGTTTTCTCACTGCTCACGGTTCTCAGAGCTCCCATGCCCACGTGTGCAGAGCAGAGGCAGAGATGGCAGTGTGGCTGGGAACGTAAGAGAAGTGGGGAACTCAGAGTACTTTGTGTGAGCACGCAAAGCCTGCTTCGCAGCAGCGAAGAAATACTCGCGCGCCAAATTACTAATCTGTGTCCCTTACCAATGTGATTTGAGGACCGATAAGAATGCACTCAGCCTGTGGGGCTTCGGCAGCAAAAGCAGAGTGCTGACAGTGCTTGTGCAAGGGTGTCTGCGTGCCAGTGACGCACTGTGTGCGCAGCACGGAGAGGAATGTTGGACGTTGTGTTAACTTAGAAGATTTCCTTGGTTGTATTATGCTTTTCAGCACATAGATGATACCCCCACAAAACGTTGGCTTTCCTTAGTTTTCCCCACTGGAATCCATAGGAAGAATACATTTTACTTCACCACACTCACATGTAGAATTCAAACAGAAGTCTCAAATCATTACTCACCTTTTCTACATCATGGCATCCTTATTTAATATTCACTACTATTTCTTTTTCATGAAATATTTGGTCTAAAACGTCAACAAAGGGTCATGTATCACGACTTGGAAAGTTCTATAAAAATCACTGCTTGTCAAGCAGCTCGGAAACTTTCGCCAGAAACAAAAAATATTTCATTTTTTATAGTATAATTCCCGATTGATTTTTGAGTTAAAAACAACATAATGCCTCATCTGAAGTTTATCATTTGATCTGTGGTTGAGGATGTTGATAGTCTGTGACGGTGGGGAAATTCCACTCCGGTCACCCCCTCAACCTCCTGTCACAAACAAGAGTCAGACTTTGTAATCCATGTCTTGGGGCGGGCAGGCTTTCCTTCTCTCTCTTTCTCTCTTTCTTTCTTTCTCTCTTTCTCTCTTTCTTTCTCTCTCTTTTTCTTTCTCTCTTTCTTTCTCTTTCTTTCTCTCTCTCTTTCTTTCCTTCCTTCCTTCCTTCCTTCCTTCCTTCCTTCCTTCCTTCCTTCCTTCCTTCCCTCCTTCCTTCCCTCCTTCCTTCCCTCCCTCCCTCATGTTTCTTTGGGGGGGCTTATCTTTTTCTTTATTTTTAAGCAATATTTTACTGATGCATAATAGACACACAGTACAGTACAAAATCTCAAATGTACAATTTGAGGAATTTCTGCATGTGTCTCTTGTGCAACCGCCACTCAAAAGGCTCCTTTGTGTCAACTTTCCAGTCAGCTGTGTCTCCCACCTTTACAGAGAACCACTGTTCTGATTTGTATCAGCATAGATTACTTTCACCTGTTCTTCAACTTCATAATAAATGGAATCGTACAATATGTGTTCTTGTAACTAGCTTCTTTTGCTTATCATTTTGTCTGACTCAAAAGATTTCTTGAGATGCTATCTTTTAGGGAGGAAGACTTGCTGAGTCATTCTAAGTCAGTCTACTTTTGTTTAGTAGACAAAAAACTTTTGATTTTGGAATAATATGGCATTTAGAATCAAAAAGATAATTATCTTACTGTGATTCTAATCATTATTGCTACATAAAAATTTACATAGTGCTACACTTGGTGGTGGCATAAGGTTGCACAGAGAAAAAGCGAGGTTAGAGCCTACATTTAGCTATCTTCTAAACTTAGGACGGCAGGCACCTTGGTATGATGGCCTTACCACAGTAAGTAAGTACCAAAAATGGATTATCCTAAAATCACACAGAGAACACTCTAAATCCCCTAATGCAGACTTTTCACAATTTGGGTTCTTGCTTAACCAATTGGGTGGATTGCAGCCATCATTTCAACACGGGAAGTACAATAGAATGGCACCAAAGCCAACTGTATGTGTTAAGAGTGAGCAGTGCTTCACTTATGCTGGGTCGTGATATAAACGATACTTCCAGTGTGTGGAGCGGTAAGTTCTTCTTGGCCACCTCACCTACGCTCCTCTGTAAACTAGTAAGTGTATGTCAGACAGCTGCAACATGCATGGCATTGTGCACGGTGCTTTGGTGCTTGTTAAACAGGTGGAACTCTAACCACCACACTGTGCACATGAAACTAACACAAAACAAGGTTGGATATCAACTGCAATTGATTGAAAAGGGGTAAGTAAAACTCCAGCCTGTCCCTCAAGGAACTGAGGGTATAGTGTAAGAAAAGTGATGCATACAAATAATTTTAATTTAAAAAGGCATTGTGTGATAAGGCCATAATAATGAAAGTTTAGAACATTCAGAGAATATTCATGACAGACTTGGCCATTTCAGGGAGTTTGGAATGATAAATAGAATTTTATCTGCTCAGGGGGTGAACAGAGCGTGATGAGTACCTGCATGAACGACAACAAAATGTATGTAATGGTGAGCAGAGAATGATCTACTTTGTAAATGAGATAATCTGGTACACGCAGGTCAGTGAAAAACGTTAGTCCTGAAAGGGTAAACATTAAACTAAGAAGTTGTACGTTATTAATAGCCTGTTAGGAGCCACTGGGGAGAACAATGACATGATCACAGTGATATTATAGAAATAATAATCTTGTAACAGTGTTGGTTATCTTGGGAGGGGATAAAACTGGTGGTAGGGAGTCTAGGGAGGGGACAAAGGAGAGTCCATATGTAAAATAACAAATGTATAAAGGACGGTGAATTGTTGTATGATCAGATGCCTCTACTACCAACATCACCACCTCCCAGCTTTGCTTCTGCACAAAGCTAGTTAATACCCTTTGGAACTCACATTAGGAAATATTTTAACATCTGAAAATCTAATCTATTTGAAACAGTATAAGAAGGGATTCTCTGAGTGTGCGTGTTGAGTACTGACAAAAGAGTAGAGACAGATGAAGAATATGAGATCATGTAAACTATAGGCAGTGGCCTTATAGATACACAAAAGCAAACGTGTCAGAACAAAAGGAACCCATAATGTCTAGGGAGAGTATTTCTTCTCAGATGTGAAGGACGGCCCTCCCTCTAGGATTTGGAAAGCACCTCTGAGTTTATTAATTCACCGTGGTTTTTGCTGAGTAGTTAGTAAAAATCACAAACTAATGTAACATTAGTCTAAGACCTGTGTGAGAATCCTGGGATGACCATTTGTTAGCTGTGCAACCTTAGGTAGACCACTAACCTTCTGAGCCCTTTTCTGCGTCTGTAAATGGAAGCAATGTACGGATGTAATATTGAACACATAGAGTCCTTAGCAAGGTATCTGCACATAGTCTCTTTCCAATCAATTGTTGATGTTATTTGTATTATCATATTTTACTCTGCATTCAGTCACTTTCTCTACTTAATCCTTTAAATCATCATATTTTCTATATTTTTAGTTCTGTTATAACTTCTACATAGAAGATGACTGTAATTAAACTTGGATTTTTATCTCTGATAAGATTGTCTTCGTTTTTTACCTTGCAATTAACTGTCAAAGAGATCATGTTAAAAGGAAAAGAGATTGTCAGCTCTGCTATTTTTTGTTGTTGTTATTTGCTTATGCATGAATTATTAATATTATCTTCAAGACAGCTTCTGTGCAGGAACCTCCTTAAGCCACTTACTTGACTATTATGTCACATTGTGTTTCGTTAAAACGAGACACATGATCAATTGAGTTCCTTTGCTGGGTTTATGTGAATAGTCCTGGTCTATAGTGCCCAGCGTTTTGCTGGCCTTAGAGGCCGTGTACTGGGGAAGTGGATACATCTTTAGGGAATAGTTATGCCGATAGCTCATAAAGTCTTTTTAACATTATAAACAGTCTTGGGATTCGGACTTTTAAGAAAAATTGTGTTGTTATATAAGAATCATAAAGATGCCAACAGAGTATGTATACCTGATAACCACATAAATTCTGTTACAAGTAACAACAATGTAAGATTAAGCATAAATGACTGAAGTTCCCCTAGATTACTTTAACATTCTCCTTTGCCCAATCAAATGACTCCTAAGCCTTGTTAAAAAGGATTTTTTTGTTAGTTTTCATAGGTAGCATCTAATGCATAATTTTTCCCTTATGTTCCAATGTTGACAGCTTATCGCCTGTGGTTCCTTAGAAGCAGATGAAATGGAAAGGCTGAAACGTGAAAGGAATGATGCCTTGAAAGAAGTGAATACACTTAAGGTAATCTCCGACTTAGCTTCCTCGCACTTTCTTTAGAAAAAAAGAAAACAATATCTTGCGTTGAATTCAGAAGTATTGGGGCCTAGTGTTATTTTTAATTAAAGAGTGTTACTATCAAATACCTTAGTATTAATATTGGTCAATGTTGAATATTAATATCAAATGACTTACTTCTTCAGTTGATCTTTAGCATTAATTTTTCAATCCACACACTTTATATTTCACCATATCCACGTAAGATTCAGTGTGAGCAGTGGTTTTTACTCAGACCTTCTGATTTGGCTCCTCACCCCTTTTTTATCTCGTGTTGGAGGCAAGGCTAAGGAGCCAGCAAAGCAAACCATGACAAGTTCATTTCCCAATGAACTTCCCCTCACTCTGTCCCGCACTCACGGGTGTACTTCAGGGGCATCTTCTTTTGCCGACATCGTTTGGAATTAGGGCAGTGTGATTTAAGGGAAGGAAAAGCACACAATATGTCTCAAATATACTTGAAGATTTTGATTTTCTGTATATGTTTTCATTCTGTGTTTAGTAAAATATTAAATTAAAATTACATCCTAATTTTTATAAAAGGCCATTATACTTTTAAAATCTTTTATAAAAGCAACATAAATACCTGATTTAGCATTAATTCAACATAGGAATGTATGTTAATATTATTTTTAATTATTTTCATAAATAAGTGAGATTCTATTGTTTATTTGCTTTTTACTAAAGCAAAATAATTATATCCATAAAAAGAAATTTCCTTGCTACTTTAGTTTTTAAATTCTAGTCTCTAGAAGAAGCCATTGTTAAACATATCTTGTTTATCCTTCATAGATTTTCTCTAGATAGCCAATCATATTTTTAAATGAATGCATATGTGTATATATATATATAAAACATGAACCATATATCTATTTTTAACTATTACAAAATCATTTAACACATTGCACACTTTCTTACAACTTGTGTTTTTCCCCCTCTTTGTTAGTATTATATCTTGGGCTACTTTTCCAGATAATGTACACGGATATGCCAGATGCTTCTGAATGGCTCTCCTATCATCAGTCATGTGGATCTTTCCTAGGTTCTTTATTCAGTTTCTTAATGATGAATAGTTAGTATATTTTCAGTTCTCCATTATTAAAAATAATCCCATCAAGCCCTGGCTGGCATAGCTCAGTGGATTGAGTGTGGGCTGTGAACCGAAGCATCGCAGGTTTGATTCCCAGTCAGGGCACATGCCTGGGTTGCAGGCCGCAGCCCCCAGCAACTGCACATTGATGTTTCTCTTTCTCTCTCCCTTTCTCCCTCCCTTCCCTCTCTAAAAATAAATAAATAAAATCCTAAAAAAAAATCTCATCATAAATAGCTTTGTAGATGTATCTTTGCACAGTTTACAATTATAAAAGTACAAATTGAATAAATTTCTAAAACTGAATTGTTTTTTTCAAAGGATAAGGACATATAAAATTGTATATGTTTTACCAAATTCCCTTTCAGAAGGGTTTACCAATTCATATTTCTTCCGAATATATATAAGCATAATTCCACTACTAAGGGAATATATTATATACTTGTTTTTTTACACTCAATTTTTCTTTTTATTTGTTTAAAAATATTTTATTTATTTATTTTTAGAGCGAGAGGAAGGGGGAGAGAGAGGGAGAGGGCAACATTGATTGTTTGCCTCTTTCACTCCCCCAACTAAGGACCTAGCCCGCAACCCAGGCATGTGCCCTGACTGGGAATTGAACTGACAATCTCTCAGTTCACATGCCAGCACTCAGTCCACTGAGCCACACCAGCTAGGGCCTATGTACTTCTCATTACAACTTTGAAACCACTGTCTTTCCACATTTCTGGTGTAACAATTAAGTGTTATACATTTAGTTTTAAAAACAAATGAATTCAGTTTTAAAAATAGATCGACAATAGTTTCCTCATATCCTCTTAGGAAATATCTCCACTGTTAGTTATCTTGCTACAATAGCATTCTTATATAATTTATCTCTGCATAAACCATTAAATGTTACGGTTCGTTAGAATTTGTAGAGGCTCTCAGCTCTTTTTCATTCCCTTAATGTTTATCATTGCTAAATTTAGTAATATATTTCCGTTTTTATATATGAATATCAACATTAGTTATTAGAATTATAATTTAATACTGTATCCATGTAATATTTAAACAAGCTTTCCTGAAGAAGCTTTAAATTCACATTTAAAGCTTATGAAATGTAACTGAACACATCTAAAGTAACATAATCTGAAATTTCCTTTACCTCAAAACCTATCTATTGTCTGAGAAGCACTTGTTTAGCTATATAATAGAGTATACAAAGCAATAAATATTTTATTTGAGATACTTTTAGTTTTTCCACTGGGACTATAAACACACACAAAAATAGACATTGTTGAAGGAAGTTATTCATAGAGTGTATAAGTGGTCTCTCATCGCTTACCATTGTGCTGTACGTCTCTAATCTTTATGTCTGACTTAAGGTACAAATAAAAATGAAGCCAAGATAATTCGATGCCAATGTCTGATATTATTTGGCGAGAATGATTTTAAAAGTGCTGTCGGCTTTCTTTAACTTAAAGCCTTTCTGCAGAGTTCACATTGCTCCTGCTTTGCAAAGCTGAATGGAAATAGATATATTTTCCATTTACAGATGCAAAAAACTAGGGCACGAGTGAAGGTGACTTGCCGGAGCAGGAGAGAGAGCCTGGAAGGCAGCAGTTTCTTGGCTCCTGGTCGGTGGCCGATTTGTTAGCTTGCTGTAGTGTGTGCATCTCCATACACCTCCGTTTTACCGTAGACACGAATGCGCTGAAAACACACCAGACAGCAGACTACTTCTCACAAACATTACGGTGTTGCCATGAGTATTTACTACTCAGTTTAATTGTCAAGCGATACCTCTGTTCAAGTGTGTAGTAAAACGGTTCTTAAATTATACTTAGTATTTCTGATTTGATCAGTAACATGTAGATTTATTTATAATATATTTAAAAGTGAACATTTTAGGGTATATGCTCCTTAACTTTAAATTCAAAGGTGATAATATTTGACTGGCATGTATAATATTCTACCTTAAGAATTGTCATTTCATATTTCAGTTATACCAGTCGTATCTTCATTTTTATGGATAATCTTCCAAGAATAAGCTAAATTAGGACAATGTTATTCAGCTCAGTTTCATGTGTCTTCTTCAGTATAGTAAGAGAGACTTCCAGTTGTAATAATAATGCTCTCTAATTTGGAAGCTCTTTGGCAATGATAGTTATTACCCAAAATTCAGTTAATTTTTACACATTTTGATCCTCGTTGAGTTTTGTTGGACCTACGATTTTGAGACCTTACAAAACAGCTAATTAAAGTAACAGAACATGCATTTTCATCACAATTATACTGTAGATAGCTAATTACTTTTAAATGGTATATAGAAAACCAGAAAAGTGATGGAACTATATTTTCAGATTGTAGCAGTTGGACATTTGGGACGTTTATAAGCTTTGAAACAAAGCCCTAAAAGTGATACTCATTGATATTCTTAACAAGTTATTAATTCAGTGGTTTTTAAATACAGGAAAAATTATTTGAATCAGAAAGGCAAAGGAAACAATTGACAGAAGAACTCCACAGTGTGAAACAGGTGAGTGCATGTATTGTGTATGTATTTTCTGTGTGTGTGCAAAGCCATGCGGGGTGTGATTATAAAGCACGGATGCTGCATGATACCCTCGAACACGCACACGTGAGTAATAGAGGCTGTCCCGGTCCTGAAGTATTGCTGCTGCTGCTGCTGCTGCTGCTCCAAGACGGGTTCACACTCCTCTCTGAAACCGCTTTCAAAGCCAGATATCCATCGATTGGGAAGATCATTCTTACTGCTTCTCCATTCTTCTTCTTCCTCTTTTATTTTTTCCTGCTGTTACTCACACTTTACATTATTAAAGGTAACAGCAAAATAAGCAATAAAATAAATAGCCCTGTAAGATAGAGCATTTTTTTTTACTTTCATAGAATATGCGTGAATGACCCATGGACATGGACCACTGTGGCAATTGACTGTGGGAGTGGGGGGTGGGCTGGGCAGAGGAGGCAAAGGGGGGAAATTGGGAAAGCTGTAATAGAATAACAATAAAACTTAAAAAAAATAATAATAAAAAGTAAAAATTTATTTTAAAGTTAAAAATTCTTCAAAGACTTTTAGGTAGCTTACAACAGCTACAAATGATACCATAAAATACATACACAGGCAACAAGCAAAGAACAGAATGATGAGGAAGTTAAGGGAACATTGTTAGAGATCAGTGGCAGTCATGTGGTTTTGAATTTCTCCAATGTAACCCTCCCAGAAAACATAAAACCGAAGTGTAAATAAAATCGTACAGGACCCATAACTTCAATGTGACTGTGTGACAGGGAACACCACAGCCTTCAACGTACATATAAAAAAATTTTTTTTAAAGTCCTGCAGTTTGCCTGCCACTGAAACCTGAAGTACAAAGAGCAGAGGAGGTAAGGCTTCAAAACTGAAAAAGAATTAGGAGAAGCACAGCAAGTAGATGAAGCACAAATAAACTCTCTGCCAGAAAGAGAAAACGGACAATTAATGCCAAAATACTGAACAAGGTCATGAGATTTGGTGGGTCTTGGGACCTGAGAGAAAGTGTGTGCAACCAGTGGTGGCAGCCTTGAGAGTCATTGCTTCTGGGGGAGAAGCAAATAAATAGAGAAGGGGCGGTATCCCTTGGGGACTAGGGCGTGAAGACAAAGAAGGACATTGAGTAACGCTCACCAGAACTGGCCTGTGTGAACACGTTACACAGAAAGACTGGTCAGTTGCATCAGTGGGGGCGAAAATGACTAGAAATACAGAAAGGAATCTTTGAAAAACATTTGCGTGTGTGTGTATTCCTCCAGATTTGATATCTCACTTCTTGGCAATGTTTGGCTCAAATAAACCTTTATAAAAATTAAGAAAGAGAGAAAGAGGAAGAGAAAGGAGGGCATAAAAGGGGAAAATTAAGGATCTAGCATAAACAAAGAGAAACAAGATTTACCAAACCTCCTTCATCTATCCACTCCATAGCCATCAACAAGATCCATAAAAGAAGTTGCACAGAAGAGGGTGCTGTTGAACTGAGAACTCTTTCTATGAAAGAAAAGGGAATAGAAAAAAAAATATATCTGTCCCCATCATTACAAAACAACTGTAAAAATCAGACAATATGAAATAAAGCTTTCCTCAATAATATGAATTAAATGTGTTCCTCTTCAAAACATTTCAACAACAGAGTTGTCAAAAACTGTACTACCACAGTGTGGTATGACCAATTTAAGTGTCCTCAAGCAAGCATTAGACATTAAGAATTAGAAATTAAAAAAACTAAGAAGAGAAATGGCCCAAAAACTGGAAGAAATGAAATGAGACTTGATAAAACTTAGGAAAGAAAGAGAAGGAAAAGACAAAATCAAATTAGAAAACAAAACTTAATTACAAATTGCCCAAGAAAGAATGCAGTCAAATGAAAAGGCATTGAAGAAAACTGGAAAAATTGCCAGGAAAAATGAGAATGAAAGAAAAAAAGAGTTTCTTTGGAGAAAATAAAAGCACCTTAACTGCACTAATATTTAGGACTATAATCTAAGAAAGCTTTTCAATACTAAAAGAAGACCTGAATCTGTTTGTGCACTGGGGAAATTTGACCTGGACAGATCAACTCTAGGGACATACTCAGTAAAACTCTTAGACTTTAAAAATAGAGAAAAGTATGCACAGGTTTCCGAGTTGAAAGATCAAATAACTTATAAAGGTCAGCATCAGCCTTGTCAACAAAACATGTAAAGTAAGACAGTAGTGGAGCAACATTTTCAAGAAACTAAAGGAAAAAAGTGTAAGCCAAATACATTGTACATGACCAAGCTGACACTCAGATGTCAAGGCAATGGAAAAGCACTTTGGAGTACTGTGCACATCCACGTAGTGTTCTTGAGGACTCCAAGGGAGGATGAGTCTCATCGGACCAAAAAAATAACTGCACTAACTTTGGCAA
Organism: Phyllostomus hastatus; assembly: GCF_019186645.2. Classification (NCBI taxonomy): domain Eukaryota; kingdom Metazoa; phylum Chordata; class Mammalia; order Chiroptera; family Phyllostomidae; genus Phyllostomus; species Phyllostomus hastatus. The sequence continues at coordinate 22,639,369 of NW_025333737.1, read as the reverse complement.
GAACTTCCAAACAGTAAGCATTTTACATCTGTTGTTTTACAGCTTAGACTAAAATGAGGGTAAGTTCATGGGTAAAAGAACAGTGTGAAAACATTACACGTCTGGCAGAAATCAAAAGATGCAATTTATTTAAAAAATGAGAGGGTGACAGAGAAAAAGGGAGAGAACAGAATATGATCATTATCTTCTTAAGTAAAAGGTATTGGTCAATGCATACCACGTGAAACTGACATCAGACAGTGAAAGATTAGGTAAAAGTAGAGAGAATTTCAGTCACCATGAAAAGCAATGTTCAAATAACTTAAAAACATAATAATACAAATGTAACCTATAGAATGAAAATACAAACCTCCCTAAATACCAAAAGAATATTTTTAAAAAAGCAAAAGGGACACATGAGAGAAAGAAATCCAGTAAATGTAAGGTACTCAATAATTTCAACAACAAAAAAGAACATTATGACCATTGAGATGGAGCATAGTAGTCATCCTAATTAATATGTATGGGATTAACACACTTATTAAATGAAAAAGGTTTTCTCGGGAACATACACTTTCCCAGAACTGACCTAGGTAGAGATAGAAAGCTCAACAGACCTATATCCATAGAATAAGAAAAGCTAGCAAGAAACTACCCTACAGAAAAGGACCAGGCCAGGTGGTTTCAATGGGAATTTAACCAAACCTTTGACAGTCAATCCACAAACTGCCTAAATGGCTGCAGAGTACAAAATAATTATAGAAATTTCCAAATTCTTTACTTAAAGCAAGTTTAATATTTGATGCCTAGGCCTGATAAAAATAGCACAAAAAAAAAGAAAGAAAAGAAAAAGAAAATGCAGTTAGACTAGAAAAACAAGGTAGGGGCACATGAATTAGAAAAGAAAAATAAAACTATCTGTTTGCAGATGACATAATGGTAATTCATAACACCCAAGAGAGTCAATGATAAAACTTCATGAAAAATTTACAAGCTAGCAAGATATACACAAATAATCGCCTGGAGCTAATAGCATTCATTCTACACCAGTGGAGATTGTCTCACACTTATGGTCACTTGATATTTGGAAAAAGTTCACACACAGGTCCGTGGGGAAAGATGCTAGTTACAATGCATGATGACAATAGTAGAGAATAGTTAATGTGAGAAAAAATTGAATCTCAACCCCTACCTCATATCATACTCAAAAGCTAACTCTGAATGGATTGTCAATTTAAACGTAAGAACTAAAACTGTTAAATTCTAGAAGAAGCTTTTGTGACCTTGGGTGAAGCAAAGTTATGAAACTATATGCCTAAGATAAGTAAGTTTCACTGTAAGTAAATTCTACACAACCGTTTTTAAAAAACAACTATGCCATCGGATTAGCAAAAATCCGAAAGCTTGCTATTGCACTGCTGCTGTTTCAAAAGTACAAGATGAGCCTGGCACGTGTTACACCAGAAAATATAAGGAAGTATGCAAAATGAAGGGAGCGTGTTACCAGACACCGGCTAGAAGGGGCTCCCACTGGCCAAATCTGGAAGTACTTGAGACCAAGATAATTAAATACAGTAATGAATTGCAAACCACTGAAAAATAAGTAATTCATGAGGCCGTATCATTAGTGCAATACATAGATGATGAGAAGAAAGGAGGGCTCTTTGCTTGTGGTAGTCAGTTGAGTGCTGACTGGTTAACTACAGAGGGGCTGCCAGATTGGGCAAATCAGCAGTTTGCATCTGTTTTTTACTAAACAGAGTGATTACTAGACTGAATCAGACTAGAATCATCAGATGCTAAATCTAGGGGAAAATTTTGATGAAGAGCAGAATATTTACATATTAACATGGTTTTAAAGTCGCTGCTTAGAGACTGCTTATTAATCGTAAGGGGGAAAAGTAGTAAATACACAGTAGTGAGATCAGACAACTCTCACGGGTGCTAAAAATTGGTATCAGATGGGTGTGTGTGACTCCAAATGTGAGGCCTCAAAAAGGACAAAACAGCACCTTGTATAGCCTGAATGTATAACCTGAATCTGGCCACGAGGAAAAATTAGACACGCCTGAAATGAAGGACAGTTTTATTTTTTTTTTAAGGTGTGTGGGGCGTGGGGTGTGTGTGTGTGTTTGTGGAGTTGTATTTTTCAGAAATGTCCGTGCTCTGAAAATATCGAAGAAAGATGACAAAAAGTTCCAGATTAAAAAGCTAAACAGCTATGAAAACTAAATACAGTCTTGACCCTAGACTGGATCCTGCACTGGGATAGGAAAATACTATAAAGGATAAAATTATGTCAATAGACAAAATTGGAATATAATAGTAGATTAGAGTTTTGAATCAATGTTAAATTTCCTAAATTCGGTAATTGGGGTATGGTATGTAAGAGAGTGTCCTTCTGCTTAGGAAATACTGAAGGGTTTAAGGTTAAAGAGCCATGATGTATGTAACTTACCCTCAAATGGTTAAGAAAAAAGTTAGGTGTGTTTATTTGTGTGTATTGTATACACACCATATATATATATTAGAGAGAGACATTGAGAGTATGCAAAATCTCGGCAACAACAGCTTCTACATGTCAGTGGCTTACAAGAATTCTTTCTCACTTACGAACATGTTGGCAAAGGGTGAATCTGGTGAACTAGGTAAATCTGATCGATGGGCATGAAAATGTTCTTTGTGCTGTTTCTACTCTTGCAACTCTTGTGCACCTCAGAAATTATTTCCACATAAAAAGTTTTTAGACAGCCCTGTATTTTGTTGGCCAGTTTTCAGACCCCCATTTTATTAAGTATTTTTGTACTTTGGTTGATGTGCATTTTTATTTCTTTTAATTCTGTATTTTCAATACCTTCCTCAGTTTCTATGGCCAGGCCTTTTTTACAATTTAGTGTTTCTTTGCCTCCTGAAAGTGGACATTTATAAATCTTCTTTCTTAATTTTTATGTGTAGAATAAATTAGAAGGTAGAGTTTTCTCTTACATTTAATTAAAATTTTGTCTCCTAAATGCTTGGAACTTAAAAGCTTTAAAATGTACTTGACATAAGTATACTTGATAAAATAATAATTACATTGTGACCTGATTAAGACATGAATCTAAAGAGAAATAGCATTTTTCTTCTTTTTCCAGCAATACCTACTTTTTCCACATGAGGCCCTTTAGTATTTATTTCTCTGAATGGATTCGTTTCTGTTCTTAAGGAATGTAGTTCTGCATTAATTAATAATCAAAATTTGTTATCAGAATTTAATAAGACTCAGTAGAAAAAGATGGGACATAGATTTAAAAAATAAACAAGAGAAAGAATCTTATATGATGTGAAGTGAATTGGCATAAGGAATAGTATAGCATGGGGTTGGCCAAAAAGTTCATTTGTTTTTTTCGTAAGATGGCTCTAGTAGCAGCCCTTAATTGTTTTTAATTTCATTTGAAACAATTTTGTTATATTGTATTGTGACAGCTGTCATATAGCATGCATTTAAAAATAACTTACTGAAATTGGTGGATTTTTGTATAGCCATTTTAATATTGAAGATGGAAGAAAACACACATTTTTGGCATAGTAGGCTTTATTATTTCAAGAAAGGTAAAAACAACTGAAACACAAGATTTATGCAGTGTGTGGAGAAAGTACTGTGACTGATCCAATGTGTCAGAAGTGTCTTGAGAAGTTTCGTGCTGGAGATTTCTCGCTGGACGATGCTCCATGGTCAGGTAGACCAGTTACAGTTGAGAGCAATCACATCGAGACATTAATTGAGAATAGTGAAGGTTATACACTGTGGGAGATAGCTGACATACTCAAAATATCCAAATCAATAAGGTTATTGGTAAAAATGAAAAAAATGTGTCTTTTATTTTATGGAAAAATCTAAGCAGACTTTTTGGCCAACCCAATAAATAATGAGCTTTGGATGAGACCATGTACGTTTATACTCTGACCCTGCCTCTTGCTTGCTTTTGACCTTGGTCAATCAAAGTCACCTTTCTAAGCCTCACTCTCCTCATCTGTAAAATTAGTTTGATAACAGAGTCACTCACAAGAGTGCACGAAGCATTAAGTAAGGTTATATGCATATTGCAAATGTATATAGCACATAGTAAGCACTTGACAAATATTAACTATTATGGTCATTATTATGAATAACAGAAGAAGAAATATTAGGTGCTGACAAGGAGGTGGAAATGATTTGTTTTAATTATTTGACTTAGAGGAAGAAAACTTAATTCTGGCTGAGGGATGAGGAAACTTTCTATAGAGAAGGTAACACATGAACTGAACCAGACAAAGAAAGGGAAGATCATTCCAGGCAGAGGATACAGCAAGAAAATTCTGGTGTGAAAGGAAAAGTCTTATCTTCAGAGTCAAAATGGGCTCTTTTTGTTGCTAACTCTACTATTGTTTGTTAATGTGTCTGTGTCTTCATTTCAAAACTGTGATGATAATATCAGTCTTATAATTTGTTCACAGAACTTGAGTCAGGAATGTGGTAGACTCTTAAAAATAATAGTTTTTTAAATATATTTTATTGATTATGCTATTACAGTTGTCCCATTTCCCCCCCTTCATTTCCCCTCCACCTGTACACCCTCTCCCACCCACGTTCCCCCCCCTTTAGTTCATGTCCATGTGTCATAAGTTCTTTAGCTTCTACATCTCCCATACTATTCTTGCCCTCCCCCTGTCTATTTTCCACCTACCATCTATGCTACTAATTCTCTGTACCTTTTTCCCCTCTCTCTCCTCCCACTCCCCTGTTGCTAACCCTCCATGTGATCTCCATTTCTGGGGTTCTGTTCCTGTTCTAGTTGTTGGCTTAGTTTGTTTTTGGTTTTGTTTTAGGTGTGGTTGTTAATAATTGTGAGTTTGCTGTCATTTTACTATACATGTTTTTGATCTTCTTTTTTTTTTGGAAAAGTCCCTTTAACATTTCATAAAATAAGGGCTTGGTGATGATGAACTCCTTTAACTTGACCTTATCTGAGAAGCACTTTATCTGCCCTTCCATTCTCAATGAAAGCTTTGCTGGATAGAGCAATCTTGGATGTAGGTCCTTGCCTTTCATGACTTGGAACCTTTGTGTTCTTTTATCATCATTATTAAAGGTCCCTTGACATCAGGGAATCACGGAAGTGTCAGGAATAACATTTGGCAGGGAGATGCAGGTATGCTGAGGTCAAAGCCTGTAGGCACTTGAATACCAATCTAACGTTTTAGACAGTGGACTGCCATTGAAGGTATTTCAAAGGAGGGAAAAATGGTTAACTTGTGTCATGTATGATCTGACCCGTCTGTTTCCGTCACTTTCTACATCTAACTTGGTCCTGTTTTTAAAAATCTGCAGAATTTTTCCACTTTTCACCCTACCCACCATCATCACCTGTCCATGTCGTAGTTACAGCTTCCTGCCAGATTACCCTGCTTTTACCCTTGCCCCACCCCCGTGAGGTCTCATCAGAACACAGCAGCCGGGAGCATCCTTTTAAAACCCGAGTAGACTCTCCAGGACTTTCCATCTCACTCAGAGTGAAAGCCAAAACCCGACAAAGAGGAAATGTCAAAGCCTCCAAGAGCTTCCTTGATCAGCCTTCCCATCCCCATCCACACCTGCCTCCAGTGGCAATTACACACGTATACAGGGTGATATTGATGGTAAAGAAGAAATCACATTGCCGTTTTTGTCTTTGATTTCTATTCTAAGAAAATCTTGAGTTGAAATTCAAAATACTGAAAATCTTTATAAAACTCTTTCACAACTCAGTCAAATTTTGAGTCAATTAATTGATCACTGATATTGGTAAACAAAAGTTCTTGGGCATTTATTTTGTGCCTCCATTAAAGATTTTTAATCTTCCATAAACTATTTCTCCTAATCTTTTATCATAGCTAAAATTACCATATCAGTCTAAATAAAAATGGTTTATTCTTTTATGCAAGAAATCCCAAGCCATTTTATAGCTGGCCAGAGTTACCAGTGTTGAACATTTACTTCTGATTTCAGGTGACTAATTTCATTGCTTCTTATTTGACTCTTAAGAGAAAACTTAACAAATTTACCATTCCTTTGCAAAAACCTCTTTATATCACTCACTTTTTATATGTTTAAAAAATATTTTACACAACAAACAGCATTGTAAGTTACCATTGCACTCATCTTGAAATTTGCAACATAACTTCTTTTCATCTCTTTTTATCATTCTAGTTATATTACCAGCTAATTCATTTCTACTTTGTTATATAATATGATACAATGTTATACAATATTCCTTAACTTTATATTAAAAATTTTCCCATACCTACTCTTTTAAATACAAAAAAAATTAATTCTAATGGAAATGAGAATATCAATTTAATTACCGATCATGACATGCATATGTATTACTGTAACCCGTGCTGTGTGCATAAAATACTCAGATAAGCACACTGTTAAGCTGACATATAAAAATTTTGAAATTAATTCACTCATTAACAGTAACCAAATCAGTGACGTGTTTATGTATATTCCAATGACTCGCATTCCAGACACAAACACTACAGTGCAACAGTGATCTTACATGATGCAGTGATTAAAGTGAAAGGTAATTATACCAAAACAATAAATTTCTGTGTAATGGAAAAATAGTTTACACTTCTTAAGTTTTGGAATTTAAATACAAACTAATTAAGGTTAAAACTTCACCTTTTTATTCGACTCATTATATTTCAAGTGCTCAATAGCCGCATATAGCTAGTGGCTAGCACATTGGATAATGCAGATCTAGAAGTCTGCCTTCTTGCTAATCAAGTTGTGGTTCAGGACTGGCAGTCAGCAACACCTGGAATGTAGTTAGAAATGCAGTCTCAAGTCTTACCCCAGGCCCGCTGAACCAGAATCTGCACTTCATAAGTGCTTCGATGATTTACATGCACCTTAAAATTTGAATAGCACTTGTCCAGGTAATAGGCAATGGCAGATTTGACTGGGTAGTGGGTGTGGGATTATATCAGATATGTTACAGGGGTCTGTGTGAAATATACTCTGAGGGCAAAGTCAGCCAGTCTAACAGTGATAGAGTGTATAGTAGCAGTCAGAGAGAGCAGTCAAGGCTTTGTAATGTGGTGATTGAGAGGCTGTAATAATGCCATTAACAAATAGGAGAAATAAGACTGAGGGTAAAGAAGTTTTAATGAATATTATTTAGTGTATATTTTCCAGTTTTAGCAAAAATAATAAAAAGTATATGTATTTGTGTTTACAAACCAACATGCATGCATACTAATACAACTATTCATTTCAGAAACAAACATTGCTATAAAAAATATGCTACCCCAAATCAACCTAATACTGTCAATTTTTAAGTATATTTAATCACCTTCTTTTATGAATGTACAATGCCATTATTTTGGTGATACGGGTATTGTTAATAAAAGAGTTCCTATACTTTAGTGAGAATAACTACCTCTCCATTTTTTAAGGATTAATATATTTTTTCACAATTAGCAAAAGAGTCTTTAAAAATTACAAGTAGAGAGTATGTATGCCTTTTCTCTTAAAAACTTTTCAAACCAGAAACTTGAGTTATACAAAATTTGGCAAAATTTCTTCCCCTTTGTTTGGTGTCCTTTTGAAAATCTTTACATGAAATTAGTATAATACTAATAATTTCTCTCTCTCTCTCCCCCCTAGATAGATAGATAGATAGATAGATAGATAGATAGATATTTCCTTTAGTACATAGGTAACCTAGTTATTAAAATACTACTAGATTGATTTTCAGTTTATTTTACAACAATGGTTTCCAGTTACTTCTAAGGGAGAAGAAAATGCAATTTGATATCCTTTGCTTACTCACTTGTAAACTTTGAATTGAATTATTTTGAGATAGTGGCCTGATCCTAAGAACAGAATAATCTCCTCTTTTGGAAGGTATATTACCTATTTTAAACTATAGAAATTAATTTATCTTTTTAATGTATTGATTCAAAAGAAAGCAATAAAGAACAAAAAAGGGAGAAAAGGGCAAAGGGAAAAAGAAAAGGAGAGGGAAGGAAGAAAGAAAAACAAAATGAAAGAGCAAAGTCTTAGGGGATCCATTTTCATCAGAAATATGAGGTACCTTCCTTTATCCAGCCAAGCATGACTACCAGAATACTTTACTGACTATTTTGTCAGGAGTTGGCTGTTCTGTTCCCTAAAATCTAAGTGTTTTTGATGAGTTCTTATGCTTTACCGAATAAACCAACTTTACCATTTAAAATCATGAGCACAATTTCCCATAAAATTACACTTCTTGTTATTTTTTCTTCAAGTTTTAACAACTTTTAACAGGCATGGGCCGTCTTCTAGCAACTTCCTTTGATCAACAGCTTTCCAAATCCTGCTCTCACACTTAAGTTGTTTGTAAAGTTCCTTTCAGCATAGTGTTATGACCTAAGGCAGCAATGAATTGGTGAAAAGTCCAAAACCAAAATAGTTAGCTTGTCTGAACCAGTCTTTGCCCTAAAGAAACACAGGAAATTGTTCATTTGGCAACTTCTCCTGATTCAAATAAGCCCAGTTGCAGTTGGCCTCGCTTGCGCAAAGGTTGGGTTGAATGCTTGAGTCAGAAAAGTAAGGTCAAATCAGCACAGGATTCTCTCTGGATAGCTGCGGTTGAGCATGAACTTAGTTGCAGCTGGTGCAGCTGGCCTGTGGGCCATCTTGGTTTATGGAGCAAGCAACAAAGGAAACTGTAAGGACAGAATAAATGTACTGTCTATAAGAGGATTAATAAAATGTGATTGCTAAGGAAGTATTCATATTTTTACACTTTCAGAGATTGTGTTTCTTTGTGCACTTATTAAAGAAGCAGTAAAATCTCTAATTTCCAGAATTGATGAGCTCCCACACTCCTTTTATTCTTCTTTAGTGATCTGAACTTTTTATAGTGTATCAGTATAGTAAATATTGCAAGATGCCAATCTCATCTTTAGAGGGGAAAAGGAGAAAAACACATATATTTGATTTGTCAGTCTTTTCTGTTGTAAAAGCTTTCTGAAGTAAAATGTTCTTATGTTGCCATTTCAGATGGTCACTTGTGACCTCAGGATGTCAACTCTTACGTTCTATGAAAACCCCTCTTTACAAATATCCCTCATGATACTCTTATTGCCACGGCCACCTCCTTCCATCCCCTTTCCCTAACACCTGGTAACCACTCACCTTTTCTATACCTCTATAATTTTGTATTTTTAAGAATGTTTTATAAATGTTATCAGACAGTATGTCACTTTGGGTGTTGGCTCCCTTCACTCCACATAATCCCCTTGGGACCCATCCAGGTTGTTGCATACATCCATAGGTTGATCCTTTTCAGTGCCAAGTGCATCTGTAACAGTGGTGAAATCTAATTAAGGTCAGTGGATTGTATCAGTGAAGTTTCCTGGTTTTGAATATTCTGCTATAGTAATGCAAGATATAACCATTGCAGGAGAATGAGTAGAGTACAGGGAACCTCTCTATTATTTCTTGCAACTATGTTTAATCTGAAATGATCTTAGAATGATTTTTAAAAAGAAAAGAGCTTCTTTGAGAAAAGAAATTATAAAGCTCTTATAATGATAGACAGCTACCTAAGTGGAAAAACTTATTCAGCAAACCTGGTTGGATTTATTTTTCAACATTAATTCCCTTTATGTAGAACAAAAAATGACCACTGTATTCTCCAGCATTAGACTTTGCCCAAGAAACTGCCTAAGTTGAAGACAGCGTGCTTGGGACGGAACTCGAGGACAGCCAGCTGGCATCCCTGCTTGCGCAGACACCAGCCATAGCTAGTGATTCAGTGGAGGTGAATGTAGCATTCTAAGCAAGCACTGGCAAACACAGATGTCTTTTTCAGAGTCCCCATTTCCAAATAGTTGTTTCTTTTACCATGTTGAGAATTCTGAGAGAAATTTTATTTTTCCATTCATACCATAGAACCCATTTTAATTGTGTCAGATTAATTAGAATTGCAGAATTTTCGATACTGGAAGAATTGGGAAAGGAGTTGATCTTATTCTTTACAGAAACCTTGCAGTTCATTCAGTGACAGTATTTTCTGTAGTTGGTTGGCTTAGTTAGAAATGGTGTTAATGTTCTGGGTTCCATACCATGAGCCATTTATTTTCTGGCTGTTGAGGGACCACATTCAACTAGCTTTCTTTCTTTCTTTCTTTCTTTCTTTCTTTCTTTCTTTTCCTTCCTTCCTTCCTTCCTTCTCTCCTTTTTATTGAATTTATTGGGGTGACATTGGTTAACAAAATTATACAGGTTTCAGGTGCACAATTCCACAAGACATCCTCTGTACACTCTTATTTCCCAGCTGTAAAAAAGAAAGAAATCTTACCCTTTGCAACAGCATAGATGGACCTGGAGAGCATTCTGCTAAGTGAAATAAGCCAGCCAGAGAAAACCAAGTACCATATGATTTCACTTACATGTGGAATCTAATGAATAAAATGAACTAACAAGCAAAAGAGAGACAGACTCATAGATAGAGAGCAGGATGACAGCTGTCTAGGGGGTGGGAGCTTGGGGCCTGGGTGGAGTGGGGTGGAAGGATTGAGCAAAAAAAAGAGAAAAAAAAACTCATCAACAGGGACAGCAGTGTGGTGATTGTCAGGGAGAAGAGGGCGGGGGGTGGTGAAGGAGGGTATGCGGGGATAAATGGTGATGGAAGAAGGTATTCAACAGTCTTTAATAAATTGTTTCACACATGCCTGCAGTAGCTTATAAGGGAGACTTGGCAAGGGAATTTAAGAGACACTTATTTAATGCTTATTTTGTGTGGATGCACTGTGAAAGCTTGACATACTCTCTACACGGAGCTCTCAATCCAGTAAGGAAAACAGAGCAAACATTCACTTTCTACAAAGCATTTCGGAACAGGCGCCCTGTAGCTGGTGAGTTGTTGCAGGCATGATTATATTCCAGAGTAGGCATTACTCCCTATAACTGCCCTTGTTTAACTAAAAACAAATACAGATCTCTAAAACTCCAGTAGTCAGTTGCTAAGAGAGCACCTTTCAGGGTGTATTGTAAACATCTCTGGGTTACAGCAATATAAATTTGGCTGACAAACTAGTAAATTTTACCCAAGGAGGAAGTAGTGATAAGGCAGTTGATACTATAAAATTCTTATCTTGGCAGCTTACTATGTGAGAAACACTTTTGGTATTCTTACTTCAATACGGGACTCGTGACATTGTGTTACATGATTTATATTCACAAACTATTTTAGAATTAAAAACAAGACTTCTCTAGGCATACCTAACCCAACATAAATAAATCACCCTATTTGAAAATATACTTTGATTTGTTGTCATCCATGCTAGTTGTCAAGGATCATCCATGACCATGGTTTTCAAATTAAATTGTGGATTCCATCACAGTTCTTCAGTATTGAAGGCAGCTGCTTTCCTGACGTGACAGCTAGTGACATTCTGCCCCTCTGACCGTATGTCCCTTGCATTACTCCTGTCCCCTTACCACTCCTGCTATTTCTTCCTCACTTCTCTTTTATTAACCAGTAACTGTGTTCCTCTTCTTCCCTACATCATTTATAAGATAACTTTACTGTAGTTATTAACTCTGTTTCTACCAAATCTGTCATAAATATTTTCACCTATGTGCAAAATGCCTTTGTAATGTTTTTCAGAGTTTTTAAACACAGGTATTTTTGTGTTATTAAATCTATCCTTTTTCACATACACATTTACCTAGTCTTCCTTCCATGTCTATCGTTATTTAACCCATTTAAGAAATTATTTCATTTGGTGAGTGGTATGAGGTGAAGGTCTATGCTCTACACTTTTTCCCAAATAGTTTGTAGTCACAACCACTTACTGTTTTGTGATACCTCTATTATCCTAAATGGCATGCTTTTATAACCTAGGGCCTGATTGGGGCATCTGGTCTTTTCAGTTGCTTTGTCAATAAATATTTACTGGGTGAATGAGTGTTCTGTCTAACTCTTCGTTAGCCCCTCCCAATTCTTGTAGCTTTATGTATGCCTGAAGTCCTTGGGCCCTGTCCAATCTTCCTCCTTTCTTTGTTGTTGTTGCTGGTTTTCAGAATTTGCTTACCAGTTCTCACTGATTCTTTTCTTCCAAATCAACTTAAGAATCATATTGATTATTTAGATCTTATTACATCTAGATTCAAATTTAGAACTCTTGGTCACTTCCTTCAAAACAAACACAATTTGATAAATTCAGATTCTGATTGGATTAAACCCAAGGTCAATGTAGAAAGAATGCATTTCTATCATTAAGTGAGATCTCCCCTAACCTCCAAACTTCAGGTTAATTTTAAATGTTTAGGAGAAAAATAGGCTTTGAACTGTACCAGGTTTTGATGAACAAGGTTTAAATTATGATTATGAAAAGAAATTTCCAATACCACAAATGTTCCCTTTTGGTACATTTATTACCAGAATTAGAGAAGTAGGAAAATAGGTTTTTTTATATGTCATTCGTCACTAAACTGGAAAATACATGTTTTAGATTAAATATGTTTTGACTAATATTTATATTGTATATAAGCTCACATGATAAAATTTACCAGATAGCTGTGCTTATGTGTCTGTGTTTGATTAGAGGCTTCTTTTTATAAACAGAGATTAAAAATTGTTTCTTTGATAGTCTTTGATGTTCAGAAGCAGGACTCAATTTTGCACGTTTTGGAGAATGGGGTAGCATCAGGTGAAGAAGTTGACAGCTCTTGGGAAGGTTAATTAGAGCTAATTATAATTTGACTGACCTCCTTTTCTTCCAAAAAGCTTAACCAAATCTTCCTTAGCAAAGTGAGCACTTTGCTTTTTTTCATACTAACTAAAGGAAATCTTTGTTTCTTGGATTTTCAAATATCTATTATTTTTACACACTTGAGAAAGAAGTGTCATAGCATAAATCATTGAATCAGGGTTATGGGTGGATGGGGTTGGAAAGGACCTTCAAGACATGTAGTCCTTTTGAGAGCATGTACTATATTAACTTATGAGGGAAAATGTAATTCCTAGGGAAATATAAACTAGTGTGCATAATTTTTTGATCTTCAAATTTTTAGATGTATTTAATGAAAAATGAAGAAGTGAAATTATCAAACAATAAGGTACAACTGTCTATTTTCAACCTTGATTTTTTTTCATTTCATTTGGTTTTGACATAATCTCATTTGCTTGATTAGTACTACAAAAGGATTTTTGTTTAATTTAGCTATAAAAGGAATCTAATGAAATAATTTGCTTTTTATTAGGTGGTGTTTTTGATAGCATGCTTTGTGATTGTTATTATAATTATTTATTTAAATGAAATATAGTTGTATTACTATTCCCATAAAATTGAAACCTTTTATGAAGAACTTGCCTATGAAAACTTCTTACCTAATATAGTTTTCTAGGGCAATTATTACCGGATATGAAAAACCAAATAGTCACGGGCCCTGCCGTCAACTCCGGTACATGTCCTACTGCTGTTAGGTGGAGCGCCTGTTCACGTCAGCGGGGTGTTTACTCTCAGACAGCCCGTGTTCTCACTGGGGCTGTCAAGACCCTTTCGTTTTAGAAATGGAGGCAGTAACATATTTATACTTTAAAGACAGTTCAAGATAGCAGTAGGATCTACTAAGTAGTATGTGACTAATTACAGATAACAGATGTAAAAGGCAAAAGGAGGGGAAAATCATTGTAGGCCGAAGTGGGCTGCAAAGATTAGAGAAGGTAAGATGAGGTCGATTTTGAAGGATAGATGAGAATCGAATAAAGAAAAAGGGAGAAAGTGTGTACACCCAGTGGAAGGAATAATGTGCTCAGAAGCATCTTGGAGGTGGAGAGTGTCATCTGGGGAAACTGGAAGTGGGTGTCCTTGGATGTGGTCGTCACGTGAGAGAGCTGAATGTGCCGAGGCTGGGAAGTTCGGTTTGGAACAAGCAATAGAGAACCGTGAACTACGGATATGGAGGATGTATTTGATCATGTCTCATGTACTTAGGCTTGGAGCCTAAGGTGGAATTGAGCAATATTTTAGGAAAAGTCGTCCCTCAGAAGTGACGTGCAGAACACTGCATTGAAGAAAACAGTAGGCAGGGCGATCGCTTCCTTGATTTCATAGTACCTACGTGTGAGCTGGTAACGGCAGGAATCAGTAAGGTGGTGGTGAGAATGGGAATTAAGGAATGGCTGCAAATGTATCATAAATGAAGACCTCACCTTGCTTAATAGCTGGCTGGGTAAAGAGGTGGAGTCGTGGGCCTGCTGTATGCGTGGAGGAGAAGTGAGGAAAGGAAAGGGACAGAGCACGTACCAGAGGCAAATATAAAGTACCGCGGATTAATTCTCCCCCAGATGTGTCCATGCTTACGGGATGAGTTGCGGATTTGTTTATGAATGTCTTTAGATTATTTGGAGATCATCCGTTGAGAAGAATATCATACCTATTTTACTAAATCTGACACATAAGTTAAGGAAACTAGATATAACTTGCTTTTAAGCACTTTTCCTTCAACAGCCCTCTTCCTGGAGTAACCCTAATCTTTCTCACAAGATGTAATGGGACCTAGACCAAGAAAGGTTTTCCAGTGAGCGAATGTAGGAAGCTGATAAGAGAAGTATTCTTTTGGGCTTGGTAGCATAACTTACATTCCACTAAAACATATATCTCTCTGAAGTCTCCTTTCTCTCCTGTCAGCCATTGACATTTGAAAGATTTATTGATCAGCTTAAAATTACAGAACTTCTGAGGGCAGTGATGCGGCCGTGCGAGCTGAATTACACGTGTGCAGCTGCTGCTGGTGCTTGTTCCTTCTCCTTCGGGGAGCCGTCACGACTCATAATTAGGGAAAAAAAGATCTTACGTGACTGTTGCTAACATTGAAAAAGACGTGTGTGCATTATCTTTGCAAACAACATCTCTAACTTTCAATAACTGATATTACTAATTGAGTGCCTCTGGAAAGTCCTTACTAAATCATCTAGTTTAGCTCTCTAATCGCATAGGTAATTATGTATGTTTTTCAAAAGTAGTAAACAGGAATGGGGGAAAAAACTGTAACAGGAACCATAACAGTTTCTTTAACCCTCTTGTGAGAGTTGTTTTGACCTTATGAAGAAGGTATTATTATTTCCCATGGTACAGATGAACGAACTGAGTCTTAGAGAATCGTACCACTAGAAAGTGGAAAAAAAAAAACCCTGTCTAAGATGCTGACCTCGGTACAGCTCATCTCATGCCCATGTTTTCGAGTTCTATATCATGCTGCTGCATGGGGAAGAACCGCTTGCTGTGTGTGGAAAAACACACACCGTATTGTCGTCCTTCTGGGTTCCTACTGCCCTTCATGTGCATTTATAACGCCCTTTGTCTCAACACAATCACACAGCTAAGGTCAAAGTATGTGTGGCCTGTGACGATTTTCATTAGTGTGAATTATATTTTCAAAGAATTTGGTCTGATCTTCCTTGAAGATTCATTGTGAAATTGTGAGGTGGAAAAATTCTCATTTTACAGTGGGACAGTATGAGTTGAAAACATTTCCTGTCTCACCCCAAAAAATAATAATTCAGAAATCTGATTTCATAATCCAAGTCCCTTTTAGTGTATTTGCTCATACTGGTTAGTATTCAAAAGAATAATATGTTGATTTTTCTGATTTACTATTACACCTTGGTCTCTCTTTTATTTTTTAACTTTCCAAACTGAATTACTCTTTACCTCATACAAAGTAAATCAGTGAACTGGCTGCAGTGTTTACCCCGATGGGATTTCAGGCTTATGTTGAGGTCCTGGGAAAATTCTGGCTCCATTGTTACTGACGTAGGAGGCTTTACAGTTAGTTAGTTATCAGAAGACACCTGGGCCCTGGCTGGCATAGCTCAGTGGATTGAGCGTGGGCTGCAAACCAAAGTGTCGCAGGTTCAATTCCCAGTAAGGGCACATGCCTGGGTTGCAGGCCATGACCCCCAGCAACTGCACATTGATGTTTCTCTCTCTCTCTATCTCCCTCCCTTACCTCTCTAAAAATAAATAAGTAAAATCTTTAAAAAAAGACACCTGGGGGGGAAGAAAAAATGGATTTATGTGATTCTACATTGCTAAGTACATAATACTGCTGCTATCTTTTCTTTTCTGCTCCTTAGACTAAGAGTCATCATTTCATGCACTAATCTTTTAAACACCCATTCAGTGGGAATTGGGCCAGAACTTTGCCAAGGGGTCACATCTACCAACCTGACAGTTGCACCTTTACAAAAGAAATAGCATGAATTTATTCAGCATCAACTGCATTTCACACTGTATTACCATTAGTGCACTATAATGACTATATAAATTCCATCCAGATTCTTCATTTAATTAACTAGCATTCTTTGGGCAAAAACCAAAGTGCTGTTTTTATAGAGGAATAAAAGCTGCATGAAGTGAGTGCAAAGGAGACAGGTCATCAAATTAGTTATTCTTTGCTGCAGCCATGGAGGACTCTGTGCCCCTCCTCTTTCTCTTCAGTGACAGTATATTTTTGTTTTCTAGCTCTATCGAATGGGAAATGGAGACCAACGTAGCCACCTTGAACGTTTCTGAGTAGCTGGTAATGGCCACATCCTAAGCCCATGTAGGACTGGGCAATGATGATATTGTCATCTACGAGCAATTTTTTTAGCACTTTTTATAGTTGGAAAGGTAGCATGGCGCAGTAGCCAAGAACATGAACTTTGTAACTAGACTGCCTGGTTCAGAGGCTAGCTCAGCCACTGGCTAAGTGTGTGATTCTGAGCAAGTCATTTAACCTTTCTGTGCTTCAGCTTCCCATCCCTTAAATGAAGATCACAATTGACGTACCTCACACAGAAGCATGCAGGTTAGTGGAGGTGACCCATGTAAAACACTTAGCGAGCTGCCAGCACACCACGCCATTCCCTCCTGTACGCACAGCGACAGACCGACGTGAGTTGATTCAGTTGCGACAAGGTGACTCCTGACCACCTCTGCTGAACTAAATGCAACCGACATGCCTAGATTAAGTGTCCTTTTATTTCCCTGGGTATTTCTTTTTATAAGTACCTTTTTATTATAAGACAATTACTTTACAAAATAAGAAAATAAAGTTCTGTGAATTAAGGGTATAGTAGGTGGTTGGTTGGCCACGTCTTCCCATCCTGCACCTTGCTGCCAGATTTAAGGTTTCTGAAGTGCTGTGTTCTCCTCTCTGCCCAGAAGGTGTCAAGACTTCCCCAGATAGAATACAAAATAAATATCTAGAAATCAATTGCATTTTTACACACCAATAATAAACTATCAAAAAGGGAAACTAAGAAAACAGTCCTATTTACAATTGCATCAGAAAAAAACCTAGTGATAAATTTAACCAAGAATTTAAAATATCTATAATCAGAATTATAAGACTTTGAAGAAAGAAATTGAAGAAGATACAAATAAGTGGAAATATATACTGTGTTCATGGATAGAAAGAATTAACATCATTAAAATGTCCATACTACCCAAAGCAATCTATAGATTTGATGTAATTTCTATTAAGATACTAATGGCATATTTCACAAAACTTGAGCAAATATTTCAAAAATTTATATGGAACCACAAAAGACCCTGAACAGCCACAGCAAAGAGAAGGAAGAACAAATTCAAGGAATCATGCTCCCTGATATCAAACTGTACTATAAGACCATAGTAATCAATACAGCGTGGTACTGGCATAAAAAAAAATAGACATATAGATCAATGGAACAGAATAGAGAGCCCAGAAATAAACCCATGACTTTATGGTCAATTAATATTTGACAAAGGTAACAAGAACATAATAGAGAAGTAAAAATAGTCTATTCAATAAATAGTGTTGGGGTAATTGTACAGATACATGAAAAAAATAAAACTAGATCACGTTCTTACATACACAAGAATAAACTCAAAATGGATTAAAGATTTAAATATTGGGCTTGAAGCCATACAAATTTTACAAAATAGCATAAGCAGTAAAATCTCTAACATTTCTCATAGCAATATGTTTTCTGATATGTCACCTCAGACAAGGGAAACAAAAGAAACAGATAAACAAAGGGGACTACATCAAACTAAAAAGTTTTTGCAGAGCAAAGGAAACCATCAACACTGAATGGGAGGACATATTTTCCAATGATACATTTGATAAGGGGTTAATATCCCAAATTTATAAAGAGCTTATACAACTCTACACCAAAAAACCCCAAACAATCCAATTATAAAATGGACAAAGGACCTGAGTAGACACTTCTTCAAAGAGAACATACAGACGGCCGATGGACATGTGAGAAGATGCTCAGCATCACTAATCATCAGAGAAATGCGAATGAAAACCACAATATCGCTTCACCTCCGTCAGAATGGCTATCGTCAAGAAATCAACAAAAAACAAGTGCGAATGAGGATGTGGAGAAAGGGGAACCCTTTGGCACTGCTGGTGGTGGGAACGCGGACCACTGCAGCCAGCAGTGTGGGTTCGCCTCAGAAAACTGAAAATGGAACTGCCTTATGACCCAGTGATTTTACTTCTGGGAATTTATCCAAAGAAACCCAACACACTAATTTGAAAGAATATATACACCCCTATGTTCATCGCAGCATTATTTAAAATAACCAAGATTTGGTACATTTACACAATGAATACTACTCGGCCATAAAAAAGAAGGAAATCTTATGTTTTGCGACGGCATGAAGAGTATTATGCTAAGGGAAATAAGCCCGTCAGAGAAAGACAAATGCCATGTGATTTCACATGTGTGTGGAATCTAATGAAGAAAATAAACTAACAGACAAAAAAGGAACAGACTCATAGGTACAGAGAACAGAATGACAGTTGTCAGAGGGCAGAGGGTTTGGGGGGCTGGGTGAAAAATGTGGAAGAATTAAGGACAAAAACCCACAACTCATAAGCACAGACGACAGTGTGGCGATTACCAGAGAGAAAGGGGGTGGGTGGGGGTAGAAGAGGGTAATGGAATAAATGTTCACGGAAGGAGACTTGACTGGGGTGGTGAACATTCAATACAGTACATGGATGCTGTATTACAGAATTGTATACCTGAGACATGCAACTTTATTAACCAATACTGGCCCAATAAATTCAATAAAATGTTTTTAAAAGTTTTTTTTCACCCGTCATGCCATTTCCACCAAAGCCTAGCCCTGTCTCTCCCTCTCCTTGAACTTCTTTATTCATGGCTCCCCTACAGGAAGCATTGACTTCAGTCAAAGCTGATCTCCAGTGCCCTTTCACAAATGCACCATATTTCTTCTTCTCTGCTTTTGTTCGCATTCTTTGCTTTGTCTAACGTGCTCTGCCCTCTTCCGCCACTTCTCTAAGTCTTACCTAATGCTCTAAGCCAGAAAAGAGAAGGTAAAAGATACCTTTGTATTTTTTATGATATAGCATGTTCGTCTGGATACAGTATCTGCTAAGTAAAGGTTGTTAATGATGATGTGCTATTCTGTTCCACTTTCAGACTGCATGTGGAATCTAACCACTTAACACTATGTCACCACTGTCACCTTTATCCAAACCACAATTATGTTTTCGTTTGTTCCCTTCCCTTTCTCCCGGCTACACCTTTGCCCACCCCCTGCAGTCTACTCTCAACACAGCAGCAAAAGATACGCACTTACAATTTAAGTAGATTGTATCACTTTTCTGCTCATAAACCCCCACTCTCTTCCCATCTCACCCAGAGTCAAACCAAAGTCCTTACAATGGCCTACAAAGCCCCTTAAGGTTGGCCACTGCGCCCCAGCCCCACCCTCGCCCTCCCTGCAGTTACCGCTCCGCCCCCATGCCCTGCTGCCCCCGTCCTGTCCACTACTCTCGACGTCGGCCCACTGGCTTCCTTGCTGTTCCCCGAAGACGCGAGGCACAGTCCTGCCCCCGGGCCTTCGCGCGAACTGTTCCCTCCGCCCAGAAAGCTCCTCCTTAGAAAGTCTTCATGGCTCCATCCTCCCTGCAGGACCAGAGGGTCCAATGTCTTCCCAATGAGATCTTCATTGATGATCTCTAATTTACTATCTCTCCAAACTGGAGAGTCTATTCTCGGGGCAGATGGGAGGACTTTTGTTTATTTTGTTTAGTGCTCTTCCCTCAGTACCTAAAACAGAACTTGATGCAAAGTAAGTTTTGAAAAAATAGTCTTGAATGTATGAATGAAAATTTGATCCTTAAAAATATGTCCATAGTCCCAAACCTCCCCTCACTTCAACCATATTTAGGCTCAAAAAATCAAGTATCCTATAATAGCTTTGAGAATATTAAAATAGCCATAGTTGAGTATTAGCCATGGCAATTGGAGCAGAAAGTTCCATTGCAGAGAAAAGAGATTCCGCATCAAGAAAAGAAAAGAACTGGTTTACAGCACAGTAACTGCCATGTTAAATTATGTCAGTGCCCTGGGGGACCGTCGTCCACCCAGCACCAGGGCACAGTTAGAGAGAGCAAGTGGTTGGCCACCCCATCCTCTTCCTCACGTGGAGAATGTAGCTAAAATAGACAGGGTCGATTTATATTTCGTTTGCTTGTTTGTTTGTACTTATCATCTGGTGACAGAGTAAAATGGTGAACCGAGCATTGAACTTGGAGTCAGACAGACCTGGGTTTAAATTCTGGCATTACTCTCTGACCTTGGATTCTGTAACCACCCCAAGCCTCTGGTTATGTATAAAATTATTTTTAAATAAGTCCTTTCTCTTGGTGTTATAAAAGTTGAATGAGAAAAGACACATGAATCACCTGAGACGTAACACATGTTTAATAAATGTCTTGTGAACATTGCATCCTGTAGGAATAGCTATATATCTCGCTACTGAATTCTACTTTTTGGCTTAAATTGAAAAAGAGAAGTAGCAGTGAGATTGATGTCTGGGAGTGAGCTCTGGCTCCCGGGCATGGACCTGGAGAAGCCGCACAGCACTGTAGATCTCTCAGCGGTAATGAGGAAGCTTCCAGAGCCTTCCTAGACCCTGCGCCTTCCCACCTACTTGAGTTTTGTGGAAGCCTACTCTTTTTATCTTTTGAACCAATTCTTATTATCTTCCGTTTCCAGTTCTCTTCCACTTCCCTTATTTTCAAAATATTATGCTAGGGGTGTGAAGTTGGAGATTCCATACTGAAAATCATCTTAAAAATCAACAAAGGAAAAGTAAGACCAGGCAGCTACTCTATAATAAATGACATGCATGTTAATTTTCAATTGAGATGGGAGGAACAAGTACGCACTAAGTTTTGGAGTTATAACATCTTGAGGGAGGAAATATTTTGTTTAAACCACTGAACTATTTTTACATGGGTTTTTTTCCCCCGTTGGCACCAATTTTGAAATCCTCAGGAAGCCAAAGCTGTCATTGAAGAAACCAGAGCGCTGCGAAGCCGGATTCATCTCGCCGAGGCCGCGCAGAGACAGGCGCGCGGGATGGAAATGGACTACGAAGAAGTGATCCGCCTGCTGGAGGCCGAGATCACGGAGCTGAAGGCCCAGCTTGCTGATTATTCTGACCAAAATAAAGTGAGCAAAACAGTCCCCTCTCCTAGTTACCATGGTTTCCTTGCCGTTGTCATGTATCCTGTTTTCATTTTCTTTTCATCTGCGCTTCTAAACTAGGTCAGTGTTTTTTCTTCTATTATTCAATGGCAGGAGGGTGTGTAGCGAGCGAGGGGGGCCGTGGGGACGCTGCTGTGAGCCTCCCTGCGCTCAGCCGGCTTTGGGAGGGAAGAGCTGGTGCCCCGCATGTACTTGGGTCGCTGGTCAAC
Organism: Phyllostomus hastatus; assembly: GCF_019186645.2. Classification (NCBI taxonomy): domain Eukaryota; kingdom Metazoa; phylum Chordata; class Mammalia; order Chiroptera; family Phyllostomidae; genus Phyllostomus; species Phyllostomus hastatus. The sequence continues at coordinate 22,617,609 of NW_025333737.1, read as the reverse complement.
ATGATACAGCTCAGGCGTGAAATCCTGGAATTCTTTAGCATTTAATTGATTACATTGTTTTTCTCTTTTGTTTCTGCACTTGCTAATTTGTCTTATGGGGATGGGAGGGGGAGAGTCTAGGGATGGGTTTTGCCTTTTGATTAAAGCACTCAAGGAAGTGTGAAAGTTAAATAATTTTGCCGTAGGCCCAAGATAATTAATAGGAAGAAACTGAGTTTGAATGGAGCAGGCTCAAATTTCAATAGCAAAACACTGAATGCTGTTTAGAAGGCAATGTGAATCTTTTTATGGGCATGTTTATGTGATTTTTTTTCTAGAGTACATACTATATTCATTGAATGGTGTTCAGAAACTGTAAAAGACACACACATTTACTCCAGAGGCAAGATAGACAATGAAATAAATGGAAATAGACATTTTATAACTTAGTAGGGTTCGTTTATAAACATAATAACCGTTTATATATCTAATCCAATCACCTTTCAAGAGAACATAAAGTGACTTTGAATTATTTACATCTATTTATTTAAACATAAATGAGTTAAATACTTTAATTATACCAATGAAACTAGTTTTAGACAAGCAACATACGGAAGAAAATCTGAAATTTCCTCAGGTTAACTCTTAAGTGTTACTGATATGTTCCTCACATCTGCCAGTTTAAACCAGTTCCACGAGAAGTCTGACGTTCCCGTCGGTCACCCTGGGATGACACCGCGAGGCCCACTGGGAAACATACTGCTTGAGAAAGCTGCAGAACTTAAGAAATATTACATAGATTTTTTTTACCTTTGTCTCAGTATTTACATTCTAAAAATGGAAATAGGTGCTTATTTTATGTGGGTAACTTTAACATGATCCTTAAAAAAAATTTGGGAATGATCAAAATATTAAAAGTACTTTTTGGAAGGAAAATAAGTCCTAAAAAATACAACACTTTAAGGAGTTCAGATGAATTTATTTAAATTTGTTTTTAACGGCATAGGTTATTTGAAATTCTGTCTTCCAGCTCCTAGTTGAGGAACACTTGTTCTAAGTTGTCTGGTAGTAAAATTAATTCAATTCTTTTTAGCATAGTGGGGTTTTATGCCATTTCTCTTAACAATACCCTTCACTAAGCCATTAACCTATCTCGGAAAACAATCTTTTTTTTAAAGAAGTAGTTTCAGGCATGGGCATCTCAACGTTTTCAAAACCCAGTGCCAGTGGAGAGAGCGTGCACAAAGAGTGTGTTGGCTTCGTGGCCCTTTGACCTTTTGTGTTTTTAGACTCAGTTTATAAATTCCACCAAAAAATTATAGCCTTCTCACTGAAAATGTATTAAGCATATAGATGAATTTGGGAATAATTTACATATTTATTACTGAACCTTGATTTATAAACACCACCGAGTCACAGAAAGGTGGATTGCGTTGTTAGATGAACTGAGTTGTTAGTGTGCAGAGTAACAGTAAAATTTGTTGATGGTGGTTTTACCATCATGGCCGACGTCTGCAAATGTTCAAAGTCAGCTTGAAAAGAATGCTGCCGTCATTTCATTAAGTTGTTTTACTTCAGATCGCTAGATCAGAGTCATTAATTGTGCAGTTCAGTTGCTCTCTAGTCATTCATTTGTCAGGGCAGTGTGTTAAAATCACACACACGGGGGCTTGTGATTAATGTTCTTTATGTATTTTGAAGTAATGCTTTTAGCTGCATACAAGGTTGGAATTACATTATCATCCTGTTATGAAAATGTTGTAATTCTTCATTCTAGTAATATTCTTTTTCCCGAATGCTTGTTTTTGATTGATGTTAAAATAGCTACACTGGCTCACTTTTGATTTGTGTTTACCTATGTATTTTTTTACATCCTTTTACTTTCAACTTGTCAATGTCCCTGCATTGTAATTGCATCTATATGGTAAATAACATGTAGCAGAATTCCTCCCTCCCCATTTTCATATTTACCTTTAAGGATAAAGATAGTTTCAATTACATTCTTTTATCTGCTAATGCACTGGCTTCATTTCTACCCTCTTAATTTGTACACTTTATTTGTCTCGTGTTTTCTTCTTGTTTTTTTTTCTTGCTGCCTTCTCTTCTTCTCCTTCTCCTTCTCCCCCCCCCCATCATCCCCCCTCCTTCCTCTCCTTCCCTCACGTCCTCTCCTCCCTCTCTTTCCCCTCCACGTCCTCCCCCTCCTTTTTGAATTGGTTCAGATTCCTCCTGTGTTCTCCCACTCCCATTCCACTTACTTCCCTCTTCTGGTTCCCCAGTTATATACTCTTTTTCTCATTTTTAATGATTATCTTAGAAATTTAACATCCTTTTGTAACTGAAATTATAAAACGAATCACTACCTTTTCCCCTCTTCTAAAAGTACTTTAGAATACAAATTCAATCATTTCTTCCTTCTCAATTTCTATTTTTGTCACTATTTTAGTTCTTTCTTAACTTTTAACACCATAAATGGGACACTGTTACAGTTTATTTTGTGTGGTGAACCTTTGTTTAGCTCGACCACCACGTTTCCCATTTGCTGTGTTTCCCATTCTTTCTTGCTTCTCAGACCTTTTTTCTAGAATTATTTTCTTTCTTTCTGAAGTACTGCTCTTAGAAATGTATTCAGTGAGGATCTATTGGTAATAAACTCTCCCCATTTTTGTTTCTCTGAAGACATCTTTATTGAACTCTTATTTTTGAGATGTATTTTTACTACCTTTAGAATTGTGGCGTTAACATTTAATTTTTTTTTCAGTGTTTTTAGTCCATGGTTGCAATAGTCATCAATCTGTCATTTATTTTCGATCTAGTGTTTCTTTTTGGATGATTTTAAGATCTCTTTATTGTCAATGTTCAGCAGTCTGACTATGAAGACTCATGTGCTAACCTAATTATTTAGATTCATTGAGCTCCCCGACATCTTTCCTGGAGAAAAATGTCTTTTGCAGTTTTTTTTAAACCATATCGGTTATCTTTAGCTATTTTTCTTTTACTTTTTCTGGTCTTTCCTGTGTAATTCAGATTGGACATATGAAAGATCTTCTAATTTTTTTCTCCTTATCTCATCTCTTTCTCTTAGATTTTCCATTTTGTCTTTCTGCTTCATTATAAGATTCTCTACCTCCGTCTTTCAGTTTACTCGTTCTCTTTTCAACTATATCTAATTGGATAGGAAGCAAGCTTATAAATGGAGTTTCTAATTTAATTATAATTGCATTTTTTATTTTTAAGATTCATGTTTTCCTGTCATTGGGCCTGTTTTGATAGTTTCTTGTCCCTTTCATTATGCTTTCAATTCCTTCTGAATTTTTGAAATATATTAAATATTGCCGTGCATTCTGTATCTGATCACTCCAGTGTCTGTTATTTTTACAGGACTGACCCTGTAATTTATTTCCTTCAGTGGACTTTCATTTACGGTAGCTAATTTGCTGAGGCCTTGTTCTTTTGATACAATATATGTGAGAATTATTATTTGAGTTTAGAAAATATCCCTCCATAGAAACTTTGTGTTTTCTTCTATCAGCCTGGGACCAATGTAAACTAAATTTTCAGCTTACGAATTTACAGATTACACAGTAGTATAAATTCTGACTTGAAAAATCTATTTGAGTGGAGGCTTGTGGTTAGCGTTTACTCAGCGGATACCGTTCTTAATCTGCTCACCAGAGCCAAAGTCAAAACTTTGTGCACTTTATCAGTTTGTTTCTTTCTAGTTCGCCATCTAAAGTTCTCCCATTTGCCACTTGTGCCTGATGAAACCGTAAACTGTAGGCCACCCGTGCTCAGCATGCACCCTCAAAGCCCATTACGCTGCAGTGAACTTACTCCAGTGCGCACTCCGAGTTGCTCTTGCTTGTCTCAGTGGAATTCCTGCGCTGCCCGTGGAATGAATCCCTTCCTTCCCTGCCAGCTCGGCATTCCACTGCATTGTGTTATTTTAAATATGTGTGTACATCTTCAGCACTTTTGGTTGTGCCACACTGGTAGGGGTTTTTGTCAGCATCTGGTAAGCCACGTTGCCAAAAAAAAACAAAAAAATCCACGGAAACTAATTTAAATGTAATTTATTGTAGGAATCAATAAAGTTATATGAAGCTTATCTCATAAAATTTGCAGCACCCCTGTGCAGTTTAACTGTTAAATGGGCCATTATTTTTAAGTGCTGCCCCCAAACCAGAAGGTATATATAATAAAGAGAAAATAAATGATATGGCAATGTTGGATACCAGTCAACACAAACTGAAAGTAGGAGCCATTCACATTAACTAGAACAAGTGTGTAAGGCAATCTTTTTGCTGCCTCTGTCCAGGAAAACGTTCAGGAGTTAAGAAAGAGAATCACAGTCCTCGACTGCCAACTGCGAAAATCGGAAATGGCTCGAAAATCTTTTGAGGCATCCACTGAAAAGCTCCTTCATTTTGTAGAGGTAAATTTTCCTATTATATTACTTTACGTCCATTTTTAAGCAGTATACAAGCAATTAACATATAAATAAATGTCAGTGTTTGGTGGGCTCAAAACAGCAATAATAACTTACAGTCAGATGAAAAATTGCCCAGATAATGAAAAGCCTAGCTAACATATACATCGTTAAGAGAAATAATTGAGACAGGTAACATGATCCCAAATACATGCTACACTTTAGTGAATAATTTTTAATAAAACTCTTGATTCTCTATAGACATTATTTGATAAATATTTACCAGTTACAAAGAAAAGTTTCTACTGTTGTTATATTTATGAGTAGAATTGCATGTTAATAAATTGATTTCCCCACCAATAACAGAAACACCTTGTAATCAGTTAACGGGGTAGCATGAAGGAAGAGGTTATAAATATTAATTAAGCAAGAAAAGACATGTTAAAAGACCATCAAACTTAGAAATCTCCTTCACTATTTTGTTTGTTGCTAGGCTATTCAAGAAGTATTTTCTGATAATTCTGCTCCTTTAACAACCTTAAGGTAAGAATATTTGAATACGGGGGGACTGGATTGGGAGTGAAAAGGAGAAAACTCTATTTGAACAATGATTAAAATAAAAAAAAGAATATTTGAATACTTTCTACAGAGTATGCCCACTGATTATAGTTTCATCTGGTATTTGGGACTAAGATAGTCTTTGGGACTACCTTAGTCCCAAATACTCTTAGTTTTAAGATGCTATGTAACTACTACTCGATACTGTTCTTTAATGTCTTGTGGAAATAGATACAAAGACATATTGTTTTTGACCTCATCTCTGTGAAAGGAATTTCCTTGAGGTGTTTAGCAAATCATTGTAACCTAGTACTCTAACGATGAAGTAGTACTCACCTATCTTGTCTTTATCAGTAACTCTATAAAGATGAGCAAACTCAAAGTTCCTTAAGCATTCTGTGTATGAGTAAAGGTTACTATACTAGTCACAGGCTTAGCACTAAAGGTAAGTGTCAAGCTAGCATATTTGTTGTGGCAAACAGTGGTTTATAAAACATGCTCAGGCAATCAATTTCTTGTATTTTCAGCATTCAATAGACATAAATTAAAAATAAACTTGGAGACTACACCTTAATTTTGTTATTATTCACAGTTTGCTTCTGATTTAAAGTTTCTTACTAGGCATTACAATCACACTAATAGCATTCATTGATTTCAAACTGCAAGATATGGTCATTTTGATGTATGATACAAAAGAACAATTTCTGTTTGTACATTTTCAAAGCAATTTTTTCCTCATAACAGCTGACATTAGCATTCCACTTCTAGCAATGTATACTTGCAGAAACATAGGAAAATTCTTCCTTTTGCTATGAAAACAGCAACTTAATAAGTGAAGATGATATATTACATTCTTATTATATTTTAGGTTTCCACAGCATTTTTGAATTTAGAACAATTCCTACAGTACTACACTTTTAAACTCGTTTAATTGTAATGCTTTATGTCTTCTGATGAAGGAACTTGACATTTTTAATTGGTATGCATGCGACTTGCAATGTAAGATAACTATGTGAATTTGTGACGATTATTTTTAGTGCGGATGTTAAAACACTCAGCAATCAGATCCCCTTTGTATGAGTTAGGTATGTCCCCTGCCTCCAACCCCAAGGTCTCTTTGTGACCTTGAATAATAATTCAAAAGTTCTGTTATTAAAAACGAATGTTAAAATGGCTACTTAAAAGCCAAAATCTGCCCTTTCCTTAAACTAGTTCATGGGGAGGGGGTGGGAGAGATAACTTTAAGAAATGACATTAAGCAAATTTTCACCCTGTCTTGAAAAGTTAAATGCTAGCAAAATTTGGTTCAGTCTTTAATATACTATGTCTTCTGTAGTCTTGGTCGTTCAACATAGAATAAAGGCTCTGTATTTGGATTTAAGAATTGATTCTTTAATTTCTCTTTGCGAATTAATGCCATCATGCTTAAGAAGATGGAAAGTAAGTAATGATGGCTTTGTCATCAGTTTAAAGTAGTCTCCTTTCTCCCTGGCCAGTGTAGCTCAGTTGATTGGAGCATCCTCCCTTAAACTGAAAGGTTGTAGGTTTGATTCCCAGCCAGGGCACATAGCTATGTTGCGGGTTTGGTCCCCGGCTGGGGCACGTACAGGAGGCAACTGACCAATGTTTCTCTCCCTTCCTGTCTCCCTAAAATCACTAAGTATGTCCTCAGGTGAGGATTTTTAAAAAATTGTCTCTTTTCAAGTAAAAGTTTTAGCATAATGACTTTTTACAGTACAACTTTGCATTTTAATTACATCTGAATGCAGTTATTTCAGGTGACATTTGCATTTTTAAAAGTAATATAGATGGTCTAGCCTGTCAGATTTGGGGGCAACAAGTGGAAGTGCTTAGGAGATAATTTCATGAGTAAATACACATATTGAAGTTATAGTTAATATTGCTAGAAGTAATAGTAGACGTGTGTTTGTAAATTTATGTTTATATGCCTACCTTGAATTTTTACAAAACTGAATACAAGGCTACATCACATTAGCATAATACAAGTATGTGCAAAATAAGCCCAACAGATGATTTAGGAGGTGGACCATCCTACCATCCCTTCCTTCTTATGTGTGGTGTCAGTCTAGTTTTTAAAATGTGCCTTATTATTATTCTACAATAAAGAATTGAAAACAGAAATGATGTTTTCTGTGAATTACTTTATTTATGGCTTTAAGAACACAATGTTCCATCCCTGGCTGGTGTAGCTCAGTGGTTTGAGTGCAGGCTGGGAACCAAAGTGTCCCAGGTTCGATTCCCAGCCAGGGTACATGCCCGGGTTGCAGGCCATAACCCCCAGCAACTGCACATTGATGTTTCTCTCTCTCTCTCTCTCTCTATCTCCCTCCCTTCCCTCTCTAAAAATAAATAAATAAATAAAATCTTTAAAAAAAGAGTAATTTATAAAAAAAAGAACACAATGTCTCTTTGTACACAGAAGTGTACAAAATTCCAGACACAGAAATATTATTGTACAAATGTATAACTAATGAGAATTCATGTTTATCAAAGATAGATGTTATTTACTGAGCAGTAAGTCCAGCTTTGTTCTGCTGCCCTCGTAGTGAAAGACGAGCTCTGTGCGCCTCCCAGGCCTCCCTCACGCCGCTGGGCAGGCCCGGCCTCGGCCGCAGCAGGGCCGCCACGCTGGCCCTCGAGTCCAGGGAGCTCGTCAGATCTGTTCGCACCACACTGGACACGGACTGTAAGTTTTCTGAACTTTTTCCATTCTGTAAAGTTCTTCGTTTAACAAAAAAAAAAAAAAAAAAAGAAAGAAAACTTCAAGTTTGACAGTTTAATTGTGTTCAAATATTGGTTTGACTACAGTAAAATTGATAACTAAGCGATAAAAGTCTTAATGCACTAATTGTAGGGGAAGAATATTTGTTTTCTTGAAGAGCGCCTCAAATGGCTTCCAACAGAAGATAGCTGATTGAGACGTGCCTTTATTTCCATCCAAAATCTCTTTGAAATGGAATAATAAACATAAATCCACAACAGCACCGGAAACCTGAAGGGTAGAATCAACATTGAGGAATTTTTGAATAATATACAACAGATGGAATAAGATTGAAGGTATGGTCCAGCTGAGCAAAAGACCCCAAAACACAGTAAATATGAAAAACAACACTGCTGAAATGGTGAGTTCAGCAGAACCGTGGAAAAATCCCCAGGATCACAGGCAGGGAAAACTAGGAACAGACCCTGGGGCAGTCAGCAAGGTAATTAATTAAAGGGCTGTGGCAGAGCTGAACCAGTTCCCTACTCTTCAGGGTTGCTTGCTCAGGCATTTGCTTCTAGCTAGGGCCCACAGGACACCTTTCGTCAGGAAACTCATGACCCGTCCCTGGACACTGCGGAGGCACCATAGAGCTAGAGAGAGAAGCAGGACAGTACTCTGAGAAGCTTCCGGCATCTCAAAAGACAGGGAGATCTTGGGTAAAAGCTTCAGTGGCTGACATTACCATCCTCCCCTCCTGCCATCTGCAGGCACCCTTGCCTCCTCGTGGGCGTGGACGCCCTTCTTGTCTGTTTTCCTGTCTCTTCCCTCGATGTCAGTCTGTCTGCTGACTGTTTTTGTGCTGGCCTCTAGCATTTCACTATTTCTCTAGGCTGCCATTCTTAATTTTTCTGTACTGGAGATCAGCTCTCAAATACGTAAAGATGTAAACAAAATTCTGTGTTGATTATGTGTAAAAATAATAAGTTTTGAATAAAGTCCTAGGTAGTACCTGGTATACAGTAACAGTCAAAAAATCCTTTGGGGTAACTTTTTACTTCAATACTGTGTTATGCCGGATTGGAAATCATGCCTTAATAGCACCTGCTTAATTTATGCAGTGGAATTTTTTTTTGGTATACCTATTACCTTTTAAAAAAATCAAATTACATTTCAAAAACCCTGTAAGAACTCTTTATGTAAAGAAATCCTGTAGGTTTTAAGGGGGGATGAAAAATACCCGCTCCTAATGCATCTTGTGTAAGCGCAGAGTTTTACACATCAGACATTCTTACGTTGGAGCGGGAACGGGGAGGGAGACCCCTCCGCAGACATGGCCCAGCGGACATTGCCGTCATTAATTTCAATCACTCTGCTAAAATGTGCCTTTGTATTTGTGCAGCATGATTATTCAAAGAAAATATTTGAAATTTAGCAGAACTACTTTGGAAAAAAAGTGAAAAATTCCGTCTACATTTTTTATCCATTGCAAGATTATACATACTTCATTGTTTAAAACCAGCAAGTTTTCTTTTTATTTAGAAATATAATGGCCAGGGTTAGCATATTTTCCCATGCTTTCCTCATGGTATATGACATATCTTTTTAAGTTCAATAATTCAGATCAACTCAGCTCATTTTTCTTTCTTTTATGCTGTAGCATTTTCTATGTATGTAATGAAAAACGGAAAGTTACTGCCACGACATAGATAATTCAGCTGCAACCTTTACCTCACTCCCTTGGCCATGGCTATCTGGTTATTTCAAGTTACAATTTGAAATTTTCTCTTGGGCAATTGCCTCCACTTTCTTCCAAATATAAGTACACTGTAAGGTGTTATACTACGGGATTTTCTCAGAAATTAGAATAAGATTTCATGGGTCTTAGAGGTTAAAAACCAGCTCCTGAGGAATATGTACAAGACAATTCTGAACCCTTTTTGGACCATGGGCTACACTCGAATCTAGGGAAAGTCCTCTTCCCAGAATTGCACAATTATACAATTTTGCATTCATTTTCATGTGTGAGTTCATACATGAACCCACTGGTATGAACCCCAGTTTAAGAAACCTGATATAGAATAACAGATGATATGAATGCATTGCAAACGTGGTCATCCAGCTCTCGGTGGAATACCGTCAGCAGTGGGGAAGTTCCTGGAGCATAGGGGCAGCCTGGAGTAGAGTCTGAATCCGTGCAAATAATGCTTCTCAGAGTCTCTGACGTTCTCTAGAAATAGACACTCCACAGAGCATCCCAATTACTCATTCAACTTTCTTGGGCAAATTACTTAACCTCTGGGCCTGTTTCCTCATATGAAAAGTGGAGATCATATTGATAGGGCAGGAGTGGAGGGTTAAATGAGATACATGTCAAGTAGCTCACAGAGCCCTTGGTGATATAAGAGGTTCCATAAATGGACATAACCACAGCTGCTAAGCTGGTACCGCGTTATCATTATTATTTAAAGTAATTAGTTTAAATGCACTTTTTCTCTGTGCTAAGTACTAAATAATTATTGCCTAAAGCTTCTTTCAGTTTTGATACTTTTGAAGATTGGTAGATGAGAGCATTTAAAGTTATTACGGATTTTGAGTTAGAATATTATCATCACCGGAAACTGTGGCTAAATTTCTGAATCACCATCTTATCTTTCAGTTGTTCACTGCTGATTGTAGGACAGCTTTGGTCCGTTCTATTACATTACTTCCACTGAAACAGTTTATAAACAGAATAGGCCTTCTTAATCATTTTTGGAACCCTTGGGGGTACTTATATTGTTCTTGATCAGTATTTACATGATCAATATTGTAATGCTTTAATGTAATCTTAATTTAAAATAACTACTTGTTTTGGACAGTAATCTTTTTTGATTGACAAAATAATTCTGCAACAAAAGCATGAAGAGGCAGTTCTGTTTTCAAAATGCATAACAAAGGAATCTTGCTAGAGAATCCCCTAGGAGGTCTTTAATAAAGAGAAGGCATGGATTTCCTGATTGATCGGTAGCATAAACACAGACATCCACCCTCTTTCAAGATTCCCATGGAAATGATTAATGCAACATAAAAATAGGAGAAAATCTTCAAAAGCACTAGCAATTATAGGCAGACCCCCAGAACTTTTCAATACAGGGCAGGTAGGACCTCATAGAAAGAAAATACAAGCCCTGGCTGGTGTGGCTCAGTGGATTGAGCGCTGCCCTGAGAACCAAAAGGTCCCCGATTCAATTCCCAGTCAGGGCACACACCTGGGTTGCAGGCCAGGTCCCCAGTTGGTGTTGTACAGGAGGCAACTGATTGATGTTTCTCTTACACATTCAGTGTTTCATCTCTTTCTTTTTCTCCCCCACCTTCTCCTCTCTCTAAAAATAAATAAATAAAATTAAAAAAAAAAAAGAAAAAAGACACAAGGGCCAATTTGTTCTTTCCTCTGCTGAACAACAGTAGCAATTATGAGGAACCCCTGGCGTGAGGGCACCCCTGCTGCATTCTAATGTGAACAGGTAATAACGTCGGGGACTGCCTGGGGATCGATAGACGCTTTCTTACTCTTTTATCTCGGTGAGTCAATGGCAGTTTTGAAAGTCTCAGGGTGCACACAGATTCTGTGTCAAGCAGAAGGCCCACTGGGGCGTGGTGCTTGAGACGGCAGAGCCACACTTCAGACTCACTGAGTCACCCAGGAAGCTTTCGATGTAGAGGGAGTCTGACCCAGTGCCTCCTGCACCAAATGCCACGTCGCTCTGCACAGCACCTCTGCTCCTGGCTTGCTCCTCACAGCCCCCAGACTGCTGCGCCCTCCTTGTGCACACCTTGCAAGCGCACATTGGCCAGCCCCCAGCCTGAGCTTGGAGGGGGTGACTCCAACAACTGGGGGTCCACGCACCTTCTCAAAGGTCAAAAACCCATTCTGAGTAGAGAGTTCTCAACACCCAAGCTTTTTATAAAGAGAAATATATCACACATATATACACAGACATTTCATCCAAGCTCTTAAAAGCTAACATACACATAAATATACCAATATATGATTATAAAAAAGTCCACAGTATTAGAGCTAGAAAATATAGCTGTCTAGATTCAAAATAGAGTTTGAGAACAAGATGATAGTGATCTCATGCCAAAACCTCCTCATTCTGCTCTTATACTTAGAAATGACATTTGAAATTGTGTTTGTGTGTTTAAAAGATTAAAACCAAGAAAGGAACGTCTCCTTGCACCACAACAGAGGGTAAAACTATAATGATAAGTGGGCTCTTCAGCTTCAGAGATGCACAGAATTTAGATGAGCAGCTGGAGCAAAGGTTTCTACACCCACAAGGACCCAAATGACGCCTGAGCAAAGGAAGCAAGGACTCTTCCCCTGGAGAATACACCCTCTTAAGTTACTTATATGGAACACACACACACACACACACACACACACACACACAATCCCTTCAATTTAGACCCCCCCCTGGGCTTAACATTGTCCCACAAAAGGTTATGTGGCACAACATGACAACATTTTGGGGAATCAGTTTTGTAGTACATCATGAGCTTTTTAAAAGTTTCTTTGAAAGTTAAAAAAATACGTTGTGATGGTCATATGTTTTAACTTAATAATCCCACCCATTGGTATTTTTTTGCAAAGAAAATAATGAGAGATATGCATAAAAGTGTATATATAAGTATTTTCATCACGGCATTTCTTATAATAGAACTGTGGATGTTCAACAGTTACAAATTAGTTACATAATTATGTAATTCTAATTCAGCCATTTGAAAAGAAGGGCGAACGTTTCTCCTACCAAGCAGTGACCATCTGATTGCATATGTCTGTCTGTGCACGCCTCCTGCATCAGTTCAGGTGTTTTGTCTGAAATTAGCAATATTTTAACTTTTAAAATTAAAATGTCAGTAATAGCTGCTCTTTGTCTTTATAGTCTAATTAGAAGTTATTTAGACAGATGGGAAAAGGCTTTATGAGAAGAAGGGGAAATGCAGTACTGCAATGTTCGAAGGCCTTTGCAATTTTTCTTTTAGGTCCAAAACTCAAAGTTGACATAGCATCTTCTCATTATACTCATTCTAGGTCTCAAACTATCATTATTGCTTTTCTTATTTCCCCGAGGAGCCATATATCTTTGGTGAAAGTCAGCTATACTATTCAGAATGAGCATTCTGGTATTTTACTTCTTCATAAAGTAATCATGCATATTTATATGTCTTTCTTCTCCTGGAATTTGGGAAAATGTTCCAAGCACAAGGGAATAGCTCATGTGATTCTGATGCCATTAGAGACACAGTCCACCTGTTTTTATACGGCAGCCCTGCTCTCTGGTGACTCGATTGTTCGGAGCCAGATAATAACCACGTATTTGTGGTATCTTACCCTTCAAGGAAAATGGCAAACTCATGTGTTGTCTTGGATTGTTGCAAATTAAAAGTAGGTCACTTGCTGTAATGTTCCGTTAAGAAAATATATCACATTTAATCTTGGGTGATTTCTGCAAAAGAAACTATGCTTAGGTTATTTAATTTTGTTTTAAATGGGAAAATTATTATTAACTTCAAGAAAGATAAGTAATTACTTTCCTAGTACAATTTTATTTCCAGGAAAAAAAGTGAGAGAAAAATATATCACTTAAGAAAGTGTGATCATTTAGATTCACTACTTGATTCTTTCATGAACTGTTTATCGAGTACATGAAGCAGGCCAGCCCCTAACCTAGGCACTGAGATAACAGCATGAACAAAGTCCTTGCCTTCAAGTTCCTTGAGGGCAGAGATGGACAAACAAGTTAGCAAATAAGTAAATAACGATTCCAGACAATGATGGCTGTTACAAGTATAATAAAACCAGATGGTGTGTAAGGGAGTGGAAGTGGGGATGTTACTGCTCTTTAAAGGGGTGACATTTGAGCAAAGATCCAGCCTGGAGAAAATCTGTGGGGAGAGCTTCTCAGGCCAAGTGCAAAATCCCGAGGTAGGAGCTATCTTAACAGAGCTGAGGGACAGAAAAAGGCCCGCGTATCCGATACACCTGAGCCAGCAGGGGAGTAACACGAGAGAGCGTAGCAGTGCAGAGAGGAGCCAGATCGTGCGGGGCTCTGAACACCACCCTCAGGAGTTTGGAATTTATTTTGTGCCATAGGAGCCGTTGACAGTTTTAATCAGGAGGAATAACATGGCCTGATCTACATGTTAAAAGATCATTCAGGCATCCCTTTCAGAATGGACCCTGAGCGTAGCAAGAATGAAGAAAGCAGGAAGACTGCTTGGCCATTGCAGTGAGTGACTGGCATGGGAGATGGTACTGGCTTGGGCTAGATTTGGAGCAACAAGGAACAAAGACTTGTTTTTTCAAAAAGAGATTAGCACTATGTTGGTGTGTCTGACATTTGGAACACCTGAAGTTCGGTACTAATGTCCAGACTTCATTTTCACGTGCACGTCGGGTCCACGAGCCCAGGTACGCAAAGCAGTTATCTGCCATCATCAGCAACCTTAGACTGCCTCGTGTTTCCCTGTTGCTCCTTCGGCACATCAGCTAACTACTGGTACTTGCCTCTTCCATTAAACAAATTCCTGAGAACTGAAGTGACGAAATTATTTAATAATACCAAATCTGTAGTAACCCTCCACTACTTTCTATTGGTATGCAAGAAGCAAACGTAAAACAGTCTGTCGGTCATAAAATCAGAAAGCCACCATGTTTCCAGTATTTAGTATACACAAATTTCCAGTGCGAATTAACCCCCCGGCTACTACAGAGGATGCACTTTCACAGAAGATCATTACCAGGAAAGTACTTCAGACGTATACTTCAATCGCATATCCTGCCAGCAGCCGTGATGGGCGACGACAAGGCTCAGTGAGCAATGCTTCATTTCTCCCACAGGGCAGGAACGGAGTTGTCAGGGGGATTGCGGGGTGTACAGTGTCTGGGATTTCATCAGTAAAAGCCTATATACCCGAGGACTGGCATGGTGAACAGAGTGTAACATCAAACGGTTTCTAACACAAAAGTAGAAAAAATGCACAGACTGCTTCAAAACCACGGAAGGCATCAACGGTAAAGTATAGTAAATTATCTGTCTTCCAAACAGTGGGACTCCAATTACTTCCACAATTAGAACTGGCTGTAATAATAGAAAGTCTAAAGTGTAGGTCACGCTTCAGCCCTATAACTGGGCACGCACAATGTCAGTGATGCCAGGAAGAAATGCTTTTCCCTCAAGGCCTGAGAATATCCTCATCCAAAGGAGTGCATTTTGGGGGGCTAATGGGATAGGTGCCCTCCAGAGGTCATATGAGGGCCAGGTGTCCACAGACACCCCAGAAAAGACAGCAGTTGTGTGCAGTAGCAGCTGTAGTAATGACTTCATATGATAAACTCGTTCAATTCTGGTCCAGAACTTCCTGCCTTCAACGACAGAATATTACTACTACTACTACTACTACTGCAGATCATATATTTTAACATTATAATGCCATAGATGTAGAAAGTTTTCAATGTTATCAGTTTTACAGTTTAAAAGAATGATTTTATATCAATATGTCTGCACAGCGATCCTGTAAGGTACGCATTATTATGTCTAAGTTAAAAGATACAAAACGAGCAAGGCACAGAGAACTCAGATGATGTACTTCAGTTACCAGCTCGAAAAGGACAATCTCGGAACCATCCCACAGATCCTCTGTGTCTCTCGGGTATGGCTGTCATTACGTCACAACTGAATTGGAATTTGTTTTCTTTAGCGTATATAAAATGGTGGGATGTCTTCACGCAGTGGTATCTTAGGTTTTATAAAATATGGTGACCTCTCAGAGACTTAGTTACCCGTCTCCAAATTGGGAATACAATCTTAATGATGTTGTTTCAGGGATTACAGGAACTAGTACTAAAGTGCTTTGTAAAATATCAAGTCCTATGTAAACATAAGATTATGTTTAGAGTTCATTTCTTATTTTAATGAGAATCATCGATCAAGATTTACCTCATCTAAACTAATTTCCATGACTTATCAATATTCAGAATGAAGCAACAGATTGCGTTGGTTCATGAGGCTTTAATAATTTTCTATCAGATATAGAGGATACCTAACACGCTGATACGTTAGTTTCCCAGGGAGTCAGATTGGGAGTGTATCTTTTTTTTTGTTTGTTTGGGTTTTGCTTGTTTTTTCAAGAGTATCTCCTTTTTATTAGAAACCTCTATATAGTTTGAATTTCTTTTAGAGGGAACATTTGTTACTTCTGATATTTAAACCATCTTTTAAAAGTAGAAAAAAATTAAGCATCACTGAAACCTCACGCTAAGAAATAAAAGGTCTCTTTGGAATCATTTATAAAACCATGCATAAAGAGGGAATAATAAATGTGCCCAGAATATAGAATCAAGAACTGAATCTTTAATTATAGTATTTTTCAAAAACTTGTGACCTTATGAATTTATCCAACCAACGTTGCCAATTAGATTCAAAATGATTAGGCCTTGGGACTGTACAGTGCTACTGGTGTTCATTCCTTTTATCATAACTCCCAAATGCTAATGAAAAGTTAAAGCAGAGAGAGCACTGGGAGCGAGAAAACCTGCTTCTTGCACAAGATCTTTGAAACCTTGACTTAATTCCTCATCCTCACTTTGGCTACATTTATAAAAATGGAAAGAATGAGCATTATAGCTCATTACATTTCAGGATAAAATGAAATCACATTTGTGAAATTGCCTTTAGTTTTTACATAAAAATTAGTTTTCTGTACCCTACATGTTCTCTATCAAAAAGATAGATCCACTCTTCTCTAAAGAACTTACAAGTATGACCCATGGACATGAACTAAAGGGGCAGAATGTGGGTGGGAGGGGGGTGCCAGGTGGAGGGGAGTGAAGGAGGGGAAAATGGGATAGCTGTAATAGCATAATCGATAAAATATATTTTTTAAATTTTACAAAAAAGATAGATCCATTTTTTACTTGTAGAGAGGCAGAATAATATGGTGAGCAAACCATGCACTACCAGGTTCGAATACAGCTCTGCCACCTAATAGATCGTGTTTGGGGGCTTCTCTAAGCTCTCGGAGTTTCATTTTCTTCATCTATGAAAATGGAGATACCACCAATTCATAGGGCTGTTGTGAGGATAAAAAGAATGTATCCAAATTGGTTAGCTTATTAAAGAAAATGTGTATAAAGTGACTCATATCTGGGAGGCACTTAATACATATCATCGGTATAATTTTGATCATTCATTGTCATTATATAATAGGAGTATTTTTGTCCTTGCAACCTAGTTCAGTATGATAAACTATTCTCTCCCCCCCTTTATTGGGGGAGTAGGGGGGCGTTGGAAAACTTGGAAGGTGGTGAAAGATTTCTACTAATGTAGATTTATATAACCTATCATTATTAAATTACTCCACTGAAAACACATAAGAAACCATGTGCTGAAACCTCGAAAACAATTGCAAAGTAACATTTCACTCTTTAAAGTAGCAGTAAAATATGTATAGGAAACCCAGCTTCAACTCAAACTTATTTCATGGATATGAAGTTCAAAATAATAAAGAAGTTTGTGTCTAACTGGCAGCCTCAAGGACTTGTCCTATTTCAGCTTTGTATATGGAGAGGAAGGCCTTGCTGAACTTGTATAGAAGGTAGAGATACTGAAATTGTCCAGGAATGGGTACAGGTAGCCACCAGTTCATTGCAAACCTTTTAACCAGATTTTCACAGGAGTCTCGCCCACATGAGGAAAGAGTAAGCCATGCAGATAACTGCTAGAAGAGTGTTCCAGCGGCCAGTGCAAAGGCTGTGCAGCAAGAGACTGCCTGGTATGTTTGTGCAAAACAAAAAGGAAGGCGTGGATGGAGAAGTCCAGCTCACTGTATCACTCCGTCTTCTCGGTCTCATCGCTTGCCTTCAGAATGGCCTTTCATCACCACCTACCCAATGATGCCTTTGTCTCTACTTCCAGATACTCTGTTTTACTCCCCTCTTCTATTCTCTTCTTAAGAGAAGAGAATATGCATTTTTTATTTGTTTACTTCTTTATTGTCTGTCTCCTTTATTAAAATATGAGTCCCTTGAGAACAGGGATCTTGAAAGTCTTGCTCATCACATTTTAGGTAGCATCTAGAACAGTCCTGGCACGTAGTAGGTGTGCATGAAATGTTCATATTTTATAATTGTGATTTATATCTAGTTAATAAATGTATTTAATGTACAAGGTCTGTCGGGAAAAGTCCAGCCATTGTTAATATAACGAAAACAGTTTGCACAACATCCATGTAACCTGGCAGCCAAGGAGACTGGACTGGAATGTGCATGTGTGAACAATGATGACTTCACTGTACTAGTCAGTGGGGGTGGTAGACGCTGTTGAGTACTGTGTAGCCATCATTTTCAAAATAACTGAGCAAGTAGAGCAAGGAATCTGCATCAAATTTTGTGTATGAAAACTACTCAGGTGACATAGAAGGCCACAGCTATGGGCAACTGGTAACTGGCAGCTCCATCACAACAACACACCTACTCATGCATCATGTCTCCTGCATTTTTTTGGCAAAATATCAAATCACCCAGGTGACCCAGCCCCCCTACAGCCCACATTTGGCTCACTGAGACTTCTAGCTTTTCCCAAAACTAGAATCACCTTTGAAAGGGAAGAGATTTTAGACCATTGATGAAATTCAGGAAAATATGACAGGGCAGCTAATGGCAAATGGGAGAACTGTGTGAAGTCCCAAGGTGCCTACTTTGAACACCTACTTTGAGGTGTCATTGTGATATGTACAATGTTTCTTGTATCTTCAATAAATGTCTCTAATACCTATGCATCAGATACTAAGAAGAGAGGCTCACTCTGCTCACGCTTGAAGATGTCCCTGTAGGGGAAGGCTGCTAGTGAAGCTCAGTGCGTGAGACTTGAGAAAGAACAGAATGACGTCTTCTTGTACATAATGACCCTGCATGGGATATCAGCTGAGAATTCCTGACCAATATACTTTCATGAACAGCCACACCTTTTTTCAAAGCAACAGATCTCACTGAAGGGGAGGAAGACTACAGGCAGTTTCCTGTCCAGAAAGCTGTGAGTGTGAGTGATGCACCATAAAGAGCACTAGAGATGAAGAAATGAAAGAAACCAAAGCAGATCTGGAAGAGTGGACCTCAAACAGCTCAGGCAGAAGAAGAGTATGAATGATGCTGTTGCAAAGGAGACCATTAACTGGTGCAGGCTCAGCTGCTGTAATAGTGAAGCACTTCAAAGCAGATCTGGAAGAGTGGACCTCAAACAGCTCAGGCAGAAGAAGAGTATGAATGATGCTGTCGCAAAGGAGACCATTAACTGGTGCAGGCTCAGCTGCTGTAATAGTGAAGCACTTCAACATCTGCTGGCGTTGTAGTTCTACCAGAAGAATCTAAAGAAGATGTGATTGTTTAATTATGTATATATCCAAACATGTACCACAGATTCCATGACAGTAGTTTTGTCTTGCTTTGTCTTAAAGTTGGGTTGAATGGGTTTGTTCTCATGTTTAGAGACCATGGATGGAAATGCAGCTCATGGGGTAAGAAATCCTAAAAATATATTCAATTACTTAGAGTCTCAGTAGAAAAAAAAAGGTAGAAGTATACAAATAAATCAAGGGAAGTTTCACAGAGCTTTTTGATGAGCTTAGATGTTCAAGCAAATACACGAAAGCTGGAGAAAGAAGCAACCTAGAACTCACAAGAACCCGTAAGAATGGCAGCAGGAATGTTAAAGCCAGGACTAACTTAATTTTGTATACACATTAATGACGAGAAGAGGTAGATTGAACCACTAATAAAGAGAAAAAAGATTTGTTCAATAAATTAGAGGGAAAGCGTCCAAGTCACGTGCTGTACAGGCTCTCTGGATGGTCTTCCCGGCCCTTGCTTCCTACTGCGCATGCCCTTGTTTGACGCCCTCCCCTGGAGTGCGTGCAGGGCCTGGGGTTTACTCCTAGCCATTTGAACACCCAGCAGAGGTGGCCTAGTATGCACAATAACCTCGTGTAAGATTTCAGTGCGGTTTTTTTTTCTGGATTCTCTTCTTCCTGGCTTCAAAAACTGAAATACTATGTTGGGAGACCCACATGGCAAGGAACTAAGGGCAGCCTTGGGCTGACAGCCAGGGAATCTGAAGACTTTAATCCTGTAACCACAAGGAATTGAATTCTGTTGGCAATAGTGAAACCTTTCCCAGCCTAGTCTCAGTTGAGACCACAGCCTATGAGACCCTAAGCAGAGGACTCAGCTAAACCTTGGCCAGACTCCTGACCCATAGAAACTGTGAGATAATGTGTTATTTCAAGCTGCCAAGAGTGTTACAGTTCATTACACAGCAATAGAAAATTGATATCATAAACTGCCACCATGCTTCTATCTTTCCTGTTGAAAAAAAATGACATTTTCCCGGAGTGAAAAAATTTTCCTCCACTACACGAAGAGATACAAATTATGTCCTTACAACTTTGATGAGCTTTGTGAATCAACTTCACACTGTGCGTGAGATGACTCCTTTCTGCCTTGCCCATCTCTTTAACTCTTTTCTGTCCAATCAGAGGAAGTTTGGGGGAAATAGAAGGATACTCCTTTACAAGCTTAATTAAGATTATATTAGGCCCTGGCTGGTGTAGCTCAGTGGATTGAGCGTGGGCTGCGAACCAAAGCATCGCAGGTTCAATTCCCAGTCAGGGCACATGCCTGGGTTGCAGGCCACGGCCCCCAGCAACTGCACATTGATGTTTCTCTCTCTCTCTCTTTCTCCCTTCCTTCCCTCTCCGAAAATAAATAAAATCTAAAAAAAAAAAAGAATGGTTAACTTTTTTAAAAAAAAGATTATATTAGAAATGCCATCATGAATCTTTCTGAGAGAAGCAGCTGTGTCTCCTCACCGTGCGATGTTGTCTCGTTCAGCTTAACACCCCCAGCACCTATCACAGTGCTTGACACATAGTTAGTTGATACTCAGTGACTGTTCGATGAACAAATTTATTAAGTTGCCTCAACCATGAATTCAATAAGAAAGAAAGTAACTTTACTGTGGTGCTTTTCCTTCTTAGACTTTCAGGAACAAAAAGACAAGCACGGAATTTATTTGTGCTCGGAAAGCGAATAAATGAATCCTGAGAATACAGAGAGGAGAGACTTACTTTTTGTAAATAAAAGAAATCTTAAAAACCTAATGAGAACACTGATGACTTCATAATTCTCTTGCTTTCTTCTGAACCTACAGAGCTCTGCTTAGTTTTATGTGAGACACGTCCGGCATCGGCAGGTGCTAAACACGCAGCTGCCTGATTCCAAATGGGGCTGGCATGATGGATGCATTTGTTACGTCTCCATTCTCTGTCTTTGTGTCACGTAAAACTACAGACCTTTCATAACCTGACAATAATTGGAATGCCTTTATCTTTTATTCATTCTATTTTTGACTTCCTTCTTTGTAAGCCCCTAGTGGAAACAGCCTTAACATCACTCATTCCTGTTTGGTACAGTGAATGCCTGGGACGTTGTGCCTCATTTCTAGCTATCTGTGAATTCTTCATAAATACTTCTGTTAATTCATTCCTCATTGCCTCGTTGGGCATACTGATGACAAAATGCCGAAAAGATTGGGTTTTGTTTATATAACATATAAGTAGAACATGGGCAACAATGTATGCTCCGTTGCGTTTACTGTTCATTTCAGAAACATAGTATTGTTTTCATCTAAACTAAGCAAATGAAAGGATTTTAGCTCATAATGTCATTATTTGTGAATTAGGAAATTGCGTACCTGTTGAATTGAAAGCCTTCGTTTTTTAAAAGTGAACTGTAATAAGTGAAGGGATGCTCCGTGGCCGTGTGCATCGCCTAAGAATGTGGTTAATCTTTGAAAATGTAACAAGTACTACATTACGTCTCCCCAAAAGCCTATTCTCCTGTGGTCTTTAATGCCTAAACCAGAGCACATCACTGCCCAAATGGAAACTGTCCAATCGCATCACACTCAGAGTAAGATGCAAACTCTGTACCATGGCCTGCGAGGTTCTTCGTTTTTGGCCCTGGTTGGCTGTCTGACCTCATTGTCCACCTCTCTTTCCTGCCTACACAGCTCCAGCCACCTCAGTCTCTCTGTAGTTGTTCGAACGTGCCAGACTCATCCCCTCCTCACTGCCTTTGCACTTGATCTTCACCTCCCCGCGATGGTGTTCCTTCAGATCTTTATGAGAGTTGCTCTTTCACTTCATTCAGGCCTGTGCTCCAATGTCGTCTTTTCGAAGAGGCGTTTCCTGGCCACTCTAAAATGCTAGCCCCTATCTATCATCTGTAAGTATCACTCATGATTTCTCTCATTTGTTTTTCTAGTAGCACTGATTGCTACCTGAGACTGTGTCTGCCCCATCAGAATGTAAACTACAGGGAGGCAAAGTTCTCACTTGTCCTATTCATCAGTATAGCCCCAGGATCCCTTAAAGCAGTTATTTAGTGCATGTTAATTGAATAACTAAATGAATAAGTTCATAGAGGTGCATTGTAGAGGGCTAAACAACAGTTGAAGAGAGAAACAAAGAAAAGTAAAAATGACATTGATTTTTTGAGCCAGGATAATGCAAGGTGATAGAACCATTAAAAGTCACAAGTAACTCAGAAAGAAAGACAGACGGATTTGGGAGAGGAGACAGGCAAGTTCTGTGGAAATACTCATAGACATTTAGAAGGAGAATGGGAGAGAGATCAGGGTTGGAGAGCTTTCGAGGATGATTCGTATTGTTCCGATATTCGAAGCCCAAACATTGCAGAGAAGGGTGTAACAGGAAGAGAAGGAAAAGTCCTTTGGGGACAGATCAGAGGAAAGGGGCCAGATGGAGAGCAGTCGGGATGCTAGGAGCAAGAATGCAGATAGGTCCTTGGGAAGTTTAAAAAAAAGCAGCCCAGAGAGAAGAGAGTTTCGTGGAGGGGGTGGTGAGCAGTGCTAAGTGCTGATAACAAGAGGACGACATGTGAGAAATGAATTCGCTGTGATTGCAAGCATTGGTGACCTTTAAGAGAGAAGCCTCCATAGAGTGGTGAAAGCAGAAACACATTTTGCACCAGCACTGTCTTGAATGCCAGTTTAATGTTTCTTCTGTGATTCAAAAGGCATTTCAGTATCTTTTAGGGCCTTTGGTCATTTTGTAAATATCAGTTATATAACTCTGTAGATTAAAAGGTGTAGGATTAAGGAAAAAAGATACAGGAAATTGAACTGAGTTTGTACTGATCCTACAACATATGGTAGAAGTTACTTAATTTGAACAAATTCCTGCCCGTGCCCAGGTTTCTGTGACTTTCTAGCGAGGGATGCAATACGCTTTGATAACTATCAACAAAGCGTCA
Organism: Phyllostomus hastatus; assembly: GCF_019186645.2. Lineage (NCBI taxonomy): Eukaryota > Metazoa > Chordata > Mammalia > Chiroptera > Phyllostomidae > Phyllostomus > Phyllostomus hastatus. Next base: position 22,594,545 of record NW_025333737.1, on the reverse strand, counting down.
TTGAAGTGTGTGCGCAGCTTTTTCTAAATTGAGAAGTGCTAAGATAAAAGGGAAAACGTTACTGAGGCCAGCAATATTTTTATTTTATTGTCTGCTGACATAAAAATGTGTTAAACTTTATTTTTGTTATTTTGAAAAGATCTGAATAGAATGAATAAGCTGGAAAAGCTGTTTGTAATCCACTACTAAGAGACCATGATTTTTTTTACTTTTTGGCTTAATTACTTTCAGTCCTTTATCTCAGTTTTTAAAACTGAGAAGGAACACAGCATGGGCACAAGAATCAGTTGGCCCGGGTTCTTATCTCTGCCTCTTGTGAGCAACACGAACTTGTTGAGTTTTTAACCTCTGGGCCTCAGTCTCCTCCCTCTGTAAAATGTAGGAACAACTAGTCCTTTTATAAGCTTACTCGTCCTGATAGCTGGTGTACAAATCAGAGTTTATCCCATATTCTTTCCACCTTCCCAGTCTCACCGGTTCCACTTCCCCCTCCACTGGCACTTCCTTGGGAGACTTCTCATTCCTCATGCCATTGCACCGGTCACTCGCCTGGTGTTCTGCACTTGTTTCATTTGTCTTGACGTGCTAATGTTGTTCTGAAGTGTCATCTGGGTTGGGAGCCACCTCTGCTCCTGGAGATTGCGCCAATATGAGCAACTGAGGAGCCCAGTTAAGGATAGTACTTGTCTATTACGGCCTTAAAGTTGCATTGCCCTGTGCGCCCCTCTCCCCCCCAGTCAAATATGATCTGTTCTGAAATGGGAAAGGAGAACAAACTGACTAAAGCATTTGAGCGGCTGTATCAGAGTTATTATCCTAAAAAGCCATTAACCATGCAATGATAATCAAATCAATGGATGGGCTGTTAACAGTAATACGTCCCTTCGGGTAACCACGGCACAACTGTGTGCTGTGTGCAGTGTTGTGACGGAAAGGTTTCTAAGGCTAGGCTGCATGCGAACTATTTAAATAATAGAGGACCCAAGGGAAAGCGGTGGTCTCCCTTTGTTTACCTCAGGAAAGGATTGGCATTTATTTTCAGTATCTTTAAAGAAAAGGGAGATTAAGAATGATGGCCTTGTTAGCCTCCTGGTTAAAATAATTGATCCAATAGCATTAAGACAGAACATGGTCATAAAAGATGCAACACTTCTCTCTTAGATCCATAATTGAAAACAAAACTAAGCTCAGAGTTCTCCCCATTGAACTCAATGGGTCCCTTGAGTATGGTAGTCGTAATTCTCATATTTCCCAGAGGCAACCTTGATTTTGAGTGTTTTAGCACCCTCTTCATTACTCTCCACATTTGGGGCTCAGACAAAAATTGGTGAAGTCTCTATAATATTCTTTCTTTGTGAGCAAGGTTTTTGTCACCCTGAGCCTTCACTGAAAATGTCTTTGCTCTGTCCTTGTGCTGTAAAATGTGTAACACAGGTTGTTGTCCGAAGGCAGCCCTGTCTTTATCCGTAAGGGACCCACGAGGTTCTGGGAAGTGCACTGCTATGCTTCGGGCTGGAGAGTTTTTGTAAACATCATCATGCTGTTGTTTTATTGCTTGAAAAGATGGTGAACTGACATTAACTTAAGGAAACAGACTGCTGCAGGTTTTTCTAGGTATCTAGCAGTAAATCAGCCTTCAAAGACTTCCTTAGGAAACACATTGGCTCTTTTAAAAATATAAATGCAATTCATTAAACGTAGTTCTTAAATCATCTCCCTCTTTTTTCTAATCCAGAGATAAGGGAAATATGTCAGTGTGTAATATGACTTCCTAAAGATCTGAACAACAAAAAGTGTGGATGTTCTTAATTCGACAGAGCTGCCAGCTGCAGAGCCCTTGGTGCATTTTCTCTCGTTAGGAGTGGACTTAAGAGTGAGTTTGCATTTGTGTGGCTCCTTGACTCAGCTCATCGTCTGGAAGTTTTCTTTTAGAGAGTGACTAATTGTGTCACTCTTCTTCACAAGTAGAAGTGAAAATTCTGTGCATTTTCTGAATTTTTAATTATACCTTTTTTATCCTTTGGTGTAGAAACCATCGTCTGTTCTTTCTTTAATGAAATGCTGTGGTACAACTAGATTAAAATAAGCTGTTCGCTAGAATATTTGTACCCCAACCACAGTTTTTTACATTATGTATTTATTTACTTTTATTTAAAATTTTTTATTTTTATTTTTTTAATTAAAGTTGGCATTTAATATCATATTAGTTTCAGGTGTTTAGCATTATGGCTAGACGTTTATATAACTTAGGAGGTGATTCCTCCCTCTGAATCAGTCACGTTTTAAAATAGTTAATTCCTCAGCAGAGTTCTGCGGCAGCAGATTTGAAGCTCAGAGTTCAAAAGCAATTGCAAAGGGAAGCAGACCTAAATAATGAGAACATTTGTTAGGATGTAGAGATGTCATCTTTCGGCACCTAGGATTATTGTTTACATTTACAATTCAGGAGTGAAATCCCAACTAATCAGAAAGAATTTATGTGCTAGCTTTAGCCATGGTGAGAAATGACAAAGACCTCTTCAGTTCTATTCTGAATTGTTAATGAAGAGTTTTGTTTAGTTTAGGTCTCCTGCCTTAGCCTGGGTGTAGGAGTCAAGACAAGTTCCAGGACATGATGCCTTGTTTGATTGTGTATATTTAAATGGAAACATCTGAGCTACTCTCTTTTGTTTCAAGGACCAAAAAAGCTTAATGAAACATACACATTTATAAACATAATTTTTAAAATGCTCACAGGAAATATTACCATTTTCCAAAGACCTGATAAATGTTCTCAAACATTGCTGGGAAGCATATTTGCATTGAGGACACAGCTTAAATATTTTATCAGCAACATAGTTCATGGTGCTTGTGTTCTTTCCGAAGACCATCAGGGCCTGAATGCCGACGGCACACAGATATACGGCGACCGCAAAACACAGCCAAAGCGGGAAGGCACAAAAACTGTTCGGACGGGCCAGGCGGCAAGCACACGCTCTTTGCTGTTGGTTGTTGACTTGCCAGCCATGTCACATGACGGATTTCCCCATCTCAACTCGACGGCCCAATGATGCTTCAGAAACTTAATTGGTATTTAAAACAGTTTTCAGATTTCCAGATAAAAGGTCTCCCGGAAGCACCACTTTTATTATCTGACTTTCTGTCTAGTGGTTGCTCTTAGTACACACTGAATATAACCTTACTTGAGTAGGAAGGTAACATGTTAAAACTGTGAATAGGTTAAAAGTATAATTATGGTTATAGCTAATTATAATATAAGTTAACCAAGTGTAATTACGAAGCAGTTAATTGTTAACTTTTGTTTAAATGTGATTTTCTTATTTGAGTCGAAGGCAAAAAAACACTGGGCTTTTGTGCTCTTCTGTTATGACAGTGCTCTGTGATGTGACCTAGATTTCAAGTCTCTGTAGTATTTCCTGCACAAAACCAGTGTGTTCCCCCCTGCACACCGACCACTAATAATGTAATGTGAGTCAGCTATATAGAAGCTCTCACTGTGTGAAGTTTTTAATCCAAACCTTTTATTAATGAAAAACAAATACATAGTGCTATTATAATGCAGATGAGCTAATAAGCTAACTATAATTAAGAATCTTTCTAGAGGGAAATTTCTCAGGAGGTAAATATTTAAAGATTTACTCATAAGTATTTTTTTAATAATATGCTTTTTTGTGTATATAAAGAAATGTATTTCTATGTCTGATGTAATCTTAGAATTCTTGGTAGGAAGAAACTGACTCTTTAATTTGATGTTGTACTAAACAAATAGTTTTTATCTACTTTCTTTAAAGAATTTTTCTATTATTGCAATCTGCTATTATAACCTCATTCTTTTTTATTTTTTATTTTTTAAAGACTTTTTTAAAAATTTTATTTATTTTTAGAGAGGGGAAAGGAGGGAGGAAGAGAGAGAGAGAAACATCAGTGTGTGGTTGCCTCTCGTGTGGCCCTCACTAGGAACCTGGCCTACAGCCCAGGCATGTGCCCTGACTGGGAATCGAACCTTCGACCCTTTGGTTCACAGCCCATGCTCAATCCAATGAGCTGCGCCAGCCAGGTCATTCTTTTTTTAAAACAAGTGTTTACGCTCTGGAAAGCAAACAACTATCCAGTTCTGTCATATAACAAATGATTTCTCTTGGCTCAGCCCTTAGTATAAAAAAGACGAGTTATGAAATTTATTCTTTGTAGTCATTTATATTTTGATGATGACCAAGGTCTTAAAGCAACCACTATGCTATAATGTAGTGCCAGGAGACTGGACAAATTCCAGGTTACTTCACTGAACATGCATCACATGGTCAAGGCTTCCCAACCAACACCCTGGCCTTGACTAAGGAGCATAGCACTCATTTAAGAATTACATATCTTAAAGAAACAGGTCTATCCAAATTGGCTGTACTGAAAGTCAAAAAGTAAAATTATAGTTTCAGCTATATCTAAATAACTTCAAACATCTGTATTACAAGTGAAATACTGACTCACCTGTTAATCTCTTTGTTTCCAACAGTACAGATGTTTACAGTATGTGGTCGAAACCACTGAATGATTGATTGAATATATTTGAATGGCTGTCCCAGTCTCAGAGTGTCACTGTGAAGAATTCTTTAAGGTCTGTGCTGTCTCTTCATCATGGTGTCGCTTCTGTTCCTCCCTTTCCTCGCTTCCTTTCTCTATCAACTATCGACTGGTGCCAACTGTGGGTCAGACAATGTGTGCTGAGTCGGGAATAAACAGACATGGCTTTTCTGGAGGGTACACTGGGTGGGGAGCGATTGGACTTTTAAAAAAGTTTAAGTGTATACCTACAAATCATGGTGAGTGTCCTAAAGAATGAGAATAAAGTGTTAATTAGTTTACTCAGCAAACATTTTTGAGGGCTTACTACATGTCAGGCATTTTGCTAGATTCATAGTAGACAGGGATGAATGAAACATGATTCCATTCTCAAAGAGCTTATGATTTAGCTGGGGAAGACAATAACTGGAAAACCAATAAACATGTAATATCACACTTAGCCAGTGCTATGGCTGTAGGGCACATGTGGCTGTGGTGGAAATGGAAGGACCTTAAGGATTGTATGTCTGCATGGTGAGCTTTAAGACTTGAAAGATGACTAGGAGCCAGCCAGCCATGGAGTAAGGGGAGAGCATTCCAGGCTGCGGCAGAGCCTGCTGGCCCCAGGAAATGAAACTGGGCGGGGCGGATAGATGCATGTGGTGAGACAGAGAAGATTTCAGGGAGGATCAGCTTTTGAGAAATAAATCAAAACCTACTTTTGGAAAAATTAAGTATAATTTACCTGTGAAACATCTAAGTAAAGATGTTATTGGGGGAAGTTGCTTATATTAGTCCAGAGTCAGAACAAAGGGCTGGACTGGCCAAATTTGAGGGTTGTTAACATACACAGGGCTTTTAAAGCTCTGAAAGTCATGACACCCCGTAGAAGAAAGGAACAGAGGAACACTACATTTTAAATATCAGTTCTTACTGTTCTATAAATATACCTGGAAGCATTTTATTTATCAGTAATATTTTCAAATTAAAATTTCACATTTAATACTCAGCATCAGTGATCGGTGGGGGATGGCATGTGGTTAACGTAGGCAGATCATAAAGCAGAGTGGAATAGAGGAGTGACAGCCAGTGGGGGCAACAAGAACGAAATTTAAGGTTCCCAGGATTTATAAATTACATTCTTAAAGTAAATTTTGATGTATTGGGTTCTGAATACATACATTTGCATGTCCACACAAAAGTCTGCTAACGAAACGCACGTTCACAGTCCCTGCCTATCCATAGTTGCACGCCATTCCGTTACTTGTATGATGCCCACAGGGTGGCTCCTGTGCCAGTACAGTGCTTTGAGGCATCAGAAGTTAAATCTTTGGGCCATTAGATATGAACAACAGGGGGACATTTTTGGCTCAGTTATGAGCAAAAATTATGAGCAAGAACCCAGGACAATTAGACCTATCCAAAAACATGAAGTCCTATTTGCTCATTACTATAAAGCTTGGACAAACCATAAAAGAGTTGTAGATGTATTGGATGAAAATAGTATTTCTGAAATCCCTTGTATATGGCTGCTGCAGAGCATTGAGCATTTTGTGTAGTAAGCAATGGGCCAGGGATACATGGGGCTGAAAAGCAGCCAGCTGGGCGCTCTGGTACAGGACCGTGTTTCCTTTTTCTGTGTCACAGAGGGGCCACCAGCCTTGTAAGCTCCATGCCCTCAGAGTTGCATCAGCTCAAAGGAGGCAGCATTTCCTCGCCCTTGCACACACGGGGAATGCCATTATCAACCCAGAATGGAAACTTTTTATCTAGTTTTTACCATTAGAACAGGCAGGTAGTGGCCATGCTTTCCTACATGTTAGTTTTCCCTTCAGTTTCCTTCCTTCCTTCCAACACTAGCAGTTTGAGTAAGCAAGTGAAAGGGCATGAATTAAGTATTCAATTCAGAAAATAGTATTTTGGAACCAAGTTTGTCTGAGGAAGACTCACTACCCTCAAGGAATTAGTCTACAGGAGGAGGGGAATGAAATAATTGTGCAAATTATCACAAAGTGATGTCAAATATATTAAATATTGTATGAATAGTACAAAGTACTAATAGAGGGAAATTGTTTTAAAATCAGGAAAGCATTTATAGAGAACAAATCATTTATGATTTGCCTCTGAGAAACTTTGAATGGCAGTGATGGAACCAAAAGGAAGTTGGGGTGTGTGGGAGATAAAGGTAGATTTTCATAATTTTAAAAGCACTCAAAGAATTATGAGATTCAGGGTCGTAACAGACATCTCATTATTTACCTGACTATAAAGCAACCACCATCTTAAGGAAATATCTTAACATGAATTAATAACTATAATACTCATTTGCACTGATGTCCTGGAGTCCCCAAGACCTCAGACACACTCATTCTGACAAACCTGGTACCTTAATATGTTAATTAAGCTAATCCACTCTCCTGTGGTCTGTCTTATTGTTTCATCATCTGCAGCAGACGCCATGTTCACCCCATCAGATCAATCACATTAGAAACTGTAAAGTAAGTGACGCAGACACTGGCCCGCAGTGTCCACGGCATCATGGATGAGACATGAGACATTCACACGGACTACTGAGTCCTGTGTGGAGGAAAAGGGATGGCATGGCTTCCCCCTCAAGGGGAGAGCACCTTGGAGCGGCCTGGCCGCTCTCTCTAGGGGAGAGCGCCCCGATCCTTCCCTTGACAGGCTTTTATTGAGTTCATTTTGCACAGGAATACAGGTAAAGCTCATTAACCATTGTCAGGCAGTAAGGCTCAAACAATAGATAACATACAAAGAACTCTGAGGGACTATTCTGAGTCAGGGTCTGTTAGCTAAAGGGCTACAAAACTTTGGGAGACAAACTCATTTCATGCTCGGACCCTTATCATTTAATTAAGAACATTCTTAGCAAAGCAGGTTTCACAGGATTTTATATATTCTTTCTGAGGCCTGATCACCTGGGGAGCCCGCCCTTTCCAGCACAGGGCTGCACCACCCTCTGTCATTGTTTCAGGCTTAAGTCAGGCAGGGGAAGCAAGGCAGCTAAGAGAGTAGGAGACTTCTCGCAGACAGAATGAGGACTCAGGCTTTGTCAAAGCCGAGGGGCAAGGGTCCATCACACCCTTTTGCTGTTGCCCCCCCCAGGTCCTTCCCTGGGGCCTCCCATGTGATTGTACCTGTCTTAGATCATTCCCCCCTTGGGGAATCTTGCCCATCATTGGCTAACTGATCAAGCATTGGGGGCCAGTTATGAAAAGAGGAGCAAAAGCGGGGCTTCTGCCAGGGAGATAAGCTTTGTCTCCTTAGTGGCTTCTGGTTCGAAGGTCGCTCACTCAGCCTTAGCCATGGGCAGTTATAGCTTCTGAAACCAGGCAGGGCAGTTCCCAACAGTAAGACATTTGCTATTTCTGCCTCCGGCACACACAGCCCACTTCTGGTCAACGAGATGTAAAGGAGAGTCTGCTGAAGAAGTGTTCGGGAAACTTTGAAGTATTAGATAAAAACACAGAGCTGGGACCCCTTCTTATTTTCTTTCTTCCTGCCTTCAATATGAATATGATGTCTGTAGCCCTGGAGGCCTTTCTGCAGATACAGGGTTTCACTAAGGATGCTAAAGTAGAAAGTTCAAAAGAACCTGGGTCCTTGATGTGATTGTCGAGCAAGCTCCAGGCTCCTTAAAAGTAAACCGGTGTGTGTTTGTCCCCCAGCTGGGTAGTCTGTCACTGTCACCTCAACGCAGTCTTGATATGCCACATTTTTTCTAAATTTCTCCAGGCAATATCGCTTTTTAAAGAAATATGTAGCCGGGCTCTACTTCTTGGGATGTGACTACTTAACAAACCATTGTTGAACACATATTACTCAGCAAAGACCATACTGTGTACCAGATACAAAGATAAATAAGATATAATCATAACCCTCACGGAACTCATGTTTAACATGAAAGAGTGATTAAGTGCTGTGATAGAAGCTGGTGCAAACCACAGAAGTACCACAGGGCAGGGGAAGATGAACTCTGCTGACAGCTCTGGGTAGAGGTGGGAGAGTGGAGGGAGCAAACAAAAAAGAGGGGGTAAAGGGAAAGAACTCATGGACATGGATAATAGTGTGGTAATTGTTGGGGGAGGATGGAAGAGGGTATAAATGGTGATGGAAAAATGAGTGAATGAATGAAGAAAAGAAAAAAGAAACAAAGAATTTGACCAAAATTTAAACAAATCTTCTTAAAGACAACTATCCAAAGGAAGTTTTATTTTTATATTTTTCAAGTTTTACCTGAAAGTAATGTGCGATCCTTAATAGAGTTTCAGATAACCACACTTTAAAACAAATTTAAAGGCAAGAATGTTCACAGCAAAATGCTACATAATTAGGAACCAGTCATGTTTAAAGTTGCATTGTTTACCCCCGGGGTAGGAAACATGCATGATCTTGATTTAATTTCATCTGGTCTGTGACAGCGTTTCTAAAGTTGCATGCCTACTGGTCCTCCACTACCCTGTTGTCAAAATCCACAAGCAACAGTTGTACAAATATTTGTGAGAAAGTTCCCCTGGTGAGTACAAAGACCTTATAACAACAATGAAGTTTCAGATATGTGCAGGACTCACTGAGCCACAGGCCTCCGGAGAGTCACGTTTCTGCAGTCAACAACCACCTCCCGAGTGCCCGGTGCGCATGTGCGCGGCAGGGGCCGGTCGGACCTGGCGCCCTTCTGACCAGGCCTCCGGTAGTAGGCACTCCACAAAGGTGAGCAGAAAACGTGCTGAGTAACGTTTCTGACAGATCCAGGCTCTAGGCAGGTAAGGAGCAGGACACACCAATGAGAAGGTCACCGTGCTGGACCAGTGTGAGGGAGGTTTTGATCAGCTCTGCCAGGGACAGCTTGGATGAAGTTCCCAATCCGACTGAGGTGTGGGATCTGGAGACTTGAGTCCACCACCTCCAAACCCACTGTACCTTCCCAATTTCACCTTGCCTACGTTCGACTTACCGTAATCCTTTGTATGCATGCTCTCTTTCTTCTTTTGTATGTGGTATATAGTTACACACACAACTTGAAGATTTCCTTGCGCATTTACTTAAAAGCAGTAAGCTTTTTAAAAAAAATCTCTTTATCATCTTTTCCTGCCTCCTGGCCTCTCATTGGCTTGCTTGCTTTTTTCTCTTTTTCTTCTCCTTTTTCACTTTTTATTACTTTCTTTCCTTTACCTTAGGATGAAATACAAACCTGTTTTTTTAGGTTTCTGGATTTATTGGGGGGAAAAGCTTATAATTGTAGATTATGTTGATATTTTATACATCTCCTTCAAAAACACTGCAGTTAGTTATGAAGTTCTTATTTGCATGTGGCCTTTGATACATTTTCACCAGTGACATTTCTCTTCCTGGGAACAAAAGTGCCCCACCTCTGGCTTAGGCAGCACGTGAAATGAACAATATGAGCATTGTGGCAGGCAGGATTCTAAGATGACCCCCCAAACTCCAGGCGCCTGGTGCACACTCCCCTTTTGCCAGTCATTCAACCAAATACTAATCTAGGTGCTGCTGTGAAGCAGTTTGCATATGCACTTAACTGACTGTAAGCCAGGGAGATCATCTCAGTGGGCCTGACCTAATCACACATCCCTTCAAATCTGAGTCTAGAAATCAAAGACAAAGAAGTCAGACTGGAAGCTGAAAAAGCTCATGACATTCGGCAGAGATAGTTGTGAAATCACCTTCAGACATACACTGATTGCTCTGTCGGTTTGAATCCATTTTGACCTCGTCAGTGAGCCACTGTTCCTGTTTCTGAGCTCGCGCCTGACCACACACTGCCCTCGGACACCCTGTGAGTTGGGGACAAACCGCAGTGTCCGTTTTGGACTACCTGTCGTGTTGCCGTTCCTCTGACCACTGGAAATCAAGCAAGCCTGGCAGCAACTTGACCATCACTACCCACTGAATCAGTTCTGCTAGGTCCTTTAGTTTATGTTGAGAGGCCGCTGACTCCTTAATATCTTTGTCATTGCAGTAACAGCAGCACTTTACAGAAATCCTGTGTATCTGTGCACCCAATAGAATTAGGAAACACACACGCCCAGTCATCTCTTCAGGCCAGTCATGCCGAGAGAGCTCCCACTCTCGTGAGGAAAGCTGCTTCGGTTTTATGCTGAGTTATATTAATGCACGGAATGAAGTCCCTTGTGTGATAAATGTTAAGCAAAACAAACTCTGACATATTGTTAGCCCAGCATTGTAAAAATACCTGGACACAATTGCCAAGGAAGTCCTATGTTCTCCTCTTCAGTCTGGGCCATGAGATGAGAGTGGTGTGTAAGAAGGAGCATTGAAGCTGGCTTCTCCAGCGTCTGGACATCGTAGTTCAAGGAAATGACCCCATGATTTTAGTGGGAGCAAAACAACTCCAACCTTAAGATTGCTGAGTTTTGTATCTGTTGGGAAGAGAACTGTAGAAAATGAATGTTAGCTTTTCCTCTTTGTAAGTGGGTATTAGTCCAGTATTTATTTGCCCTAAAATATTGACAACCAGGTAAAAAGGACTATGAACCACCAAATGACCTCTAGGAATATTTTTAACTGTGATGTTCCTTTAATATATTATAGCTTTTAACTTGCTCTGTGAGTGACTTCTAACTAGAAATAACATATCTAATTATGGTAACATTTTAACTTCCGAATTTGAGACATAAATATAAAAATATAAAATCTTTCTACATTATGCATGTTACTTGCTTTTTTTCTCTCTTGTTCAAATTATGTAGGTAAATATGTGGTAAAAATTCAAGTCATGGAGCTCTGACTGGTGTGGTACCATTGGCTGCAGCATCATCCCGTAACTGAAAGGTTGCAAATTCCTGGCTGGGCCACACACCCGGGTTAGGGCACACCCCCTGTATGGGAGGCAGCCAATCAGTGCTTCTCTCACATTGATGTTTCTCTCTCTCCCCCTCCTCTCTACCTTCTTCTCTCTCTAAAAAAGCAATGAAAAAAATGTCCTTAGGTGAGGTGAGGAATAAAAAAAAGTTTAAAAAAAATCAAGTCATATATCTAAAATTATATCTGTTATTCAGTGTTTACCCAAGTCCAATTCTAATAAGTATTTAAAGCTGTCTAGTTTTTAAGAAATTGCTTCCTTAGATGTTATGTTTAATATTTAAAATACTGCATTATTGGTTATGCATAGGTTACAACCATCTCCCAGTATAGTAGATTCTTTTTCCATGGGAAAAGGAGCTAGTGCTTTTAAAATTGGCAGTGAAACTCAGACCTACACATTAACCTGTACAGTCGTAGATCTAACATAACATGTCTCTGAAATAGACTGCTTTGTGTTCAAGCCCAAAAATCATTTCAGTTCAGAGTGCTTCCCTGGGCAATGCAGAAGTCGAGGTGGTGGGAGTTTGCTTTTCTTGTCTTGTCGTTGCTCTTCAAACGTTAGGCAAAAGTATTGTCTGGCCATTTTAAAATATCGACTGTTGGCAATGCAGGCGGGAGTGAGGGGAATGGAAGCAGCGTGACAGCAGTGAAAAGCGCGGGCTGTGGCACGGATGGCTCGGGTTCAAACGGTGGCCACACTGTTTATCAGCAGTGTGATGGTGGGCGTGTTTCCTAACCTTTTTATTCCTCTCTCTAAAATGAGGCTGATGGCACCTATCTTGGAGACAGGGTCTGGCAGAAGTAACGCCTGCTTCAGCGTGGCTGGTAGGGTGATAATATGGGTGTCATCATTTATAGATTTAATTTGAACATTTCATCTAAAATGCCATATGGTGTGCTTGAGTGTGATACTGTTCTTAAACAGAGTTACATGTTTATGATTTTGTAATAAAAGATTTTGTAATAAAAAGGGGGCCAGACCCGGTGGTTGTTAAGAGGACACAATGACTTAATGTTTATAAATCCCTAGAAGAACGTCAGGCACATGGAAAACTCTGTGTGAGAATTTGATAAATACATACTTTGTTGTTAGGGCGATATTCTCCACACCCTTAAAAGCTGGTACCAGTTTTATGTAATCCCCCACTGGACAAAATGGTATTTTATCTCTTGGTGTTTGGAAATATCTGTCCATGAGGACCAGGAGGCTAAAATGTGGGCTCCACGGCAGTTGTGTTGGAAGATGGCTTGCAAGAATTTTGTGAGCTGATTGTCAACCCTAGTCATTATTAAAAATTAAAATGTTTAAGGTGAAAATTAAATTATATTAAAAAGAAAAATACTTGAAACTTACCACATACTATTTATTTTCCTACACTTTCCATTATCTTTGTCTTGTGCTTATTTATGTCTAGTGTTTCTGGGAATACTATATCATGGTGTACTGCTGTGCATTTCCTTCCAGCTCCATAGTCAGTGGCATCACATCAGCAGCTTGAAATTGGTCATAGTAGGAGTATTTACACCATGAAGTCAGCAAATAATACAAATTAGGGCTCTCCGAGCCAAGAGCCAGCTGTTAACTTCTACCATTATCCTAGAGAGGGTCAGAGTCTCCCATTAGTCTCTGTTCTTTGCTGAAGGTTGTCATGCATGAAATAGAGTCTAATTTTCTGTGTGGAGAAGAACACTGTGAAATATATATACCTACGCCTTAACAGAGGTTTTTCCTGTAGACACTTTTCCTGTATTAAGCCTCCAAATTACTCTATAGCTCAAGAATCATAAGTGGTAAAGGAGTAACAGTTCTTTTCATTACTGCGAATAATGGTCTCCTGTATATCATCGTGGAGTCATATATTATCTAGTAAGAGTCTCATGATAACCCTGTGAGCAAGGCAGTACAACTGCTATTGCCACTACTATATGGATGAGAAAGTTGAGACTCCCTAAGACTGTTGCTTTCCCATGGTTATTCAACTTGAGGAACACTGCATATAGATTTAGATTTTCCGATCATAAATAAAGTGAAAATTCTACCCTGTGATGAATTTTATCTTCTCTAGGGTACTGAAATTGTTGAATTAGATCTTTCTCTGCCTCTCCTCTTTTTCTTACACCCAGGATATCGGGTGGTAGAAGTTCAATGTATTTGCGTTTTTATAACAATTACTCTAGTCAGTGCTTTTCAAATAAAGTTGACTCTGTTTGAGTTGTGTCTGCAATTGATGGTATTACCTTTCTGCATTTTATTGTTGGAACGTGCACTCTCGAGATCTCTCCTCACCCCGACACCTGCCATCACTCATGTGAACGTTCATCTGCACTTCTTTTTGTCCAGGGACCATTTTTTCCGCTCTGCCGTTCCTGCCAGGAACCTGGCATCACCAGGAAGGGTTCGAACTTCGGAATCTCTCCCTCAAACCTCCCACTTTCCCAGCTCACTGCGGACTTAACTGTCCTCAATAAGATCTTCAGTTGTCGTCCTCCACTGTTGTTTTCATTGGTCTTCTCATGCGCCTTAAAGTCTAACTGAACTTCTGACAGATTCCCTCAACTCAAGAGGCCCTCTCTTCCTCCCTCACAGCATTTAGCAAGCCTCCAGTCCTTCCCCAGCTCAGCCACCCGCCTCTGTGTAATATGCACACGCAATGAGCATTGATGGCTACAGTTATACAGCCATGATTCACCACATTCCGCTAGACCTTTCAATGTATGATTTTAATCATTTGAGAGTTCAGTGTCTTATCTACCTTTGGATCTGGTTCTGTTAGTGGTTTTCTCTTTTGGCGATGGATTTTTTTTTTCTCGTTTCTCTGTGTCTCATCATTTTGACTGAATGTCAGACATTAAAGGTACCAAACTATCAAGACTGAGACAAGTATTATTTAAACCCAGAAGTGGGCCTGTCTCTTCCCTGTCAGGCCATTAGTGTGTGGGGGTTATTCAGTCTGATCTGCAGGCAGGCTGGGTTCGTGTTTTGTCTCTAGAGTTCACCACAGACTTCAACTTCCTGCAGCGGCTGTGTGCTGCTCTGTGTGTGCTTACGTGAGCTCTGGAGTGCTGGAGGGTTTTTCTCAGTACTCCTGCACCGTCCCCAGCGCCGCTCCTGCTTCTCTGGATGCTTAGTGTCTGCTCTCTCGCCCTGCCCTCCAGGTGGACAGCTGTTGCTTTTTACACAGTGCCCAGGTTACTGGTGGGCGAGGGAGAGGAGGGTTGAGGAGAGGCTCCTGGTTTTCCTATTCCAGGGTCTGGTTTAGGCAGGCCCTATGTGCCTGAGCCTTGGGGTGACAAACAACCCCGCCTCCTACTCAGTGCCCAAGTGGGTTTCCTGCCCCTCTCCTTTTGGATGACGGAGTCTGCTTTGCACCAGCGCAGGATTCTAGATTTGGAAGGTTTCCTGCCCTCGCCCCTGCAGTGCCTTAGTGTCAGTGCATGATGAAGACATCAGATTTCCACACCCTCCCCCCCAACCTCCGGGGATGTGATGACTTTTTGCCTTTCTCCCAGGAACAGATGGCTTTTGCCTCCTGTCACTCAGACTTCTACCCAGGGTGTGGGAGTCTCTTTCTTCTCTCCTCCTTCAGCAGTGGGCTATTCCTTTATCTCAGAGGAGGGTCCAGGCATCTGCAGATTATACCCCTGTCCTACCCGTAGCAGTGGGTCACCAGCTTGAGCTCCTGCAGGGCCAGGGCAGATGGCACGCCTGCTCTACCCAGGAACCTCTGCAGGTGCTGCTGAGCAAGCACCACCCAGGTCATTCTCAGGTCTCCTGCCCATCCCCCAGTCTCTCTCCTGAGCAAAAGCTCTTTAGGGAGAGCAGGCCCTCCTTGTGCCTAGGACTCTCAGGAACACTAGTCCATAGTCAAACTTCATGAATCTGTTAACTTATTAGATGTTTTCTTCGTACCCATTTTTATGGCTACATCTAATCTTCCTGTGCTCTGTCAATACAGAAGGAGTTCATTTGCCCCATCTTTCCTCAGAGGAGCTTGTCACCCCTTTGGAATTTAGTTCACCCAAGAGTCAGCTCAGGTGAGGAACTCGGTTTCTGAGGAGCTCAAAATACATTGTTTTTTTTAAAGTTGTGCATCTTTTCCCACATATGGTGGAAGTAACTTTCTCTTGCAGTTTTCTTCATCTTAAACAGGAGCAGATCTGCTTCCTTTTTAAGAAACTTTCAGACAAGTTTAACATGGCCTGCAAAACCATGCATAGTCATATTTGCATCTCTCCAGCCAAATCTCACGTCCCTCTCCTCCTCCCTCCCTCACTACGCTCCCGTGACAATGGTCTCGCTTCCACGGTTGTGCCAAACTCGTCCCCAGCCCAGAGCCTTTGCACATGCTGTTCTCTCAGCCTTCGGTCCTTCCCCATGCCTGTACCTGGATGACCCCCGCTCCTCCAAAGATCCGTCCTTGATACATGCACCCTATGTCCAAATCCGTATGCAAATTACTTCCTCATTCCTTTTCACAGCTGGACAGTAGCCTATTATCCGGGTATATTGCCTTACTTTAATCAGTCCTCTTGGTGGATATTTAGATTATGTTTGGTCTTTGTTTTTATAATTAATAATCTTGTATATAAAGTATATCTATAGGATATATTCTTAGAAGAGTTTCTGGATTCAGTGGTACATGAATCCAGAAATGAGGAGATCTCTCATGGTAGTGTTTCTCTTACTAAGAGTGAAGTTAAGTCCTGGCTGGTGTAGCTCGGTGGATTGAGCACGGGCTGCAAATCAAAGCATCGCAGGTTCAATTCCCAGTCAGGGCACATGCCTGGGTTGCAGGCCACAGCCCCCAGCAGCCACACATTGATATTTCTCTCTTTCTCTTTCTCCCTCCCTTCCCTCTCTAAAAATAAATAAATAAAATCTTTAAAAAAAAAAGTGAAGTTAAGCATCAGTTCATGTCTTTAAGTGCTTTTGCGTCCTGTGTCCTAAAAGTTCCACATGTTTCACAGACTCCTAATTATCAATGATTTTTTTCCTTACTGATTGTAGGAGTTCTTTATGTGTTAGGGAGTTGTGCCTTTGTGCGAGGAGTTAGCCTTTCATAGTATTCAATACTTTTGCTTCACAGTACGTATTCCTATTTTATTGATGTCTTTATTTATGATTATTTTTTAAAGCTCCATAAGATCAAGGTCCATGTTCATTGTTTGTCATTGTGTATTGAGCACCAAATAAAATGCTGAACACATAATAAATGATCAATGAACATTTAATGAATGGGCCAAGCATGACAAAGAGAATCTTGGTACTTAAGTAGCCTGGGAAATTGGAAGGGAACTATTTTGTATGGAAAGGTGATGAATTTGATTTTGGATCTGTGATATTTAGGTGACCGCCAATATGCTAAGTAGACTATTGTACAGTGCTCTTAATTGGCAAGGTCCTCACCAAGATTTTAGAGTCATCGCCGTGAAGTGTTTGATTGGAAACAGATGGTCTCTGAGGGGTGGGAGGTTATGTGAGGTTCTTGGCTAAGTAATCCCAATCAGAAACAATTTCAAGGGATCATAGTTGTTATAGCAATTTTTTAAAAATATGAAAAGAAAAGGAAAAATAGGAGCATTATATATTTGTAAGTATAATGATGTGGGGAATGTAGACAATTTTTAATGCCTTGGAACAATGATGATTATTGACAAGTATTTAGATGATATGTTGCAATTATGCCCCAAATACATACTGTAAAGAAAAGAAAACCTTTACTAATGGAAAACTGAGTTCATCATACTCATGTAAGCTTGTGGAAATAACAAGTGCTTTTTAATATTAAGTAGGCTATTTGGCTTATCAGTATATTCCACTTTCCAGCTTATAATTGGACATTGTGTTTTCTGTTACTGAAACATCACCGAGAGATAGTTACTGCCAATTTAGTCTCCGAGTCTGTTTTTTACAGCATATTCACTGCATGACAAAGAAGAAACCATGTAGTCTTCTAAAAAGAAATGATTATTTTTTTCAGAGCAGAGAATTTATCCTAAAATAAGCTATGCATGATATTTAATGTACTGTAGTATCTTGATGGCTAAGGTTGTCAAATAACAATTTGACTTAAATAGATGTGAATTTGTCCCCTTAATAAGTCTGCTGTGAAATTATAGTCCCTGTTCAACAATTGTAAGAAAATGAACTGGGCAGGAATTCTCTTCTGCCGGCACAGGGGATGTGGTATCTCACTGTCAGTCTCGATTTTCAAGTGAGCCTGTGGATTAAAAGGTACTGTCTTTAAAGTATACATTTTTTCCTCCTTTTCATTAAAAATCTATAAATTAAGAAATGAAAAGTATGGGTAGAATTCTGCTGGACAGACAGATCATTGAGACAAAAGTCTTAATCACATGAGGGTGACTTTCAACTTAACGTTTAGCTGCCTTGCCTTACTGCCTTATTGATCAGAAACCGTTATTTCTGGGCGTTTTTGTCACGAAGGCAGGGTTTTTATGTGCAGCTGTCAGATTCTTCGCTGCAGACGAGGGGCTCATCACTGATGAATGAAGTAATCTGTAACATCGGCGCTGCGGACACGGCGGAGAAAACGCCTGTGTTTGCGCCTGCGCAGCAGCAAGTTTCTCCAGGTCTGGCTGGCCGAGCACGTGCTGACCCCGACACAGGCGGTGACAGGGAAAGTGTCACTTCGGGGTCTTTCAAGAAGCCAGTCAATTGCTTATGCTGAATTCCCAGAAGTGCTCATTTTCTACTTAAAATAGGAACATGCATTCATTAAGAGAGAAAAGAAATTCCTAGGTGGCCTGTGTTTACTTAGGAAGGAAACAGTTATGAATTTTTTACCAGGGTCTGATTTTATACAACTTGTTTTAGACTGGAGGTAAATATAAAATAAGTCTTGTTTGGCTTTCCATCATTACAAAAACAACATCCTGAGAGCTGTTGTCAAAAATTATTCTTTACAAAGCAAATGGTGGTGGAGTAAGGTTTAATTTCATTCACATAGTCACTGTTCCCGCATCTTTGGTCTGCCTCTTGCTGAGACTGGGGTAAATGGGAATCGGTGGTTTGTTGGTACAGCCCAGTTACTCTCCAAACAGGAGGCTCCCTGAGCGCGAGTTCTTTCTTTGGTGTGTTAATCTGTCTCATACCGTCAAAGGAGCCACGATAAGCCAGCACCAAGGACTGATCCAAAAGGTCAATGAAAATCCTTAGCAGTACTCAGGGATGGAGTGCAGGGGTGGAAGCCATTGTGTTCTAGAGGGTTCGAATTGGAGTGTAAGAGAATGTGGACCACCTCAGTGTGGACGGACCTGTTTTCATGGGCAATGAGGACAAAGAGGTACTCATTTTCAGAAATATGGCCAAACGATTGCTTGCTTGCTTCAGTGTGCCTCTCTTAATAGCTAACTATGAACCCCATTACAGAAACGGAAGGTAAGTTTAGCAAAAGGTTTGGCCGCTTATGTTTAGCACACAAAATTCTTGAATAAAATATAACACCGCAAGCCATTGTAAATCACTTTGCTAAACTTTTAAACTTCATAAGGAATTCTGTCTTGTCCAAAAGCTACTTTCGAACCCGTGCTGACCTGGCATTCACGCACACGTTTCCTTCCCAGTGGAGCCGAGTGAAACAATGCGAAGGGAGCCAATTAGAGGAACTTTGAGCCCGAGGAGACGAGGAGAGGCCATCTCGTCCCTCCTTCTGCCTCCAGGCAAAAATGATCCCCTGCACCGAAGATTTTTACTCGAATCCTGCTGACAGAAATGCTCTCACCACACGTAAAGGACAAGTGCTAATCCAGTTAATGCAACTAAAGCAGATGAACCGTTCGGGGCTTATTTATTTTGTTCTAAAGAAGCTGAGTATGAAAGCTCATCTGAATTGTTTTAATTCCTCCTTTCTAGAAAATCATTTTGTATGAGAAATGTAGTCAGATCATTGTGAAGATGTGGGAAGTTGGTGTCTAGGAAATGTGATTATCTTTATCATCTTATTAAATGTATTTTTGGTTTCCTTTTACTCTAGGTCTACCTTACGGGTGGGAGGAAGCTTACACAGCAGATGGCATCAAGTACTTCATCAAGTAAGTACAAGCATCTCAACCAAGTAAGCAGTTTTTTCACATCTGGAGAGAACCTGGAAGTTGCAGAATAATCAGCAAAACCGAGAAACCCTCTTGGAGGTTACAAAAATTAGAAACAAGAAATGTAGGCTCACCATTTTCATTTCATGTGATTTAAATGCTCATATCGGATATCGTTTAGGGAAAGAAAAAAAAACAAGTAATAATTTCAAGGGAAACATCAAAAAATAGGAGCAGGATCATCATTTGAACTTAAATATTGACTGCCTGGATTCACTTCTGGTTTAAAGTTACTAGTATTTATGAAAGGTTAATCTAATGAAAATGCCAGTTAAAACTTCTTAATAATACTACTAATAAGGAACATTTTCAGTGCTTTACAAAGCACACAGTTCATTTACCTGCAGATATTTTTTGAGCATTTGCTGTGTGCCAGGCAGTGTCGTGTGCATGCCTTGCGGATCCCATGGTGAAATCCATAGACTGGTTCCCTGACATCATGGAATGTACATAATTGTGAGGAAAGAGAGGGAACAAGTAACTGAAGAGATCAATGAGACAGTCTGTGAACAGACCTTATCTTAATGGGTTCTCAGAACACCCTTTTAGGTATTTGTGCCTTATTTTCCCTGTCTGATGAAGAAATAAGAGCCTAGAGGAGATGCCAAAACATCCACAGCCACCAAAGGACCAGCCCAGAGCAAAACCAGTCTCCCAAACCCACGGTTCTCTCCACTGGACTAGAGTGTCGCTGGCAGAGATCTGTCCTTGAAAGGAATACACTTTCTAGGGGCTGAGCGGGTCGGTGTTACTCTGGACAGAGCACTTGGGTATACTTCCACTGTGTTCGGGGTGACTCCTTTCATGGCAGAGCTGGGGTGTGAGGGCGAAAGGGGGACTGCTGACAGACTCCTGACCTCCCAGAGACTCCCTGAGATGTGCCACATGACACTCGCTGTGTATTGGAGCGGAGGAGGGAGGTGTGTCCTTGCCGTCCTTCCCACACGCAAGTGTTTCCCGAAGCAACGTCCAGACTGTGGATTCCCAAGCTCTAGAACTGCGCACAGGTTCTCACACCCCTCTTCGCCTCAGCTTTCTCATCAAGAAATAGGGATCTATTACGTACTTTATAAAGTTGTTAAATGGTAAGCACCCAACATGGAACTTTGAACACAGTAGATGCCCAGTAAGT
Organism: Phyllostomus hastatus; assembly: GCF_019186645.2. NCBI lineage: Eukaryota > Metazoa > Chordata > Mammalia > Chiroptera > Phyllostomidae > Phyllostomus > Phyllostomus hastatus. The sequence goes on along the minus strand of NW_025333737.1, from coordinate 22,573,877 downwards.
ATTCATAAACTTACAACATCGAGAAACCATCTTTGTGGGGAAAATGAAAAACATTTGACCATGAACAACACTGAGAACTCAGAAGCCTCACATTTGGAAAGATGTAAGACAAAACTAGCAGCACACCTGTCAAAATGTTGTCATGATGGTTTTTTTCTTGTGGCCTCAAACAAAAACTAATTAATACAGCAAAGTCATAGCTTATTACCTATGAAGGAGAAGAGGACTTTTAGAGCAGAGGACCCAGGAATTCCATGCATAGGTTACAGTTAGCACCATACTAGCCACTTGCAGAATCGTCACTCTTCTAGAAGGGAAGTTGCACCGTGACATTCCGTGTTAACTGCGTTTAGTTCTTGGGAGATCGGATCACTATGCTGTCAGTGTGGCAGGAAAACGAAAAACCATAGTCAAGTTTGCAGTAGGTTTCTTTCTCACACTAACTCCGTAATGAATGAGGGAAAAGATAAGGGGATGTGGGGAGGAAATGAGTATGTATTGAGCATCAGCTGGCGTTGAATAGCCAGTCATATGTTAGGTGTATTTTCCTGTGCATCCTATCGTTAAATCCTCTTAACATTGTGGAGAATGGACATCGCTCCGCTCTTACCAGGATGGTATTCTGATGTAGTGAGCTGTATCCTACCCTTTTCCATGCCTGTCTTCTTGAAGGTCCCCCAAAGAAACACCTGATCAAAGAAAAGCAAACTAGTACTCATTGCTAACTAGGGCTCTGGATTCCAAGGCATTTGAAAAACATCAGTAAATAAGTCTGGACCCTGTGGAGAGAGTTCTTACCTGAGCTTAGCCCTAGCCATCCGTCAGCATATTCTAACCAAAAGGCGAGTGGCAGAGCCTGACTAGTGTCCTGTGAGGAAAGGATGCTACAAGCATCATCACCAACGACCAAGGAGAAGGAGGGAGCAAGAGATGGACAGCCAAAGAGTGAGTGTGTCCCACTGCCTGGTACCCAGCCACTTCAGCTGCTGTCCTTTGCAGTCTGAAACAGTAGCCTTGGGCCAAGCTCCTACCACAAGGGAGAATAGCATCCAAGGAGAGGAGAGAGGAAATAAATAAGCCTTTTGCCTGCCTGCCCGGAGACCTCACAGCCCCTGTGGAAGGATAGAAAGAGATACTGTATCTAGGTAGTGCACACCAGTCTAGAAAATATACCCCTTAGGGTGTTTTGGAAGACCATCAATTGTTTTCTTTGACCCTAAGTTTGACTCATCAGAAAAGCAGAAAAGAACCCTGGCTGGTGTGGCTCAGTGGGTTGAGTACTGGCCTGTGAACCAAAGGGTCGCAGGTTCGATATCCACTCAGGGCACATGCCTGGGTTGCAGGCCAGGCTCCTGGTTGGGGGTGTGTGAGAGGAAACCACACATTGATGTTTCTCTCCCTCTCTGTCTCCCTCCCTTCCCTCTCTCTAAAAATAAATAAATAAAATCTTAAAAAAAAAGAAAAGCAGAAAAGAGATGGTAAGATAGATTTGTGCCCCAAAGGACAGTGGTGAATATCCTTGTCTCAACATTACGGTTGGAGCACCTGTGTGGAAAAGAGGCTAAACCTGTCAGGGCCGCACAGTGGAAGTACAGAGCCAAGATCCAGACCCAGGGCTGTCTGGCTCCAAAGCCACCCCCCACCCGCCACACATGTGTTCAAGCTCACGCACACACACGTTGCACCACCTCCATCTCCTTGTTTTAACATGATATCTTCACAGGTTACAAGACAAGATATCTTAAACAGACCTTCATTTAGGAAGAGCTCTATACAACAGCGGTTGGGGGGGGGGGTAGGCAGGGCAGGGGAGAGTAATTGGGGGGAAATGGGGACAACTGTTATTGAACAACAAAAAGCATTTTTTAAGAAGAAAAAATAAAATAGTAAGATTAGTAACCTAGTTCTAAGAATGAGTAATTATCTCCTGGAGATCAGAAAGGTCAAATAGTAAAGATAAGAAAGTCTAACACTAGATGGTGCTTCCTTCACCCAGCCTCCAGGAAGAACAGGGTGCTTACCACGAGTTGGGTTTCTTTCTGCTAGGAGTTAACCCTATTCAAGCACCTACCCTTATTTCTGCTTAACTTTTCTTGGTGAAAGTCGTACTTAATAAGTGTTATGTACTTCCCTACCTTCTTCCTGAAGCTGCTGAACAAAAACACACTATTATGATTGTCAGTCCTACACATCACGCAGTGGGTTCTGCGGGGGAATAGTAAGCTGTGTAAGCTGGAATACAGACCCAGCTCTCATCTCTTCGCTCTCAGTGTGCCTGTCCATCCCCTCATCCCATCCTTCTTCCTTCTCCTTTACACACTGCCCCCCACCCCATCCCCAGGAGCTTCTTATTTGAACAGGACAGGATGCCAGATAAACCTAATTTGAACTGCTTGTAAATAGCCCCTGAGTGTGTGTCTGGAGAGGTTAGTGTGGGAGTCCGCTTCTCCCACACAAACCCCTGAGTCCTGCCTAAGTTCTGGTACAGGTGGATTTGATCAGGAAGGTTGAGTGAGAGGGAAGAAGAGCCACGGGCCTTGGGGTTGGAGAAACTGGACCCGAATGCTGGTGTCTCCATAGACTAGTTGAATGACCTTGGACATGTGTACTTAACCTCTTTGAGCTTTAATTTCCACATTTGTAGAATGGAAATAATATCCATAATTCCTAGGCTAGGGCTCCTGTCCAGAATAAATGAGCTTGTGTGTGAAAAGAGCCTATCATAGCACCTGACCCCGAAAAGACATTTCCAGCAAGGTGAGCCCTCCTCGCTCCCTCCCCTCACTCTGGCATTTTGCTGGGGATTACGTCATGGCCCTCAGCTGCCTTCAGACCGTTGGTGTCGCCAGAGAAGCAGTGCCTGCACAGCGAACATGCGCGCCCACTCTGTGTCTCTCTTGGACCTTTGTTTTGCTTTTTCGCATTTTGTTCTTTAATCTTCATCTTCCCCCCCACGCCAACCAAAATTTGAGCCTGGACAGCCTGTGTTAGCTTTTGAGGTGGGAGTGGCTCATTTCCCAGGTCAATGTACTTTGGAGGCAAAAAATAACAAGTAATGAGCTCAGGCTCACCTTTACTTAGCACAGTGACAGAAGCCACCCCTCCAGAGCACCGGAGGGGATGATGGCCTGTGTGCACGCAGCCTTTTCCTGAGACTGACATCCGTCACTGTCTTCCGAGAAAGCGGAGTGTTGCAGCTGATGGAAGCCCAGCCTCAGGCAAAGGAGTAACTGTCAGCGCTGTCCCGAGAATGCCCAGACGAACAGGGTCCTCACTGAGTGTTCCCATCAGCCACAAGTCCAGCGCACAGCTATAAATACTGTGTAGTCACCCACCGAAGCTCTGACGCAGGAGAGGGAAGCATTTTACCTGGTGTAAACAGATTTATTCCAAGCGTTGGCATTGCTATAGTGTTTCATAGAGCTAAAAACATGCATATCTCTATACGTGTGTGTATATGTACCAATACACGTGTGCACATGTGCATATAGGGGACGCTTGCTCACTTGAGATATATATACACACACACATACTTTCAAAGGAAAATGTTCTTGTTTTCTCCTTAGAGAGAAAGTTGCAGCATTCTTAAATTTAATGACAAAATGTCATTTATCTTGATGGTGCTATAATGAAGTTCTCTGATTAACTTGACCATTTAGGTACCCAACTTCTTACCTTCCCTTTGAAGTTGTGTACTCTTCAAGGTTTATGGTAGTCTTTGGTATGATTCCGCATTAAAAGTTCATGCACTTTATATGTATGTTATATAATTTGACAAGATCATTATGTTTGTGTTTGATAGTAAAAGTGAATTTAATTATTACAGATTAGACAGCTGCTACCTTGCTTCCATTGCACTTTTATTTTTTATTGAAAGATTCAGACTTCCTATGACCGCTGATCATGATTTATTAATTCTCTATTGCTGCATGATAAAATTTCCCCAGATTCTGCAGCTTAACACAATAAATATTTATTTTCTCACCCAGTTGCAGAAAGTGGAAACCCCAGGTGTGGTTTTGCTGGATCATCACGGTCTCTCCCTGGGTTGCTCATGAAGTTGCAGTCAAGCTGTTAGGCAGGGCTGGGAGCTGCGGCATGGCTCAGCGGGGCTGGAAGACGTGTTCCAGCTCACACACGTGGCTGCTGGCAGGGGGCTTCATTTCCTCGCCACAACGTGGACCCTTCTCCATAGGGCCACAGGGCTGCTCACAACATGACAGCTCCCTTCCCCCAAAAGCAAGGCACAGGAGAAAAAAAGAGAGCAAGAAAAACATTAAGACCAAAGCTGCAGTGCCTTTTATAACCAATCTCAGAAGTGAGTGACATACCATCACTTCTGCCATATGCTGTTGGTCACACAGACCAACCCTGGTGCAGCGTAGGCGGCAACTACATACACAAGGGTGTGAATGAGCTCACTGGGAACAATCTTAGAGGATGCCTACGACAGCGCTGTTTCATAATGTAATGTTGATGAAGCCCATTATTTTTATAATCATCTATACATCTGTGTAAACAATACAAAGTTCTCAATATCGGATACTTGCTTCCGACATTACATTATACTTCAGTGACTTTTCAAGTAGGTATAATTGTTAGTTTTTAAAAGTTACTTAAACTTGCTTCATAATTCTTCATCCAGGCATTTGAGTTGATACACATTTATATCAGATCCTAAAATCTGAGACATCACTCCTTATGTATAAGTCCTGTTCTTCATTACATAGGAAGTATCGCACTTACAACATTAGAGATAAGTACCAGTATAGTCCAGGCAGGGAGTCTGTGATTCCTCTGTAAGACAGGTTTCTGTCCAGAGCAGAGAAGGTGCATGGGTTTCAGCCCACTCTCTAGTGTGGTCATCAAGAGTTCTGAGGCCATAGTCAATGTCGCTGATGTGTGGATCGAATAGAGATGTCTGCTGTGTGACAGAGGGGAGGTGACTAGGCACGCGGGACACCTGCCACGGTTTGCAGTCCTTGGGCTCCTGGAGCACACTGCTAACACCGGGAGTCCGCCAGGACAAGCAGTGACAATGCAGACAGTGAGCTGGATGACTAAACAAACAGCCGCAGCACCCTCCCCCCTGCACAGTCCCTATGAAATATTCAGTATTCTAGAGCTTTGCTCTGCAGACCCTAAAGAATAACTGATTTCTAGTAGGCATGGTTTTTCTTGTTTCTCTCCAGTCAGAGCTCATTAATGACTCGAATGATTGTCTGAACTGGAGTGGGGCCTCCCATTAGGTTGTTCGTAGGTAGGAAAGAAGGTAGATCATAACCTCTATGTGAATAAAATTGTCATTGTCAGCCTGTATTAATTAAAGACTTCAGTTACAGTGTTACCTCATTTTAGAAGTAAATTAAAAATAGAAAACACAAGGAAAAAATTGAAGGTTATATTTTCTTACCCCCTAACTTTATTTTGCAAGTAGAGCCTATTTTAGGTAAGTCTAATGTAATTAGAAATTAAGGAGACGTGAGAAGGGAGAATGGAGAGGAAGGGACGGTTTCTGGGTTGGAAATAAAAAGTTACTATTTTGGACTTTGCGTCAATCTGTGGCAGATTATTTTAACTCCACTGGAGTGGATGTTGTCAGGAGCCCTCCTGCTCAGGACCTCATTAATGAGGCTGCTTTGATCTTTGAGGAGTTAAGCAGCACCCGCTGACAAACGGCTGGAACCCCGGGTGCTCGTGATGAGGCATCCAGGCGGTTTCGGCGCACCCAGCTTCAGCCTAGAGAGGGAGGATGCGCGGAGGCCCCTCGCTGTCTCTTGCACGTGCAAGAATCCTGAGCGTTTGTTAACGAGACTGTAGCGAACAAACCAAAAGGGGACTTGAAGGAAGAAATATGGACCTTTTAAATATTTTGTCCCCAGACACTTCTTAGCTATGAGTAAATTGTAAGCTATTGAAACCACTAGTTTGGATGTGAGCATCTATGTGACAACTGGTTTAGAATATCCAGCAGCTGGCACAGTGCTTTGTATGTGTACGGACTGAATAAATATTTATTAAGGAGTGAAGGCTGTCATTGGCAATTTGGAGAAGCCATTGGTGAGGAAAAACATGTGGGCTTTAGAATCAGACAGACAGGATTCTAATGTTTATGCCACCACTTTTGAGTGCGACCGTGGTATAATCGGTATTATTTCAATTGTCGGTGCTTTTTCTCATCCAAAAGCAAGGACGGCGGTTAAATTAGGATATTTAAAAGCAAGGATATTGGATAACTATATCTCTCAGGATTGTTTTGATAATTGAACAAAACAAGGGGTGTGAAGCCCTGGCAAAATATATGGCTCACGTATTTCATACGATAGCTATTTGCCAACAAAGAGGCTTTAAGTGACATTTGCACAGCTGCACCTAGAAACCAGTAGCCGCAACCTACGCTTATGCCGCCTTCCGGCCAGTCAGAAGCCCTGTGACAGGAGCAGAGAGGTCGCCTTGCTCAGGAGCCTGAGACAGCTTGCTCTGGATTTTCTATAAATATCTAGGAAGGGGTGTAGCAATATGTAGTGCAATGCGGGCAACTGTCATTTAAACGAAAGGCCAGCCAGCTGGCTGAGGTTACTCGGAATGGCAAAGCGCACTGAAATGAATAAAACATCCAGATCCAGAGAGCCAACAACAAACTCTTTTTCCCCCACTTCAGCAGCGCCAGGTGTAACTGAGGCAGGCAGTGTGATGGAAGCATTGCATTGGGATAGGAGCAAATCTTATGGACCTGCATGAAGTACCTTGGAAATCCATCTCCTTTCTGGGGTATACTTTTTATTTAGCCAGATGTGGACTTCTCTCTGCCTCCAGGATCCTTTATTTCAATTTCTCAACAAATACTAAGTTTTTCTCAAACACTTCCCCTTAAAAATCTGGCTGCTGTGTGAGTCTGCTGGGGCTGCCCCACGAAGTACCACAGACTGGGTGGCTCACTGTCCTGCAGCCCAGAAGCGAGCAGCCCAGTGGACAGAGGAGGGACGTAGGAGGAATTCACAGCCACGTGCAGTGAACAATGTAAGACCCTGAGGAAGCAGGCTTCTTGCAAGTGCTTTTCATCCATACTCAGTCAAATGTTTTATCAGTTGTGTGGCCAGTGCTTTAAAAGGCTTTAGACATGTAATCTATGGTCATTGAATTAATCAGTCAGGACATTGTTAACTTTTTCATCTTGTAAAGCTGAGGGCACTTTTCGAACGGCCGTTTAACCCATCCCAAAACCTCCATACACTCTCCGGAGCAGAGTGCAACATGATGGTTGAATTCCCAGAAGTCAGATTTGGCTCTAAAACTAGTATTATGGCCTGGAGTAAGTTAACTCATCTCTCTCCGTACTAGTTTCCTCATGTAGAAAATGAGGACAGTAAGTATAACTCCTTCTCTCCTTTAACATATGCTAAGGTTGTAAAGGACAGTTAAGTCCACGTACTCCCAAGTCCAAGGTGGCACTGTTGAAAACAGTCAGCATGCAATGTTCATGGGAGAACTATAAAACCTAATGACACATTTGGTTTTTAGCCCATAATTTTTAACTGTAATTGAAGGTTTCTACCTCATAGCACTCACTGTCAAGTGGCTTTCGCACTTGCCCACTACGGAGTCTGTAATCGTGATAACCGCCCCTGACTTCAGAGATGGCCTTACAGGGACGAGCACCCCCCCACCCCCCGCAAGTCCCAAAGTCCCTCCCAGCTCTGCGGGTTTTAGGCTGCACACCCCTTCTCTAATACGGCACGTGCATTCATGTGCTCACATCTTCAGTGTGGTCAGTTTGACTGTGGTAGAAAAGTAATATTAGAACAAGTATAAAATTAGTTGAAATTGTATGTTTCAAGTAATTTTCATGTTTCTAAGATTTCAAATCTGGTAATTAACAAAAATACATTTAGTCAGATGTTTATTAGACTTATTTTATTGGATAAGTTAAGCCAAAGCATTATGGTTTGTATTATAATTCTCATTAGTTTAAGAAGAACATTAAAATCTAAAGTAGCTTCTGTGTTTCATGCACTTCTACTCTACGTGAAAGCTTTGGCGATGGTCTTGCTGAACTTGTTTCTAACTAAATTTAGTTTCACCAATCTGTATTCTGACAGAGTATTTTGATTACTGACATATATTTAAAGTACTCTGAAAATACACATTTATGGCATATTTTCTGAATTTTAGACAGGAAAAACTCTTTGGTTTGTGCAAGTTGTACATATATTTACTGGGAAAGTAATAGTCGTGGCTGTATCTTGAAATACGCTCTTGATCGACAGTGATTTAGAGTGACATCTACTATAACAAATCACTGCCTTTCAGCGTCTTAGAGCTCACATACCAGTCAATGCCAGGATTCCTGGCTGCTAAACGGTTTGATTTTCCTTTGGATGGTGCTTTTGGGACCCCAGCACCTTCTAGCTCATGGCTGTACCATTTCCGAGCGCCTCAGTGTGCTGTGCATTCAAGTTAGTGGCCTCTGGCTTCTTAAAAACCCCTGGGCCAAGAGACACAAACATCACTTCTCTTACTTTGCATTGGTGGAAACTAGTCACATGCCCACATAAGGATGTAGTGGGAGCTGGGAAGTGTAGTCCCTGTCTGGGCAGCTGCCTCCTGGCAACAGCTCTCCAGTATGTAACAAACAAATGTACCAACTACAGAATTCCACGTGATTGTTTATTAGTATGTAACAGCCCAATGCGGGGGAATCAGTGTCAGTAGGCCACATTCTTTCAGTTCTTGTATTTTTTAATCCTATTCTGATAGAAAGTAGTAGCACTTTTTAAGAGTTATCCAGAGCTATAATCTGTGATTATAATATACTTTCTTTCTTTGAAAAATGAATTACATCAGCTTTGGACCTGGGATATTTTGGCTGTATACAAATTTGCCAGCAATCTAAGCCTCTGTATATTATTTGAAACCGTATAATTGATATTTCCATATTTTTTCAGGAATTTTATTTTTGGTGTTCTAGTTTTGCAAGTCTAGTGAGATAGCAATTTTTTACATTATGCGTAACTAGTATTTTACTATATGACTTTAGATTCTTGTAACATAATTTGATATCTGAGGTCTACAGATTTTTAAATTAAGGTCATCTGCCGCATAACAACATTTTGGTCAACGATGAACCATGTATGTGACAGTGGTCCCACAAGATTACAATGGAGCTAAAATATTCCTGTCGCCTAGTGACGTAGCCATTGTAATGTGGTGGCACAACACGGTGCTCCCACGTTTGTTGTGATGCCGACATAAAAAAAAAATGTCGCTGGTTTATGTATGTACTATAATATACTTTTTATCATTGTTTCAGAGTTCACTGTTTCCACTTTCAAAAAAATGTTTGCTGTAGAACAATGCTATAGTACTCCAGCAGCAGCCTCACACGTCTCGTGTTTACCACGTCTCTTGAGTGCATCATTTTCTCTTGTGCTTGATTTAATCTCGCGTTGTTTTGTTCAGCAACAGGCCTCACAGGCTCTCGGTTTAGAAGCAATAGTCTATACCGCATCGCCTGGGGCTGTAGGGGGCGCACTTACCCAGGTGTGTGTACGTGCGCTCTGTGATGTTTGCACAGTGACAGAATCGCCCAATGCCGCACTCCTCACAATATATCCCCACAGTCAGGCAGCACATGACTGTAATGGGATTTTCAAATTTTCAAAAGATACTTTATGTATTTTTTATAGAAAGCGCCATAAACATAACAAAAATAAAATTTATTTTCAAAACTGTAAAGATTTGAATGGGATCCTGCTAACATGTGATCATAGCCTCGCTGGATTTTCAAATTCCTAATTACAAAATGTTCAAAATGTTCTGAGAAATATTCATTTTTGTTTTAGCAGTGTATTTCCCAATGTATGTGTGAGGAAAGTCCTTATATAGCAGTGGGATCAAATGCCTGTACCTTTCTCCCAAACCTGTTTGGGACGGACCCTCGCTATTACTGGCCTCATCGCGCTCGTAACCAGCACCGGACAGGGCTACCTGCCGCCTCACGTTTTGGTGGTTTTTCAGAATTTCACTGACATGATTCAGTTTTTGTTCTTACATCTCATTTGTTTTCCATTGGAATTATTTTTTAAGTATAAATCTTTTATTGTCATTAATGCTTGTAGTTTATGGCCAGTTGTAAAATTTTCTAGTGTTTCAAAGTTAACTGGTGCCAGAAACAGATTGAATTAACATATGTTTACTTATTTGTTCTTGTTTTCTAGTTCATATGAATGTTATATATAAAGATTCCCCCCCTCCGCAAAAAAAATCATTGGAATTTAATGCTTTGGCTCATTATTCTGCAGCTTGATCTTAAACATGATCAAATGATACTTGTAATCTTGCTAAATTCACAGTGCTATAGAAATAGTGCCATCCACAATGGAAGACTAACAAGTGGACCTCTTTATCATCACAGATGGTTATAAGAATGAATTTCTACAAAACTATTTTACTTCTTATCTTTAAACTACTTTTCTCTTAACATGCTGTCCAAAATTTTTATTTTGAAAGAAAACATGGTGCATGCTAGGAGGTAAGAAACATAAGGAGGGTAGTTATAATGAAATTTAAATAATTCTCTTATATTTCTTTGCCAGTAAAATCATGTTCTGTTAGGCTTTTCTAATAAGCTCTAAAATATGTCTTTCAATTTATTGTACTATTATTATAAAAGAAAAAACTCAACACTGTCATCTTCCCAAATCAAATATTGATGTTTGTTAACAACAGATTTGGCAGTCATTCAGAGGCAAGTAGTACTAGGCTTTTTATATTTCCTATTTTTTTAGTCTTTATTTTTATCGTTGACACTATTACGCAGGTCATCATTTCCCACGCCCCTTTGCCCACATCCGCCCAGTCCCCGCCCACCCCTTCCCTCAGGCCATGACCACACCCTTGTCTGGGTCTATGGATCATGCATATATGGTCTTTGGATAATCCCTTCAGATATATCTGAACTGCTGGTGATCGCTCCCCAAGTCAGAGCAGATGCACTCTCTGCAGGAACATTCGCCAGAGGGACTGTATGTTCAAGGGGAAGATTTTCACGTTGCACAGTCAGCCTCATTTATTTTCCAGACCTCTAAATTTTTCATTCTAAGTAGCAGCCTCTCGCTTTATGAACCATGGGATCTTTATTAATTAAACAGAGTCAACAGGACTGATTTATTTTCTCCCTTCTCAGTTGAATTACCAAGCACATAAATCAGGAAGGAAATCTTTCTAATGCTAGAATGTTCCGCAAGCCAGTGCATCTGGGGATTATCTCATCACACTGATTATGTCAAAGCTCTTCAGTTGTAGTGCTCACTGGGACATAAAACTGAATGGCACACACACACACACGAACACCCAGTCCACCATCATAGGAAGAATTCCAGGTTTTTCCTCCAGTAACCAGAAGGCCCTAATTACCAGTGAGAGTAGCCACAATCATTTACTGACTATGTAATCATGGCCAGGCACTTCCCATGCATCGCCCGAGTCTCAGAGGCACTGGCTCTGCATGTCTTCACAAAGGACCCGGGGGTGAAACGTGTGCTTGGAGCATAGAACACTCTCTCTCTGCTGCTGAAGCTTTATTTTTTTTTCCAAGTGAGTAGCTGCTATAATTGCATTTTTTGGTATTTAGGAGTGTGTTTTTAAAAACATTCAGAAAAGCATATTGTGAATGTAAGATTAATCGGTGAGTATTTTATGGCATTATTTTTGTGGTTGGAGTAATATCAGATGTTGATTTATCACTAAAACGTGCTTAATGAAGTTCACTGGTGAGGAGGACTTTCTGGTGGAACTTTCTAATATTCTTTGTTCAGAGCCCAATAACTACATTTCTTCCTTAGGCATTTTGCTTTTGGTTATTTTAAATGATCAATTTAGTGGAATGTTCATGTATGGGCATTTATAATATTTCAGGCATGAGAACGTCATTTTTTTAAAAGTCAGGTAGGAAAGCACGCCCCTTGAACTCACCCCTCAGGCAGTTGTTCCTGCTCTTCCTTCCCACCTCCCCAACCAGGGAATACTGGGGTGGGGGGGGGGGCGGGGGGGGCAGGATTTATGGTGATTTCAAGTCTCTTCTTTGGACTTGCAGGTTGTACGTGTGCTGACAAATATTAAATGTGCATGTATATGTGTGTGTGTGTGTGTGTGTGTGTGTGTGTGTGTGTGTGTGTATCTCAAGATTTTACATTTGTTTCATCGGGCTTTTTCCTCTTTATTCTAAACATGTACTTTGTGCAGGATGATGGGTCCTCCTTTCACCTTGGGTGGCACTCTAGACCACTTCTGTTACACTCATTAGTATTTATTTAAAATCACTTTCCATTTAGGCAGCTTTCCAGTTTTATAAAGGCCTTCAAATGAAGTTAACCTGTGCAGCATCAAGTGCTGCAGTGAGTTCAGCCTCCATAATTAGAGATTCCATTAAACCATTTTGGAGGTAATAGTAATGCGGATCACTGTCGAGAGAGTAATGACTCTCTGTACCACTTAACCACACTCCAAGGTTTTGAAACTATAAAGGTGTCTGGGCCTTACGACCTTCACCTTGATTCTTAAACAACTTGAACTCTTACCCAGTCATGAACCTCTCAGCGATCTTCTTTCATGAAAAGATGCATTTTTAATATTTAAACAGACAAGTTTAACAGTTTATATAGGGGAATGTAGATAGAATTTAGAGTATAGGATTGGAGGCAAACCAAATGTAGTAATGACAGTGAAAGTGACCGTTTGTATTAAGTCTAACGTTTTCAGCTATCATCATCGACAGCCAGCAAGCGCCATTTTGTGGTGATCCCCAAATTGTGTTCTGGAGAACACTAACCCCACGTGTGTGCTAACAGGGGAACAAGGGCACACTAGTTTGAAAAATATTGCCTACTCGGAAAGTCAGAGAACACAGTAGTGTATTTCAAGTTATGGAAAATCCTAGAGTAAAGAAACCTACCTACCTGCATTTAACCTAGTGTATCTCAAACTTATTTGACCATAAAATTCTCTTCTTCGCGTAATATTATTAAAGACCCTTGGGACACACTTTGGAAAATGGTAAGTAACATGTAATGTAGGCGATACTTTCAGATCCACAGTCATATTTGATCCTCAAAAGTGCCAGCATTCACAACTTGCTTTGAGACCTGCTTCTGAGGCGGAGTTTGGATAGGATAGGGGTGGGGGAAACCGAGGTAGGAAGGATGAAGGCAGTGGGATAAACCAGGGCTAGGAAGAATATCCAAGGAAAAGAAACAGATCATCCCAATTCCAGAAGCTGTCTGTCCAATAGGCAGGCGCTGGGCAGACAGTGGTGGATTGAGAAGATCCATCCAGCTGCAGGCTGGGTGTTGGATCCTAGTTCTGAGAACTGCTGCCCCGCCCTGCCCCGCAGGGGCCTGCTTTGTGATGTTTCACCACTACCTGACCAGGCCCTCTATCTTGTTTATGTCCTTCCCTTCCTCTGCTTCTGTTTTTCCCCGAAACGCCTAGTCATTTGTTCTGAGAACAGGGTAGGCCCATGAACTCACAGGGAGGAATCAGTTCTTGCCCTCAGGGAGCTTCACATGCACTAAGAGGGCCTAAACATAATCAGGCGTTTATCGTGTAGCATCATAGGAGATAAGAGCATGGACACAGATTGAAGGAATCTGGAGGAAGAGTTGGTTCTTTAGAATTAGTAAAGGAGATTAACAAAATGGGAGAAAGGAAGATTGTAGCAGAGAAGAAAGCGCCGCTGAAGCAGGTTAAAAAAAGAAAAAGAAAAAGAAAAAGAAAACATATTTCTTACTGTGGAGTATGCATTTGATCCAGAAGGCACTGGTTGGCACTGAATTTTTAGCAAGTGAGCATCAGCAGTGTATGGCATTGGAAAGATCTCTTGGCTGGAGTGGAGCATGAATTAGAGAAGAGCTAGAGCAGCGGCAGAGAGGCCAGCGATTTCAGTGACCTAGGCAATAGCACTGGAAAGGAAGGGAAGGAAGAGATCCCGAGATGCGCAGCGAGACAATCACAGAACTCGCTGCCCGAATGAATGTCAGACAAGGGAAAGCAAGGAATCCAAGATGAACCACTGTCCTCCATTTCTTGTTACCAAAGAAGGAAAAAAAAAAGAAATGGTTTTTGTGAACCTTAAAACACATCTAAGACTTATTAAAACATTGGATCCCGCCCTGGTTGGGCAGCTCAGTTGCTTAGAGTGTCACCCCCAAACACACCAAGGTTGCAGGTTCAATCCCCAGTCGGAGCACATACAAGAATCAACCAGTAAATGCATTACTAAGTATAACAACAAGTCAGTCTCTCTCTCTCTCTCTCTCTCTCTCTCTCTCTCTCTCTCTCTCTCTCTCTCTCTCTTTCCCCCTCACTCCCCCCCCCGTTGTCCTTTCCTATCTCTTTCTAAAATCAATAAATTTTTTAAAAAATGTAAAGATTGGATTCAGTTCCAATTACGTCCTGTCACAAGGGACTGCAGTAGGGTGGAAGTGATGTCCCTAAGATAAGTACTTGCACGGAGGGGTCGGACCAGCTTCCAGATTGTAACTGCGTTCCTTATTCTTCCCAAGTCACGTAACACAGACCACATCCTGGATCCACCCTGTGATGAGTGCACTGAACCTGTCTTGCTCAGAGGAGAATGAAGAGGACTGCTCCAGGGAACTTCCCGACCAGAAGAGCTAGTGGTTTTCCGTGGGAAGCTGAGCTCCGTGGCCTTCCAGCACGTCGGTCTCCACGCAGGACTCTGAGACGCAATGGTCTGAAACAGGAGTAAATGCTCACGACCGGTGGATGCTGTGAAACGGAGACTCTGCACCGAATGCTAATTTTTGTAAAACTTTTTCATGCAACCGTGTACATTTACAGGATCAGTCGCCACTACAGTAGTTCTTTAAGAATAATCTAGCCCTATTTTTTTGAAATCATATGTAGTTAGACTTTATATTATGTATACTTTTTATATATAATTAGAACTTTGCAGTTTTATATAGAGTTCTTTACGGAGTGTCTGATACATTGATCTCTAGGATTAACACTTAGGTTGGAAAATTATGTGAATATAGTGAAACACTTCATTTATTTGAAAATTCACTAACCTTTTATATTTGTATCTTAGGAAAGTGAGTAAGCAGGCTCTGGGGGTTTTTCTCAAAGATCACAGGTAGACCACCATCTCACAGGCTCCTGAATACAGTCTGCATTTTATGGGGCTTTCTGATTTACATACTGCTTTGCTGGCCCTGTTTTATTCGCACCATCCAACACGCCCATGAGGCAGATCCAGTGGGTGATTCTTATTCCATTTTTCGTTTATGGAAATAGTGGTTCAGAGAAGTGAGGCACCTTGTCCTAGGTCTTCTGACCCTCTGTCCGGCCCCCTTTCCACTGCACCCTGCTGTCCCAGCAGAGGCAGGTCACAGCCCGATGCACAGGGCACTCGGTTCTGTTGACGCAGCTGAGCTCCACGCCGAGCACTCCGGTGGCCGCCCAGATGCGGCAGGCACCTCTTCAGTGAAACAAGCCCCCACGTAACTCCACTGTGGTCCTGGAAACCCATCCCCCTTCTGCACCCCCAGACCCTCACCAGGTAGGAGCATGGTTTTGTGGTGTTTCGGCAGGCTTCCTGTGGCTGGCTCATATCCAGGATTTGCCTTGTTTACATTGCACTTGCCAGACGCAGCGTTTGAGGAGCATTGATGAGAAGAGGGGCATCCAGAGTCTCCTCTGCTATCAAAAGAGATGTCCTTGAACCCTTCTGCTCCAAGTTCAAGACTGATATCATTGCTGACACCACCTACCAAACTAATTATGCTTTTGATCTTTTTTTATTTTATTGTAAGGATGCTAGACAGTTTCTAGCGGGAATGAGCCACTGACTTGGAAAGCTAAAGATTTTCTCTCAGTTCAATGATTTAAACCCAAGGTCGGAAAAGGGGGTTGTGGAGTGGGGAGGAAGTCAGTCATCTCAAATGTCCAGGGCATTCGGTACCAACTGAAAAATAAAAAGGCACTTATTCCTATCCAATGTTGTATTTTTAGGTGATGTACTTAGAAAGAAAGTGAGTAGGAATCATTAGCTACTCAGAATACCTGTTCCCAAACCATTCCTACTAACACAGAGAAACTACTGGTGATCACTCTGGCCACCTTTTTCCTCTTCCCTTCTCCTCAGCCCTCCCCCTCCTCCCCTCTGCCCTCCCTTCTCTCGTCCTCCCTCCCTGCCCGCCCCCCTCTGAAATTCAGGTAGGAAAACAGAACTCAGAACCTTGAACATCATCTGACTCGGTGATTTTTCAGACACCTTCTGGTGAAAAAGACTCATTTTTCAAATGAAGTCTTATACAGAATCACAATATATATAATAGAATATTTTTAAAATATTGCTACTCCGCCTGAAAAAGACAAGGCCTGGAGCCAGGTACAAGCAGCCCCGCATCACTGCTGTGCAAACCCAGAGCTCCTTAGGAGCCCAGGGCGAGAATCATCAGTCCCAAGGTCACGCAGAGGCTGAGCGACCAGGTCAACATCAGACCTAGATCCTAAACCTTCCAGTCTACTACATCTCCTGTGGCATGTAACACAGATGTATATTGCAAGTACATGTGTACATTGTGCTCACCCATACATTCCTGAATAGATGTAGGATTTATAACTTATGTCTGGAATAATAATAACATAAGGTCAAATCTAGGCTGATAGGTAGGCAGTCATTAGCCCTGAGAAAACTTTGTGAGTGGCTGGAAAGGACTTGAGTTTCGCCTGACAGCTGTTTGAATATTTGGAAGCTTCAGGGAGACCAGTTTTGAGAGAAGCCCCCCAGAGAGTTCTTTCCTTGTGTCCCCCATCTGTGCATGAGATTCTCAAACACCTGAGGTTACTTTAAGTTAGTATCTGTAGTCGTGAAAGTACAGACTTTTTGTTGCTGCCAAGTTAATGGTATGACATTTCCCTCCCCCTTCCGGAAGAGTTTTCCTAATTTGCTTCTAGTGAGGAAACACAGAGGAGCTGCCAGAGTCACTTGAGGTCAAGGTCTCGGGCACACGTTTCACTAACAGACACCTCGTGTGTTAACTTCGCTGTTTCATGCCACTTCCCTCCCTGCTTCTGACAAATGCCTAATGGGAAAGGCCTGTAGGATTTTATTGTTATTTATTAAGCATTTCGGTGCCATACATGGTGGTTGGCAGTTTGCATATATTATTTCATCATCTTAAAACAGCCCATGAGGTAGAACCCGGAACTGCCCCTGTTGTACAGAAGAAACACGGCTTTGGAGAGAGTTGCTCCTCTCGGCCTGCAGTCACACGGCACCCGCGTGTAGAGGCCGGCGTTCCAGGCAGCCCGCTCTGGGCGGAGCTGCTTGCATTTCACTGTGTGTGTTGCTCGTGGCAGAGCTGGGGTGTGCGGGTCTGTTTTACAAAGAGGCAGGTACCGGTTCTGCACAATAAGGAACTTCCTGGTAGTTAGCCCTGGGAAAGGATTCCCCAGGAGAAAGCGGGAGGGAGGACTGTCCCAGGAGGCATTCTGTCGGTCTGAGCACCTTACTGCAGGAACATTGCTGAGGAGGTTCAGAGTCAGAACCGACATCATCTGAGCATTCTCCAAGTTTCCACTCTTCTTTGTGCTTCTGTGACCTCTGAGCCAGCAGATAACTGCTCCAAGACACGCTCAAGGAAACATGCTAATGACTCATTGATAGTCTTTCTGTTGCAAGTAGAACCCCCAAATTATTGTTTGGTGAGTTGTCATTTACATACCCAGGCTTTCTTTGATATAAATCAACCCTAGCAATGTAGCCATTTGCAGTAAGCCCCTCTCCGGTGGCCCACTGACTCAGACTTTTAGGGCGGGGCCGTCTCAGCATTCTGATGGCCTTCCATCTCACTTTACTGAGAGTGACCGAGGGGAGCCATCCTTACTGATTCTCAAAAGACTTCCTCGGCACCAGCAATGCATCCAGCAAGGGCACTATGGTGAAGTAGGGTGATAGCCAGCTACTTCCTAGGTTCTGTTTACGGGTGGGTAAAAAGGTGTAAAATCTTCTCAGGTGGCCAGAATTGGACAGCTTCTCTGAATTTTTTGAATTTTTGAAACAATCTATTTCCATGAAAAATCAGGTAGTATGAAGTTAAATAAAGTAAAAGAAAAAAAAATAGCCCATCTCTCCAGAGGTGGCTATCACTAATATTTGCTGAGTATTTTTACTCAAAGGAAGTCATACTGTGAAGTAGCTTTCTTTTGACATAATACATCGTGGTCATTTTTTTCATATCAGTACATAGATTAATGTTGTATTTCAAGTGTCTGCATAATCATCTACACCCGGATAACTCGTGTGCAGCCAGCAAGCTATCGATGAACGCTTAGGCTGTTTTAGGTCTTCTGTTACTGACAATGGGTGTCACAGGGAACATTCTTCTATTCACATTCTTGTACTTATTCAGTCTTTTCCCTCATGTATCTGTGTCCTCTGGTGCCGATACCTACAGTAGGGTTATAATGACAACAGTAAATTGTCATGTCAAAATAGGTTCATTTTGATTATGTTAGGTGTTCATCAGTTTACCTCCATAAAAATAGGATCAATTTACACTACCACCAATAGTGTGTGTGAGCTGCTTTTCGCTATATCACAGGACTTTCTTGGGTCTTGAGATTGCATGTAACTTTTCTGATTGTTTTTGTGCTTCAAAGAGTAGCTTTTCGTTGCATTGTTGCCAAAGGACCAGAACTTTTTCATTGGAAGGTTTTAGTTTTCTTAGCAGCAGAGACTAAGTCTCTCCATAGAGGGGCATCTAGCAGGGACTAATTCACTGTGTGTCCAACACATCATTACTCTTAGCTTCTTACCTGAAAACACTTACCTTTCCTACTTTACATATAATGGTTATGAGAGCCAACTTTTAAATGAACTCACTTGGGCAAGAGCCCTCAGTGAAGTGCAGAGCACAGTACCAAACACACCTATAAGTTCTTCGAGCCTCAGTTTCCTCATCTGTAGAAGGAGGATAATAATTCCCTGCCTCTTCCCAGACCAATTCAACTCCGCAGCCCTTTCCCGCACACCTGCTAAATGCCAGGCAAGACGTGAGGCCTTGAAGTTACCATGGTGAATTGTACCGATTCCCAAATCAAGAAGCTCATACTCTACCACCCTTTTCCTTTCTTTTCTTTTTTTTTTCCAGAAACCTTTTATTATTCCTTAAAGGAGTAAGAAGTTAAGGGTTTGTTTAGTAAGAACCCCTGAAGAAAGACCCTTTATCACGTTCTTAAATTTGAATAATTCCAAAATAATAACACCCTTTGAGTAGAAATGAAAGAAAAGAAACATACGGTGTGAAGGGCCTCTCCAATAATAAATGCAAAGCAGCTGTAAAAATACAGAGTCAAATGATACTTTCATGAAGTGTTTGCAAAATTAGAAAATATTATTCTTTATCTAGGGGGTTTTTATTTTCTCTGCTAAATGAAATGCAACATTTTCAAGGCTGGACAAACTTGAGTTTGAACAATATATAGAACAGAAAGAACTGGACTAACATTAAAACAACTCACATGCTCTATTGCATGTGATTTTTGAGAAGGTGAAAAGAACTTTAAGCAGACTATGCCTGCGGAGCTTAACTTTAGAAATAAAACACCCAAGATGTCTTAACCACAACTATCCGCATGTAGTATCATTGCCTGCGTGATGATTATGTAAACATTAAATGCAGTTCTGTATTTGTTCACTTCGTATGATTTTTACATTTAAATACTAATACTTCTGCTAACTTTTTTGTTTCATTTTTACCCTCGGGTTTGGGGGGGCGTGGATCTGAGGGAAAGTGCCATCAGACTAAGAGCTTGGATTCCCTATTCCCGTTTCCCCATCACTGGATTATTTTTTACCACTTCACCCTGTCTAGTTTTTACAGTGTGCATCAATGTGTCATGATTTTTTGTTTATTGCCTTTCTTAATAATAGGAGCAATCATTGAAGTAAGCTCCGTGGAGGTAGGTGTGTCTCTGTCCTTTTCACCATTGTATCCGCCAGATCTACCGCAGCGCTTGTCACGCCACAGGCGTTGAGTGCACACTCGTGGGACTGAATGCGTGAAGTGCTGTGCACAACTAAGACTCAGTTCCAGCTTAACTCTCCTGCCTTTGTGTTTACTTATTCCTTCAACAATTACCGAAGTGCTCTTGGGTGCCAGACACTTCGCTAAGTGCCAAGGATACAATGCAAAACAGGCTCCGTGATCCTACTAGCCCCCATGTAATCTATACTTTAGGGAAAGAACATTCAACTTAAATTAACCAAAGCCTTTCCATTTATTTTCTTTCTCCCATACTTGAACTTCTAGGCCATTCAGTGTCCATTGCTTCAAGAAAGAGACTTTGCTTGGGGCGATAGGCGCACGGTGCAGTGTGCAGATGGTGCTGTTGGGTTGTCCACTTGAAACCTGTATGGTTTTGCGAACCAGTGTCATCCCTATGTATTCAATAAAAATAAGTAAATAAATAGATAAATAAATAAAATATAAAATAAAATAATAAAATAAAATAAAATTGTGTGACATCAGAAAGCAGAGGAATACGTACTCTGAGTTTTAAAGGTCTGGCTCCTCAGGGCCCTGGAAAGGATCCGTGATTTGGAACAAAGACGGGAGAGCACATCCAATGGGGAAGAGCAAGGCTTCCTACTCCCTGCTCAGGAAGTGATTCCCCTGGCTGTTGGACGGGGAGCCCAAAACGTTGGTGGGGCTCAGAGAAGGGGGCCTGGGCCCCACCTCCAGAGGCCACCTTCTTGGAGCAGCAAAACTCCACTTGCGTTTGTGCGGAGAGCAGAGCAGACCCATTCCTCATTGTCCCCTGCAGTGGAAATGACTGCATGGTGTGTCTCAGGAGACGGGGCCTTGGATGACTTCCTGGAGCTTCCTCCACACCAGCATTCAAATGAGGAAATCAGATTGATGTCCCCGAACCCCAGAGGGTCACAGGAGTAGCAGGAGCACTGACTGGTCCCGAGTGAGGATGTCCACTCAATCCCCGTGGCCTCTCAGTGAGTCGGAGTTTGGACAGTGACAACAGACCCTCCAAACCCAGAGTGCCTTAGCACTAGGTAAGCCTTCTGGAGCTCAGCAGTGACTCCTAAGAGTGGAGGGAACTTCAACCTGGCTGAGGTTGGCATCAATCAGGTGCTGACGCCTCCTTCCTCACAGAGGGAGCTCCTGCAGAGTAGTCCTGTGGCCCTGTCTCTGCCTCTGCCCTCTCCGGCACCACTCACATGTTCGGTGAGTTTGGAATAAAGAGCAAGACGTGTGCTTTTTCTAGAACATTTATTTCTGAACTATATCCCTTTTTTCTCTCTTCCATGCCAACATTGCCTATTTGTTTTCCAGGTCATTCTGCTTTATTACCTGGATAATTGCAATGTAGGCAATATACACTCTTCCCTCTCTCCCGCCCCTGTCCTCATCACCCTGCCCACCGTATTTCTGTCAGAACCGTCTTTCTGAGACACAGATTGGATTCGATCACTCCCTTGCTACCCCTCGGTAGTCCCTGGCACCTGCCATGATCGGATCCCTTCCGCTTTCTCTCTGGCCTCATTTTTCATCTTCAACAATCACTCAATAGACTCCTCTCTGTCTTGGGAACAACTCCTGCCTCATTTCCTCATCAGATCCAAGACACCACTCTCGTGTCATGTCTTCTGTAAAGATCTTGGCACATATCGCCTTCCCCGTGCCCGGCGTTCGCACAGTAGATGCCACCGCTGCACTTTTCCTACCCGTGCAGCCCCTCTCCCCACTTGGGGGTGGTAGAGTAAGAACTTCCACCCCAAGAGGAGCTCCTGACCTGCTTGTCCAGACACATACTGGGTTACTACATTTATTTGCTAATATATTTTTATCTAGAGAGCTGGGTTACTGAATCTTTTTTTTTTAATTTTATTTATTTTAGAGAGGGAAGGGAGGGAGAGAGAGAGAGAGAGAGAGAGAGACATTAATGTGCGGTTGCTGGGGATCATGGCCTGCAACCCAGGCATGTACCCTGACTGGGAATCGAACCTGCAACACTTTGGTTTGCAACCCGCGCTCAATCCACTGAGCTACGCCAGCCAGGGCAGGGTTACTGAATCTTAAAAGCTCTTCACGTGGTAGCAAAACTCGGAACTCTGGATAAAGGCAACTGCTAGTCTCTGGCACTGTGGCTGTCCCACTCGCCATCAGCAGCTTGGCGAGTAAGTCCAGTGGAGCTGGGCTGGGGGCAGTGGCTCAGACAGTCTCTTGTTTCTGATTTGTGCGTTGGTGCATTTGACCCAGACCGCTGGATGGTGAGAAGGTTAACTAGGGGAGCCACGCTCTGAAATCCTTCCCCAGCCCCTATCACTGCACACCTTTTAGTAAAGCCTCTATTGTACTATATTTGCAATTCATTTAGATGGGGAAAGGGACATGTGTGTCTCTCCTACTAGACTCTGAGCCCGTTAAATCAGAGTCTGTATATTTTTTCATCCCTTGCATAAGACATGGCATAGGAATATTCAATAAATGTTTACAGAATAAATTTTAAAAAGTGATTTCTTGTTTTCAAACACTCTTAGCTGTTTCCTGCTTCTAGCAGGGAAAAGACAAGGTGAATGACAAGGAAAATGGGACGGGAGTTTAAGCACGTCTGCACTAACTAGTTCCCATGCTGGAACAACATAATGGATTTTGCTGGAGGAGGAAGTGTATGCTGCGTAAGTGCGGCCATAAAACAGTGTGAATGCAGTGGGGGCGGGGGGTGGTACATGCTCCAACACTGTCGATTTGCCCGAGCTTTTGAAAAATACAACAGGATGATTTTGGTACATGAGAGTAGATAAAGCTGAAAAGCAAAATACAAGGTTGGTGCATTTCAAGGCAGCAGCATTCACATTTCCGCCCTTATAGGTTAATTAATCATGCTGCTGAAGAATTGATTGGGCACAAGGGAGCTGTGTTTTGCCACAGTATTTTGCAAGTGCAGAAATGATCGCATCCATAACCAAGCCCACCGGATTTGCTCGGCTGTTGCTGTGTGACAATGGAGAAACTCATTTTTTACCAGGAAAATGTGGGAAGGGAAAACAGGAAGACAAAGCGAACTGGGTGGATAATGAAGAGATCTTGGGAAACAGACAGCTCAGGTCAGGCGTTTCTCTGGGCCGGGATATCAAAGGTGTTCGTGGGCAGATCCTATCTCTGTAGACTGCGTAGTTTGATCATTCGGGGAAGCAATCCATGCATTCACTCTAATGCCAGCTTTTTATTTTTGCACCTGATCCCATGGGTTATATATAGTTTTTTGATTACCACAAAAAAATGTAAAAGCTTGCACCAAATTAAATGCATACAGCACATCTCTGAATGGTAAAAGTGCTGAATATAAGGAAAATCTGAAAGAAATATGGTGTGTATATGTGTAGACGTGTGTGTGTTTATATATATGTTTGTATATGTATGTATGTGTATATGTGTGTATATGTGTATATGTGTGTATATGTATACACACACATACACACACGTATACACATATATATATACTTTAAAGGAATAAGAAATAATTAATAGACTAAAGCCTAAAATTTTAGGAATATGACCAAAGCAGGGGTTCCTTACTCACTGATGGAACTCCTAGTGAGAATCTCATATGGTGAGCAGTCACGAAGCTATCTCCGTTTTTTCAGTATTGCTAAGGTTGTTCATTGATCATATTCCTTCTGTCCCTTTGAGTATGATATTGCTGATGAGCATTCACCAAATTTAAGACTCCATCAATTATGACTCACCATTATTTGATGTATCCCCAAATGAAAAAAAGGCATTTAAAATATGACATAGTAAGTACTTCAGATTTTTGTGTTACTGCCCTTTCAGTAAATCTAAGAGCTCTTTGAACATATATTTTCATCATGTACATATATAGAGGAAAATTAAATACGGATAAATTGTGATATCCCTAAAACTCCTACATATCAGAATGGAACTCTCCTCAATCCCTTTTTGACTCAGAGTCGCTGCTTACATTTCTTGCAGTAACATCATCCTCTGCCATCAAACGAAGCCTTTCTTAAAGGAGAACCGCACCTCCGTCCATGGGCATTTCCCAAGACTTTGCATCTATCCCGTAGTTGTGTTGCTAGCGTTTTCTTTAGTCTTTTCAAAAGGACTTAATGGAAGATTTTTAGACAGCTGTCAGGTCTCGTATGCCTCCCACAGATAGTCCTTAAGTGCTTTACCCACTGGACATTGAGGGAGTAACAGAGCGTCCCCACCACGGGAAACAACCAGGCTCACGCATGCACAGGCGAAGCGCTGTGGCGTCGTGCTGCCTGGCCAGCATCACGGACTGTGAGACACGTCTGGTAACACGCTGGTCCCCCTGACGTGAGTGTCAGTGTGGGCTAGGAGTGAAGAGCAGTACGGAGACATAGGGCCAGCGTGAAGGAAGGGGGGGGATGAAGAGACAGACAAGGGTCTGATGTCACGCAGAGCCCACTGGGGTGGGAGTAACTTCGGCTCAGTCGTACAGGGGAGCCCTGGAGACAGTGCAAGTGTCCCGGTCGGGACTGGGGAGCTGGAGTCTTTGTGCCCCTGCACCTTCCATCACTGGCTGTGCAGGGGAGGCCTGGGAGGGAGAGCGCAAAGTGGGCTTCTGCAGCCCGCCAGCAAACACACAGGTGCTGGGTGCTGGGTGCTGAGAGCTGATGCTCCTGGGAGTGGCAGAGGGATCCCAGAGGACTGACAGTGTCTGTGACACATCCGAATGTCACAGACAATCAAATGTGGAAAACGCGTGGCTTACAATCGATGAAATGTGGTACCGAGGATCAAATTTCCTTGTCCCTTGTTCACCCCACTGCATCCTCAAAAGAGAGGCAAAGGAGAAATGCTTTAACAAGTGAACACAGAATGGCCCTTCTGAAAAGTTATTTAATTCAACCAAAATGGTTTTGAAAGCTCTTCCTAAAAATCCTAACAGAAAATGCTTGGAAGAGATCAAGTGATCCATCCCTCCACACTGGGAGTTGAACATCTGAGCTTTAGAAGCAGATGCCCCTGTGTTATTTACTCTGTGATGAGAACCTCTGAAGCTGGACAATTCAAACTCCCTCAGTAACCTATTCCAGAGCCCGTGCCTTGCCAATTTCAAAGAAATTAAAAACAAACCTTTCCACCTGTGGCGAGCCTTCCCCAGAGTTGTGGATTGCTAAGATGTGATGAAAACCAGGTATTTCTAAAACACAGTCATGCCCTGTGCTACGTCGATGACAGACACTCCCCAGGGTTCGCGGGGCATCTAGAAACCACCGCAGAGTTTTTAGAAAGCAATCCTGAAATATCTGTCAGGAACCTTGAAAATGTCCAAACTTTTTGACCCTACGGTTCTACTTCTATGAATTTATCCTCACAAATAGTCACCACTTTAGACAAAAAAAAAAAAAAAAATTGTACCGAAAAGGTTTTCCGAAGCAAATAAATATGGGGTTGGCCAGAAAAAGCTGTTTAGTTTTTCCTGTAGGCTAAAAGATACATTTTTCATTTTCACCACTACCTTTATTGATTTGTATATTTTGATTATGTCACTGTCTCCCACGTGGTACACAGTTGATTGTTCTCAGTTAACGCTATGATTTGATTGCTATGAACTTCAA
Source organism: Phyllostomus hastatus (assembly GCF_019186645.2). NCBI lineage: Eukaryota > Metazoa > Chordata > Mammalia > Chiroptera > Phyllostomidae > Phyllostomus > Phyllostomus hastatus. The sequence goes on along the minus strand of NW_025333737.1, from coordinate 22,548,217 downwards.
CTGGTCTACCCGACTGTGGAGCATCGTCCAGCGAGAAGTCTCCAGCACGTAACTTCACAAACCACTTTTGACACATTTGATCAGTCACAGCACCTTCTCCCTACACTGCACAGATCCTTTTTGTGTTTCAGTTGCATTTTTACCTTTCTTGAAATAATAAAACATATATGCAGAAAATGTTTAGTTTCTTCCATCTTCAATATTAAAATGGCTACACAAAAATTCACCAATTTGGTAAGTTTTTTTTAAATGCACACATATATGACAGCTGTCACAATACAATCTAACAAAATTGTTTCAAGTGAAGTTAAAGACAACTAAGTGCTACTAGAGCCATCTTACAGAAAAAAACAAATGAACTTTTTGGCCATCCCAATATGTGTGTGCCTTAAACCAGGGAAATGTCTAACTAAAATTCTTATTCAACATGACAGAAAACGTTTAAAAATATTTAATGACTCAGGGAAAGCATCCCAATATAATGTCACCTGAAAACAATATGATACCAACAGAACTCTATATATAAATATCACGGAAGACCTGGACAAAATATGAAATGATATTATTAGTGATATTTACTTTATTCATTATATTTGCCTGCATTTTAAATTCTCTCCAGTGAGCATGTACTTTATTTAAAAAATTATATTCCTCATTTTTTTTTAGAATTTTGCTTTAGAACTCTGTATACAATTGAGTGAAAGCTTGTTATATACATTGTAGGGACTGGAAAGGTGAAGTGAGGCCTGACCTTTATTCTCAGTCGTTACACTGATTCCGGTGGAAGCAACTACGGGAAGCAGATTTGCATGGAACGTGTGTGTCTGCCGCTTGTGTGGTCAGAGTCACTGCACTGGATGCTTCTTCGGGATTTCTTTTGTCCTTGCCAGAAATGCTAGAGATGCCACAGATGTGGTATTTCCTTGTTCACTCTCTGGGGACAGCCCGCTGTGAGGGCAGAGTAGAGACCAGGGCCTTTGCTGCCATCACGGATGTCAGTGTAAATGTTCTCCGGCCGTATTGTTGAGGGGACCGTCCTGCAAGGCACCTGAGTTTGCCATCGCTGTCTTGTCATTGTCAAAGATCCCAGACCCATTTTCCCTCCTTTGAAAACATGTGTGTGGTAAAAATAGCAGAAGATTCCAGAAGAGTTGATGCATCATTAGGAATTTTTATATTAACTCTTAGTAGGAGGCACAAGTATTCCTCCTTTGGACATTGTATCTGGTGCAGACTCTGCCCCAAAAATATGAGGCGAGCCTCTGAGCAACATCTTCACAGGAAGCACAGAATCTTGGAGTCAATATGAACATGTAAGTTCCTCCAGACTAACCACCTTTCAAATGAAAGTATCCTTACAAAGCATTCCTGACCAATAGCTATTCAAGGCTTTGCTTGGATATTCCTATGGAGGGGGAAATTGCTAAGTCCTTCAAAAAAATCTTATTGCTCTTAGAACATTCAACTAAGATTATTGCTTTATTAATAAGAAATAACCTGTGACTTGGCCTCCCCAGTGGGTTTTCTTTGCTGACCAAGGAAACCTCCCCACCGGATGCTGGGCCGGACGCCAGGCCCTTGGACCACGTCCCATCGTGGCGCGTTACGGTCCGTCGGGATACACATAATAAGATACACGGTGCCATCTACATGGAAACTAACTCCTGTTATGGACTGAATTGTGTCCCCTCAAAAGTTGTGTGTTGCATCCTAACTCCCAGTACCTCAAAATGCGACCTGATTTGGAGATAGGCTCTTTACCAAGGAAATCGAGTTAAAACGGGGCCATTAGGCTGGGCCTTAACCCAACATCACCAGTGTCCTTATAAAAGGCCGGGGGCGGGGGGAGGCTTGGAGACAGACACACGCAGGGAGAAGAGCACGTGAAGACTGGAGAGGTGTCGTCACAGGCCAGGGAACTCCCTGAGGCTGGGAGAGAGGTCAGGATCAGTCCTCCCTAGTGCCTGCAGGGGAGCAGGGCCCTGCCGGCACCTCCGTCTCTTGGCTGTAGCCTTCCGAACTGTAAGACAAAAAATGTGTTGTCTAAGCTGCTCGGTCCCAGCAGTCCTAGCAAACTAATATGCCCCACCCCCCAAATCCAGAATGGCTCTCTTTACATTAAAAAAAAAAGTAATAATTATAGTAATAACTACTCTGAGTAACTGGTACCGCTGTTTGTCGTTCTTTGTAGAAGTGAGTCCTTGTCCTACTGACTCAGGCCCACCAGTCCTAGCAAACTGACATTTCGACCCCTGCAAATCCAGAACAGCCCTCTTTACATTGAAAAAAATAAGTAATAATTGTAGTAGTAACACTCCTGAGTGACTGGTAATCGCCATTGGTCATTCTTCGCAGATGTGAGTCCTTGTCCTGCTGAGGGCAGACGCCAGCCCTCCTGGAGACGCACCTCCGACGCCTCTCCCGTGGAGTGAGCTCTCTAGACTGTGAGTACCATTTGGCCATCTGGTCCGTAATAAGAACAAACTTCCACGTGTCCCACGTGGGTGATGCCCAGGCTGGCTGTGTGAAGGGGCCCATGGCTGAACATCAGATGCTACTGGAAAGACTTCTAAACTCACAAAGCCTAGCCAAATGCAGACCCATTCAATCTGAATCTCTGTGAGTAGGCCCCAGCACCCGAGTCGTAAAGCCCTCTGGTGTGTGGCTGAGGGTGAGAATCGTGGCTCCGGGCTGTGGTGGGACCCAGGTGACTACACCTTCCTGGGGAGCAGTCACCCAGCACGAAAGCTAAACACTCTGGGGTCCATGTGTTCTCACAGTCACAGACCGAAACTGTGACTCAACGGTGCCTGCAGTGATGCACACACGGGCACACACACTCCACCTGCCTGGTTTCCTGGGGTAACTTCCACTCCTGGCACTTTTAAGATTGACTCTGAATCTCGATTTTTTTAATTCCCTGGGCCCTCCACGTGATCATACCTGTTTTAGATCGTTCCCCCCACTTGGGGAAATTTACCTGTCACTGGCTAACTGACCAAGCACTGGGGGCCAGTTATGGAAAAGGGAGCAGAAGCAGCGCTCCTCCCAGGGAGATAAGCTTTGTCTCCTTAGTGGCTTATGGTCCAAAGGTCACTCACTCAACCATAGCCATGGGGGGTTACAGCTTCTGAAACCAGGCAGGGCTGCTCCCAACAATTAGGGTTACTCGTTTGTCCCAGTTTTCCTGGGACTTTCCCGTTTTGAAGCTGGAGGTCCCACTTCCTGGAAACCCCCTCAGTGCCGGGCGCGCCAGGGTGGCTGGCTCCCTGCACCTAAGGCCAGGGGCCAAGCTCAGTCCCAGTCACCTGCTCTGAAAGACCGTAAGCTTGAGTGAGCCAGCCCCTCCCTTCACAGGGAGAAGGAAAAGCTTGGGTAAGTCTCCAGAGCCCAGATGTAACTCCTCATGCCCTTAGAAGAATGTTGAGGAGCTGCCAGACACGAAGAAGAGCAAGTGGCTGCCTCTTCCCCGCGCCTGTTTGTAGTAGGTTCCCTGGGCCCGGGGACTCCCAGGCCACAGCGCAGAAGTTGTGTCAGCCGGGGAGGCCTGTTTTGGTTTGTTGTTGTTGAGTTGTTATAGTCTTGGTCTACTTATTTAATATTTTTTAACTAATCATGTAGGAAATTGACTTGGTGGGGTGGGGTGAGGGGAGCTGTATAATTCTATGGACTTTTAACTCAGACTTGGATACATGTGGCCAGCGCCATAATGAAGACACAGACCGGAATTATCACCCCACAAGCTTCCTCCTCAAATTACCCCAATTTGGTCTTCCCACCCCAAATGACCCCAAACCTTCACAATCACTTCTTTGTTTTCCATAACTAAAGTCATTCTTGTTGCTGTTGTTGGGAGAATATATAAGTAACTACATAATGTGTAACCTTCTGAGATTGGCCTCTTTCACCCAGTAGAATGCCTTTGAAATTCACCCAGGTTGTAACACATATCAATCGTTTCTTCATTTTGCCACTGAGTAGTTTTCCGTTGTGTGGATGAGCCGCGGTGAGTTTATTCACTGACCCACTGACAGACATGTGGGTTGTCTCCAGGGTGCGGTGATTATGAACAGAGCTGCTCACGTGTTGGAGTTTGTTTGTATCTTGACTATAGTTTTAAAAAAGTGAAATGTGTTCATTGGTTTGTGTGTGAATATCCCACTTCTCTGGGGGGAAACACCCCAAAACAGGATTGCTGGATTATGTGGTGTGTTCATTTTTTATTGATATCATAATGAATCACCACACATTCAGTGGCTTAAACAACACGGATCGATCATCTCATAGCTTCCTAGGCCCGAAGCCCCTGGGTTTTCACCGGCTCAACCCACGCCGTCCGCAGGGCCGCGTTCCTTCCCGGAGGCTGTAGGGAGGAACCCGTGTCCTTGCTCACTCAGCTCTTCTGAGCACATTCAGAATCCAGGTCCTGGCGGTTGTAGAACTGAAGCCCCTGCTTCCTTCCTTGGCTCGTGGTTCCCTCCCTCCCCTTCAGAGTCAGCAACGACCAGTCAAGTCGCTTTCACACCACACCTCTCTCTGACCCTCTTTCATGGTCACATCTCTAACCCAGCCAGGAAAGATCTGCTTTTAAAGATTCACGTGATTAGGTTGGGCCCACCCAGATAACCCAGGGTAGTGTCAACATTTCAAAGTCCACACGGTTACTCATATCTTCAAGCTCACTTTGCCTTTGAAGGTGATGAGTCACAGGATCTGGGGCTTAGGGCCTGCCTGAGCATCTCTGGGGAGGGACTTTACCCTGCCTATCTCTTCCAGCAACTTTCAAGCTGGCTTCTAGAGTGGCCATACCCTGCTACATTCCCATCAGCAGTGTAAGACAGTTCCAGTTGTTCCGTGTCCTTGTGAGCACTTGGTATTGTCAGTATTTTTCATTTTAGCCCTTCTCATAGATATGTAGTGGTATCTCGCCGTGGTTTAAGTTTACACTCCCCTTGTGGCTAATGATGCTGAACATTTCACCTGCTTATTTTCCATCCATATATCCTCTTTGTTGAAATGTCCATTCAGATCTTTTGCCAATTTTTAAATGGGGTTTGGGGTTTTTTTTTACCACTGACTTTTGAGAGTTCTTTGTAAATTCCGGATACAACTCCTTCGTCAGATATGTGATTTTCAAATATTTTCTTGTATTAAGTCTAATCTTTTCACATTTTACCTAGATAACAGTCGCACACATATGATTTTCCCCTTCCTTGGGCTCCGTTAGGGTCGACCTAGACTACAGAGTGGTTCCGTTTCAGGTCCTCAGCCCGGGTGCTTCCAGCCTGAGAGTGGCTCTGCCTCCTCCTCGTTATGGGGGATCCCAGACCCCTGCGAATCACAGTTCAGCCCATCCCACATGTTACACTCAGAGACCGTAACTTTTGTTCTACTAAAACAATTGTTAGAAGACCGCAGGATCTTAAAGGAAAGCACAGATGCCTAATCTCATGGCACCCACAACCTCTTTCATGCCAATGTCCTTGCAGTCCAACAGATTCTGTGTGACTGTGGATGTGACCTTGACATGACAGCCATTCTAGAAATCAAAGGACAGGAAGTCGGAGGGAACTGGGGGAATTTTGAGAACTCTGGAGAGTGGTCGCTAAGCATGGGGGAGAGATTTCCACTCCCACTGAGCCATACAGCTGCATGGACACCAGATCTGCTGGGAACAGCGTGACTTTGGAGAGCTGAAGGCAGCTGCTGGTGCTCAAGGAGGAAATGCTAGGCTTTAAGCTGAGAGGGAAAATTTTAGTGCAAAGCCTTCTGGAAATTCTTGTCTACATCTCCGTGATAAGGCAGCAATCTGGAGCTGTCTTAAGAATTACCTCCAGGAATCTAAAGTTTCCAGAAACCATCCCAGAGGATTTGAAATTCATAATTTTACCTGTACCAAGTAGAGGACTTCATCGGTCAGAAACCTGGCAGGAGCTAGAACCTTTCACACGGATGGTCCAAACGAAGACACTACTCCTAGATAGGTGGCGAGGGTTCACGAGCAAAGGGCCCAGAAACTGACAATTGTTAGAAGCCGTTTCCATTTGTAGGACTGAGGGCTACGGGAAGACGTAATGGGACCTGGACCCCCGGGGAGGAGGCCCCTGCTGGAGCTGTAGGTGTGGAGGCCACAGCTGCCCTCAGAACAACGCATCAAAGCAGGAAGGGGCAGAAAGTCAGGGGGTTTGTCCTGACCTTGCTCTCATCCCATCGTCCCTGCCCCTGGGGTGCTCCCATTGCTGGAAGGAAGCCTTCCCAAAACACCCAGCAGGAGAGCCCAGGGGAGGCAGCCCGCCGGGCTCCACTTCCCCCTGGGGCTGCGGGAGCAAACGGAGGCTAGCGGCGAAAGGAGTCATCCGGAGATTCCTGATTAGGATGTAAGCGGAGACCTGCTATCTGAGAAATGCCATCAGAATGAGTTCATAAACACTCGTGGCTTGGTGGGTCGCTCCCGCCTGCCTTCTAGGGGCACAGGTGCTGCCTGCGGATGAGATGCACGCAGTTTTTACCATCGCAGAGCCTCCGGCCCAGCAGGAGAGCTGGAGAGACCCCGCAGAGGGCAGAAGGGGGTGTGACAGAATTACAGAGTGGAGGAATCTAACCCAGACTCTACAGACCAGGGAGGGCTTCTTGGAGAAAGTTATGTCTAAAATGATATCTAAATAATTAGCATTAGCCAGGTAAGCGGGGGAGTGGGAAGGGGAGAGAACCCGCTGAGCAATGGCAGGGAGATGAGAGGGAGCGAGATGCAGTGGGGTCTGGCAGAGCCAGAGCATCGCTTGGGGGCGGGCCGTGTGATGGGGGCAAGGGGAATGGCCTGACACAGGTCTAGAGAAGCGAGCAGGGCTGCGTCTGAAAGAACCTGTGAGCCACAGTAAGAGTGGCACTGTTCTAAGAACAAGTTTGAGGGATGGAAAAGATCTGCAGCAGGATGATGGCATCATTTGGTAAAGGCTCTCCAAGGTGGGATGGGTGGATGGGCAGGGAACAAGAGCAAAGGGCGTTTCCTCAAAGCGGCCCCTCCTGTGACTCAGACCCAGAGTCTCAACATCCCTGAGCCTCTGCCTGTCGCCGTATGGCAGAAATCACCAGGGCTGCCCAGCCTCCCTCCCGGGACTGTGGCAAGCAGTGCGGGGGACGTCAACAGCCTCTGAGAACCGCCGAGCACACTCGTGATTCCGAGTGATGTCGTGATGAAAAGAAAACGTTTCCCAGGGAAATCTGCGCAGTGCCCTGACCCATTTCCCGAAGAACAGAGAGGACATTGGGAACGAAGCAGCTCCAAGCCAGCACCGGTGGCCTTCCGAGTGGAGACCCTGTCCTTCCACGGGGTGGCACGTGGCCACTGGGCAGGGAAGATGGACAGATGAAAGGCCGAGCAGGGCTTTGGGTTGGTTCTCACTTTTGCACACTCTCCATGACCGCAGAGGGGAGACTGAATTAATGCCATATGCCCGCAAAAATCCCTCTGACATCTCTCGTTGTGATGGAAGACGACAACGGTTATCAGAGCAGAAGGAACGCGCTTGAGCGAAAGTAAACACCAGACACCTTTTGGGAAACAAAGCGCCTCCTGGTGACCTCGGCAGCTGTTGGGCCACCTCAGGTGAGGCCGCCTGGCCTTGTCTGACTGCGGCCTGACCAGGCTTCTGCCTTCGTTCTAGGAGTGCGCCTCCTCCCTCTCCCCAGGTTGTGCAGCATTTTAAATGTCACAGTAATCACGTCTTCCCACCAGGGTCACGTCAAATATCACTGGAGCTTCGCAGAGGTGAGCAAACGAGCAAGTTCGGATGTCAGCGGTGTGGTGTGTTGGAGGATGCACGTCTGTTCCTCTCCACAAGCTGCAAAGCCAAGCCTCTGAGTTTTGTCGCACACTAACAGCAAAAGCTGCTCCTTCTGAGTCCTTGTGGTGTGCCCCACCCTGCTGCAAGTCATTCACACGTATCAGCTCGTTCAATTCCACTGACCGCCCTTCAGGGCGGGCACCACCATCTCCACCGAACACACACTTCCAGATCAGTTCGCTGACCTGCCCAGAGCCACGTGGCCGTGGGTGTGTGCCTGGCCCCCGACTTAAGCTGCAGCCTTGTCAAGTTCCTTACCTGCTCTAAGCCTCGTCTGCAGAGTGGATATAACAGGAGGACAGAATTTGTAAGATCGTGGAGGATCGATCACACGGAAGGGGAAGTTATCGGCAGCCCTTCAGCGCAGTGCCTGCCACCCAGTCATCACGCACTGCATGAGGGTTCTCGGAGAAAGAGAACCCGTCGGGGATATGCACAGGGTGGGGCAAAGTTGGACGTACTATCGTGAGTACAGGAAACCCAGAGGCTCCTGCAGTCATGGCGTCTGAGAAGCCCACCCCTGCAAGCTGGAGGCCGGAGGTGCCATTTCAGTCCGAGTCCAAAGGCCTGAGAACCAGAGGAGCCGCGTTGCAGCCCAAGAGCAGAAGAAAACTGATGCCCCAGCTCAAAAACAGGTAACGACAAAGCATTCCTTCTTCCTCGACTGTTTATGCTAGTCAGGCCTTCCGTGGCATGGGTAAAGCCCACCCACATCGAGAGATCTGTCTGTTTTACTCTGTCTGGTGATTTGAATGTTACCCTTACCCATTAACACCCCCACAACACGGCCAGAAATAATGTTTGACCAAACGTCTGGGTGCCCCATGGCCTAGTCAACTTGACCAATAAGATTCACCACCACACTTACTGTAGGGTGCTGCGTTAGCAGTATTATTGCTACTGCCTTTGTTCCTGTGCGCTCGGCATTCTGTGCCTGTCTAGTCGCTGTGTCCCAGCACCTCAGAACCAGAAACAGTCATCAGTGTGGTGCTACAGACAGCAGAAGCCACAAACCATTTTTTCTTCCCATAGAAAAATTTTCTACATCTCACACATCCGATCCACGGCAAGGTTTCTAACCACTGGGACTGCTTTCCCTAAAACTCCTGAGAAAAACAGGAATCTGTGTCAGTAATCCAGAAATGGGAACGCCACATGTTGAGCCCTAGAGCTCACACACACACACCCCTCATTAACAGCTTCTTTCCAGCCCTCTGGGCTAGGGCTGTGAGTGTGGGCAACCAAGCCAAGGAGAGCTCAGACTAGAAATTAAAAGAAGCCACATCCTCGGGTTGAGTCATCTCATTAGTCTCTCCCATATCACACTAAAGAACAAGAAAATAAACGCGTTTAAATCTGAAGGCAAAAAGAGATATATATGAGATACACGCACACGCACACACACACTAAAAAAATGTTCCAAGGCATTTTTCTGGACTCAAACTTATCTCTCATTTCCTAAGGTGCCTGATGTTCTCCCCACCAGCTCCATGTGTGATCGTGGAGTTGGAAAGAGCTGAGGTTGGAAAGCAGCCCTGCCACACTCTAGCCACAGAACCTGGAGCCACACACTCACCTCTGAGCTTCAGGGGCTCCCTCCATTGGGCATAGCGCCAATTCCGCATAGCCCTTAGGAAGGTTAAGGAAAATTCCTAGTTCTGTGTGTGGCACTTAATAAGGCCCCCATAAAGGTGAGCTTCCTTCCCACTCTCCATCTCCCACCCTGGTAAGGGAAAAATAATCTTTCCCTAAATTACTACCATCTTCTGGTGACTAAAAGGTGGCATTCCTTCTGCTCTGTGTAAGGAGGTAGCTAGAACTAAAGGAACCGTCAAGTCCACTGGGTATCAAACCACCCTCTCAGGAGCCTCCTTAGGAACTGTAGAGAGAGGAAGTGAGCTCATTGCCACCTGCCTGCCCGTCCCTTCAAATGGAGTCCATTTTCCTTTCTTTATATATGCATGCTTCCATTTAAGGTTTCACAAAGGACTCTTCAGAGAATGATTGCAAAGCACTCATTTACACTGGGTTTACACTGAGGGGCGTTTCCCGTGAAGAGACTCTAGGCAGGAGGAGAGGCCATTTCGGTTGTAGCCCAGAGGCCATAACAGGTACGTAGACTGCCCGGGCAGCCCAGGGGAGTCCAAACCCCTCTTCTGGGTTTCCATCCCAAGCCTTCATCCTACAGCATGTCAATGGATGCAATAATTCACCTTCTGCTTTCTACTGTAAAATGGGAGTGTGTTTTATTTTATTGAAGATTGAGGATAGAGAGGCAGATGAATGGTATAGGTGCAGGAGTTACATCATTAGGCTCATACCCTCTATCACACTGGCCTCTATCTTTCTTAGCTTTTCCCCTTGTTTCCCCTCACCGCCTTCTTCTATGACTGCCACACAAAACTCCAGATTCTTCTCCTACTTTGTAAAATTACTCAGTTTTGCTTCCATTCTTGAATATCCAAATCTATCAAGGTGCTCCACAGATTTGAAAAACTATTCACACCATCAATAGCCACTCTTCTTAGAATATAGGTGTGGTTCCAGGTGGAAAATAATTACTGTAAAACCTGAATATTATTATAATATTCTATTACAAGAAAATAGAACCATCTATGATAAATTGGGAGTTTTTTTTCCTACCTAAATTTCATCTTGCTTTTTAGAGTGCTCTCACAACTCTTTTTGCCACTAACTTGCTCCTACCCTGGAGAATGTTATATTCACCTTAAAACCCACAGCCCGAGCTTAGACCCAGTTCTTCAACTCGGTTCCCTTAGGCAGCACAGAGAGGGACAATTTCATTTTAAGATCATTAAATAGCTTTCGAAATGGGGAACTAAGTAGTTCACCCAACAATCTCACTGAGAACAACTAGGAAATCTGGGCCACATTTTATTTTCATCTTCTTCAAGCTACTGGAGACCTAAAAAAGCAGTGAGAACCTACGAGACTGATACCTCAAAGGGGGTGGAAACCAACAGAGGGAAGGTCCACAACTGGACCTCTTTTGCTCTGAGAATATCTGCTGATTCGAGAAGAGGCAGCTGATAATCTGAGTTACTGAACAGAAATGTTAACAAGCTAATTAGAGTTAGAAAGACCAAATTGCAGTCCTGAGTCTACCAAAGAGACGCTGGCAAACTTTTGGAAGTCAGCATCTTGATATCCTGTGAGTAAGGGTAATGTGGGAGAAGATCAATCTTTTAAAAAGTTGAAGCCAAGATTCAAATATTTTCAATCCATGAAGTCGTATTAAGATGACCCTGGATTGCTAGTTCCCATAGCTGTCTTCCATAAGCAAATATAAATCCTCTTTGAAGAATGAGAACATCATAATAAGACTTTTCCCCAGATTTTTGTCATGCAGTGTCCAGCACAGAAGTAAAAGGAACGAGGCACAATGAGAAGATAAGTCAAGAAACATAAGAACCAAGACAACACACAGAAAACAGAAGATCCAAGGAGTTCTAAATAATAGAATTACTTCTTAGTCAAAGCCTTCAGAATAACGATGCTCATCAAGGAGATAAAAGGTGAGATTCATAATTATGGCAGATAAATGGAAACTACAAAAATAATGACATGGAAATTTTAGAACTGAAAAAATACAGTAACCAAAATTAAGAACTCCATGATTGTGTTTCATAGCATCTAAACACAACCTAAAACAGGAAGACAGAAGGAAATATCTAGAATCATGCAAAATTGAACAAAAGGATAAAAATATAGACAAGACTTAATGGCATATGAAAGATACTGAAAATGGCTAACATATGTGTTACTAGGGTCTCAGAATGAGAATACAGAAAGAATTGGGAAGAAGAAATATTTGAAGATACATTGGCTGAATTCTTTCCAAAACTGATGAAATACATTGTCACAAATTCAGGAATTCTTACCTCAGGCAGAATAAGTACAAAGAAATTCATATTTAAACATATCACCATAAAACTCATAACCAAAAACAAAAGGAAAACATTTAAAACAGAAAAAAGGGGACTGATAACTGTCTCAGCAGAAATAATGAAAGACAGGAGATAATAGAATGATTTCTACGGAGTTCTTGATGAGGGGAGGGGGACCTTCCAACTTAGAATTCTATACCCAGCAATACAGCCTTCAAAAAAATATTTCCAGGCAAACAAAAATTGGCAAAGCTCAGCATATCCATATTAAAGTTTTTTAGGACAAAAGAAATTATCCCAGATGGAAGCTGAGAGATGAAGGAAGGAATAAACGTCAATCAAAGAGTAAATATATGCTTAGAGCTCAATGGATATTGACTGTGTAACACAATAATAGTCATGTCTCATAGGGTTCAAAGTATCTGTGAACTTACTAATATGCAGCAATAATAGTGTATGAGTTAAAGGAAGGGTAGAGTTTAAATATTGTGAGGTCTTTGCCCTGTTTGGAAAGAGGGTAAAAGGTACCAAAGAACACTAGCCATGGACAGGTAATGGGTGCATACCATAAACTCCAGGGTAATCCCTTGTCATAGACTGAATGTTTGTGGCTCCTAAAATTCTTATGTTAAAATCCTCTTCCCCAATATGATAACAGTAAGAGGTGGGGCCTTAGGGAGGTCATTAGGGTTAGATGAGGTCATGAGGGTACAGCCTTCATGGTTAAGGTTAGCAGCCTTGTGAGAGTCATGAGAGAGCCTGTCTTGTCTCTGTCTTCCCACCAGGTAAGGCTGCAGGGAGACGTCTCCCATCTGAGCCCAGGAGAGGGCTCTCCCTGGGGTCCACCTGTGCTGCACCATGACCTCGGACTTCCAGCCTCTGGGACTGCGGGACATAAATTTCTATTGTTCATAAACCACCAACTTTATGATATTTTGGTATAGTATCCCAAACTGTCTAAGACGTCACCAAAAAACTAGTAAAAGTAAAAGCCAACAGAAGAGAGAAAATAAAATAATAGAAAAATTCAATTGCTATAAAAGAAGACAAGAAACAGGAAAAATAGGAATATATATTAATTGTCATAAATAGAAAGATAACAGTAAAGTGACAGATTTGAACCAAATATATCATTGATAAATGTAAATGAACTAAATGCTCCCACTAAAGGCAAAGATTGGGCGTATAACAAAGCCTGTTAACTGTTCATAGGAATCATTTTGTTGTAAATTTTACAGCAAAATATGTTGTAAGTAAAAGAATGAAAAAACTTATACCATGCAAAGAATAACTGAAAGAAGTGAGTGTAGCTAAATTAATATCAAGGCAATTAAACTAAGAATCAATGTGTTTGAAAATTAAGAAATATCCTCCTAAATAGCACTTGAAAGAAAAATTAAAAATGTAAAAATAGAAAATATTTTAAACTGAAAGATCAAGAAAATTTGATATAAAAATACTTATAGGATAAATATAGGAAATCTCTACTTTTCAATGTATGCATTGTAAAAAAGGACTTAAAATGATGAGCTAAGAAGTCATCTCAAGAAATTAGAAATAGGAGAGCAAATTATAATCAAAGAAAATAGAATGAAAAAGAATGTAGCAGAAAGAAATTTAAGGGAAGAAAGAACAAACTTGTAATAGAATCAACAAAACTAAAGTTGATTCTTTGGAAAGAGTAATGAAATTGATAACTGTCTACCCAGACAAATCAAGAAAAAAGACAGAAAGAATCAATGTTAGGTAAGAAGAAAAATCATTGCAGATCTTACAACTATTAAAAGAGCAAGAAAAGATATACCAATTTTAGGTTATTAAAATTAAAATTTTGATAAAATTAAAAAATTATATTAAAAATACAATTTGTTTAAACTAGTACAAGAAAAATGGAACATTTGAATCATCCTGCAGCATCAAAGAAATTAAATCCGTATTTGTAAACTTTCCTAAAGAAAACTTAAGACCAAATAGCTTCACCAATATGTTCTCCCAAACACGTACAGAACTCATAGCCAGTTATGCACAAACTGTTTTAGAGACCAGTGTAAAATGGAACACTCCCAAACTCACTGTGGGGCCAGCAAAACCTTTAAGCCAAAATCTGATAAGAACTTTACAAGAAGTGAAAAAAATCACAGGAGATCTTAGTCATGAAGATGCAAAACTTATACACAATATATTAACAAACCAAATTTAGCAATGTTTAAAAAGGTTAATACATTATCACCAAGGAAATCTTATCCCAAGAAACAAATATTATTTTAATATTCAAAAAATTGAGCAATTAACTCATTACATTAACAAAATAAAGGCTAAATGTCATATTCTTATCTATGCATAAAAAAGCATTTAATAGAAGTCATCTCCATTTTATGATTTAAAAATCTCATAGCAAACTCAAAATAGGAAGGAACTTTCTTAATCTTATAAAGGGTACCTATTTTAAAAATCCACAACAAATATCATACTTAGAGGTGAAACATCCTATGATACCTTATCACTCAAGATTTCATCACGCAATACAGAACAGCATACAATTTAAAACTTATGCATGGTTTGTTACCTATTTCTGGAATTTTTTGTTTAACATTTTGGACCATGGTTGCCCGCAGGTAACTGAGACCACGGCGGCTGAAACCATGGATAAGAGGGAATTACTGTTCTCTCATGTAAGTCCCTGCTACAAAAGTCTCTTTCTCTGTATTCATTCTCTTCCTTCTCTTCAAAGCTACATCCTCATTTAATGGATGACAAAAACAACAACAACAACAACAAAAACGCAAGATGATCCTTCAGAATTTCTGTAAGAGATCCAAAATAAAAGGAGCCCATTCCTCAAATGACAAAGAAACCACAAAGGTAGCCATTCAAACCAGTCTCAAAGGCTGTGAAGCTAGGGACCTCACTGATGGCTGGAGCCGCCTTACGCAGACAGAGTATTTTGCACGTCTGTTGCAGACCTCTGCAGAATCGGCTGCCTCCCTTCGGGGCATGGGGTGCCATCATTCACGCACACCGAATGGCCTGTTTTCCTTCCAACTGGTTGTGCACAAGAGTAGGTTGCACCCGTACTCATAGGATATGATTTGCAAAAGGAAACCAGAGAAGCAGCATGTTCGTGCATGTGCAAAACCCTTGCCCAGAAGATGACTTATTACATTAGAGGTGATCAAGCTTCAGAAGGAACCAAGAAAATTCTTTTATGTTGTTGGGAACATGCACAGCCAAGTATGTGCCGAACTGAACTCCTCCCTTGGTTCTTGCCAAAGGGCTGATGTGCTGTGCTGCTCTTTTTTCTTTGTCTGACTCCAGGGCTGTATGGAACCCATTTTTAGAATGCCAGACATGCTATGACAAGTCCCAGATCTCGCAAGCCAACCCAAACCTGGCTGGGCTCAGAGATGGACGGCATGCTCTCCGGGAGCTGGCCCCTGCTCCTCTCTGCATGGATTCAGGAAATGAGGGCCTACCATTGACAACGCTCCCTCCCAGGGCTGTGCAGCTGCAAGGAGAGCACATCCAGATTCCCTCCACGGGAAGCTGCCAGGAGCCTGGAGGAGGATGGAGTATCTGGAGAAGGGGGTGGCCATGAGAGAGAGAAGCTCCAGCTCTGCGGAGTTGTCAGCCAGGGATAAAGGGGACTTAGAATGAAAACCCTCGGAGGGTATAACCTTTCAAAACCACCTTCAAGACAGACAGACATCTTTGCTCTGACAAGAGAGCCCAGGAGGACTCAGTCATCACAGTGAACTCAGTGGTAAGCAGGCCTTACCTCATTTCATCTTCATGATGCCCCTATGACGGGGGCTAGCATCCCCTCCATTTTGCAGATGGGAAAACTGAGGCTGAGGGAGGTCATGCAGCTAGCCCAAGACCCCACAGCCATGGGCGTTAAAGTCACAACCGGACACTATCTCCCACTGAAAATAATCCATAGCCCAACAAGGTGTTTAGCATACCAGAAGCATTCAGTAAATAATTATTAATGAAAACATATGACCTACCTTATGTTGAATAAGGCAGGTCAGCACTTATTATAAGGTCACTAGTTTAATAGAGTCTGGGCACTAATCAGCTGTGTGACTCTGGGTAAATTGCTTGACTCCTCTAGGTCACATTATCCTCTCCTAAAAAGAGGAGTTTAGACTAGTTACTCTCTGTGTTAGATGAGACGATGAATAATCATATGGTGAGGCCGCATTTAACATAAGCTATCTGTCTGGTTTGACCAGAGCGCCCAGTGTAACTTTGACCCGAGTCCCAAGAGAAAAAAGAAAGCATGAAGTCTAGAAACACACACACACACACACACACACACACCCCTTTCTAGCGCTCCATGTGACTTGGTTGAAGAAGACACTGCCATTAGCAGAAGGGCCCTATAGCACGGCGGCCACTCCATTCTCCGTGACCAGACTGTCCCATCTGTCTCCGTCAGAAGCACTGCAGCCACTCCTGACTCGAGAGGACCCCACAAAAGGCTTCTCTCTTTGCGCAGCCTGATGGCTTCTTGCTGGCAATTGAAGTGCCGAGTTCTTTTCCACAAAATGACTTCATCGGGACAGAAAAAAACCTACCAGAATCTGCTCAGAGCAAAACTGTGACCTTGAATGTTTTCAGACACACCTTTTCTGTCCTTTAAAAAATTCCTTTTTTTTTCTTAAAGGCACTACATAATAGTGCATGGGCAGAACTTACTGGACTGTAGAATTGGTTGTTTTTGTATTTGTTCTTACTTTTCCTGACTGCTTCCGGACTCCCTCATTCTCCTCTATCCAGTCTCCGTCACAGCCCCCTCCTCTGGAAAGCCTCCCTTGACTCCATCAGGCAGACGTGGGCACGTTCTGTAGGAATCAATCAGACTTGGGGACTAAGGCCTGTGCGTTCTCCCCTTGGCATTCCCAGTGCCTAGCAAAGTCCCTGATGCAAGGTGGGCATCGAATATACACATATTTGGTGAATGAATGTTGAAGGGATGCTTCAAAAATTCAATTAAAAACATAAGAGAGTAAATAAAATGTAAATAATGAGAAAGCATATATTAAATACTGCTTATCAGTGAATGTACAACCAGACAATAAGTATGCCGATGACCATTTTCCTCTTTAGACTTCATGAAGTGCGTGAGCTGAATAGGTCCTGGGCGAGTAGAAGCCAATGAGAGGTAGTGTATCTGGGAGAGAGGAAGATGCGTTTCTCGAAAATCCAAATACACTTTCATCAGAGCTTCCTATGAGCCTTACCCCAGCCCCTACCACCAGGTGAGCGGGTCAGCCAGGAGGCATCTGTGAGAAACGGGCTGACCATCGCTGCCCTAGATCTGAGGAAGGGGGAATGAGGCCACGGTTAAGTTACATGCCCCAGTTGGAAGGAGTCGCCTTAGTGCGGAAGAGTGAAGGCTGGGTTAGGGAGTGATTTTTGTTGAAAATGAAGGTATGCAAGGAATGAAATTTGGAATATCACTCATTTCAAACACGGTGGCCCCTGTTAAGACAGAGTTTCTCTGCTGAAGAACAGATGCAGAGGGAAAACATAAGACTTTATTCACTGGGCAGGCGATGTTAATCTGTGGATAGAGTGACCGTAAATTCAGTTTGCCCTGGGCTGACATTCTGCCTCTTAGTAGCTCTGTGACCTTAGTCATGCCACTGACCCTTCTGGGCATCATGTTTTTATTAAGTATATTTTATTGATTATGCTATTACAGTTGTCCCATCTTTCCCTTGTGATCCCTCAGCCCAGTACCCCCATTCCCTCCGGCAATGCCCCCACTTAGTTCATGTCCATGGGTCATACATGTAAGTTCTTTGGCTTCTCCATTTCTTATAGTATTCTTAACCTCCCCCTGTCTATTTTGTGCCTACCTATTATGCTTCTTATTCAGTAGGGAGGGGGAGAGGAGAGAATGGGCATCATTTTTGTCACTAGGGATAGTAAATTATCACATATTTTTGAAAGTAGGCAATAATAAGGGTTTCTTTCCTTTGCTCCAGGCAGTAGGCCACTGGGGGAAAAGAACTGACAGGAAACTTCCTAAACTGGGAGGAAATTGGCCAAACTTCCAACTGCGGAAGGTTTCCTGTTGAAATAAATTGGTTGTGGAAAGAAACAGCAAAGACAGGTAACTTAGGGTTCCAGAATCAACCACCAAGTGAGTGTGTGTGTCGGGGGCGGGGGGTGTTCCCACAAAGCACCAAGTAGTTCTTTGGACGCCAGCTGTGTGTCCTGCAATTCAGCTCAATTCTGATGCCCAGAGACAGCAGTGGATTCTGCAGACTGAAGGCTCAGTCCTACAAGGCTGTTTCGGGCACCACCCCTCCGCTCACCCCACCCCACTTCACACACCAGCCACAAGTCCGGGTTGTTAGCTGTGCTTCTGACTGACCGGCTTTAGACTGGAGGTCCTAATGACCCCTTCCCTGGGCTTCAGACACCAGTCCTCAGTCGCGTCCTGGCTGTTCTTTGTACTTCTCACTAACGGGCTGTGAACGATAGGCTCCCATGACCCTCTTCTCTGGTTTGATTAATTTGCTAGAGTGGCTCACAGAACTCAGGAAACACTTTGCTTAGTAGATCCCCAGTTTATTGTAACAGGACCCACCTTAGGACAGCCAAGGGAAGAGATGCATGGGGCAAAGTGTGTGGGAAGGGTGTGGGGCTTCCTGGTCTTCTCACTGCTGCCCCTCCCCCCCCATCTCCACATGCTCACCAGCCCAGCAGCTCTCCAAACCCTGTCTTTTTGGGTTTTTATGGCGGGTTCATTACACAGGCGTGACTGATAAACTCCTTGGCCACTGGCGATTGATTCAACTTCCAGTCCCTTGACCCTCCCTGGAAGTGGGGACTGAGAGTTATGAACCTCTAATCACATGGTTGGCTCCACTGGCACCCAGCCCCCCAGCATTAGGTACTTTCTAAAAGTCACCTCATGAACGTGACAGACACCTTTATGGCTCTCATTAGTTAGGAGATTCCAAGGGTTTTAGGGGCTATGAAGCAGGAACTGTGGGTGAAGATACATATATATGTATCACCCAAATGACCAAGTATATATTTCTTGCAAATCATAACATAGCAGTCGGAACACTCAAAACTTGGAATCCGTGTCATATCACTCGCTTTAATTCTACAGATATTTATTAAATGCCTACTATGTGACAGGCATTGTGCTGAGCCCTGAACATGCGGGGAGGAGTCAGAGAGACAATCCCTGCTGTCAGAGAGCTCACAGGCTATGAGAAAAGACACTCATTAAGACTTTCGCATACTTGAGTGAGGAGCATTTTGAAGGGTGGGTGCTACGGGAGAGTAGGGGAACACAGGGTCCAGTGTGTGCTATCAGATTGCTTACCTGAAAGTTCCATTGATGCTGAAAACAAAGGAATAAGGATGAAATGGTAGATTTTATATTTTCCTCCATTACACAGATATCTCTTGTGTTCCTACTATGTGCTAAGCACTAAGGAGACAGAGATACTAAAGACGCTATGAAAAGTCTCAGCCCCCTGAGACCTCAAAATCCACTGGAGACGCACAAAATGAAGTGCACAAATGCCACGTTATATCATAAACTAAAAGCTTTGGAAATAGAGGAGGGAACAGTGGATCTGCTCCCTCCAAATGGAGACAAAATGCACACCTCTGGGTTGGAGAGATCCAGGTGTGGGGCTTGGCTGGTGATTTCCATGCTACCCACCCCCCCAGCTTTTACCCTGTGACTCTGAGTGATCCTGCAGTGCCAGCTGGTATTGCTAACAACTTGAAGCATTAATGTGATACAGTGATGCCCTCAGAAAATAAATAGAGCTGATAAAAAAAAATTAACATGTTCAAAAATAAAGGCATCCTCTGTTGACTTGTTCACACATGATAAAGTCTACTCAGAGCAAGAAAGAAAGAATACAGCAGTAAAAATCTCCCAAGCGACGGCCAGAGGAAAGATCTGTCTCCTCTCCAGCCTCCTGTATAAGTGACAGAAGATCTTTCACTTCCAGGGCCCTTTCCAGGTTTCAAAGTGCTTTCGTACTCAAATGTCATGGATCCTGCCCACCAAGTCCTAAAAACAGTGAGTGTAGATACACCGCACCCACTCTATCCACAGGGATGCTGACGCTCTACGGGAATAAGCCATTTGTAGAGTCGCATGGCTGAGAGTGGTGAAGGGAATGTTAGAATACACGTCTTCTGATTTTCTCTCTAATGATCTTTGAAGACCCAAGCCAGCACCTCTCAAACTAGAATGCGCATGTGAGCCGCAGAATCAAATTCATAAGTATGGAGTGGAAGCCAAGATTCTGACTTTTCAGTTGGCTCTGTGATGCCCAGGCTGCTGGAGAAGGGGCACTTCACAATGAAAGGGGGCTGCTGTGGTTTATATACATAATATATTTACAATACATAACCTGTATTTCCCAGAAGAAATTATTTCAGTGAGTCATGACAGTGGGCGATCCTTTTCACTTTTTCAAAGTACAAAATAGTAGTCCCTTGGCAACTTTTACTTGAGTAATACCTATTCTCCACTCATGTGTCTGGGGCCATTGGTAGGCTTACTGTAGTCACCTGTCTTGGTCTTCTCTTGTCTTTTTTCTGGGTCTATCTCAGTTTCTGACTCTCTGACTCTGTTACCCTCTCTTTCATGCTTGACCATCAGATGATGTCCTTGAATTACAAGAAGTGGTGGTTCACATTTTACGCTGTCCATAGTGTTCTGCCTTCCGAGCTCAGGCCACTTTCCCATAATCAGTCCATCGATATGTACTCACTAACTGCCTCAGTGGGCTCAGGAGACACTATACTTCAGTACGGCCTGCCTAGAAAAGAGACACATGATGATTTAAACCAGAAAAACATGGCATCAAGGAATAAGATATTGAGAGTAAAGCAAGTGTGCTGTTGGAAGTAATAACGGAAAGAAAATATGTTCAGTGCTACGAAGTTATGGGAAAAAATGTAAGACATAGTTATAGCCCTCTAGGATGCTTTAAATCTTGTTGGGAAATTGATGATGAAAATAATTGCACTCATATTTATTGATGGTAGAGATCAGTTAGCACACTTGTTTGATTTTTGCCATCGAGCATTCATTCCTCATGTGTGACTGAGGGGGTGATGGCAACGTGTCCCCCTCTGGCCACTGTCTAAAGAGGCCTCTCATCTGCATAAAGATTCCCTGCTTACCATAATGGAAACATTATTTCCCTTCCATAAAGGGGTTGGAAGAAGTAAGTTTGCAGCTGTATGAAAAATAATACAATAATTAAAAAGTAATAATACCAAAAACTGTTTTGCCTAGTCACAACTATAAACCTACTTTTGCCAATCCCTTATAAGCTTTCATAGTAGTTTGTATCTTTTATGTAATTTTACCCTACACTATGCTTTTTATATGTGCATGTCTTTGCCAGATTCAACTGTGAACTCCTTAAGGGCAGGGGTGTGCCTTATTCATGCCTCTGTCCCAGTGGTGAGTTTTGGTTGTCACAACTTGGCATGAGAGTGGCGGAGAGGGAGAGTGCTATGGGCATCTGGGGGTAGAGGCCAAGGATACTGTTGATTGTCCTTCAGTGCACAGGGCGGCTCCCCCAGTGCAGTCCATATGGCAACAGTGCCAGTGTTGGGAAACCCTGTTGTACCCGTAGTGCCGGGCACATAGTAGGTGTCCGATAAATGTTTGCTCAGTGACTGAAGATGAATGGATGGTTTGTATGTTCTTACGTAGCTTATCTCTTGCCTGAATCCCCTCCATATGGGTTGGCTCAGGGATAATGTCATTGTCTCTGGATGGAAGGTCAGTCACGGTGACCTGCACTTTGTAAAATGGCACTTGATTTGTCTGCTTCTTTCTCCCCTTCCACGGTGCTCCACTGGTGGTAGATCAAAATGCATATTCCTGAGGATGGTAGACAAGGCCCTCTGTGCCTGCCATGCACCACTCCCTACTACGTACCCCATACTCCAGCTACCCTCACCCAGTTATATTCAGCTTACAATACATACACTGCTATTTAGAATTCACATGGCTTTGCAAACATCTTTCCTTTGCCTAGAGTTTTCTATCCAACCCTATAACATATGTACTTTTTGAGCTCCCCTTCCTTCACCCAGTCATCTTGTCTATTTTACTTTTGTGTGTCCCCTTATTCACTACAGAGAACTGACCAGGCATTCTTCTGTGATTTCCTCTTGGGTTCATTGCTTCTACATAAAATTTTTATGACATTATATTACAACTATTTGTTTGCATATCTGTTCCTTCCAACTAAACTGAGATCGTTTAAGATACATATATTTTCTCACTAGCACCTGTCTCCATTCTCCATTCTTGGTAAATAGGAGGTACTCAATAATTGGTTGATAAATGAATGAATCAATCAGTCAATAAAGGATGGATGTTCTCTAAGAATAGCCCTGTCAGGTGCTGGAATAGACCTGTTTGAGGTTTCAGGTCTAAACCCACAGATATCGGACAAATCACTTAGATCTGCAGATGACAATAGCTAAGTCATAATAAGGTTATGATGAAGAATATGCATATTCTGGTATGTTTATAATAAATCCAGCCAACAATTCCCTTTATTGATTATTCCTTTGTTTTCTTTTTTTTAGAGAAAGGAGGAAGGAGGAAGAAAGAGAGGGACAGAAACATCAATGTGTGGTTGCCTCTCACATGGCCCGCACGGGGCATCGGGCCCACAACCCAGGCATATGCCCTGACTAGGAATCGAACCAGTGACCATTTCGTTTGCAGCCTGCACTCAATCCACTGAGCTACACCCACCAGGGCTGATTATTCTTAATATAATAACCTAGATCCTTAGACCTGTGAATGGTAAACTAGGATGCTGTAGACCAGTGATTCTTAAATCTAGCTGCATATTAAAATCACCCGGAATACCGTTACAACACAAAAACAGTTGAGACACCTCAAGTCCAACCATTTGAATCAGAATATATTGGATGGTAGGGTGGACAGACATGATTTAAAAGAATAAAAGAAATAAGAAAATAAAATCCCACCACCCTTGGTAATTCTAATGTGCATAAAAGACAGAGAACTGCCCTGTAGATCTTCAGAAGCTCTGCACAGAGGAAAACACTCCAGAGACTTAAGCATGCACAGGAAAATGTGGTTCCTCTCAAAATGAGTGTGACCAATGGAAAACTTTCTACTTTACATAGAATGGGAGGGAGACTGGGGCACTCGTTCACACAATGGGAACCAAGCCCATCCCTTCCACCGGGGAACCTACAGTGGAAAATCTGACCTGATTTCTTACTGCGACAGGGAGGGTCATTGTGGGAGGCTCCCCGGCCAGTGGATGTGGAAGTGCCAAGCCCTCCGATTTCCTCTCGGCCTTCCCTTAGTGCGGGCACTGCACCGTGCATGAGTGTGCTGTGGCTGTTCACATGCTAAGGACGGGGAGTTGAAGTGATTTCTTGCAAGTCTTGTTTGGACGAGGGATTCTCCACTAGGGGTATACATCAAAATCATCAAAGAAGAATTTTGAAATAAAAATCCCTGGAGATAAAAACCCATGAATTTGTTTGTTCGTTATAAATTCCATGAGTGATTTTCAAGTTTCAATCCTAGTTAAATATAACTACACTTTAAATGAACCAGCATCTGGTAAAAAATCAGTTCCCTGATTTATCAAACTTAAAAGGAAATAAGAAAGATCAGTATCATCTTCTGAATGTACTGAATTCCTGCTTGGGGGAAGTTCATTTCAAAAGGCATTTATTCCTAAATAAACTGAAGAGCACTGCTTGGAGACAAGGGGCACACAACTCCATCCAGGACATGAACTGCAAGTAGGCAATGTTCTGTTAATAATGCCAGCATCTGTTCTGTGTTTTCCACTGGAAAGCAAGCATTTCCCATCTAATTCCACCGATTCACTCTTCGGAGTATTATAAATGCTATGACAGATTCTCTCCTTCCATGCCAATGGATTGGGTTGGCTGTGTACAATCACTAAGATTAATTTATAGAAATATGTAATGAAACTTTTCAAGGGTTGGAGCATGGGCACATGCAGCTAGCATCACATCCATGCCCATGGCCACTTGCCATGCTGTTTGAGGTCTGCATCTGCTGCTGGTTAGCAAAAATTCCATTCACAGCTGTCCAGATGAATCAAATGTCCAATTAGCATTTCTTGCTCAGTGACAGGATTCTGCCCAGAAGAAAAATTTGAAAACAGAAAGCACACCAGAACAGAAACTTTTATTCATGTTCTTGCTGAAAACACTGCTAAGAATTCTTGAATGTCTGAGGAGGAAAAACTATAGAAAGCTAGCAAAGTCTTCTAACAGTATATTTTCTTCCTAGATGCACTTAAGTTCAAAGGATTTCTCTTCCTCGTATGCAGACTTTCCTGATGAGAAGCCTTGACCTGCCCTCCCCTACTCCTCAATTCCAAAAGACCATCAGCATCGTAAGTTTCCTATTCACTAGAAATGGAAGATGGTGTGACCTTCCACTAATAAAACCATGTCTTGTTGCCAGTCCAAAGTTCTATGGTCACAGGAAAAGGAACTCAGCCTAATCTTCAGATTTCCCTTAGTGGTGGTAACCAGGATTTATTTTGTACTTACATGTTCACGTATGCTAAGGTCCTCAGAATAACTACAATAGAATAACAACTCTTGAAGACTCATAGGAGAATGGCCCAAGAAGCTATTTCCTCCATTGGTTAAAGGTTTTTTGGTGGTTTTCAACTTTATATGAAATAAAATTACCAAGGCCCAGCATGGTTTAGCCTTTAGTTGTTTCTCCACTTTCAGCTTCTTCCCTTGGTCCATGTGCCGCAGACACACTGGCCTAATTTCGGTTCTCTCGCTCAGTAAGCCAACGTCTCCTCTACCCCAGGGCCTTCTTCGCGCATGCGGCTTCTCCTGAATACTTTCCTTACCTCCATCTTTCAGAGTTTCACCTCCTCTGATAGTCTCTCTGCGATCAAATCCAGCTCCATACCCCTCCTGTTGTAAAGCACTTCTAAGTCCCTTCTTTGTTTCTTTGTACCACTTAGTCACAGTTTGTAATTTATTTTTCCTTTGTGTAGATTTTCTTTGGCTTTATTTCCCAGTGAAAGGAAAACTCCAGAAAAAGCAGAGCTTATGTGAGTATCTCTTTCCATTGCCTAGCACCGTGCCTTTTACTTACTAGCATCTCAATAAATTTCAGGTATCTATAAGAATGAATGAATGAGTGTGAATTTATATTCTAATTCACAGTGTGACCTAACCATGCTTTACAATGGGACAGACATCTTCTTTTTTTTTTCTGTCACTAGTAATGAAACTATTTTATAAAGAAAGTCTTTCTAAATAAGGATGTTTCTGTGTAAAGAGGAAGTGAAAATTTTTAACAGACTTAAATTCCTTAATAACAGCCTCCATTTGTGTAACATATTATAACTCACAAAGCACTTTCTTGCACTTTTATGTTTGTCTTCCCTCTACTACAGGGAGGAAAAGTATAGAGTTTCTGTACTTTCCTAGTTGCCCATGTCCACAAATTTATGGAGGGCAAAACTAGGATTCAAACCCAGGTGGACAGGCACTTGATTTACTGGCCTCCCCTCCCCCTGCCTCCTCCCAGCCTCATTATTCTCTCTGTCTTGCAGTCAAGTGACTCCTGCCAAAATCTGGAGATGATTTTTGGAGGAATTTACCCTGAAGGAGAAATATAGTTTGATTTAAAATTTGATTGAATGTACAGCTAAATTAACATGCTGGAGAAAATCCATTTTCTAGGAGCGGTTTCAGTATATATTTGCAACAATTACCAAATACGATGCATATGTTAAAAACAAAAGCAAAACCATAAAAAAAAAAAAACAAGACAATGGGAGAAGCAAAGTAACAGAAACCACTCTGTCTAACCCAATGGGAAGTGTGCGCTGCTAGCCAATTAAGAATGGTCACAAGGAGGAGAGCCGTCCATATATTGTTTTCTCTCTGGAGACAGGTGCGCACACACTGTGCTTAATGGAAGTACCCCCCATAGTCAGAATTGTTCCGTCCCTTGTCATTTCCCCGTTCCAGAGTTAATTTTTCGGACAAGCTTCCCTGTGGACGTTGCGGCCCAGCCGTTTCCAGGGCAGCACGTGGGCCGCGGCTGCAGAGGTCAGCCAGCCTCCCCTCCGCAGCCACGCCGGCATTCGAGGCAGTAATTACAAGAGCAAAATCTAAAGTCAGCCAAGTTTTCTTTTCAAATTTTTACATAATGATTGTAATATTTTTACGTAAATACGTGTTACTTTTAAATTATTTATTATCATGTATGATGTTTCCTTCAAACGACGAAGATCAAAATGAAGAAAGGGACAGGAAGATAAAGGGGTAAAAGAGGGAGAGGGAGGGCAGGGAGGGGGAGGGGGAGGAGAGGAGAGGGGGAGGAGGGCCGTGTGCCAGGATGCCAGTGTCTTGTGTTATTAATGAAAATAAATTTAAAGATTCAATTACTTTTTCAATATTAAGACGCGTTGTAATTACGGCATTTCTCATTCCCATCAACTTCCAATTCCTTTCTCAGCACGCCTCGGAAGTTTGAGTATGTTCTAGGGAGAAAGTCCAATCGAGATGCAGCTGCTTGCTGAGGTCACAGAGAAGGAACTGTTCGCAGAAAAGACGGGGAAGACCAAGATAAGCCTCACGGGGAGATCTGCTCTCCCCGTATTTGTTTCCTCAGCAGTTTTCCTTTCTCAAAACTCTGAGCAGAGACACAAGCTGCAGGGCTGAGCAGCGAGAACAAAGTTGACTGTTGTCATCAAGTGCAACTTGCACAACATTGTATCTGAAGCATAGTTCGTAACGTTTAGAGGTCTCACTGTGCTGCGGAGCAGCTAGCATAAATGGTAAACAATTCCCACAGAGGGTGGGACTACATTTACATTGTCAGATCAAGATGTTTCTTTTACTCTTGTCCTTCATTCTTTAGTATCCGTTGTAATAGTGTCAATAATTTACCTTTAACTTGACCAGTATAATCAAGACACATAGATGTGGACACACACATACCCCCCCCCTACACACAAATGGTGACAGAGTCAACTCAAAAGCCAATTCACATTATGCCTGTGCTTCAATTCCTCTTCACCGTGGCTCAGATTTGTGCTTCTCTCTCACCAACTCAGCCTTCTCCACAGTCTGCTTCTGTGGCTCTTCAATCTCAGGAACACCTGATTCAAACATGTATATGCGTACAATTCCCACCTGCATGCCTAATCTTAGATGTCTGAGAATCCAAGGAAGTCTAAATAGGTATTGAATCTACCTGTTTAGGGGCTTGTGGTAGGTTCTTCTATATGAATGATAGTATCTACGTTTTTCAAGAATCTAGCAAGTCTAACACGGTACATTTTTTTCTAGTCAACATAGAAGTTGAAGTTTAAAGAATGACTTGCTCAAGGTCACAAAAGTAGTAAGTGGTGAAACCGGCCAGGTGTTCAAACTCCAAATTCCATGCTCTTTTTGTAGCAACACAGACAAACTCAGGAGGCTGGGATTGCAGCTATCACCTGCCATTTAGGCTGAGAGAATGGACTAGGCATTGCTTATATCTGACCAGCATCTTATCCCTGGGGGTCCTACTGCTCCCTTACCCCATGAGATTCCCTTGTAGATGGAAAGTGTTGATTCTTCTCTAAGCACATCCTCTCCTCCTCCAAAAGCTGGGTACATGCTTCAAGGATGTCTGATCCTGGAACTGAGTTCCTTCACTAAACTCAATGGCCCAAGGGGTGGGCATAAGAGCCAAGCAAGGTCTATCAGCACCCATCTCTGGAAAATGATAAATGGAATAGAGGAAAAAACCTTCTTTTTCCACTGAGTTTGCTAAGCTGGAACAATGCAATTCTTGAGCTGCTGGAAGTTGTACTTCCTGGCTGCAGGAAGGAGCTCATCTGCTATCGTTGAGAATAAGGCAGAAAGACCAGATGGCATGCTCTTTCACTTCTTTACGCTTTTGCACATATGGTTCTCCACCTCGAGAACACCTGTTTTGCTTTTCTGTTCAAAAAGAAAAATATATAGCTAACTCCTGCCTCATCTCAGCTATTAGTTCCTTCAGGAACGGTGTCCTCTTTCTCCATGTTGCATTAGATGCTCCTGCTCTGCACTCTCATAACATCTATGCTTACTTACACCTATAATTAAAATGATCACACAGCAATGCAGTTACTGCCTATGGTCTTCCCCACCCCCCACACGATGCTCCCCTTACAGAGAGTGAGTGTGTTGTGGTTATCATTGCATCCACGTCACTTAGGAAAGTCACAGGTACACAATAAATGCTCATTGTTTCTAGAAACAATGGATGGTAGTGGATCTTAGTTTGAAAACTGCTTCTCAAACTCCAGAAGCTGTTGAGAATTATCCTCCGAGAAGAGATACAGGGAGAATTATCTGAAAAATTCTGAAATTCCAAATTCTCTGCAATTCTCATGGTTAAAACTAGAACCAGTGAGCATTAGAGACAGATATCTTTTAGGCACAATATGAGAAAGGAAGTCCAGTCAGTCACATGATTTTAATGGTTTTCTTTGTCTTCGGTTTATAAGCAGTTTTACTATGTTCTATATAGATATGATTTTCTTTGTTACTTATTATGATGTGATAGTACTTCTTGAAAATGCGATTTGATTCCTCAGTCATTTTCTGGAAATTCTCAGTCAGTATGCCTTCAAGTATGCTTCAGCCCCATTTTTTCTTTCCTTTATTTCTAGGACTCCAGCTACATGTATGCTGGACCTTTTCGCCATGTCCTTCTATCCTCCTGTTTCTGTATTATCTAGATATTTTCTTCTGGCCTACCTCCAGTTCACTAATTCTCTCTCCAGCTCTGGCTAATGTGATGTTAAACCACTCAGCTCTAATTTCAGTTACCACATTGTTCATTTCCACAGTTTTTATTTGCTTCTTTTTATAGGCTCTAGTTTTTTGCTGAAATGCTCCATTTACTCATCTGATTTCTTGAACACATTAATCATGGTTAACTCAAAGTTCATACCCAACAACTCCACCATCTTGATCATCTGTGGGTCTATTTCTATTTTCTCATTTTTTAATTTGATATTTGTTGTTCATCTATATCTCTTTGCCTGACTCATTATTTTGTATTGCATTCTAAATATTGTGTATGAAGAATTGCAGAGATAATGCAAGGCTATAAAAGATGTTATATTCATCAGAAAAGATTTTATTTTGCTTGTGTTTTGCTGGGCATCAGTCTTTGTGAGGGCTGGAGTTAGTTTATTTCTGGATACTTCCACTTCTGAAGTGTAGCTCTTTGAGAATTTCCATGGAAATCCTTGGGCTAGTCCTGCTTGGCAGGCCCTGTACTCAATTTCTGGCAGAGACTCCTCCATATGAATCAAAAGAAATCTCTCATTAGTTTCAGCCTCTCAGCCACCAACCGACATCAATTGGTCTCAAATCTAAAGACTTCATTTGCTCTGAGTTCTTCCCCTTCAAGTACTTGCTGCATTGGTAGCTGTCCAATTCCTTCAAAAAGATTACACACACACACAAATATAAATATACATGTATATGTATATCTATACCTATATCTACATCTACATATGTATTTATTTCTAGTTTAGTAGTTCTTCAGTACTTTCAAAGAGACTTAAAAAAAAATGTTGTCCAGCCTTTCTAGTAGTTCTTAACAGTGGGGATTCATTTGAAATAAGTTTGTCTACCACTGCCAGAAGTAAAATCCTACAGAAGTATTTGTATGACAGGCTTGGATTTGACTGGACAAATCTTAAACTTTGTTTGGAAAAGTAGATGCTAGGTAATAGCCAAGGAAATGTTTCAAGTTATAGAAATGTGTTTTTATACTCTACAATTTCAGTAATAAACC
This sequence comes from Phyllostomus hastatus, assembly GCF_019186645.2. Lineage (NCBI taxonomy): Eukaryota > Metazoa > Chordata > Mammalia > Chiroptera > Phyllostomidae > Phyllostomus > Phyllostomus hastatus. The sequence continues at coordinate 22,518,590 of NW_025333737.1, read as the reverse complement.
TGTATGATGCTGAGATAAGAATAGAAAACTAGATCCATATAACAAAAAAATAAAGAAATGATGGTTATACTATATATTTATTATATACTATATTGTTGGGAACTGCCCTGCCTGGTTTCAGAAGCTGTAACCCCCTCAAGGCTAAGACTGAGGGAGCGACCTTCAGACCATAAAACACCAAGGAGACAAAACTTATCTCCCTGGCAGGAGCACTGCTTCTGCTCCTTTTACTTCATCCATAACTGGCCCCCAATGCTTGGTCAGCTAGCCAATGACAGGTAAGATTCCCCAAGGGGGGAACGACCTAAGACAGGCACGATCATGTGGGATGCCCCCAAGGAAGGACTTGGGGGGCTACAGCAAAAGGGGATGATGGACCCTCACCCCTCGGCTTTTGACAAAGCCTGAGTCCTCATTCTGTCTGCCAGAAATCTCCTAATCTCTTGGCTGCTTTACTTCCCCTGCCTGACTTAAGCCTGAAACAATGCCTTAAGCCTGAAACAATGACAGAGGGTGGTGCAGCCCTGTGCTGGAAAGGGTGGGTTCCCCTGGAAATCAGGCCTAAGAAAGAATATGTAAAATTCTGTGAAACCTGCTTTGTTTAGAATGCTCTCAATTAAATGATAAGGGTCCAAGTAAGAAGTAAGTTTGTTCTTCAAAGTTTTATAGCTCTTTAGCTAACAGACCCTGACTCAGAATAAGCCCTCAGAATTCTTTGTTATCTGTTGTTTGATCCTTACTGCCTGACAATGATTAATGAGCTTTACCTGTATTCTTGTGCAAACGAACCCAATAAAAGCCCATTGAGGAAAAGGCTCTTGGCCCTTGTGCTTTGAGAGATCGGCCACCTTTCCTCCCCAAGCAGATCATGTCTTGGTAGACTTATTCTCATCTGTGGCAGCCAGGGGGGCCCTGCTGGCAGAGCCCCCCCCCACTGTCATATATATAAAAGGCATTTAACCTCATATAAAATAAATTTCATGTGATTTAAAGGTCTAAAGATTCAAGTAACCATAATATTGGAGTAGAAAAATCCTTCCTAGGTGAGACACAAAGTAAAAAACAAATAACAGATGAGAAAGATATATATCTATATCTTTATCTATATCTATATATGTATGTGTATACGCTCATTTAATTTATATACTTATATACATATGAGTGTATATAGAGACAGACAGAATGACAGATAGAAAGAGACAGAAAAGGGGGGGAGACAGAGATAGAAACAGGGAGACAGAGAAAGAACTCTAGCACAGACCAATACAAAGGTAAAAAGACAAACTGTCCAATAGAAAAGTGTCCAAGGTGAATAGACAATTTACATTAAAAGGAAACTTTCAAAACCTATTTGAAGGAGCCCAACCTTACTGCATTAAAAAACCTGAAAAACAAAATAACAAAAAGAGAGGGGTTTTTTTAATATTTCAAATTTAAAAAATTCATATACATTCTTGACAAAGGTGTGAAGAGATGGGAGCTCCTATATACCGTTAGTGGGGAGATAAATTGATGCAGATTTCCTGGAGGGCAACTTGTCGGTATTTATCCAACTCTAAAACATGCATGTCACTTATACAACTCACTTATACAGAAATATTGGCAAAAAAATGATATTGGCAGTTGGGTAAAAAGAAATACACCGAAGCATTATTTCTAACAGTGTAAAATTAGAAGCTATCCAATGTCCCTTCTTAAAGGAAAGGTTAATTAAATGGTTGTGCATACAGTAATAGCCCACAATAATCTACTTAAACATACAAGGCAGTTCTATACTTACTTTCATAGACTATATATTGATTAGCGAGAAAAGCTGGTTATAAAAATTTTAAACTGTGATGTCATACATGTTATTTGTATGTGTCTGTGTGTAAGTGGCTTCTTAAATGAGTTGAACTCAGTAACCAACAGAAAGTAGCTGTGTAATTGTTTCCATGTTCCCCCTCCCCAGTCGTGTGATACTCTAAAGGCAGACCCCACAGCCCCTTTTCTGATCGCTTGCAGATAGGAAAAACACAGCCAGTCCAGACCAGAACTTCAGTTTTACCTTCAACTTAAAACTTCTCTTTCCTTCCCAGCACAGGCCTGTGTAGTATAGAATCAACAGTGGGGGAGGGGAAAATATCGATTCTTTCACACTTTCTTCCTCTTCGCCCACCTTTGACTGACAGGGTCAAGTCATGGAAAAGGAGGTTTTAAAGAAAGAAGAACCAAATCTGACCACCACTGTGAAATCTGGGTGTCCTGTCGATGACCTCCGTCATGGCAGGCACCCAAATTCTAGCTCTGTCATGGAGGCACACCTGTGAGTCCTTTAGGAATCCTTAGTAGAAGCTTCGAAATGACAGAAGGGGCTTCTTTGTCCTCCTACAACTTGCCAAAGCAGTTCACCCTGCAGTGCATTACTTCTGGGGTCCCTGCACCCTAAAAGACCACCCATTAGGGCAGGCTCTCCTCAGCAGGAGTCAAGGTCAATGATACTTTGTGTGCAAAGCTCACACAGTCTCCCCCACCACAGACAACTTGCCGAACTCCGGACCCTCGTGGGGCGCAGCCATCACAGATAGTCCCCTGTCTTTGGGCTTTTCCTGGAGGAAGGCGGCCACCCATCACTGTGTGCACACACATCCCCACTCCTGCAGGCCCCCTCAGGTCCCCCTTAGAACCCTCCGGCCCCACTCAACATCAGCACCCTAGCCAATCGGTGTCCCTCCCAGCAGACGTTCGGCTGGGGGGCAGGACCTCTGTTTCCTTTCTCGTGGGCGTGAGCCATTCATGTAGGGACCCCCCTTACAGGGTCCGAAATAGAGGAGGAGGAAACCTAGACAGCTCTCTCCACTGCTACAGATTCCTTCCAAAAAAATTGTATTTCGTGTTAATTTCTAGCTGCATTACATCAGCTGTTAGTGGTAATGTCACTGGTCTCATTTTCCTTTGTTTTAGTAAATCCTGTGTGAGTTTGTATCATGTGTCTCTTTAGAATAAGGACAGTTTATCATCTATTATCTTCAGCTTTGGTTCGGTAGCTGCAAATCCAAAACAATAGGAAATACCTGCTTTGGCACCCTGTCACGTTTACACCACACACACTGCCCAGCGCACACAGGTGTATACATATATATGCACCTGTACTCATCAGTGCCTACCCCCTGGGAATGCTGAGCACCCCTGCAGCAGAATTAGCCAGCAGGGGGTGAGCTGACTTTGACTTTCATTCTATATTTCTGTATTATTGGATTTGCTTACAATACATGCAGTTCTTTTATAATTAAGAAAACAATAAAACAGTAATGATAGTAATAATAAAATATTGATAATATCTAGCATTTTTAAGTCTCAAAGTGCCAGGCTCTGCGCTAGATGCTTTATGAACATGATCTGTTCCACTCCTCTCACCAGCCCCACGAGGGGACCATTTTAATAGGAAGTGATGAGGAAATTGAGATTCTTTGAGGCCAACTTGGCCAAAGTTCCAAACTGTGCTGGGCTTAGAAAGCAGTGTAGCCTGCCTCCAGAAATCCGTGACAGTCTTTCTTCTGTGTCCTAATCCAGTGTAGCACATAGCAGAGCAACAGGGAGGAAACGCTCAGTGTCGGTCAGCTTGTCTGCAGGCGAAGATCTGTCTCTGGGCTTCTGCACCACCCAGCACAGTGTCCTGTGTGTTGTGGATGTGCGTGAGATGCTCAGTGCATGCAGGCTGAAGGCACTGAGAGGTCATACAATTTATCCTTCAAACCAGGACACTTCTGGTAGTGAATGTGAGTGTTATTCATAGTTACACAGGTACAACATGTGAAGATGAGCATTGTTCTGTGGGGGCAGGGCTGGACAGTCACCCTGTTGGGGGAAGGAAGGGAGGAATGGAGGAGGGAGGGAGAAAAGGAGGGAGGGAGGGAGGAGGGGACGGACGGAGGGAGGGAGGGAGGGAGGGAGGGAGGAAGGAAGGAAGGAAAAAGGAAAGATGGCAGGCAGGCTGAGGGAAGAGGAGGGGAGAGAAAAGGGGGAATACCACTGTGTCTATGGTATTTTATGATCCCACACATTTCTGAGTAGTGACTAAAGCTTATTCCTCCACAATTAATGGCAGGAACCTTGAAAAGTAAAATAAACCCAGGAGAGGTAATATATCTGTAAATGTGTTTAAGTTATTCTAAACTAATTGTGTCAAGTATTAATAAAGGGGAGGGATAGACAGCTATCCGGAAGGGAGAGAAGGGTGAAGGTTTTGAGGGCACATTACCCTGTTTATGTTTAACTCCTGACAGGCCAGTAGTGACTGTGTGAGGAGTTCGTTCCCATGATCCAGCGAAGAGCAAATGCCCAGGATCAGAGTTCCCTCTAACCGTCCGGGCAGGGAAGAGCCGTGGAGAGGCCGGTGCTCTCGCTCAGCGGCTGTGCTGCGAGCTGCTCAGCCGGCCGGAGGCAGGGATGCCATTTCCAGGCCAGGCCCAGCCGAGGGTCATCAGTCCTGTCCTCCTGCTGAGGGGGACCAGCACAGAGGACAGGCCTGAGCTGAGCAGCAAAAGGCTTAAACAAACTGCTTGGGCAAATGGTGTAAACCTTCCTCGTCTGCCCAGCTGGGATGACCACACTCACCTGACAGGGTGGAAACTCAGGGAAACGGACGTGGCAGGTGTGCCACATCCTGCCATTCACTCGGTCCATTTGTCCTGAGTGAAGGGTGAGCAGCCGGGGACCCAGCCAGTGCTCTGCTCTTTCACAACTGCCGGTGCTCTGGACAATCTGTGTGTTCCCCCAGAAACGTACATGCTGAAATCCTAACCCCCAGTGTTTGAGTTTTCAGAGGTGGGGCCTTACACAGGTGCTCAGGTCATGAGGGCAGGGCTCTCACAAAGGGGTTGGTGCCCTTATAAGAGAATCCACAAGAGCTCCCTAGCCCCTTCAATGCCCTGAAGTTACAGTCAAAAGACAGCCATTGTGAGGAAACAGGTCCTCTCCAGACACTGGACCTGCCACTGCTTGATCCTGGACCTCCCAGTCTGCAGAACTGTGGCATCTAAATGCTCGTTGTCTGTTAAGTCACCTGGTAGTTACAGCTTTTTTGTTACGGCAGCCCCGGTGGACAAGACAGAAAGAATGTCACATTTGCGTTGCCCTGCAGGTCACGTCCTGGACCAAAAAACAGCTTGGGCTTGCTGAGAGCATCCCTCTCCCCCGACTACTCGTTCCCCCCACCCCACTGCCGGGAGGGTTCCCACCATGGGGTCAGTCATGGGCTTTTCATTCTGTGGGATTCAAGGCACCGTCAGGAGGCATGCTGAATGCTGAGGCCCAGCACTGACAGTGGTGGGTGGGTCCACAAAACAAGTTGGGGTGTGTGTGTGTGTGTGTGTGTGTGCATGCACGTGCACATGCATGTGTGTTTAGTGGGAGGGGACGAAATGAGATGCAAAGGAGTGAGGCCCTCGGTGAACCACGAACTGTCTCCCACACGCTGACCCCTGCATTCGGAATCTTCACTTGTTCTCCACATTTAGTGAGGGGGAAAAAAATGAGTCGCTGACACACCGTATAAATCTAACTTTTCTAAGGGCACTTTATGTTATTAAACCTTAATGAGAAAAGCCTGAGCAGAGGAGCAGCCTAGCTTATTAAGCTCATTTTTTGCTCTATTTGTCATTTCATAAAGAGATTCCTATTCAAAGCCTGCACGACAGAGAAGAAGTGCTCATTCTCCTTTGTGGAGTAATATGTTTTGTTTGCTTTAAATTGGGTTTGCATTGGGCCTCGGAAGGAGGGATGTCATTAAATCCTGATCTGTGATGTTGGCAAGCCGCCATCCGAAAGGCCTGTGTTACTTCCCGTGGCAGGGTTCAAAGAGAAACAACAAATGCCAAAAATAAGATTATGGTTTTGCTTGATGTGTTGATTTATAATGTTTTCATCAAATTACAAAAATCATAAAATTAGGAAGGTAAAAAGAAGGGCATTAATTTTTGATAGGGAGACTTGTTCCCCCACTTAAAAGATTAGAAAATCATAAGACTAGAAAGATAAAGAAGAGATTAATCCTACATAGGCAGATGCCCCTCACCTAAGGTACGGAGATGCTGTGTGTGTTTTTCTGTGAAGATGCACACGCGCAAACCCATAAACACATGTGTGTGCTGTGAAAATGGTATCACACCTTGTGCATAAATGTGCATCCTGCTCTTTCCACATAGTCGTGTGTCATTACCAGTTCTCCAGCCATCAAATGTTATTTGAAAACAAGATTTTTTAAAAGATTTTATTTATTTATTTTTAGAGAGGGAAGGGAGGGAGATAGAGAGAGAGAGAGAAACGCCAATGTGCGGTTGCTGGGGGTCATGGTCTGCAACCCAGGCATGTGCCCTGACTGGGAATCGAACCTGCAACACTTTGGTTGGCAGCCTGAGCTCAATCCACTGAGCTATGCCAGCCAGGGCTGAAAACAAGATTTTTAAAGCTGAAATGGCTACACGCTCCCTATCAGACATAAACCATCGTTCACTAAAAGCCCTGTTTTTTATTGACCACCATATTAAGTAATGTGTGAAAATTTATGTTTAAACATATATTGGGGGTTCAATATCTCTTCAGATATTCAAAGAATGGCCAACTTCAAAGGTTTCGGGAGTCTTGTGAAACGTCCCCTGCGACATTTCTTACTGCGGGACTCCCCCTCGGGCCGAGGGCCCAGGGGCACCCCATACTCACCCACCTGGAGGATCGGTCATTTCGGTCACGCCACGTGAGGTGCCCTTTGCACATTTTTATATCAGTGGTAGTGTCTGTATGATTAGATATTTCTCTTTTTAATTTAAAACTATTTGCCCTTCTTTATGTTTGTTTGCAAATTTTCTTTCACCAGGCATTGAATTTATTCACTCTTCCAAAGCTCTCAATTCTGGTTCACTTATTCCCCCTTTGCTATCTGCAGCTTACCGAAAAAGTCAGGTAGTTGAGTAATTTGTTTTGATATCCTACAGATCACAAACAGTTTAGTACTTTGTCTACATTTTTCTTCACTATGTCTTTGCATTTATTCTTTCAGATGAAATTCAGAATCAATCTGAAAAGCTTCCCCACCAATTCAGTATGTTGCTGAGATCATGCTGAGCCCACGCATTACTTGGGGAATGCCTGTTTTCCAGACCCCAGCACTTGGGAGCATGCGCTTCCTACGCGGGGCTTTAAGCCTGCCCTTTGCTGTTTCCCAGCGGTGTGGCCCTGGGCAAAGGACCAGACCCCCTTCTACCCACTTCCTCCTCTGGACTCCAAGCCCACGGACACAGGGAACATAACTAGGGCAATCCAATTCATTTAAACATCCAAGTTAGATTCTTATTTTATGTTTACCAGAAGATGGCTTTCATGTGGTGTAAATATGTTTAAAATTTAAAAACAGGAAGAAAGCATTTGCGGATAGTAAACTAATTAGGGATCAATGAGACTTAAAGTCTAAAAGCCACAGAAGAGCTCATTAAAAGGAAGGGTGTTATAGCTGATCATCTAAAAATGTAAGGAGTTCATCACCAACACTCAAAGCAAAATTAAAACGGGTGTGACAAACTGGAAAACTCATTTGCCTATAATTTTTAGGTTAGGCTACAGTTATAATATTCAGAATTTCTGAAATTACCTGTGGTAAAATCTAGTTATAAAAATTATGTATCTCAAGGATAGCATTGTTATTTTAAACCTTATGTAATAGTGTAACTTGCTTATATCAGTCTCTGGATTTGGGTCAAAATACTTAATGATCTTTCCATTGGAAATAACTGGTAGTGGAGAAAAGTTTTTGTTAGTTGTTACAGTGTCAAATGACAAACAATACTATCTTCATTTTGCAATATATTGAGTTTGCTGGTGCTATTTTAAAACAGTGAAGCAGCAGCCTTGCAGGAAAACAAGAAAGTTTAATAATAAAACACCCAACTTCTTTAAATTCTTTATTATTTATTATTTATCTTCTTCAAAAAAGATAAAGAATAAAAATTACATAAATAAAACCTCCACCTTGCTTCCCCTGCAAAATAAAAGGCCCCAGATTTCAAGGCAAAATTCCTCTGCCTTGAGTCTCAAGAGTCTATTTGGAATTTTTTTTTTAAAGAAAGGAAAAATATAATTTAGCTCTCTTCTAAGTTCTTTGTGTCTCCCTTTAATGAGTGCTCTTGGAGGCCATTAATGCTGTAGAGTCGGTGGAGATTGGGTCGTGGTGTGAAGGAAGGAACCAGACTTCCATACGTGTGTTTCAAACCTTCAGTCACCTAACGAAAGTGACCACGTGTGCACTGACCTCCTCCCCACTCTGAAGGGAAGCCCGTGGCCTACCGCTGCCGAGCCTAAGGGTGGGAAAGGAGACTCGACAGCAGACAGACGTATGCGTGTCCATGAATTACCGAAAAGCGCACTTCAAAGCCCATGAGTTGATGCAAGTCACCCAGGAGGGATTTCTTCCAGGCCTTCCCTGTCCTCCGTGAGAAGGACCTCTGGAAACAAAGGGATGAAATGAAGGCAGTCTTACCCAAATGGAATTATTGGTGGAATCAGGACTAGCATTAAGCATTCAGAAAATTATTTGTTTACATGCAGTTTTAATCTGATAAATTTGACAACGTAAAATGAATGACAAAGACAATCCTATCCCCATGGGTCCTACGTAATGGACAGTGAATACATTTTAACTTTGTAGCGAGCAAAGACAAATTAATATGTCTCCACCCTGGCCTGTGTGGCTCAGGTGGTTGGAGCTTCCTCTGGAAAGGTCTCGGGTTCCATTTCCGGTCAGGGCACATACCCAGGTTTCAGGTTTAGGTTCAGTCCCGGTTGGGGCATGTAACAGGGGCAACAAATCCATGTTTCTCTCTGACACTGATATTTCTATCTCTGTCTCTGTCTCTGTCTCTCTCCCTCCCTCTCTCTAAAAGCAATGAAAAACCATCCTCGGGTGAGGATAAAAAAATTAATATGCCTCCAACCCGCAATAACTTCGGAATTGTCAAAAAAGTGACCTGGGAAGTACAAGGTCCTGTTTCTATTCATTAATCAGTTTGAGGCGCCTTAATTAAATTGTCCTTTGAGCTCCCAGAAGGTGAGTTGAGACCATAAGGCATAGCTTGAACAAAATTCTCCAACAACTACAATGTCAATAGGGGGAAATAATCTCTGGATCTTTCCAAGATAAAAGGAAAATGGAATTCTCTTGTACTACGCATTTTCTGTTGGAAGGACTAACATGTGGAAAAATAATTAAACTTCTTTGGGGTTCTTGTTCTGCAAAGCAGAATTAGACTTACATTTTAGGAAGGAGGGTTTTTAAAAGTATAAATTTGTCCTAGTTTCTCCCAAATCACACTAGCATGAAAGGGGCCAGGGGGAAACCAGAGAGGTGACAAGCTGAGAGCGGTCAAGCCGCTGCTAAGGGTGCAGGCAGTGACCCAGTGGTTTGCACTGAATTCACATCCACAGTAGAATCACTGGCCCTGAAGTTCTTGGGTCTCCTGGGGGTGCGTTTATCTGCTTCTTGCCTTGGGCTTGCCAGTCTCTCATGCTGTGACCTCAGTGTGCCACAGGGTGGCCTTGACCATCAGATCTTCTTCTTTGCCACCTCTGCTTCATTCTTAACTTCAGGGCTACCATATTGCTCTAGCTGGACCTCCGTCTGCCTGTGAAAGAGGGGGAGGTTCTTCCCAGCATTATGATAACTTCTTATAAGCAAACCCAAAGAGTAACCTGGCTCTTGTCACTTTTGTCCATTCATCTAACGTGCATTCAACAAATATTTAATTAACATCTACCCCATGCCAGACTCTGGGGTTGGAACTGGGGGCACAGTGAAGAGCAAGACAATGATGCTCCCTGATTTTGTGGAGCACATCTCGTGTTGTCATTATCTTCCTTTTCCAATAAACTTCAGGTAATCTCCTCGGGTTCAAAGAATCATCTGACTGGCACTTTCTAGGCTAGTTCTCAAAGCATTGATTCCTGCCCTGGCTTGTGTGGCTCAGTTGGTTGGGCATCATCCTCTAGACCTAGAGGTCACAGGTTCAATTCCCAGTCAGAGCACATGCCTGGGTTGCAGCTTTGGTCCCCAGTCAGGGCACGTGCAAGAGGCAACTAATCAATGTTTCTCTCTCACATCGATGTCTCTCTCTCTCTCTTCCTCCCTCCCTTCCCTTCTCTCTAGCATCAATACAAGAAAAAACACACGCATTCATTCCCACCCAGCCTCTCAGAACCCTCTTTTCTCTTTACCTTGGAAGGTACTTCCTGCTTACCCAAGTGCTTTCTGCTGCCCCCATGCCTTTTTCTGCTCACCTTTCTCAGATGTTTCAATCACCATGTCTCAGAAACCCACCCTGCATTCCATCGCTCAGCGCTTTCCCAAGAACCGCTGGGGGTCAGTATGAAAACGGAGTGCCGCCAACCCTCGTGGGCCAGCGTTCCATTGATCGTGGGAGGGTATGAGCTAGTATTCAACCTTCAGAGCTGAATAGTTTCTATGATCAAAAATTTCACAGGCAGCTCTGGCTGGCGTAGCTCAGTGGATTGAGTGCGGGCTGCAAACCAAAGTGTCACAGGTTCGATTCCCAGCCAGGGTACATGCCTCGGTTGCAGGCCACGACCCCTAGCAACCGCACATTGATGTTTCTCTCTCTCTCTCCCTCCCTTCCCTCTCTAAAAATAAATAAATAAATAAAATCTTAAAAAAAATGTTCACAGGCAATGGGTGGTTGAAGTTCATGGTTAAAGTAATAGAGGATGCATTTCGTATGTTTTGCACACTTTTCCTCATAGCTAAATAGTAAGGAACTCAGGAGCAATGTTAGAAAAGTGTAATAAAACCAGTTTTCTACTTCCCATCCTACACAGTTTATGTACTGTTTAGGGAGCTTTGTAAACGGGAATGCTTCAACACAATTGGGGTGAGCTCTAATGGGTCTCCAGCTTAAAAGGAAAAGGTATCTAATTAATTTCTTTACCCTTTTCCCTTTAGGATAGTGCTTTTGTCATTCCTAAACATCTTGCATTGCAGGAACAACCAGCATTCCCGTTTTTCTTAAGGAGCTTTCTGGTCAAAATATAGTCAGAGCCATAGCTGTACCTTGTGCATAGTTGCACACTCTGTTCACACTGGAAAAGACATTTGTGGCTCTGAGCAATGTTCTCCAGGATGGGGAGGCCGGAACGTCCGATCTCAGGCTAATGAAGGAGCACATCCAACCAGCCCGTATCACAGCACCGTATCACCAAACGAGACCCTGATAACAAACACCTCTGAACTGGCCTCAAAGGTCAGGCCCATTTGTCCTGTCGGTCTCAGAATTACCTCTTCCATACTATGGCCCGTAGGCGGGGGGAGTGCCTGTGCAGAACTGGAAGACACTGAGAAAGATGTTGCAATACGGACAGGGCAGGGCCCGAACAACCACAAACCTTTATTGTGTTACATTAAACAGTTGTAATCTTCTGAGCCGGATTGGCTTGCTTACTCCCAGGGTGAGAGGGGGCTTGTGAAGTCAGTAAAACTGACTGGAGATGGGCAGGCAGAACCATGGAATCCAGAGGCCTCAGAGGAGTAACAGCTGCAAACGGGACATTAGGACGTCCCGACAATGACAACAAAGAAGAGTGCTGGCTGGACCGTCTTGAAGACACAGATGTAGAAAACAATCCCTAGGAAGTATCCTGACCCTCTGCAGTGACTCTGTGGACTGAAGGCAGAATCGCCTAAGCGGAAGAAACAAAGCCATGCACCCAGGAATTCTGGGTTTGTCAGCAAAGGCAATGCAGAAAGAGGATACGAAAAGTTTTCCCAGACAAAAGAAAAGGCCAGCTGATCCCAGCCTGACAGATGCTGACCTGCCTGAAGGGAGACTATGGCGACAGAACAGGATTGGTTGGCCAAGAGTGTAGGAAAATGGGGATCGCAGAAAGAAAAATTGGCATTGTGTTCTCGGTCCCACCCAGGGAGGGAGACTGTGAATCTGGAAGATTCGCCACAGTCCACACGTCCTTCAAGAGGCCACACACACACAATGTGTTGGCTCAGAACTCCTTTAGAGTCAGATTAACCAGGACCGTAGCTCACCCACCGACTTACTCGCTTCCTTATTCACTGACATACTTGCTTTCTTGAACAAGATACTTAAATTCTCTGAGGCTTCTTCATATGTAAAATCAAGATAACAATAGCCAGTTTTGCTGTCCCTTCTTTATGCACGCACAGTGAGACTCCATGTTCCAACCTCTCCCTAAGTTTTGGGAGTGGCCCTAGGACCCATTTCTAGCCAATGGACCATAAGCAGAAGTGGTGTGCAACTCTTCCAGGCCCGACCCATAAAAACGCCCCGTGTGCAGTCTCCGACCCTCTTTACGCCCCCACTGGCTGGGGGTGACAGAGCTCCCAACACCCTCGATCCCTGGGTGACTGTTTGGAGCAGATCCACTTACCAACCTGGAATCACCTTAGCCTCGTTGCGTGAGAAAAAATGAAATTCTATTTGGCAAACCATGACTTCTTTAATTTCTAAAAAAATTAAATTCTATTGGGTAAACCATTATGCATCTTAATTAATATATGAGTAATTGTTTTGTTGCAAGAAGTAGAAGAGATGGATCCATAAAACATACAAGATAGTGTTGGGCACAGAGAATGTGCTTAAAATTTGTAGCTCCTATTTCTATTTTGAGCTGGACCACACTTCTTTGACGCTGGCGCAGATTTGAAGGTAGCAAAATTGAAAAGTCAGATGCAGCTGTTATTTCTTTTATTGTTTTTTCATTGTCATAATAGCAATAGACACTCCATCTGCGGTAGAAAGAAATGGTGCAGATATGCTGGCGTGAATTCACATGTATCTGATACCTCTACTGCCTCTCAAGTGGTACATCCAAGGTTGAGTGAGCTCGGCAGCCCACACAGAGACAAGATTGTCAAGTTGAAAGAGCCCAGAACTGCACACTCACTGTCTTCCTGCCTTTTAGCTCGGGTTAGGAGGTGACGAGGGGGAAAAGGCTACATCAGATCACTTGTCTAAGATGTCATTTGAAATTAGGTTTATATTTTTTCTTGCTGAACCACAGTTATGTAATGTTCTTAGTTATATGTTTTATTTCATACCATTCCACTCAGTCTACCAGAGATTTCAATGCACTAGGACAGGCTGTAACCTACCACACTCTACTGTCTTTCTCCTTCCATACAAATTCCTCACTTTCCAAACTAACGTGTGCTCCCATGTAGCTCTCTTGTCCTCTGTAACTGAAAACTAAAGCCCAGGAAGAAGGACACAAGCATTTGGGATCAAGAAAGGAAATCCACTTTACAAATGAATATAGTCAAATATTTATCCATCAGCCATGTACCAATGACTCTTTACCCCAATCCTGCATTTTTTCTTTTGTGGCATTTACAAATATCTGAAATTTTATTTTTTATTTGCTTGGTTATTATCTACCTCTTCCCACTGATGTGAGCTCTAGGAGAACAGACTTGATCTTGTTTACGATGGTATCCCAGCATCCAGAACAGTGTCGGTCAGAAAGTAGATACAAAGAAGCATTTTTTTTCCAAATAAATAAATGAATTTGTAGAATGAATGGAGGTTTGTTGTAGGATGGTTTTCCTGGATCTTTTCAATTCTGATCAAAGAATTTCTAGACCAAAAAAAAAAAAAAATCTGATCCCCATGCCCCAGACCAGATCTGGCACCAAGATCAGGTTTCTCTGCAGGTGCCTGTCCAGCCCTCCAGACAGCTGGAACCTGGAGGCAAAGCGACTCCAGGCCACACAACCAAAACGGTGCCGGAGAGTGGAAGCTCATGCACCACCTCTGTGGAGATGCATCTAGCTTGTCGCCACTCCATTGTATCGTAATTCATTGTTTCCACTTCCAGTGTTAGGGAAAGAGGAGGGCTTTGGGGATTTCTTAGCCGAGAGGAGAAACGCTGAGATGAGACAAAACCTGCTCACGAAGACAAGTCTTGTCAAATGCGTCGTCTCGTGTCTGTTTTGGTTAGGGCCACTACACTGACGCACCTTGGGGGGTGCTCTGCATTGAAGGGCTGTGTGGGGCCTCTCAGATTATCCTCAGGGACAAGAAGGCAAATGGTGGGTGAACTGGCACGTGATGGAATGGTCACCAGTGGAGAATGTGGATCTTTGGTGGTGGATTTGGTATGAACACCTGGAGTACACACTGGTCAAATCCCAGACAGAGCTAACAATAAGAACTAACACATAGTGACAGAATCATGTCCCCTAAATGTCTCATTGAGCTGTGACAATGGACTGAATTTAATAGAGATAAATATCAAGGCATACACTTGGCTTCAACAAATCAATCACACACCTCACCCAGCTAAGTTCTTTTAAACCCACCAAACCGTTCTCAAACTGCACAGTCAATATCCTGGAAAACACAGTCCCCGCCAACGTGTGTGGCCCACGTCTAGCACCCTCTCGCCCAAGGACACAGCTAATTCATTTCTCGATCCAGCCTGTTACCTCCTCTCCGGAGCTCTCGCCTTGTTCCTGCGTTCTGGCTGAACACTGACTTGTCCTTTGGTTTTGACCACGGGCTTCCCTCTGCCGCTATGTTCTCATTTCCCTGCTTCGACCTCTCCCAGTTCACACTCTAGCCTCTTTGAGCCTAGTGTCTGGGGCCCCTACCAGCACCTTCTCTGACCATAGACAGCTTCGGGACAGAACACTTCGAGTATTGACCAATACTGGCACACACGAACAAAATGCAGGCCCTTAGCTAGCTGGAAGCGCAGTGCAAATGGCCTAACCGTGGGTCAGGCTGTGTTCAACTGGAGTCATGTTGCTGAATTCATGATGCCTAAAACTAGAGGGGCTGTTGCCTCCCTGTGTTCATTCTGCGAGAGTCAGGCTGCATCTTAAGGTAGGACCTGCCTCCGTGCATTGCACATGCCTGTGTGTCTCAAGAAATAAAGGTGAGGGACTTGAAACCACAATCTATGAATGAATGTTCCCCCTTTATTCCCAGTGAAGAAGGAGGCAAGGAGTTGCCTTGGTTCTTTATTTTTAAAAGACCCCACAAAACAAACTTAGCTCATTACAAAGGTGTACTCGAGCCGGTCAAAGCAGAAGACAGATAAGCACAAAGGTATATGTATCTTCATTCTTCTTCTTTCATTCTTTCCTTCTATACATTTATATGTTTAAAAAACTGATTCACACTTCATTGATTCATACCTTTTTGTACTTTGCAGTATATTAAGATGTTTTGTTAATGAAGTAAATATTATTCTATGGCAGGTTTATCAAAGAATGTACATTGGAACTTTTCAAAAGCATAGAGAGGGGATTTTTGTTTTTAAACTTTAAGAAAATACCATGAGCCCTGGCTGGCGTAGCTCAGTGGATTGAGCATGGGCTTCGAGCCAAAGTGTCACAGGTTCGATTCCCAGCCAGGGTACATGCCTGGGTTGCAGGCTATAACCCCCAGCAACCGCACATTGATGTTTTTCTCTTTCTCTCTCTCTCTCTATCTCCCTCCCTTCCCTCTCTAAAAATAAATAAATAAAATCTTAAAAAAAAAAGAAAATACCATGTATAACGCCATGCTAATTTAAAGATTTTTTTAAAGGAAAATATAAATGATCAACATTGGCTCAAAAGGAAGTCTACTTAGTTGGTTCCCTAGCTCAAGGTTCTCTGACTGGCGACCCTTGTCCACGTGGCCACATGTCCATAGTGGGACATGAAGGAACTTTGTTTGTATGTTTGTTTCATCAAGGGCAATTGATATCTTGGAAAGCATTTCCCTGTCCCCAAGTTTCCTTTGATAATGACTTAATTTTCTAAGAACGGAAATGCATCAGGATTCAGCCACGTTACTCGAGGTCTGCTCCGATGTGTCCTTCCCCCCCCCCCACCGTTGGCACTGGCCCACCCCCTTCTCATAGGACAGGAAGTGCCCTCTGTTCGCCACGCTTCATGCCTCTCTCTGAGTGATGTCAGGTGGCGGGTTTGGGGAGGTGCCAAAGGAATAATAAACACTGTCTTCAAACTGGCTCAGGAAGGCTGGTAATTCCTGGTGATTTCAGGCCGGGTGCCAAGCTGTTTGCTGAAGTTAGGAGGGGGACAGAGTTCTTAGCGGATGCCATCTGCACACCGCCCTCCCAGATCCATCGCTGGGCCCGGCACAGCCTCTCCGCCTCTCTCTCTCTCTCTCGGGGAAGGAACAGAGGAGGAGGTTCACTGTGACATGATTTGGGAACCTTTGACTGTCTCCGTATGGTCCTGGCTTCCTCTCATGAGGCAGCAACACTGAATCTCCCCTGCCAGTTAGGGCCACTTAGTACTCCAGAGAACAGGCCACCTGAAGACACCCCTCCTACTCTAGAAAATGACGGAGTTCAAAGCACACTTTCAGAGTGTGCACCCACACCAGGCTAAAGAACTCCCACTGCCCATGCAGACCTGATGAGGACCTGCCTCCCCACCTTGCCCTGTTACGTCCCCTGCATGGAGCGCACTTCCTGTCCCTTGATGGCTTATCTTGCTGCCAGTGCCGCGGGAGCAGCCCCGTACCAGTGTCAGTGATCCGCCCTTCACTTGGGGCGCGCTCACTCGCGGCCATTCTGTTATCTCTTCCGCTGCACTTACAAACGTAGGAGCCTTAACTCCCCCACTGGAGTCTTGACTTACTTATGGCACGGACAATGGCTGATCCACCTTGATTTCCCCTTGGGCACTCCACAAATGAATGAAGGATGCATCATCCCAAGAGCTGCCGATTTCCTGGTGCCCAGGGACAAGCAGCTCACTTCTGTTTCTTCTGGGACACTTTCTAAGTGATCCCTCTTTCAAAACGTACTTAGTCCCTGCCATCTTCTTGCTCCCCAGAGCTCCTGACTAAGCTCTGTTTCTTGGAATCAGGGAAAAAGTTCTGGGTTCTTTTGAGCTTGTCTTTCTGCAAGCTCACCTAACACATGTTGACCTGCAGAGGTGCTAAGCATTGGCCATATACAATAGCTCCTCCAAGTTCCCCCATTCCCTCTCCTGTGTGAATGCATCACACGACCGACTGACAGACTGCTGTCCCAGCAATCACTGCAGGGGGAAGCTGGAGGACTCCCCCTGCAGACGCACCTGTGCCGGCTTCACAGCGAGGCAGAGCCGTGTCGTGGAAGGCGCAGCAGCCCAGGAGTTGAAAACCCAGGTCTCCCCTTGCCTTTCTCTGACTCTGACCTCTTGAAGAGCCATTTGTCTTCCAGATTTCTTCCCTGTGAAATTTGATCAGTGCCTTCCAAATCTTTTCCAGCCTCATAGCCCTTTGTTGTAGTGCAGTCTTACATGAAAATGAAAACAAATAAGATAAATAAAAACAGAGCTGTCCTGATTGAAATTACAAAGGATGGGGCTTAATCTCGTTCGATTTCTCTTTCCCCCATTCCCTCCCCTCCAGCTGCCCCTGCGAGAGCCCTGTGGAACCTCTAAGTGCCCTGCGGGACAAAGTCCGAAAGTAGAACAGATGGTCACAGAGGGGGCTTCCTCATCTGAGTTTCTGATCCCATGATGTGGCCGTCACTGACTACCCAGCCTTGAGGGGAGTCGAGGGCAGCACAGGGTCATTACCAACAAGAAGAACCCGAGGTCTGCCCAGGGATGATGGCCCGTGTATGCAGATGGACCACATACCAACGTCCCAGGTGTTACCCATTGCAGGGCTGCTTCAAGGCAGGGACTGTTCTTCATTCATCCCTGCATTCTCAGCACTTCGTGCTGTGGCTAGATCAAAGCCGTCATTTCTTTCTCACCTTTGATGAATCCCAGTCAGTCTGAGCTGCTTCCCCTGCCTCCTCTGATAAAGCATTTAGTTCTACCCTGCTTCACATCTCAATTAGTTGTTTGTGCACCTGTCTGGCTACCATCCTGCTAGATACTTGAGGGCACGGACAGCCTCTTACTCATCACTGTATCCCAACCACACGAAGAGTACAGAATGAGCCATGGGTGGAAAGTTGAGAGAGCCAACCTAGAGATATTCAGAAAACAGCTGAAAAGCCAGCAGCAGGAAGTTTAAGTGAGTGAAGAGCAGTAAGTTTTAAAGGTAGGGAAAAGAGGAGTTTTTAAATCTCAGCTACTAAAAACAAACAAACAAACAAGAACTCACAGTCCTCCCAGGATCAGACCTGAATGCAGAAAATTGGAAAGTGGTCAGCTGAGGTTTCTGCCCAGGGCTGTGAGAATACAGCAGGAAGGGCCAGGCACCTGATGTTGTAACTAGAAAAGACACCGGCGTTCGGCTGCCTGTCACTACCAAATCCAGTAAGCAATGACAGCGATTGAATCTTTTATAGGCACTTCATTCAGATGGCCGGCAATCCGAGAAGATGGCAGGCTCACACCCTAACAAACCGTCTTGCCCTTTCTTTCCCAGCCAGATCTTTTATAAGGGGGTTGGGGGAGGACAAACAAGGTGTCAGTGAAAACCTTTGAAATTCAACAGTTGCCTCAAAGGGGGAAGGGTAGTCACTTGCTTCTTCCTGGTACAGACGTCTCCGTCTCTAGACGAGGTAATCTCCAGACAATGCCCCAGGAGGTCAACTGCTTAATCCACGGCACCAGGATGGGCCTTATCTGTAGTTGCTGAAACAAAAACTTAACATACACATTACTTGCTAGATTTATGACTATTTACCTTAAGCTAAATTTTCCCAAGTCTTAAACCCCTATCATTGTGTGGGAACTGGGAGACACGTCTAGGTATTGACAAAGCTACCCATTCCCCTGGTACAGGGAGCTTCCAGGTGACTGGGTGGGGTTGAGCATATTTGCATAAGGAGCTGAGTTTTCAAAGGGCTGGAAACTCCCTTTTCTTTCCCTTTTGATGTTCAACATTGTTTGAAAATTCCTGATGGTTGTGATGGTACTAACTAGATAGAACAGGATACCCACATGTCACAGTAAGCAGAGGCGGTGTCCCTGGCGACCATGATTGTCAGATTGAGGATAAAGCATGTGTTCCAGCCTGGCCATCTTATCACCAAGGAATGTTAGCAGGGACCATAACATTGGGAGCGCAGAGATGAGCAGAATGCTTGAAAGAGGACCCTTATTTTCCCTGTGTTTTCTCTTGGAAATGCTTTGGCAGAAACAGCCACTGATAAAGAGCCTTTCTAGGTTATCTTTGGCAACAACTTTGTGACAGAAAAGCTGATTTTTAGACAATTAAGTTACTGGTTTGTATCAGTCAGGATAGGCTAGGGTGGATCACAATAACAAGCAAACCAAATCCCAGTGGCTTGGGAAAGTAAAGATTTATTTCTTGCTCATACTCTATTGTTGGGAAACACCCTGCCTGGTTTCAGAAGCTGTAACCCCCTCATGGCTAAGGCTGAGGGAGCGACCTTGGACTGTAAGCCACTAAGGAGACAAAGTTTATCTCCCTGGCAGGAGCACCGCTTCTGCTCCTTTCACTTCATCCATAACTGGCCCCCAATGTTTGATGAGTTAGCCAATGACAGGTAAGATTCCCCAAGGGGGAAACGACCTAAGACAGGCACAATCACGTGGGAGGCCTCCAGGGAAGGACTTAGGGGGCTACAGCAAAAGGGGGTAATGGACCCTCACCCCTCGTCTTTGACATAGCCTGACTCCTCATTCTGTCTGCAAGATGTCTCCTAATCTCTTGGCTGCCTTGCTTCCCCTGCCTGACTTAAGCCTGAAACAATGACAGAGGGTGGTGCAGCCCTGTGCTGGAAAGGGTGGGTTCCCTGGGCAATCAGGCCTAAGAAAGAATATGTAAAATCCTGTGAAAACTTCTTTGTTTAGAATGTTCTCAATTAAATGATAAGGGTCCAAGCAAGAAGTGAGTTTGTTCCTCAAAGTTTTACGACTCTTTAGCTAACTGACCCTGACTCAAAATAGGGCCTCAGAGTTCATTTTTATCTGTTGTTTGATCCTTACTGCCTGACAATGATAATGAGCTTTACCTGTATTCTGGTGCAAATAAATCCAATAAAAGCCCATTGAGGAAAAGGCTCTTGGCCCTTGTCCTTTGAGAGATTGGCCACCTTTCCTTTCCAAGCAGATCATGTCTTGGTAGACTTATTCTCATCTGTGGCAGCTGGGGGGGCGGGGAGTCCTGCAGATGGAGCCCCCCCACTCCATATCCATAGCAGGTTGGCAGGGACTCTGCTTCATCTTGTCATTATTCTCAGTTGGGGACCAAGACTGAAGGAGCAGCCATTACCTGAGGCATAGGTGGTCTCCTTGGCAGAGTGAGAATGGAGCCCTGGTGGGTCCTGCATCAACAATCAAATTCTCTAGTCTAGAGATGGCATGCATTACAGTTCTACCTGGTGCCAGGAAGGTAAGGAAGCTGGAATCCTTGTGAACATCTTTTAACAACTACTGTACACATGGCATCCTTTGCTTAAGCTGCCTCACCAAATTCAGACTACAGTGGGAAAATCGGAATACCAGTAATGACACCGATGGTAGGAATAATAATAACAAGTAGTATTTATTGAGGGCTTGCTATTCTATTAGAATAGAGCTGGATACTTGTCTAAGCACTTTCCCTATTTCTCCCAACAATCTGGATCACAGTGAAGGTGATCTTAGGGCATGAAGGAACAGTCTCTCAGCATGAGTCTAGTCTTACACCCATATAGATTTTATTAACAAAAATGAACTTATTGTATAAACCAGACTTATGAAGTGGGACATCAATTTTACATACATATCCACTTTTCACTTGGCAAAGGATGGATTCAGCCGAACAAAAGCAGGGAGGTATAAATTCAAGGTCATGAGTAAGTGAACTAGGACACTGTTGCTTGTAGTCCATTGTCTATGTTAATAATAGTCACTTTATCAGTTCATGCATGGCATTTTATGACAGGCTTCTCTCATCCTAAGCAACCACAGGCTTCTCAAGGGAATCAGTGATTAGAATGCCTTTCCCCCCATTAGCTCAGGGACCGTCCCTGGAGGAACACAGGCAGGAGTGCTTGCTATGATATATTGTTTGTAGAATTCTCTCCGAGGGACACTTAGAAATGGAAGAGGAGTGTGTGTGTGTGTGTGTGTGTGTGTGTGTGTGTGTGTGTGTCAGAGAGAGAGAAATCAGTCATGCCTGTGTATCCCTAAGTGTTTTTATGTCCGCACACCTTGCTTGCTCTAGTCATAATGTTTGTGTCCCCCTAAAATTCATATGTTGAAATCCTCTCCACAAAGATGATGCTATTAGGAGATGGACCTTTGGGAGGTGCTGAGGTGATGAGGGTGGAATTCTCATGAATGGGATTAGTGTTCTTACAAAAAAGACTCCGCAAAGCACCCTAGTCCCCTCCCACCATGCTAAGGACATGCTGGGCTGTTACTATGTTGGATGGGTGCCCTCACCAAAAGGCCACCATGTTGTCACCTTGATCTTGGACTTCCCAGTGTCCAAAACTATGAGCAATAAATTTCTGTTGATTATAAGCTAGCCAATATTTTGTTATATAGCAGCCTGAACAAAGACTATAGCTATTTTTACAGCCCTCAAAGGGAATGACCTACCAAATATTTTTGAGAAATTGCCACTGATTTGGGAAAATGTTTTAGAAACTGCACACCAAAATTATGAAATAATAATAGCTAACATCTGAGAGCTTATTATGTGCCAAGCACCAAGGTAACTACTCTACCTCTACATGCATTTGGTTGTCCATCCTCAAAGGAATCCTATGAAGTGAGGAATATTATCCACTCAAGTTGACAAAGGATGGATGGAGGCACAGAGAAATTACACTGCTGTCCATCAGAGCCAAGGGCTTTCTGACACCAGAGCCCACACTTAGGACCTTGGCATCACCTGCCTTCTTGAGCTTCCCTCTGCCCACCTGAGTGTGACACTGTGTTCCAGCCCCAACCCACCTCTAAAACTTATTGTTCCCTATGCATTATATATGTAAGAACAAAGGCTCTTAGAGAAAAATGGAAGACATCCATAACCAAGATCCTGAACTCAAAGGGAATCTGGTTAAGTTAGGCAGACAAGACAGACACTTGGAAAACACTAAAATGATGCAAGACAGCATGCAATTAAGAGCCAAAGTGGATGCAGCACGACAGATCTTCACAGCACAGGGGCCACAGGGGTGGGGATGGGTTGGAAAAGATAAAGAAGAGGAGAGGGCCTTGGAGGATTGCTCAAAGTCAGATGAATATGGGAGAAGGGAAGGGCTGTGTAGGTGGTTGGGTACGATATGAGCAAAGGAGTGGAGGTAGAAATGAGTCTAGTATTCTGAAGAATAGAGACCAGACTTATTGGCAGGGGTGAGGAGGAGTTGTGTTGAAGAAGAGGGAGAGGTGATGTTGGAAATGTAAAAGACCAGGTTCCCCAGGTTTATATCCTCTACGGTTATAGATACACAGTAATTATTTAAATTGCACTGGCTCCCTCTCCTCTGCTCATCATTTCTAGTTATATCAGCGAGTACCCAAGAGTCTTTCACATGGGCTTACAGGTCAGCCACCCAATTATGGTCACCTCACAGCACCTGCTATGGTCTTCCTGTGCTGCCCTGGACCTCCTCCTACCATCCTTCCCTGGGATGCAGGATGAAAGATGTCTCACCACCGTTTGTTATATGGGAAGGAGAGGGAGGAGTCAAGAATGATACCAAATCCATGCATGCATCATGTTCATGGCATACTGTGTCATCATGGTACACACGCACACAAAGCATACCCGGTGTTGGCGTGTTCACACCATAAGGGGAACGATCTCCAGCACACTGTCAAATTCAACAACTATCAGTTCAAGATCAAAGTGTACACTCAAGAGCATGAGCAGGACTAGAGGGAGACAGATGAAGCTGGTAGGGTACAAAATTTCAGGAGGCACTCACTCTTGGAGTCTTGCAAGGGAAACAGTTCAGGAAGAGTCTGTCAATGTCATTGTCATGTGGGCTGGACAGGCCCAAACTAGAAACCTTAAAGTGTCTATTTGAGACTCTATGACTCAGAAATATCAAGGAAGTCTTAATAGTTGTCAACAATAGATGTTGGGTTTTGACTTCTACTCATAATTGTCTGTTTTTATCTTTCTATTTGTTTTATTTAAAAGTATTTATTTATTTATTTATTTTTAAAGAGAGGGGGAGGGAGGGAGAAAGAGATGGAAGGAAACATCAATGTGTGGTTGCCTGTCGCATGCCCCCTACTGGGGATCTGGCCCACAACCCAAGCATGTGCCCTGACTGGTAATCAAACCAGCGACCCTTTGCAGGCTAGCACTCAGTCTACTGAGCCACACCAGCTAGAGCTGTAAGTCTTTCTTACCCATCACTTTTTCCTTCAGCTCAAATCATACTCTACACTTTAAAAATTATTAACTAGGTATGAGAATTTACATGAATATATAATCTGTTTATTCATTTGATAATTGAACAAACATGCATTAAGACAGGGATGTGTTAGTTGTTGTGTCTATGAAGAAAATAAACAAAAAAAAAATCAATGAAAGTTTTGCTTTCCAGGAAATCCCAGCCTATCTGGGGACGAGAGGGAGGCAAGCTTGTGAACAACTAAGGGCAATGAGCAAGTGTAAGTTTGTTGGGGGCTGCAGAGACACAGTGAGTGCGTGGCTCTCTCCATCACAGCTGGCAGTGAGTAGGAGGCAGGACATCAAGAGGCGTGACCTTCACGCAGGGTGCAACACTTGAGCTGGGTCTTCAGGGGTGAGTCGCCCTCCACCCCCATAACCCAGGCTCTCTATTGCATCCTGTTTCATAGCATCATTTTGGTATTTTCCAAGTGTCTGTCTTGGAAATGTGGCCTAATTTGACTTTATTTCCTTTGACTTCAGAGTCTTCATCATGAATGTCTTCCATTTTTCTCCAAGAGCCTTCATGCTTCCACATACAGTAGGAGTCTAATACTTATACCATGGGTGAATGAAGAAATAGCACATAAATATGGTATATGTACACTTCCTTCACAGGGTTCATGCCAAGGGAGGTTTTGCCCCCCTTGATCTCTCACCACAGCTCCAGCTGGTTTTCTAGTGGTGGAGGTAGATTTTTTCCCTGATGTGGTGATGTTCTTACCCCCTCACTGAGAGAGCATATAGTGCAGGGAAAAATGCAAACACCCTGGCAGCATAGTTTGGGTCAAGCTGAGATCTGTCACCTAATCCACACCTGGAAAGGGGAAAAATAATAGCAATATATTAATATTAGCAAACAGTAGGAAATAGAAGCGATATGAGGGGTTGTGGGGGGACTCGACCCACAGGGCCTCCCCCAGCCCTGGCCACCACGAATGAAAATAAGTCTACCAAGAACTGATCTGCTTGGGGAGGAAAGGTGGCCGATCTCTCAAAGCAGAAGGGCCAAGAACCTTTTCCTCAATGAGCTTTTCTTGGATTCGTTTGCACCAGAATACAGGTAAAGCTCATTAATCATTGTCAGGCAGTAAGGATCAAACAATAGATAACAAAGAACTCTGAGGGCCTATTCTGAGTCAGGGTCTGTTAGCTAAAGACCTATAAAACTTTGAAGAACAAACTCGCTTCTTGCCTGGACCCTTATCATTCAATTGAGAGCATTCTAAACAAAGCAGGTTTCACAGGATTTTACATATTCTTTCTTAGGCCTGATTTCCAGGGGAACCCACCCTTTCCAGCACAGGGCTGCACCACCGTTGTTTCAGGCTTAAGTCAGGCAGGGGAAGCAAGGCAGCCAAGAGATTAGGAGACTTCTGGCAGACAGAATGAGGACTCAGGCTTTGTCAAAGACGAGGAGCGAGGGTCCATCACCCCCTTTTGCTGTAGCCCCCCAAGTCCTTCCTTGGGAGCCTCCCACATGATCCTACCGGCCTGTCTTAGGTCGTTCCTCCCCTGAGGAATCTTACCCGTCATTGGCTAACCGACTAAGCACTGGGGCCAGGCAGGGTGAAGTAAAGTGGTCAGAGGCAGTGCCCCTGCCAGGGAGATAAGCTTTGTCTCCTCAGTGGCTTATGGTCCCAAGGTCACTCACTCAGCCTTAGTCATGGGGGGTTACAGCTCCTGAAACCAGGCAGGGCATTTCCCAGCAAGGGGCACAATTGCCTCAGCATCCATTCCCATTTGTTTGTTTTCTCTGGCTCCCCTCAAAGCACAGGGGCTAACGGACTCCCCAAATGAATTGGCATGATCCCTTCTCCTGCTGTGGTGTGGGCAGTTGCCCCGAATCAGACCAGTGAGTTCGGGGAAGATGTTTGCTCGCTGCTTCTGGGAAAGAAGCATTTTCATGAAGTGAGACCCGCCCAAAGCTTCAGATGAAGCTGGTACAGTGGGAAGCATGGCAGAGGGATGAAAAGCCACCAGGTGCTGGTGACATTGTTTAAATGCTGCATCAAACTATCCCTGAAGTCTGTCCCGTCCTGGTTCAACTAAATGAACTTTCTGTCCAAGCCACTCAGAGTTGCAGTTTCTGTTAACTGCAACCAAACATACCTGGCACACTGAATGGCAATTATAGCCGCATTACAAATCCAGAGTAATCGGGAGAGCAGAGCTCCACTGCAGATGCAAACTTTCTTTGTAGGCTTTAGAATGCACATGGGTTACTGAGGGTCCTTCCTTTTGCAAGATAGAATTCTGACAGGATCTTAAAGATGTAGAGGACTTGTTATCTAAAAACTTTTCTTAACAGAGTTTATCAGAAAACTTGCAGTTTTGAAATACAAGCTGCACAGAATAAGAAATGTGGTAGGTATCATACATGACAGAGTTTTCAGAGGGAAATGATTTTCATAAAACCTGGTGTTCAGCACAGAGTAAGTGCTAAATAACTCTTTGTTTTTAACTTTTTGTTTTTGTAAATTAATCATATAGAGTACAAAATTTAAGTTATAAAAGTGTGCAAGAGTCAGACTTTTTCCTTCCTCTGCCCTCTCAGGCATCCAATATAGCTTCTGGTATGCTCTTGGTGCATTTTTGTAGAACTATTCTATACATTCACAAATATACATATATATATTTGTATTTTGTCTAGATACATTTACAAATACACATGTGTATATTTTGTATAGATACATTTACAAACATAATTATATATTTATTTTTGTGTATAGTTACAAATATATCTACCACATAAGAGTTAGCACCCCACACACACTATCCTGCTCCATTTTATTTATTTATTCATTTATTTATGTCACAGTGAATTTAGTGGTCTCTTCATGTCGGGGTCTATGGAGCTGTCTGTCCATTTCGTAACTGCAAAGAATTCCAAATACAGCGCAATCATCACTTATGTTTCTGTGTACTTGACCAGACTTATTGTTTGTTGGACATTTAGAGAGTTTCCCATCTTCAGCAAGTCAGTGATGTAATGACTGCCCTTCTAAGGCGACATTTCACACAAGCGGGAGCCCATCTGTAGAAAAAAATTCCAAATCGTGGAATTGCTGATTCAAAGGGCATATGCAGAGTAACTTTGTCTTAATTTTTGAGTTCATGAATGATAATTTCGGTGAATTCGTGGGAAGCCCCGTGGAGCGCCAAAGCAGCTCTCAAAGCTGAGGGTTATTGGCACGACGATTGCAGGACCCGCAAAGCGAAGGCTCGGTCAGGCTGAAGGAGGCAGCTGCATCCTCTGGTCCCCTAACTCGCTGAGCTCGCAGGCCGACTCGCAGCACTGAACTCACCTTTCCATCTGGCAGGGACTAGAGCACGCCCCGCCAGAGCCCAGGCCCTAGGACCCAGCACGTGCGATTCCATGTGAGCTTCTCCGCCGGCGCTCAGAGGGGAAGTACGCATGCGCCTTCCAAAGTAGGTCAGACTCCTCCTCTCACGTGACCCGCTCCCCTTAGCTACCCCGGCGCCTCCTCGCCAGGGCGCAGTCGGGATGCGCTCTGCAGCCAACGTGATGGGGCCGGGCACGGGTGGGGGCGGGCCTGGTCCGCGAGCGCCTGGTGCCCGTGAGGATTCGTCGGTTCTCCTCCCTACGGACCGCTCCGCTCCAAAGTCGGGCGGGCGAAAGGGAGCGCTGTGCGGGTGATCCTCCAGGAGTGTGCCTGGAAATGAATGGGCGAGGAAGGGACCTCAAATCCCTGGCGCTGGCACCGGGCTGAGTCCACTTTCCTGCTGTTTGAAGCAGTGCCGCCTGAAAGAAGGCAGCGCGCGTCCCGTTTCAGTGTAAACCGAACCACACCGATCGTTTGCAGTCCCATTTGTATGTGGTGTAACTCAGACATTCATGGAAACTTGTAAAAGGAAATGAAAAAGAATGTTAATGGCTCCTGGAGCTTTACAGGGATATTGCACAGGCTCCATTTCTAATCTCCTTCCCCCCACTCCCCCCACTGAGACACTCCCCCTAATAGGATTTTAAGCAGATTTCTCACCTTCCAAAAGAGATTCCAGAGATGCTAGTGGTGTTGATGGGGCGGGGAGGGTGGGGGGAGCTGAAGGCAGCTCCGAATCAACTGAAGCCTGAGTTTTATGGATCAGGAACATTTTTTATAGCTTGTCCCTCCTCTTCTGCTTTTTAACTTGTTGCACACAGGACAGGCTGTGCCTTAGTGAGTTGCGGTCCAATGGGGGAGACTGACAAGCAAAATCAATGGGTTACAACGCAATGGGCTACCAACCCTTGAATAGAGGAGCGCCCGAGGGTTACATAAGCACGGTGGAGGTGGGACAGCCAGGAGCAGGGGTGGGTACCCTGAGTCTTGAAGGCTAAGTGGGAGTTAGCTGGCAGGAAAGTAAGGCCGAGGGGGAGGAAAAGTGTTCCAAACAAAGGGAACTGCTAACAGTTACATAATATTTCCCTCGAGGAGTTCTTTACTATAATTGTTTTAGCAGTACATACAGTTGGAATGTATATTGTTTCCATTTGTGCTCTTCTAAGACAGTCTTTAGTGAACACAGTTGAGCATAATGCTTTTTTCCCTTCCACTTTTAAACAAACCCCAGGAGTGGGATTGCTATGTAAAAGACACAAATGTTTTGTAACTTATGATAAAACATTGTAAATTGTTCTCCAAAGAAATTGGTGCTAATTTGTACCAAGGTGGCATTTAAATTTTTAGCGTTTAGGTAGTAAGTAGTCCATTATTTATTTCAAGCCAATGAAGCCCTATAAGATTAATACTGGATACTAGAAATGCCATAGATCAAAATGCGGCACTTCCATTTTTTTGTGATTCATGATAAAATTCTAATCGAATTCAAGTTTGGGAAACGGAAACTATCAGATCAATGTGTTTCATCCTTACACGGAACTCCCTGGCATGTACCCGTGTAGGGGGTGTGGTGGGGGGTGAGGGGCGGGGAACAGGAGTGAGACGATCTCAGGTGGCACCAAATGTCTGTCTCTGATTGCTGCTTTCTCTTTGTGAATCAACTGCAACAAAGTAACTCCGCATGAGCCAGAACAAGCCTAGGCATTTCCACACCTCGCCAACATTGTCAGAACAGCAGCAGAATCAGAGAGACCCAGAGTTTGACCCAAGAGGCCACTATAACTTGCAGGAGGAAGATGGTCACATATTTGGCAACCAATTTCCAATAACTTCCAAGTTTCCCAGCTCAGTTTCTGCTGGCACATGTTTGGGAACCAATTTCCAATAACTTTCAAGTTTCCCAGCTCGGTTTCTGCTGGCACCTGTACCTGCAAGGAAAAAACAGTAATGTGACATTCAAAAGGACATTTAGGAAAATGATAATTTAATTTCTGTGGACAGCGAAAGCAGAATGCATGTAGCTTTTTGTCTGTATTAACCTAGTTCATTAAGGAAACCTGAAGCATGGTGCAGTTGTAATTTTGCATTGATGTGACTGTACTTCATACTGTAGTTGTTTTTCTAACATCTATTGTGCACACCGTCTAATGAGTGACCTTATGTTTTACATGGGGGGGGATGGGGATCACCACCCCTCCATTTCAGGGGTCGTCCTTAATTGAGCTAACAAATCAGAGTAGTTTCATTGTCTTTTCATGAGGATTAAAAGAGCTAATTCAGCAAAAGCACTTAGAAGAGTATCTGGCACATATTTAGTGCTCAATGAACATTTGTCATTATTATTGTTAGTGTAACAATGAGTGGTTCAGTGAGAGGAAGCCTGGGCTTGTTTCAATGGTTACCTGATGCCATTCTTTCTCCTTGGATGGGGTGAAGAAGCATGTGTAACCATGGATGCCGCCTTTCCGCCCTGCAGGGGAGCCAAGCCAACCACACGCCTGATAAACAAGAAGAGGCAGAGGAGGTCACACCCAGATCAAACTGGACTTGCAGCCCACACTACCTCTTGACATTTCTGTTGTTTTAGCTGAATGCATCGTGCTTGTTACTTCAGTCACTGGAGCTGGGTTTGGGCTTTTTGTTATTTGCCCACAGAAGCAAACAGTCCCATACAGTGGTCCTGTGTGTTTGTTTTCTAGGGTTGCCACAATAAAGCACCACTGGGTGGTAACACTGGGTGGCTAAAACAACAGGAATTTGTTTTCCCAGACCTCTGAGGCCTGACAGTGGGAGATCAAGGTGTTGGCAAGGTGTGTTTCTTCTAAGGCCTCTCTCCTTGGCTTGTAGGTGTGCATCTTCTCTCTAAGTTTTCACATGGTCTTCTCTCTGTGTGTCGGTCTTACTTTCCTCTTTGTGTAAGGACACCTTTCATAATGGGTTAGGGACCACCCTAATGACCTTGTTTTAACTAAAATAACCTTTTAAGACCCTATTTGCAAATACAGTCAAATTCCGAGATACGGTGGGCCAGGACTTTATAATATAAAGTTGGAGGGAGGGGCATATAATCCAGCCCATAACATCCAACAAGACATTAGTGATATATAATATGGATTGTTTGAAATCAGATCTTTACTCTTATCCTAGTTCTCCCCAAGGTTTTTGTTTCGGGGGGCGTGTGTTAGAGGCTGAGGAAGGGACAGAAAGTGAGATTGGATGAACGTCCCTCTGAGTATCCCTCCAGCAAAACAACATGCAACGAAGCTGCAGCTAAGTCTGCTCGTAAACATCTGCCCTCACGTAACAATTCACATTGATGACAGGAAAGCAAATGTAAAGGTCGCTTTGGTTACGTCGCCCTTTGTGAAGATGGGCAGCTTTTCTAAAGAATATGTTTCAGGCCAATCTCTGTCTCTTCCCCTTTTTCTTTCTGAACACCTCTTGGCTAGACCATTAGCTCTTTATCGAGGAATGGAGCCTCGTTGCGGGACATGGCTGAACAGCTGTTTCTGCATTCTTCCTAATTTCAGGAAGGCTCGGTTCCAAAACGAACAGAGAGCTTGGGTTGCGGTCCTAGGCCGGCCGCTGAACTGCCCCGTTTGTGCTGCAGGGAGACGCTGAGCGGCAGGAGGAGTCGCTTTCCCGCTTCGGACTCAGTTTCTCCAAATGTAAAACCAAGCAGACGCACCCCAAAATTCCCCGTGTTTCCATCTGCTCATCCTATAACGGGATGAAAAGAAAGTATTTTGGTTTCTTTGTTGGGCTTTGTTAGTAGAAACTGGTATTCTTCTCCAAAACACTCCCCCAGCATGCAGGTGGCGGTCACACCCCTCCCGTATCAGGGGCTCACACACACACACAATGAAGGTGTGTTTCTCTGAGAATAAGAAGATCCAGGTCGTCCACCTTTGAACACCTAGTGCTGTTGATTTCATTGTACAATTCCTTTATTTTCATTTCCCCTGGAGTGAGGACGGGGAGGGGAGCAGAACGGTCTGCGGCGGAAGCCAGCGTTTGCAGGACACTGTTTCGTCTTTGCTGCTCAGCCTGCCACCCGGGAAAGGGTGCTCCCACCCAGAGGTTCCTCCCGGGGATGCGTGGCAGAGTCACCGTGAGATTTGTAAAAATGCGTGTGCCTGGGGCTGCACTCCTCAGAAGTGTGAGTCAGCGAGTCTGTGGAAGGGCCTGCATTTGCGGACAGGTCTGCGGGCATAACGCACCACCAATTCTGAGCTGTGCGTTTGCTCCCAGCCACTCCCTCCTCCCACCCGACCAGCCCCAGGCCCAGGGGACGGAAACAGCTCGCGTTACAAGTACGGCCCCCACGGAGAGAAGCACATCTGCAATCACGGGAGACAACTCTTCTCCAAAGCCACGTATTTGGAGTTTTCGTTGGTTGTAAGAAAAAAGATATCTAAATAATTCATAAAACGTTACCTATTTCACCACTCTAAATGCAGTTATCATTTCTGGAATCAGGTGTAATGTTTTTCTGTAGAACTAATGACTAATGTACTCTAGACAACCGCAAAACCTGGTGTGGCATTTGCAGTGGATGGAGAGCAATATTTGGTGTCAGCGTTCTTTGTTAACTCACCGAGGGATAGTTTAGTATTACCGCCCTAAAAAACAATAGGCTTAATACCATCAACCCTCCCGGAGGGTCTGTGTAAGGAAATTGTTTGCTGAACCACAAATCAAGCAAGTGCCAGCCGCCCCACTCCTCAGACTCGCGTCGCCGTGGCTGCCCGTGGAGTTTGTTCTCACTGCACTCCAGTGAGGAGCATTCAAGGAGAGAACAACGTTACGCAGAACATAGAGGAACCAAGAATTCCCTGTTTCTGCCAGAAGTCCAGCGCCTGGAGCCGGGGTATCAGCAGGCGTTTGGGAGTCTAACAGAGCGAATGGATCCCCCAGCTCCCTCCTTGGCAGGACCAGGCTACCTGTGGAACTCCGACCGTCACCTCGCCTTCTGAGCTCCAGCAGCTTTCCCCGCGCTGTGGCCGTGGCTGCAGTCCTGGGCGGGGTCGCTGCAAGGATCAGAGTCAAGAGGTCGTCGGTAAAGTGCTCAGCACCCGACAGGCACCCTGAAGTGGTTCCTGGCACCATCATTATTATTTTTCCTAAGGAAAAAAATAGGTGACAATAAGCAAGAATGTACTTTTTCCTCATGGTTCCCACTTACTGCGAGAAATTCAGAAGGAATTAGACTAAATTTGGGAAGCTCGGATTTGCCTGTGGGCAAACAGGGGCGGCAGGCCTGCAGTGGCAGCTTCTCCGCAGACGGAGCACACGACGTGCACAGACACTGAGGCGTGCGTGACGTTCCCCTCGGCTCCCTTTGGACCCCACGGTGGCCGTGAACCAGCAGCTTCCCTTGCAATCTGGTGACAACTCAAACCCTCTCAAGTTGCTGCTACAGGTCGGCACAGTCTTCGTCAATACGGGGAAGGTGGACTCAAACGGAGAATGGATTATTTACAAGATCTCATGTTCTCACAGGACCTAAGATTAGTGGGTCCAAAGCAGGTGGCTGGAAACTGCACCTTGGTTATTATGAGGGAAGGGAAGAGGGAAAATGAGCCCTTTAAAAAATGTTAACCCATTTAAGTCCTGAACTTGCCTGGGGCAAATTCTTGCATCCATTTGAATGTCCAGGAAGAGTGGAAGCAGAAAGGAAGGAAGGAAACAAGGAAGGAAGGGAGGGAGGAAGGATGTTAACATCAGATATTCAAAATCAAGCAGAAGTATAACTACCTGAAATATAACTACCATAAATCTTTTTGCACCAAATAACATAACATGAAAATGTAAAACATAATACAGTTGAAATAACATATACATATCAACAATTTACCCACCCTGTAAATAGAGAATACATATTTTTTTCTGTGCTGAAACATTTTCAACACTAACTACATACTAGGACTCAAACATTTGGTAAATTATCAGATGTTGGCAACTGCCCTGCCTGGTTTCAGAAGCTGTAACCCCCTCAAGGCTAAGGCTGAGGGAGTGACCTTTGGACCGTAAGCCACTAAGGAGACAAAGCTCATCTCCCCGGCAGAAGTGCTGCTTCTGCTCCTTTTTCCATAACTGGCCCCCAGTGCTTGGTTGGTTAGCCAATGATGGGTAAGATTCCTTAAGGGGGGAACGATCTAAGACAGGCATGATCACATGGAGGCCCCAGGGAAGGACTTGGGGGGCTACAGCAAAAGGGGGTGATGGACCTTCACCCCTCGGCTTTGACAAAGCCTGAGTCCTCATTCTGTCTGCAAGAAGACTCCTAATCTCTTGGCTGCCTTACTTCCCCTGTCTGACTTAAGCCTGAAACAATGCTGGAGGTGGGTGCCGCCCAGTGCTGGAAAGGGCAGGTTCCCTAGGGCGATGAGACCTAAGGAAGAATACAAAAAATCCTGTGAAACCTGCTTTGTTTAGAATGCTCTCAGTTCAATGATAAGGGTCCAAGCCAGAAGAGAGTTTGTTCCTCAAAGTTTTATAGCTATTTAGCTATCTGACCCTGACTCAAAATAGGCCTTCAGGGTTCTTTGTATGTTTGATTCTTACTGCCTGACAATGATTAATGAGCTTTACCTGTATTCTTGTGCAAAATGAACTCAATAAAAGCCTGTCAAAGGAAGGACCGGGGCGCTCTCCCCTTGAGAGAGTAGCCGTGCCATCCCTTTTTTTCCACAGGACTCGGTAGTCCGTGTGAATTTGTCTCGTGTCTCATCCAGGACACTGTGGACACTGAGGGCCGGTGTCTGCGTCAGTCAGATGCGCACATAATATTAGCACTGGTTAACTCTGAAGGCAGGGTTCAGACTGGCCTGTATTTTTTGTGGTCTTGTACAGAAAGTATTTGAATATTTTATAACCAACGTATGTCATGTTTATTAGAAAAAATAAGATTTTTTTCATTAGAAAATAATATCTAAGAATTACTCAATACTTACTGTGTGGCAAGTCTAAGTATTATTAAGCATGTGTCCTGACATTTCATTTCATCCTCACGACAACCCCTGCAATAGTACAGCAAAGACTGATGGTTTCTCCCGTCTTCCCACACCTCTTTTCTCTCTTCCCTAATGAAGTAAGTTTTAGGTAAACACGTACCACTCACCTAGAGATACTTCCCAGCTTCTCTTGCAGCTAGGCAGTCAACTAACTGGATGAGAGTGGAAGAGATGAATGCAACACCTGCTCCTCTTCTCTCTTCTGACCTCTCTGGCTGCTGGGCGGTGGGCCCAGTGCACATGAGGCGAGCCATTGCCAGGCCAGTGAGGGCCACCCTGTAGAGGAATGGGGAGAACGAAAGAGAAGCCCTGGGTTCGCGATGCCATGGCGCCCAGGCTAGCCTTGGATCGGTGGCAACCGACTATTGAGAGAGGGAGAAATAAATTTCTGTCTTGTTGAAACCACTGTTACTTTCCTATCTGTTAAAGCTGCCAAATGAATATTATTATTTTACATTGTGTAGCTCTTCTTTCAAGAATTGTAATATTTACATTGTTTTATAACCACAAAATTTTATTTTAATTTTGTTTAACATATTTCAGTGCTCACCAATAAGCCTTCTATGCCTTCAACATGACTACTTTCATAAATATTTTATTCTAATTATGTTCAGTGGCCCTGATGCTGTCTTTTTATTTCAGAAGGACATGCAGATGACAGTCTCATATTCCTAGAGTCCTTCATATTGGAATGGCAGCAGGGTTGTTTCCAGAATGCCCCGTTTCCCCGAAGTCTCTCACATTGTTTCTTGTGGTGGTTGTCATTGTCTTGTTGTTGTCATTGTCTCTTGGGCTGACGGGAAGTTTGATATCATCCTGATTGTTTCTTCTCTTAAAACTCGACTCTTTCTGCTAGGACACCTTAGAATAACAGCTTCACAAAGGTTGTGTGACAGCATCAGCCAATATTTAATCATTTTAACAGAGCACTATAAACCCTTCAGTGGTAGATTTCTGATTTCATCATGCAATTTTCTTCTTATATCATTTAAGTTTTCTTTTTGCTCTGTTATCATCTTAAGAAACACCAACTATCTATCTTAACTTATTCATCCATTCAACATATATTAAACAAATGTTGATTACCAGTTTTTCTACTCAAACAATCATTTTTATCTTATTTTATTTCACTTTATTTTTTTGTAAAAAATAATTTATTTTTTACTGTTGTTCAACTACAGTTGTCTGGATTTCTTCCCCGCCATGCTCCTTCTTCCCACCCACCCCCACCTCCCACCCTCAATCCTACCCCCTTTCGGCTTTGCCCAGGGGTCCTTTATACATATTCCTTGATGATCCTACCTCTTCTTTCCCCCGTTATCCACCCTCACCCCTCTGGTTACTCTCAGTTTGTTCTTTATTTCAGTGTCTCTGGTTATATTTTGCTTGCTTGTTTGTTTTGTTGATTAGGTTCCATGTATAGCACTCTTAATGTCACTGTGTGCCAGGCATTGTTCCAGATGCCAACAGCAGAGTAATGAAGAGGGCAGAGAAAGCTTCTACCCCATGGAGCATGTATTTTAGTGTGAGGAGGCAGAAAATAATTTAGCAGACAGAGAACTAAACAAGATTATTTCAGATACATACATTTTAGAAAGAAACACCAGGATGACGTGCCCGCGTGGCTGCCACAACACAGTGGGTCAAAGACAACGTCAGTGTTTGAGCTAAATCCTGAATGATGTGAAGGAGCCATTCATCCAAAGCTCCTCATCTCCTCTTTCTTTGTCACACTTCACATCCAACCCCTCAGAAAATCCTGCTGGGAGTTTTTGAAAGTAGATTTCAAAATATATCTTGAGTCAGACCACTTTCACCATCTCAGCTGCTACCACTCTAGACCAAGCTACCTTTATCTCCCATCTTGTCTCTCTGTTTCCAATTGTACGCATGCCCTCCAGAGTTGTTTCCTCTAGCGTCCGTAATGACTTCTGAAAAATTAGTCAAAGTGTGTCGTTCCGTTGCACAGGTCCCTACACTGGCTTCCTATGACAGAGAGGGTTATTTTCTACCAGAAACCATTTATTTTTTTTCCTCTACAAATGGAATTGCTCGGGTTTAGCTGGGCACATTTCCCAGCTTCTCTTGCAGCTAGTTTTGGCCATGTGACCAAATCTGCCCAATAGGATATGAGCACAAGTGTCATGAATAATTTCTAGTCTGTGCCCTTAAGAAGAAAAGGATTATCCCTTCCTCCTCCTTCCCCATAGTTCCATTGGCAGGCATGTGGACCCACACAGCGGTGAGCTACCTTCCTCCAAGGAGAAGATGGCAAACTCTGGGGGAGGGTGGGATGACACAAAATGTACTTCCTGTCGCTGTGGAGGCCCTTGGACTGCTTACCCTCAGCCTGTGACGTGAGAGAGAAATAAACGTCTATGGAAATGAAATCATTGCCGTGCGGGGATGTGAGCTGAAATGATGAGTGGCACTTCTGGATCATGCGCTTCCAGGAAAAGATCGCTGTGCCTTTTCCTGACCTTGCTCTCGGGGGTGCAGACACAGCGGCAGCAGAGGGAGCAGCCACCTTGCACCTTGGACTCGGGGCTGGAACGCTGTGGTCAGAGCTTCGATCTCAGCTGCTATGCCGCAGAAAGCCAAGGATTTTAAATAACAAAGAAAAGTGATCCAACACCTCTTCCCTTTTTTAATCCTAGTGCCTTTCGAGGGTAAATTTTTTTTGAAGTAAAATGTATATTCAGAAAAGTCTGCATATTTTAAGTGTTCAGCTCAGTACATTTTAACAATATAGAGATCTCTATTTAACCAGCATCCAGGTCAAGAAGCAAAACATGACTCCAGGCCCAGAGTCTCCTGCTCACATCTTGTTCCGTTCACTTACCCACCCCCACGTCATGCTGAAGCTGACCCCTGGCAGCTTGCCCATGATGGTGGTCAAATTTGCAGGAGTTTACGAGCTGGTTGTTAAACACAGCCACTAT
Organism: Phyllostomus hastatus; assembly: GCF_019186645.2. NCBI lineage: Eukaryota > Metazoa > Chordata > Mammalia > Chiroptera > Phyllostomidae > Phyllostomus > Phyllostomus hastatus. The sequence goes on along the minus strand of NW_025333737.1, from coordinate 22,481,943 downwards.
GAAAAATAAGTCTCTATAAACTTCCAAGTAAATAAGTTATATTAAAAGCAAAGGCAAGAACCAGAAAATGCAAGCAAAAGTATAGTAACAGATAGCAGACCAGGGTGGCCGGGAGATGGGGAGGGGGAGGGGGAGGGGCTAGGAGGGGCCTGAGGAAATCGGAAGGGCAGTGGCTGTGCTCGTTAGCTTGATTGCGGTGGTTTTGTAAGTGTGTGCAGAGGTGAGAACTTATCAGACTGTATATTTACACATGTAAGTAGTTTATTATATGCCAATTATCCCTCAACAGAAGTGGCAGAAAAGAGAATGTGCCGAGGACACAGCTCACCAAATATTTGCTGAGAAGCTAAATCAATACAGACTAGACTAGGAAGGTTCAAGGGTGGTGGAAATCCCAAGTGTCGTTGGTCGCATGACATCATTTTAATCCTGTATTCTCAGGGGACAGCCGCCTCTGGGGCTTTCAAATTCACCTGTGAGCAAGGTGCTGGGAAGGCCATTTGGCACACAGAAAAAGGTAATACATATTCAAAACCTCCCACTTCCTAATAATATTCAACTGTGTTTCACTAGTATTTATGCTCTCGACATTATTTACATGTATCGTCTCCGTCTCGTGGAAACCCCACACGTTTTGCTACAGCAAAGCTTTTCCCAATTCTGTCTTGTGACATCACAGTAGTAGCTCGAAACTGGCCAAGATAGGAGGAGTATTTACACCAGGGAAATCAGTCAATACTACAAATCATGACTTTCTTTTCTTTTTTTTTTTTTTTTTGGAAAGCCAGTTGTTGAACATTTCTCAGCCCCTGCTCCCCAGAGTAACCGCCCCTAAACTGGCTTCTAAACCCATAGGAAGTCTGTGGGCAGCGCAGACCCTTTCGGAGCCCACTCTGTGGCCCCGCCCACCAAAGAGTGTGCGCGCTTCGTCCACAACTTCGTGTGGAGTGGATTCACGGAGGGGAGAGTGGATGGTGGGGGTGTGAGGATGGGCGAGGTGGACGCCAGCGAAGACGTACGTGTGGCCACATTTTGCTCTTGGGACGATATCTGAGAATGGGGTTAGAAGGGGGAGGCAGACCTTTGGGACGATGGCCCGATTCTGGAGAGGTTCTAGGACCTGAACTGCTTGGAGAAGAAGGGCTTGAGGACTGAGAAAAGGGTAAAAGTGTCCAAGGAGGGGGCATCATCTAAAAGAGGTTTAACCTGCAGTTAGAGGATTAGGTGTTCAGGAAAGGACCGCGTGGTCAAGGAGACGAGGCAGGTGGCAGCCATGAGATTAGGCCCCCCATACTTTTGCAGAAAAGGCAGGTATTATTGCAGATCCCTGGTTTCAGAGATTTCTTTGATTTGAGTCAGGATGGGGAAGGTGACTCACACACAGGAAGAGAAAGAGGAGGAGTCTTATCTCGATGGTAAAATTACACTGATAAGATAGGGAGGAGAAAACCTGGAAGAGATTAGAGGGAGGAGGGGTGGATTTTCTTTTTTTTTCTTTTTTTTCAAGATTCAACATTCAACAAACTCCTACGTGAGTGGAAAGAAGAGGAGATACTTCTATCTTTTTGTGCGTTCATTCATTCATTCATGCATTTAATGTGTATGTTTCAAGCAGTCGGCTCAGAGCATTTGATGAAGAGGCAATGTCTGAGCCTAGAACTTACTTAGATTTTACAGTCAGAGTCTTATTGTGGTGGCTGGAAAGGAAAAGATTAGGCATTCAGGAGGCGGTGGAGCCGGTTGGGCAGGGGTGGGGGGGGTTGCACAATGAGAGCGGAGGAATAGAGCCAGCCCTCCTGCTTCCCCCCGCCCCCCCCCCACAGCCAGGTGAGGAGGAAGGGGTGTGCTGCTGCTGGGGGCGGAGCTCCTTCTCCTTTTTCTTTCTTATATTTTTAACTTACTAGTATCCTAGCGTAGAACCTTGGAGCTATCACGAAACCTAGTATCAAGATAAGTTCTAAAACTGATCTAGAATCTAGGGCAGCACTTTTTTTTTTTTCTTTTTTTACAGATGGCCTCAGAATCCCATAAAGCAGAATAACCTCACTAATGGGTTAAATTTTGTTCCCCCCAAAAAAGATATGTCCCAATCTTAACCCTTAGACCTGGTGAATGTGACCTCATTTGGACAGAGGACGTTTGCAGGTGAAATGAAGGACCTCCAAAGGGGTGCTAAGCCTAAGGACTAGTGTCCTTACGAGAGGAAGCAGAGGGGGGCTCGAGACCCACAGGCAGAGAGGCAAAGGCCACGTGAAGGTGGCAGCAGAGCTTGAAGTGATGCGGCCACAGGCCAAGGAATGCCTGCAGCCACCAGGAGCTGGGAGAGGCGAGGGAAGATCTTCCTCTAGAACCTTCAGGGTGGGGAGAGGGGCAGGTTGCCCTGCTGACACCTTGATTTCAGACTTCTGGCCTCCAGAACTGTGAGAGAAAAGTTTCTGTTGTCTGACACCACACTTGGGGTCATTTGTTAGGGCGGCCCTGGGAAACTGCACACCTTGTCAAGAAGGCAGAAACATCGACCCACCCCAGACTACTGCACGGAAATGTTTAGCAACAGACCCAGGAATCTGCATCTCAACGAACTCCTAAACTTTGCTAAACTTTGACAACTACTGATTAAAAAAAAAAACAACAACACCCAGCTGAATGTGGCTTCTGTCTTTCTGGACTGAAGTGGCTCCGTATTTCAAGATTTAAAAATAAAAATAAAAAAGGAAATCCCATAGTCTGCCTGCCATTCATTTTCTTAGCAAAGAACCCAGGCTTATTAAGCAATGATATGAGATACCCAGATTACTGGTTATTGGAGACTTGTAATTACTTAAGCATTGACTGTGTAGCAACTGGAGACAGGGTGACAGGCCTTCTTGGACAGGAAACCTTTCTGATTCTGCATGTGCGAACACTAATAAGGAAGGAGAGCTGAATGACCGAGGTTTAGTCTCGGCAGGTAAACAGAAACCCAAGCTGGAGAGGTAATGAAGAATCTGGGAAGCATTGATAACAAACACGATTAACATTCAGAATTGGATGAAAGCTGACAGGCAGAGGAGGAAGAAGCAAGCCCCTGAACTCTGGAAAGGACATTGTTCACCCTTCCAAGGGCAAGCGAGTAGGAACAGTTGAAATGTGAGAGTCAGAGAAGACGATGCTCAGCAAGCTGATCGGTACCTTTAGATGACCCAGGCAGGTGATTCTAAATGTTGATGTTGCCCCCATGCAATCTAGCGAGTCACACCTTTGAATAGTTCCTGGGTGTCTTCTGTGCAGTGAGCGAAGTGGCAGGCACAGAGGACTATCCGGAGCAGCAGTGGGGAGATGGGTGTGTAAGCAAGTTCCAGGAGTACCAAGGAGGACTAGCTTTTTGAGGAACGCTTCACCGAGGAGCGGCCACAGAGCCAAGTCCCGAAGGTTGTGACAGGCATTTGTCAGATGAGGAAAGGAAGCGAGTGTGAAATGCGATAGTATGGAAACTCGTATTTATTGAGTCCCTGTTTTGTGCCAGGCACTAGTGTAAGTTCTTGATGTGCATTACTGCATTTAATCCTCACCCCTGAGGCCCCTATAATCACTGTTCTCATCTTACAGTTGAGGAGCTGATGCACCGAGAAGCTCAGTGACTTGCCCGAAGTCACCAGGCTAACAGATGGTGGAGCAAGGGTGTGAGCTCCAGGGGGATTGTTCCAGAGCTGTCACTGAAACACTGCATGCTGCCTCCTGCTGTTGGGGGCGGGGTACAGGTGGAGAGCTAACGGCAGGGATGGCGGGGTCTGCGCTGAGCTGGAAATGAGCCTGGAGACTGGTGCTCAGCTGGGCTAGGTCGTCCACTGCATAAGAGCATGGGTTTTATTCTACAAATAGTGTGGACACACTGAAGGCTCATAAGCGAGAAACAAAATAAAACCGAATGAGTACTTCTGAACAACGATTTTGGCGGTGATGATTTAGAAATGGGAATGAAGGGGACAAGTGTGCCGACAGCAGTGAGTGAGGAGGCTGCGGAGACTCTCTGAGGGAGAGCTGGTAGTGTTTTAACAAAAGCAGCGACAGGATGGGAGGGAGAGGGTGTTTCTGAGAATTGTCAGGCTCTATCCTTGATGTTAAATATTGCCTCTGGTGCTCAAAAAGTCACATTGGGGGAAGAGGAAGAAAGCAGGGTTCAATGTGCAGCTTTTCACTTGGTGGCAGGGTGCGCGATGCCATTACGGGAGGGCGGAAGAGTGAAAAGAGCTCCTTTCTGAGGGAGAGCCAGGCCAGGCCAATCTGGCTGCACATGGTTTGTGCCATGTGTCGGAGGTAAGCCAGATGCCTTGGCCTCTAGTAATTAAACCAGGTATCAGTGTCTCAACAAAGACACCCACTAATAGATGTAAAGTTGGCCAGTCGCTTACAAGATGGCTCACAGGAAACCCTGCCCGATGCAAGAACGCGGTATGAGATGATGACAGTTTCTATGGATCAGAACCTTTGGGGATGAAGACACAATGCATTTTAATCTTGGCTAATGTAATTATGATGTACCTTGGTGTGTTCCTCCTTGGATCCAACTTCTTTGGGACCCTCTGAGCTTCCTGGACTTCCTAGAAATCTCTTCCCTTTGCCAGAATGGGAAAATTCTCCTTCATTATTTGTTCAAATAGGTTTTTGATTTCTTGCTCTTTCTCTTCTCCTTCTGGTACCCCTATAATTCAGATGTTGGAATGTTTAAAGATGTCCTGGAGGTTCCTAAGCCTCTCCTCCTTTTTTTGAATTCTTGTTTCTTCATTCTTTTCTGATTGGATGTTTCTTTCTTCCTTCTGGTCCACACTGTTGATCTGAGTCCCAGTTTCCTTCCCATCATTATTGGTTTCCTTTACATTTTCCTTTATTTCACTTAGTGTAGCCTTTGCTTTTTCATCTGATTTGCAACCAAATTCAACCAGTTCTGTGAATATCCTGATCACCAGTGTTTTGAACTGTGCATCTGATAGGTTGGCTATCTCTTCAATGCTTAGTTGTATTATTTCTGGAGCTTTGATCTTTTTTTTTTTTTTTTGTCTTGATGCACCTGTTACATAGTGAGGGGCAGAGCCTTAGGTGTTCACCATGGTGGGCAAACCACATCACTGCTTTGTGATGCTGTATGTGGGGAAGGGGTCCCAGAGGGAACAATGACACTTGCTCCACTCTCTGCCAGCTTCCAGTCACTTCCTCCACTTCCCACAAGCAAATTGGGCCCTTCTGGTGCTGATTCCTGTGTAAGTGGGCTTGTGTATGTTCTTGGACCCTGTGGGTCTCTCCAACAAACTCTCCTGTGAGGCTGGGAGTCTCTCCCGGCACCTCCACTCCCACAGATGTTTTCAATCAGTATTTTGAGGCTTTATTTCCCCGAGCTGGGGCCCTGGGTTGCGAGACTGTCTCGGTCCCCAATTGTTCCTCCCAGTTTATCTGCGCACGAATGTGGGACCGCCCACTCCACCAGCCACTGCCCAGTCCTGCCGGCCAGCTGCAGCCTTGCGTGCCCCGCTCCACAATCCAGCGCTGGGTCTGCCAGCTGCTGCCTTGCCCGCCCTGGTCCTGCAGCCACCGCCTTACTGCAAGTCCTATCCATGTGCCCATCCCTGCCCCTCCTACAGGTCTGGATGAGTGTGTTTCTTTCACTCCTTGGCTGTTGGACTTCCATATAGTTCGATTTTCTGTCAGTTGTGGTTGCTTTTCATTTTTAAATTGTTGTCCTTTCTGTTGTGTGAGGAGGCACAGTGTGTCTACCTACGCCTCCATCTTGGCTGGAAGTTTTGAAAATCTTTTCAACAGTCACTGCTAGAATAATCGGGTAGTCCCATGAGAAAAACAAAACAAAACAAAAAAAAGAAGCAGCAGCAGCTGAATCCGTACCTCAACATTATACGCAAAAATGAATTTGAAATGAGCCAGAGACCTAAATGGAAAAGCTTAAACTTTTAATAAATAAAACTTTTCATGATAAAAGTTTTAGAGGACAGTATCTCTAAGACTTGGGGTAGTCAAAGGAGTTTCAGTTCACAGAATGTAAAAATCATGCAAGACAAACTGGTAAATTAAACTCATCAAATTAAAAGCTTCTGCTCACCCTGGCTGGCGTAGCCCAGTGGATTGAGCGCGGGCTGCAAACCAAAGTGTCGCAGGTTCGATTCCCAGTCAGGGCACATGCCTGGGTTGCAGGCCACAGCCCCCAGAAACCCCACATTGATGTTTCTCTCTCTCTCTCTCTCTCCCTCCCCTCCCTCTCTAAAAATAAATAAATAAAATCTTAAAAAAAAAAGCTTCTGCTCATGGCAAGACAACGTTAAGAAAATTAATAGGCAAGCCACAGATTGGAAGAAAATATTCACAACACATGTATCTGCGAAGAACCTGTACCCAAAATGTATTTAAAGACTCCTAAAATTCACTAGTGAAAAAACAAACTACCCCATCTCAAAATGGGCAAGGGACCTGAACAGACACTTGGCGTAGTCCCTTCCCACATTAATTCAAGCCTCGGCCAGGTGTCTTGCTCTGACCGGTGGAACTTGAGTGAGCAAAGTGTTGATGAGCACTGCACACAGGGGGATGCATCTTGAATTGCCAGCTCACGGCCACCCTGAGCTGCTGTGTAAGAAGCCTGACTACTCTGCTGGAAAGACCACATGAAGAAGCCATGTAAGGAGACCGTGTGAAAAGAGAGAAGTAAAAGAGAAGGCCAGTCATCTCAGCATCCCAGCTGAGCCTCATCCAGACTGCAGAATGATGGGAAATGAAATGCTTGTTGTTTTAGGCCACTCATTTTTTTTAGCAGGGGGTGGGGGGGGGCAATTATAGGTAGGTGGGGGAATGAAGCAGGGAAATAGCCTTTGCCCCTCCAAAGGGATGGAGGGGGGTCCCTTATCTCTGAAGAACAATACAGTAGAATTGAGGGATTCACAAAGTTCAGGAAAGACCGTTAACTCCATGCCCAGCTCAGACTCCTTCTCTGGACTCCCTCCCCAGATGTAAGTGCCCATGTCATCTGTATCTCTCTATTTTAGCTTTTCTAAGACTATATTATAATGTTTGCAAATATGCCAGACCCTAAACTGTAAGTTCTTGTGGGTTAGAATAGTGTTATTCACCCTTTTCTCCCAAGTCCCAGCACAGTCTCTCCCATACAGAAGCTCAATACATGTATGTAGCATTAGCTAAAAGTCTGTTTTTGAAATTTGGCTGAAATCTGAAACATAACACCATTTCACTTAGAACTGTTACCTTAACTTTTAGTCATAATTTTGAAGTAGGGGGAAAATGTAGAAGTCATTTGATCGTATGCCCTTTTAGGAGGAAACTGAAGCTCAGAGAGGAAAAGGCACCTGCCAGAAGTCACTCTGCCTGGGACCCCCCGCACCCACGTGGCTCTGCGGGGCTCCTGGCTTCCAGGTGCCTTCTCCCTCCCACCTCCCTCCTGGGGGGCTCCAGGGAAGTAGAACGCACCAAGACTCCACCTTATCCCAGTCCAGGGATGTGGGCTTTGTGGAGGTCTCTACACTGGAGAAGGCCTTTATGTCTTAGTGAAAGAACATTTTCTTTAGTTTGTGCCCATTCCTTCTTGCAGACCCTCTCCAGACCACACTACCAGGATCTGAGAGAGATGTGGGGAGTGGGGGAAGAACCTGCTTCCCTGGAGCTCTCCAGGCCTGGATGCCATCACCCTGAGCCCACCCCAAGTTGTGTGGGGGATGGGGATCCACTCGCACTGGGGGCAAAAGGGCATAGAGCACTCCTGGGCCACCAGCGCTGTGGTGCGTCAAAGTGACAGCCAGAGACACTGCTGCTGTGGCAATGAACGCCAAGACCCCCTTTAGAAATACTTTGCAATCCTATTTTAATTACCGTGTGGACTTTGTAACTTGACCCACGAATGGTCATCTGTATTCTCCTCGAGCAAATATTCCTAAATCCCACTCAAGTGTGTGTGTCTCTTCCCTGACCTCATTCAATTGCAGGCAACTGTGTATCCCTGTTGCTACCCCCTGACAGCGTGGGAAACAGCTCACAGCGCTAGGTCAGGCGCTGCCCTCTCCACTCTACTTTTTGTATATTACTAGAACTGGCGGTAGGTAGCTATTTTCCGTGGTTGAGGGAGCGGGTCAGGAGAGGGGGCACTAAGCTCTCTGGGGCCAGGAGAAATATTTAGAAGAGTATTCACCTTCAACTGAACTAAACTTGTCGTTCTTAAGCTTCAGTATTCATTAGAACCACCGTGGTGCTTTACCAACTAATGATGCCTGGATGTCAGCGCAGAGGTCTGACTTAATTGACCTGGGATGTGGCCTGGGCATGTGGATTTTTTTTAAACTCCCCAGGTTATTCCCAGGTTGAAAACGACGGAAATAAATCCCCCATCCTTTGAACCACACTTTAAAACATCAAATTCTTAGCCCAGGACGTTGGCCTTGGGGATCTGGCACCTGACCCTTTACAACCTGCCAGCTCCGCATGGTCCTGAAAAATCCGCGCGGGCGACGATGCTAAACACGCTGCCGCGGAGGGCGGGGCGGGGGCGGGGCAGCGCATGACCACGCCCCCTATACGCCTATCGGTGCGCGGTGCGGGCCCTGACGTCACTCTTGTCAGGGCCACGGCACATGGGTGGCCGGATGCGCTGAGCCCGGCGCTGCGGGGCCGCGGAACGCGGGGGAGCAGCCGCCACCGTCGCGGGGAGGGGGGTGGGGTGGGACCCCGTGTGGCCTCCGGCGCTGGCGGGACGGGGCCGCCGTGGCGCGGTGTGTTCCGCTGTTTTGCGGCCATCTGCATATTTTGTCTTTCTTTTTTTGAATTTTGAACATTTGACAAGACGAAGGGGTTCAAGGCAGGTGAGAGCATCCCGCGCGTCGCGGCGGAGCCGGCCGGGCACTTGGCGCGCTCTCCAGAGACCGTCTGCACCGGGGACCTGAAAGTTTTTTTTTATGCAGATGTATTTATAAAGATATAAGTAATTTTTTTCATCTCGTCTCCAAGCGAGTACTTTTGGCAAAGGACGGAGGAAAAACCTCAGCAACATTGGGGGGGGGGCGGTGTTTTTTTGCTTTTTTTTTTTAACTAAAAAAAAATATTTTCAACGCGATGGAGAAAATGTCCCGACCGCTTCCCCTGAATCCCACCTTCATCCCGCCTCCCTACGGTGTGCTCAGGTCCTTGCTGGAGAACCCACTGAAGCTCCCCCTTCATCATGAAGACGGTGAGCGCTGCCCTCCGGGCTGCCCCACTCTGGGAAGGGACGACGCTCCCGGGGTCCCCCCTCCTCGGCATGGCACCCCTGCTGGCTCGCTGGAGCGTCCACCCCCCCGCCCCCGCCCCGACCCCACACCCTGGCCCTGCTTCAACGAACTGGAGGGGCTCTCCCATCACCCCACCCCTCCTCAAGCATGGGGGACCCGCTTGCTGAGCCATGTTTGAAATAGCCGTGGGGACCCGGCCCAGCCTCCCTGGGTCCCAGTCGTGCGGCGCAGGTGGGAGAGGTAACTGGACAGGTCAGTCTTTCCTAAAAAAAGGCTTATCCGCCCGCAGAGTGAAACCAGCTTCTCGAGAGCGGGGCTGTTCCGGATGGGGAGGAGAAACCAGGGGGCTTGCCTTTGGGCAGGTGGGGGCTCCGGTGGGGGAGTCTCACTGCCCAGGCCGCGTGTTGTGATCATATTATTGTTTATGTTGTTAGCTGGGGTTTGGAACTCAGGAGGTGTGAGCAGAGTTGCGTGTTCTCCAGTGAAGAGTAATTCAGAAAGGGGGGTGAGAGATGGCAGGGAGTGGGGGTTGTTTCTCGGCGGGAAGCCGTGCACGCCTCCTGCGCTGACACTTTCCCCCGTGCACTTTCTTGGTGGGAGGGGAGAGAGGAGCAGCCTCACGTGTAACCGCGCAGGAGCCTCCTCTGGCTTGAGCCCTTTCTTGGTAAGTCCCAAACCTTCCCCAGCAACCTTGGCTGGGAAGGGACCCGAGGGGTCGGTCGTGCAAGGAGGTGCTGAACCAAGCTGGTGCCACCAGGGATTTGGCATTTGGGCTATTGCGGTTTCTTGCTTTCTGTATCACAGCAAATGCGGGCGGTGCAGCTCAAAGTCTTGAAAGATCATTTGGCTGCAGATACATTGGGAGTGCTGGCATCTTCTTTCCTAGCCGGAGACAACCTGTTGCATTGCAAACATTGAGGGGTTTGGTTCGTGGTCTGCAGTAGCACAGCTTTCCCGGTGACTGCCCTTTAAGGAGTAGCGTTTGGGAGGAAGGTGCTGCCAGTCATCTTTTTTTGCATCCGTTGTTGTTTTAAGTCAGATTCTCAGCAGATGAAACCCTGGTGTATTAGAATGGAGGACATGTGGAGGCTGTTTCTCTGAAGAAGAAACTCCGAAACCAAATTCCTTAGTCCCAGATTTCACCAGCGCCTGAGGACTAGACTTGGCAAAATTCAGAGCACTGGTTAAAGCCCTCAGGGGGTGAGGCAGTACTTCCAGGTAGAAATAGCTGCATACCTGCGTCATAGGTATGTGGAGTAACCACCTTCTCCATTAGCTGTGCTTTTGATAGGTTGCATACATGTGTAATTTTTGTGAATCAGTTTACACTTAAGTGTTTGGAGGAAGAGGGGAGAGAAAACACTGTTTTAAAAAAAAAAACAAAAAATCTCCTTTTGTGAAACACAGTGTTGCCCCGTGGATTTAAAAGCGAATACAGGGGAGCTCAGGAGGTGTTCTGGGTTTCCTTCCACGCCAGCGTGAGGTATTGGTCAAGTTCCTTCAAGGCTCAGGGTCTCCATTTCCTCATTATGAATGGGGGTGACCGCTATTTGCAAGTTGATTACAACATTTTTGGAGGTAATTTATGAAAAGCCAACTCACCGGCTTTCCAAGTCTGAATGACTTCATGTTGTTACTGTACTAAATTTGGTGGCGGTTGCCTGTTGTCTTAAAAATCACAGCAGCTTTATGGAATTGCAGGTGTTGTATTCCCACCGTGGATTTTGATTGTCTGTCTCCTCAAATAATGCCCTGAGGTCTGTGCTCTCTTGTTTATATCCTTGAGCAGCCTGTAGCCCTGTCCCGAGGGCAAGTGCTTTCTTTCCAAAGTAAATAGGAAGATGTTGAAAAATGGGCAGAGATCCGAGTCCTGCCTGAACTTTTAACTCTAGACCCACACAAGCCAGCGGCCAGACAACCCTGCTGTTTGTGAGGAGTGGTTTTATGGCAGAGTCCAGGGGAGGTGGTTAAAAAAAAAAAAAGAGGGAAAAAAGAAACTTTGTTTCTTCTTTAAAGTCCAGTATTCCCCTTTTCCTGCAGCATTTAATAAAGATAAAGACAAGGGAAAGAAGCTGGATGATGAGAGCAACAGCCCGACGGTGCCCCAGTCGGCGTTCTTGGGACCCACCTTATGGGACAAAACCCTCCCCTACGATGGAGATACTTTTCAGTTGGAATACATGGACCTGGAGGAGTTCTTGTCAGAAAATGGCATTCCCCCCAGCCCTCAGCATGACCACAGCCCGCACCCTCCGGGGCTGCAGCCGGCTTCCTCAGCTGCCCCCTCCGTCATGGACCTCAGCAGTCGGGCCTCCGCACCCCTTCACCCGGGCGTCCCGTCCCCGAACTGCATGCAGAGCCCCATCAGACCAGGTAAACTCTCAGGAGGCTCTCCCTCCAGAGGGGAGGAGGGCTAAAGGGAGGGGCAGGATGAGGGGGGGGCATAAACACCTTCATCAGGGGGCACTTAGCTCGCTCTAAAAGAGGAGCCTTGTACCGGATGGGGCAAATACAAGTTTACAGTTGTTTGTATGGAAAATGATACCATAATAAATAATAATGCAAGAGTAAACTGTTTTGCATGCTCACACTGTAGACCTACTCGCCCCCCCATCCCCCATATTTCATGCACAGCAATGGTTGTCCCACTTCCGTGAGTATCTGTATTACCTGGAGAGCCAGCTAAATGCAGATGCTATGGACACCTACCCTAGAAATTCTTATTCTTCAGATCTGGGGTCATGGCCTAGGAATATGCATTTTTAACTAGCTCCCTGGAGGGTTCTGATGAAGCTGACCCAAGGACTGCGGTTTAAGAGCTACCAACTTACAGTTAATGGTTTGGACAATTCAGGTGTCCGTCTCTTCTGCTGTCTCTCTTCCCCGTTCCCCAAACACACAGATAATAGGCTCCTGCTGAATGAAGTGGGTAGACCCCCTGTAAGGCTGTGGTTTACCCATGTTCATCCTTGACTTGGCCTAAAGGGAAAAATGATGTGAGTTTTGGGTGTGCAGCAGATAGCTTTTTTTAAATCTTTCCATCTTGTGTTGTCAGTAATTGGGAAATTGAATTTAAAAGCAGCTCTCATATTAACTAGCCTTTTTCAACACCAGACCCTATATTTCTCTCTTTAGCATTCATGTGCCTATCACACTTAATCTGCTTTTGCGAAAGCCCGTGAGGCCACAAGGTCGGCTATAAATAGTGTTGAAATATTACAAAAACGTCACCTGAAATGACCCCCGCTTCAGAGCCCACTGCTGGGCACTCAGACGCAAGCACGCTGAGGCCCCTGTGGCTGCAGGCCCCCTGCCCTCTGTAGCACAGAGTGAACAGGAAGAAAGGCCACTCTCTGTGCACAGGTAACCAGGAACAAAGGTGCAGCCAGATACTCTGTCGGGAAGGTGGCGGAGCTGAGGCCCTTAGCCGCAGGGGAAGACAGAAAGCAGGACAATGGGAGGCTTGTGCTGGAGATCACTCCTGAACCCACCGTCCTCGCCTCCCGCACAATGTCTGTGACACAAAGAGCGAGATTAAAATGAAGGAAATGATGCAAAGGAGGAAAAGCACACCCCTCCCTTGAGTATTAGCACTGGAGTTCGAGTTCTTCCATTCGTAGCTCTCCGTGCTGGCCCCTTCTCGGAAACCTGCTTTGAACTGGAACTCAAGGCTACCGGCTGGAATGGAGTTTAGCCGTGACCTCTGACCAACCCCAGGGGCTGCAGAAGCCTGGGGAGAATACTGCATGGGAACCCGAGTCCCTGTCACTGAGAATGTGCAGTGGCACTATCTTCACTTTCTTCCCAGGAACACACACCCAGCAGAACAACCACAGTGGGGAAAACCAGGGAGAAGGGGACAGAGCCCCAGTGAGGAGGCACAGCTGTGTCTCAGTACCTCTTTGCTGCTGTGTGACCTTACAAGGTGACAACCTCTTGGAGCCTCAGTTTCCCTTTGTGTAGAATGGTATAATTTGTATTTGGTTGGGTTACTGTGAGAATTAGAGATGGCCTGTATCAAAAGGTCAAAGGACGACTAGCACAAACGTTCTATGAATGAGAACAGTTACGGTCGTTGTTATTTCTATGTCTACTTTTATCCTTTACTTCAACCCCTGTCTCCTGGAACACCTACTGACAGGGGTCGGGTCCAGTAGAGAAGTTCTTCTTGAGAGAAGCGTCAGGGAATTTGGACCAATGGGGATTGGATCGGGGTGTTTAAACCCCAACACTTTCATTTAGTTGACAGGTATGTCTTAACCCTCTGCCAAATACAAGACATACCATGTTAGAAATACCAAATTTTCCCCCGAGAACATGCACATATTAGGTCCCCAAAGCTGGGTTCGCAGTGAGAATCAAGAATCAGGGTTTGGGGATTTGAGGCTGCCACAAAAATCATTTGTTGTCAGAGTTCGTTAGGATCAGTATTCCTCAGCAACTCCCAGGAACTCGAGGTGCCCTGGCCAGACTCGCCATCCACAGCCGAGGGCCCCTGAGTTTCCGTGAGTGTCGTTCCTTAGCTCTTAGCTCGTGGAGGAAGGAAGGGCCTTAGAATCCAAAGGGGCAGTGGGATCTACAAACATTTAACTCATCATTTAAGTGTCTCTTTGATCATGGAAATGCACCCCCAAATAACCTACTTTCAATTGAAAACTCAGCGATACTCCTAACAAAAAAGGAAGAATGTCAAAACTCTTTTTCAAGTACCAGATGCAGACAAAGTGACCCCCTGCTGTTTATGCAGTGTCCATCCAGATGAAGATTATGCTAGGGGGTGTGGCCCTGGTGGGTGGTGGCTCACAAACAAACCTGAAAAAGGAGAAAGTTCTTGATTGTGCTGTGTAATCACCCCGGTGGCCAGACTAGAAATACCAAGTTAATCTTGGGGAAAATAAGCCCTCAGAAGGGAGGCGCATAGAGGTAGCCTCGAGCATCCTGGGAATTGTGTCAGTTCGGTCCAGAGCAGGATTTCTCCGCCGTGGCAGCGTTGGTGTTTCTGGCGAGCCTTTGCCATGGGGACTGTCCTGTGCGCGGTAGGAAGTTCACACACACACACACACACACACACACACACACACACATTTCAGCTTTGACGAGTGAAAACGGATCCAGTTGCCGCCCAGATGTCCCTTGGGGGCACAGTCACCCCTGTTGAGAACCACTGATGTAGACTTGCAACCTGGACAGCACACTCAGGGCTTAACCCAGGACTCGGACACACATGTGGTGGGGGGGGCGGGGGGGGGGCGGGGGGGTTTGTACCGCCAGTGGTGAACGCCCTGTAGCAAAACCTTCGAGAGTGCCAGCAGACGGTTAGGTCTCAGGAAGATATACAATGTCAATAAGAGCATCGCTATGCACTTTTGGTGTGGAAAGCTATGACATCAGGTTAATCCAGAGACAGTTTCAGAGTGATTTTATTAAACATTTATTTTCTGCTGTTTGCATCTTTCGAGCTGTGCTCGGTAGCACCGTGCCATTCGGGCTCCCTGAAAGGGAGTCTGGCTGAAAGGGAATGGAGCCCTAAGGTGGCCCATTGTGCATTGCTAGGTCTGCCCAAAACATGTCTGGGAATGACGAGATGAGCCTTCTTGCGAGTTCTCCTACTACCTGCCGTGAGTGCCCCCGACCCCATTTCCCATTTTATGCACCCATCTCACTTCCTCTGATCCAAGAATGGATCAGATATCTGTAGAAATACACTTTTCCTTGGAGAAATGACCCGGGCGCCCGCTGAGACCTTCTGTGGCTCTGGGGAGACTGCCAAGCGCTCTGGGCTGACGTCTTCATGAAGCAGGAGAGCGGTGGCCGCCGGCGCTCCGGCCACCTGCACGAGCTCCTCTGGCACCTGAGGGGCAGCTTCCGGGGGGGACCCAGGCCAGCAGGGATGGCGGAGTCATCCTGACCCTGTCGTCAGTGTTTGCATTCAGGTGCTGCCAGAGGTGGTACTTGGAACCACTGGGTACTGGAAAAATAAGGATCAGTTTGCCCCAAGAATTGAGCAGTTGCTTTAAGGACAGCAGTCCCTTTAGGGAAAGTCATCTATAGCAGACAAAGGCAGAGTTATTTTTAAATCACATGCTTGTAAAGCCAGAGTTGAAATCGTTTCCTCTGGTGGTTTTTCTTTGAATAGCTTGGGGGTGCCCTGCACTGTTAGACCCATATTCAGCTGAGGATTGAGAAGGCTCCCTTTCCAGCCCTGAGCACCGAGACTATGTCAGGAGGAGGGCTGGTTACGGAGGGAAGTGAAAACCCTCACGTGCAGGGTGGGGTGGGGTTGTGGGAAAAGGGGAGCTTCGGTGGGCAGCACAGAAGAGGGGGAAGGTCGGCGGGTGGGGCCCGGTGCCCCTTTTCCAGGCTGGAATTGGTGGTGTCTGCACTGACCCGCCCTTGTGCGAGGGTCTTGGCGTGGAAGGACGGCGCTGCCTCTGGGACCTGAGTGACGGGGAGTGGGGGGGGGGCGAGCCCTGTGCTGCCGGGTCTGGGGTGGCGGGAGGTCCTGCCAAGGCTCCAGCACTCGCCAGCTTTTCCCAGGCCCAGGAGGTGAAGCTTCAGCTTCCCCCTCCCCACACGTGCAGGCGGTTCGTGTGTTTCCCACCCGTCGTACCGACACCTCTGCAGGTCGGGAGTGTCATGGCTGACGGTTGCTGTGCTCTGGGCCTCGAGTGTCCTGGAAGAGCCTCAGGGTCCAGAAAAACGTGCAGAGGACAGAGCCAGCTTTGCCGTGGAGGCAGGCAGACTCTTCTCTGCCTCCTCTGAGAGTCTGTCTTCTCCAGCAAGCCCTGCGGAGCACAGGCTTGCCCCGTGTCTTGGCCGTGTCATGCTGTGCCACTCCCAGGGCAGTAGCCCCCAGTCCCCGGCCTTCTGGCAGAGGTATTTTCAGAGAGGTATGGATGAGGGCAGTGTGCTTGTTAGGGGCGTAGGCCGCAGTCCCAGGGACTTGGGTCCACAGCCTGGACTCCCATTGACCTTCTGTGTAACCTCGGGCCAATTTCTCAATCCGTTTAAGCCTCAGTTTACTCACCCATTGAAGGAAGAGTGTAAATAGGCCCCCTCCCTAGGGTTTTAGCAGGGTTCAGTAAGATACCACGTCACAGAGGGTGGCACGGGGTGTGGCCCACGGAGACCCGGTGCCGGAGCTGCCCTTACGGTGTCAGTGGCACAGGGGGGAGGAGAATGACTGCACCCCCAGCCCCTGTTCTTCACTTGGGATTTGTTCCATCCAGTCCCCTTCCCTCTGCGAAAATAGGACATGCAGTTTTTTAATTTTTTGTCAGCACTCCCAATATTCTGTGCAGCCTGCCCGACTCTTCTCCTGCACTCTGAGTTAGGACAAGCCACTCCCCCATGTTCACCCAGCAGCATCCCTTCTGGGCTAGCACCTCCTGTGGAGGAACAGCCACGCGCTTGGTGCCCGCACCATCCCCACTCCAGCCCCCAGCCGCTCCGGGGCCCAGCTCGCGTGAGCCCCGGCGACCCTGGCTGCCTGCCCGCGTGGCCGTGTGCTTCAGGCACGTGGCCGTGCCCTGCGGAGCTCGCCCGACTCCGACTCCGACTCCGGGTGGTGCGCTGGCTGGCTTCCGCCCCCCTCCCCCACGCTTGCTTCTCTTCCCAGGAGAAGCCCAGCAAATGCCAGCGAGAAATTGTAACGCTGACCCTGGCACGAGAAAGCTGAGCTCTGTGGGGAGATTCAGATGCCAGGGAAACCTGCTCTCTCCCACATCCTAGCCAGACCCCGAACTTGGCCCAGTCTCCTCCCGTCTGCCCAGCGGCCCCGTCTTCTCCACATCACTGGGGTGGGCAGGGTTCCTGCAGGCCAGCTCCTGCCAAGGGTGTTGGCAGAGTCTTTCCAGTTCAGCACTGTGCTTACCAGACTAGAAAAAACAGCCGTGTAGGGACAGAACTAGGTAGAGGAGAAGGAAAGGGCTGGGGGAGGTGGGAGGAATAAAAGCCGTGATAACATCCGAACGTAGAACGCCAGAGGAGGAGAGGACAGCAGTGATTTATTGAGCTTCTCAGAAACCTCTCTGCCAACCAGCACTAATCACTTTCACCCAGGAATCATTTTTTATGTCTCAGCAGTGAAAATAGAGGGAGGAGGGAAGGTAGTAGGGGAGGTAATAAGATTTAAAAAGAAAAAAAAATGGGAAAAAGTCACACGGCAGAAGGACAGGGAGGTCCAGGGTCTGTGTTTGACTCTATAATGGGAATGCACGAGAATATTTTTCATCCACTGTAATATTTGGCGTTGCCTCAGCGAGTGTCGGCCGGAAGCCACTAAACCATCGTTTGGGAATAAACTTGCATTTCCTTCAGCCACAGGTTCCTGCTGGCTCACCTTGCACAGCGTCCGTCAGAGTGGCTTGTGTTTGAGACACAGGTCTGGTATAGGCAGCGTCACGAGGCGTCAGAGCCTAGGGTCTGGTCAGCCAGCCAGCCAGCCAGCCTGCTGTACACTGACTGTGCCATGCGCACTCCAGATCTCCGGCAGGTCGGCTCAATGACCCGAGCCCCTGACTTCCCATCTGGGACTTTGGCATAATAGGGGACCTGCCTCATGGGATGTAGAGGGTCCCAGGAGCCAACACGCGTGCAGAGTACTTGGCATGGAGCCCGGCACCCAGGAAGTGCTCAGTGACAGCCCACTGCTGTGGGAGGCATCCTCGCTACCCCCCGACCTCGGTTCTTGGGAGAGGTGTGGGAGGACCCAGCCCGGGGGTCTCCACACCTCTCCCTTCCTAGCTGACGAAGGCCTTGGGTCGAGCCATTTAAATTTCTTCTCTGTTTCTCTACCTCAGTTTTCTCCGCCTCTCTTAGCCTCTGAGTTTTAGGTAACCTTGGGTCACTGGCTGTAATCTTTATTTATTCCTCCTCACTCGCTAGATTAGAAAATCAGACAAACAAAATGCAGTTCAAGGAAGTTCTTGATTAGAAGATTTCTCCACGATATGTCTGCTAGTACAGCAGTCCATCCATCAGTGCTACTGTTGCATTTTTAATAATAGGCATTAGTCATTGTACTTGATGTAACATAATGGCCTGGAGGTAAAGAAACTAGAAAGGCATGTTTCGGTGCTGGGAGAAGGAAAAGGTCCAGTCCAGTTCAGCCTCCTGCTTACAAGCAAGGCTTTGCATACTCCAGAATAGTAATTTCTCTTTCCCCGAAACGGCCCTGTAATGGGCAAGTTCTTCTTCTCTCCGAACCTTCACTTTCTCATCTGCAAAGTAACATCTCTGTTGGGTGTATGTGAGCCCTCTCCCTCCACCACAAGTCAGTCTTGTTTCTTTTCTCTGGTAAATGGCATGAAGGTTAGAAAGCCACAGGGAAGTCGTGGGAGCAAGGAGCAATGTGGATGGCGCCCAGAAGCA
This sequence comes from Phyllostomus hastatus, assembly GCF_019186645.2. Lineage (NCBI taxonomy): Eukaryota > Metazoa > Chordata > Mammalia > Chiroptera > Phyllostomidae > Phyllostomus > Phyllostomus hastatus. Next base: position 22,463,320 of record NW_025333737.1, on the reverse strand, counting down.
GCCTTGGCTTGGAGCTGCACCCTGGGGCAGACAGGCAAGAGTACGGCTTGGCTGCTGGTCTCAAGGAGATGACAGTGCAGTGGGGCTAGTAGGGAAGATAGAACATTTAGGGGAAGCGGTGAGTGACGGGACGAGCTAGCGTGTTCTCCGTGCCAAACGATGGATTCACGGAAGCTGCCGATTCCTACAGAAAGGGGGAGAGGGAAAGAAAGAGAGTAACATCTTTCAAAATGAGGGAGGAGTGCAGACAAGAAGACCTGCCAGACCTCACAGGAAGCAGCCACTGCCCAGGGCAAGAGTGCCCCGGGCGAGGCTTCTTGGAAGAGTGGGGCCTTCTGTTGGGCCTGCAGCGAGAGGTGTAGCAGCCAGAACGGTGCTGCTGCGTGGGCAGAGCTACAGAGGCAGGAATGCCCACGGGGTGTTTAGGGAACAAGGTGTAGATCCAGTTGGCTGGTGCAGGAAATTCACAGGAAGGAGTCAGGGAGATGAGTCTGGAGAGGTGGGTGCCAGCGAGGCTGGCAGCTGCGTGAATGCCAGGCCCCAGTGCTTGAACTCGATCCAGCAGGCCGTGGGGAGCCCTGGAAGGTTTTCCAGTAGGGAAGTGGCATGTGGACATTTCCACTTGGGTTCAAGGTTGGATTGGAAACATTTTTAGATACTTCACAATAGTTTCCTCTGGCAAACCGGGACTTCCTTATTATTATTGTTTGGAAAATAAATACTCTCCCTTGAACATCAAACAGCTTTTCAAAACATAGTGTTCTAATGATCTAGACAAAGTAATTCAAAAACACAGGGTTTAGGTTTCACTTACAAAGCCCATAATTTGGGTGATTGGGGGAAGCACTCTTTGGCAAGGAAATAATTCGAGGGATTTGAATGGTTCAGAATGTAAAAGTCTAAAAGCAGGCCTGGTCTCATAGGAGTAGAAAAATAGATTTTAATAAACCTAAACGCATTAACATTCATCACATTTAAATGCTTCTACTTTACAAAGCTTACTAGGTTTGCAAACAAGTGTAGGGAACCGACCTCTGTTTGCATGTGTGTTCGGTGTGTGTGTATGTCCACGTGAGAGAAGGAGAACGAGGAAGCAGGCGTTGATGCCTCAGCGATCCAAATAGCACTTGCTTATAAGCATTACCTGCAGCAGTGATATCAAGCTAAAAATACTTAGCTACGTTTCTGGCCAGCTTATTAATTTTACTCCTGAGAGACAAAGGAGTCATTATTACAGTTTTGCATTCTTGAGTCCTGACCTTGTATTTGTGGCTTCCTTCTTCCCTGGAACAGGAATTAGCTGCACAGCGCGCTCAGAGAAGGTGGCGTGGGGGGGGGGGGGGCGTGTATGGGTTCTGTATTGGGAGTACAGCTAGGGGAATGGAACTTGGTGGGAGGACCCGGGCTCTGAGACGGGGGTGGGGGGTGGGGGGGGAGCTGCCGAGTGGCGCCGGCATGAAACGATTCGTGCAGGTGCCCCTGAAGTGTGCTCTGACGTCAGGCCAAGACTGGAGAGAGCTGGAGGAGTTGTCATAACCCACACTGGCTGACGTAAATAAAAAACCACAGTCCGTGTGTGCAGTCGCACTTGCAGCGATGTGTCGTAGACAGTTACAGGAGTGTTGGCAGCATCGAGTGTCTGCTGGTGGGAAACGATGCAGGACTCGCTCCCGTGGCGCTGGCTGCTGGTGGATGCGCGCTCCATGACTTCATGGGGAAACTCCCAACACGTCTTCCTCCTCCTCTGACTTCAACACATACTGTTATTGTCTCCGCTGCCTACCCATCCAGCCCAACACGGGGATCCAGTCTTACTTTCTGTCCTGAGAAGTCACACAGTTCCCCTGTCACACAAGGCCCTGAAAAGTTTTGTTTTTAGAAGTTCAATCTAGGATTTTGGTTTTTCATGAATGATTTTGGGAAGGTGCTTTGAGATTTGGGGTCTTATAATCAGGGATGGCACATGGCTAATTAAACCTCTTTCCCCAGATTCCCACAAACAATGAGTGTGCGCTACAGAAAGATGCTCGAGGGAGCTACCACACTAAATCATCTGTGACAAAATGCGCTCTTAGAAAGTGGGATTGCATAAACGGATCAGCAGAAATAAATGCTTTGGCAGAGACTCCTTGAGTGGGAAAGAGCAAGGCTTTCTTTTCTAATTAGCTCTGGGTAACGGTGAGCTTGGATGTCTTTGCTGAGAAACCGAGGCGTGGACAGCAGAGCAGAGAAGGAGAGTCTCCCTGCTGCACTTTAATGGAAAGAGTTAAGCAAGGCTGTCCATTCATGCACGAGAAGTGAACGCCTCTTGAATTGAATCGAATGGGAAGAGCTAAGGGTTGTTTTGGGAAGGGTGCCCCCAGGCCCTGGCCAATGGGAATCAGTGCTGTAAACCAGATGGACGAGATCATCTGCACAGGCGGTAATCAGATTACCCAGAACAGACGTCAGGATCCACCGAGACCTACAGGGTTCTTCTGAGGAGAGCAGCAAACAGTTACGCTCCCTCTGTCCGGAGGACGGAACTGAGGACTTAATTCACCTTAGAGTGGATTCCCCACGCTGCGGCCGTAGTGTCACCGTTGGGGGTCATGGAGGCCTTTGGCAGAGAAAACTTGGAAAAGAAAATAGGGTGGAGATCTCAGAGCCTGTCAAAATAATACTGCTTTTAAAAGACCAAAGGCCACCGAAAGATTTATAGAGGAAAGAGCAGGTTATGTAAAACGTAAAGATAAAATTAAACCTGATAGAGCTTATGAGAACAAGAAAACATAGTTTTGTAGAACTGACTTTGTAAGACATGGATTTATTTCATTGCAACTGATTTCTTTATATTAATATGCTTTCCCCAGGAAGGTGGGTACCTTTTTTCCCTGGTAGACTCTAAAGTATCTTTATTCAAATGGCAAGTGACAGCTCAATAATTTTTAAAATATTTGCATCCATGTCAAAAAATACATTTTTTTCGAATTATAAGTGAAATTTACCCAAACATAACAAGCCACTTAGTAATATTTAGTTATTGAGTTCCTTAGAAGTTTGAAGATGAATGACAGGAAGTTTCAGTAATGAAGCAATTTGAGTTTACTAATACTCTGTTTCTCTTTTTACCCGCAAGCCAGCCTGGCAGTGGCATTCCACTGATGCAGAGTCTGTGACCACTTGATCCTGAATTCATTAAGCCGAAATCATTTTCTCTGTCCTCTTTATAAAGAAAGATATTACCAAACACATGAATTACGCACACATGATTTGGGGGGGCACACTTATTTGCATACAAAATAGGCTGTAAAGATCTTAATTGTGTGTATATAAATTGTTCTTAATTACAGTGTACATTAGCGAATAGCAAGAAAACTTCTGTCACTTGACATTTCAGTAATTCGGGCTAGTAATTCCGTGAAATTGTTGCGAAGAGAAATTGTTCTCTTTGTCTCCAACCCCAATTTGTCCCACCCCACTAAATTTTTATATTTTTAAACTTCAATTTTCATATCATTATGTGGAATCCAAAGAGCATTTTTGTTCATTTAACTACCGTCAGAGAGCATGTCCTAGACCAATGCCCGAGGATGCTGGTCTCCTCTGCAGTCTTACTAATGAAACGATGATCTATTTGAGCAACCTCCTCTTGTTCTTCCCTCCTGCTCACCAGCGGGCAGCATTAGGTGGTGGTTGAACCCCTGGCCTCAGCTTAGACCTCGGCCCTGCCCTCTACTGGCTCCGGGGCTCCCCCACCTTCGTTTCCTCCTCTGCGTGTGCAGCCCATAACGCCTGCCCCCGAGCATTCCTGGAGGAGCCGGGGAGATCATAAACGCTAAGTGCACAGAACAGAGCCCCACATGGGAGTGGCAGCTTTCATCCCTGTAACTTCTATGCTACGATGACTGTTCCTTCCCCTCCCCTACCCGCACAGTCATCTATGGACGCTTACGGAGGACGCTTCTTGTGCTGCGGCCATGATGGCCGGGAACTGCCCCCCACCCTTCAAGCCACTGTGGGGCAGAGAAGGGAATGACGAGGTGGAGTGGTGAGCATCCTGTCCGCTGACCTCCGTGAAAGACACACTGCAGCAGGAGACGCCGGCAGCGGGGGTGGCCCTGCACCCGTGCGTGGCCCGCCTTCGTGGGGAGCTTTCCTAAGAAATGGGGGCTCCACGGGCCAGGGCCGCGTCTTTCGTCTCTGTCCCCCGCCACCCTCTGACTCTGGGCCCGGAAGACCTTGAGCAGGCCGGGGTGATGAGGGGTGAAGGGTGAGATGGAACTTCTCTGCGTTTCCGTGAGCACCCTCGAGACTTTCCAAAACACATCATCAGGTTTTTGTGGCTCGGGTTTTCTTCTTTTTCCTTCTTGGTGACACCTCAGGGCCATGAAGCGCAGAACTGGCCGTTCCCCTGGTTGCTGGTGACAGGCGGCTGAGTGGGGATGGGCAGGACGGCGGGTCTCCAGTGGTAGCCAACTCCCCGGCCTGCTGCTCCCCTCGTGTAAGTCTCTCAAACAGCTTCCTCCTTAACTCTCCTACGAGACTGCAGTGTGGCGGAGGCGGGGGGGGGGCGGTGCCTGGAGAGCAAAAGTGGACCCTTCTGTCGAAGTGGAATGGAAACGGGGGTCAGGGGGCAGGGGGGGAGACGACGGAGAAAACAGCAGTAAACTCTGTGGAAGACAAGTGCGAAAATGGTTTTTCCTCCAAGGGGATGACTGCAGGTGGGTGGATTTAAGAATTGGTATTGACCTGATGGGAGGGCTTTTCAAAGGCATTGTTAGCGGCGTGGAGCTCTTGGCAATGGTCTGGACACAGTGCGGCCCGTGCTGTGCGTGGGGATGAGGCAGGATGAGCTTTACACCAGCCCTGACCTAAGGACAGCAAAGTACACGGTGGCAAACCAGGCCAGATCGCCCCCTCTGAAGAGGGGTGTTTCATTCTAGCTTCCTCAGCGTATTTTTATATCCTATCAGATATCTCTGAATTTCATAAGAGAGTGCACACAAGGCTCCTAAGTTTAAATCAGCTCAATGCATATGAAATCATAGGAAGCCAGAACATGGATTACAGCCGGGGCGGTGCTGAGCACTTGACGTGAGAGCTTGTCCGAAATCAACTCCCACTAGAAACGGTACTGGCTCCTGGAGTCCAGTCTGCCCCCCAGAGGATGGAACGTGGCGGCTGCATGGCCAAGGTGTATCTTCTCCTCTCTGCGTCAGCTCTTCCATTCTCATTGCAGGCAGCTTAAAAATACATGCGGGCGGATCTCAGTGGCCAAAAACCATATGGAGATCAGGATGAAATCATCTCCAAGGCAGAAATAACAAGCTTTCAGAAAGGCAGTCAGAGAACCTCAGTCCTAATAGCATCAGCACTTCACTGGCAGGCCCCTTAGGCACTAAACTCAATTGGATTTGGAGTCGGACATCTCCTGAGAAGCCATGAGACCTGGACGAGTCACCTACATTCTGAACCCCTCGTTTTCTCCCCTGGACCACGGCCGGGTTGTCATGAGGGTTGAACTGCATGGAGTGGGCCAACCAGTGAACTGACCTGGGGCTGCTCAGAGCTGTCCTCCAGAAAGGTTTAAAGCGGAGTGAAACTCTGGCCTTTAAAGATCTTTTTCTACAATGTGCTTGTAGTTGAGTCTTCTGAGTCTCACTCCCAGATTTCTGAGTTGCTGGCTGAGGCCTTTTTAGACCTGTGGCACGTCCCTAGGTCCACAGAGAGATCTCACTTGTGGTCGCTGCTCTGCTATTGGTTAGAAGCAGAACCCTAAGCAAATCACTGGCCTGTCTGGGTTTTACTTCATTTTCTGCAAGATGAGAACAATCTGTGTGCTCCTAACTTACAGATGTGTCATCATATCAAATAAGAAAGCCAATTAGAAAAGTAGCCAAATAAAAGTCCAATCAAATTATAAATAGGGTTAGCATTATTATTGCTATTGGGTTTTAGGTTCCCCCATTGGCAAGAGGGGAAAACAGGTAGCAACAGTTGCAAGGTAGGCCATTCCCAAAGAGCTCTGGGTTCCAGAGACGGTTTGCTGGAGTTGGGTCGGGTCCCTCAGCAGGTGACTGAATCTCTCCAGTCCTCGGTTTTCTTATCTGCAGAACGTGGGTGCTTGTTTTAGCTCGGTGACTCTGTGTTCTAAGACTACTGTGAGCTGGAAGATTAGCACTCAAATTTTGGTGCAAAAATATCAAGCCTCTTGGGGCGATGATACTGTTCCCAAGCAAGCACATGGATCAAGGCTGGCATTCTGCCACCCATAAAGGAGGACAGGTTTAAAAACTTAAGCTGCAAAGCAAAAGACAGCTGACACCTTTGGGGAAAAAATGCAACCGCATTAAATCTAGTTATTTCTTTAAAAATTGCCTGTACTCTGGACAGGAACCACGGCTTCTGTCCGGTGCTCAGCATTCCAGAGTAAACCTGAAAGCAAATTATCTGGCCAGAATGACTGCTCCGAGGCTTGGGTTTGTTTGTTTGTTTGGTTGTTTGTTTTTAGCCATGGTTTGTTAGCCAGACAAAATAATTTTTAAAGAAGAATAAAAAAGGAGAACCCCGAGGCCCACAGCTCAGTCTTTTGATGGCGACTTTTCTGGAAGGGCAGTGGCCGGCTGTGCTCCTGGGCCGCTCCTCTGGGCGGCTGGCTGCGGGTTCGGAGGACCTCCCGTAAGAGTGGGTTACGTCTCACGGCCACTTTGATGGACTCGTGGGTGCTTGGAATGTCACCTCGACAGACCGAGGCTTGTTCTGGGCTCGTTGGAAAGAGTTCTGCGATTAATTAGGATGGCTGCCGTGGGCCTTGGGATTTGCTGTCCTGACAGAGAAGACTGGGAAGACCCTTCAGTCCTTGTTCCTCCGCTGAGCACAGGGTCAAGGACTCGAGCCAACGCTGTGTCCGGTGTCCTAGCAAAGTGTTTTTCCAAGCCCCTGGCATGCACTGCCTTGCTCTCCGAGGGGGGCTTATTCTGGTTGGCTTACAGAGAGAGTGGAAGAAGGGCGGTCTGTTGGTTCTGCTCCCTGGTCACAGGACAGGAAGTGCAAGGCTAAGGGAAGCTGTAATTCCAGCAGTGCCTGTCAGATTCCTGTGGGTCCAGAGGAGCACAGGCTTGGGCACTCGCCACTCCAGCCACAAACCCCAGAGCCCGGTGGGCTGTGGCCAGCGGTCATGACTGCGGATTCCCTGGAAACCCAGCCCTCGGAAGGAGCAGGAGGCTCGCCCCCAGCACTCCACACTCGGTGATCCTTGACATTTAAGACAGAAATGCTGTCCCCTTCTTCAGGAAGGCACTGGGGAATTGACCAGTTGACCTAGGGTTTGGGGATGCCCTTTGGTTATCCACACTGATGGAGCCAATAGTCGGAAGCCTGTTTCTCTTCACCTTTGGAATATGCTTCATGCTGGTCTGCTTTCCTGGACGTTCAAACTCCTCAGATTTTTCTTTCTGTAAAAAATGCTTGAGGAGGAGCTTGGTGCTTTTCACAGCTCCTCCATATGCTTTCCATAGCCAGCCAAACGCCCCAGAGGTCTCTCAGTCCCCTAAGTTTAAATCCGTGAACTGCACCAGTGGAATAATAGTAATGGCATCTTATGAGCACTTAACTATGTGCTCCCTGGGGCCAAGGTCGCTCTGAGGCAGGGAGCGGGCTGAGGAGCCTGTGGGGCGGGGAGGGGTCGTGGGCTGGGGTTAAACACAGTCTGTGGAGACGCTACAAGAGCTCCCCAAGCGTAGTGGATATGACTTCCTCTGCTCATGTGGTTTCTTACCGTTTCCGATGGCTGCACTTGAGCTCTGCGTGAGATCGGCTTTCAGTTATCCTGAGGCTGAGGAACCGGTTTGCAGATTAACCCTGGTGAAGAAGGCTCACCTGGGCCTGGGAGGTGCCTTCAACTCAGCCCGCCCTGTAATTAGCTGGTTTTGGCTGATGGCCTCCCCGTGGTCAGGGAGCCGAGATGCAGCGTCTTCTAGGACCTTCTACTCCCTTCACCCAGAGGAGCCCCCTGGCCTGTCACGCCCTGCAGCCTCCAGTGTCGTCCCTGAGAGGCTCTGAAACTCCCCGGGGTCCTGGCCCACTGCCCCTGCCACCTTGGGGCCCCAACACAATCTCCGAATTGGGAAGAGCAGGTTGGCTGGAGGGCGTAGTGAATGTGAAAGCCCCAGAAATGGGTGAGCTAACATGTTGAAAGGAAGCCCTAAGAACGAGGCAGCTGTTCTCCTTCCCTCCTCAGCCTGCGGGGACCCCCCTCCCCCGAACGTAGACTGACAGGCTTGAGACACTGAGCCACGGCCCCCTCCTGAGGTCAGAGGAGGCCGAGGCCACAGTGGCGGTGAGGCAACCGTCGCCTGCCTGCACAGGCCCTGGCCGGGTGGCTCCGTTGGCTGGAGCACTGTCCCGTGCACCAAAAGGTTGCGGGTTTGATCCCCGGTCAGGGTGCATGCCTAGTTTGTGGGTTCGGTCCTGGTCTGGGCACCAATGGGAGGCAGCCAGTGAGTGTTTCTTTCTCACATCGCTCCCTCCCTCCCTCCCTCCCTCCTGCCTACTCCCTCCGCCCCCTTCTCCGTCTCCCCTCTCCCTCCCTTCCCTCGAGTGAGGACTTAAAAAAATTAAGAGTTGCCTACAAATCCAGCTCCCTGTGGTCCTGGCCTTCCCACAGTGGTTACGCCGTATTTTTCGGACTATAAGACGCACTCGCCCTCCCCCGCCCCACCTCCAAACGTGGGAGGGATAATGGTTGTTAATGCTGCTGTCGAGTTCTGTTTACATTTACTTTGTTAAAATATTATGTTATTTATGTTATTAAATATTTTACCTCATTTTTTGCTTAAAAAAAATTTTTTTTCCTATTTTCCTCCTCTAAAACCTAGGTGTGTCTTATGGTCCAAAAAATACATTGTTTGGGTTGCTCGGAGTTCATCCCCATGGCTGCACGGGGTCATAGGAAGTTGGCTGCATTTGCCAGGTCCCTGTGGGATGAGGGAGGAGAAGTATGCGTATTTGCCACACCTTATCCCAGACCAGAATACACACGATTGAACCTAGGACTGCAGCTCGTTCCTTGCTGAGAGTGATCTCCATTTGCAGGGGAAGGTACCTTGGATCCCAGGTTCACTGCCAATCTGGAGAAAGTGTGCATGGAGGACTTTGGTCCCGGTCCACTGAGAGAGGATGCACATTTGCACAGGACCCTGTGTGACAGATTTCCACGGGTTACCTCTGTGTCTCAGGCAGCATTCACCCCAGCCACTGACATGTCTCTCCGTCTCTGCCTCTGTTTTCCTTCTGCACACGGCGGGCCCAGAATGTCTGGCCTTGACCCGGCCGTTTGCAGGCAGCTGCTGTCCCTTTCCAGCCGGGGCCATGGGTTTCCTTGGGTCCTTCCCTCTGGCTCACGTTTCCCCAGGGCTGCTGATGTGTACAGTCTAGAGATCACATTTTATTAACACAAAGAAATCTGCTCGGGCTGCCTGGCTCTCGCAGTCACGTGGAGAGAAATGTGCTCCTTCGCTACGCCAGCCTGCAGCTCTCTGCAAAATACACCCGAGCGCCGGGCAGCGGGCCAAGCTTACATTTCACTGTGGAACACACTTTCGCATCCCTGCTTGGCAGAACATCCACGGCGGTGTCTATTTGGGGAGTAAGTCAGAGAAGTGTTGTTTCCCTCTCATGAGTGGCGAGAGATAGGACCTTTAGAAAATGACTTTCTCCAGTCTTTGTCATCTCCGAGGTGCCTAGGTAACAAGGTGATCCAGCCCAACGTGGCCACCTCCTCTGCAGAGAAGCCTCCTCCCTCCCAGGTTTCTCCCATTCCCCTGGCTAAGTCAGTAAACACATCCAGCACTGCTGGGACCAAGAAACTTAGGCCAAGGTAATAACATCAAAACCAAAGCCCTGGAACTCTTGAGTAAACCAGTTGGCCTCCCAGATAAAACAACTCTGTTGTCCAAATCTTTCTTTCCAAAGATCTAAGACTTTTCAAACGTTGGTCCAGGGCCAGCCATCAGAGGAAGGAACTTCAGCAAGGCTCCTGGAATGGCAAACGCTGTTAAAATAAACAAGGGGACATCTCCCACTCAGTTCTCCCTCGCTGGTCTGTTTTTGTTGCTGTTGCCGTTTCGCAGTGCCCACTCCTCTCCACCTCTCCTCCCATCTCCCTCTTACTTCTCTCAGGGGCCAAGCCGATCCTCGCACCTCCAGTAAAAGAAGTATCTAATTTCAAAAAGAGGAGGTGGTATGATATACTTCTTTCCGTATTCCCTCGTACTCGGTCCTTACATAGGTGGCTGCCCGAAGCCTGACTTGGGTTTGGAAATAAAGTTGATTTTGGAAGTTTAAACCCTGCTTAGGAAAGACCAGAATGTTTAGGAAACAAAGACTTAGTAGAATAACACTGACTTCTCTTTTCTCAATGAAATCGACGCCTGTTGTAGCCAGTGATTGACAAGACTCTCCCTTCCCCATCACACCAGCCCGTACATTGCACAGAGATTTGTCGAGTGCCAAGCCTTATTCTGATTCCAGTGTTTACTGCCTTGGATCGCGGCCTTCGCTGTCAGTACTATCCAGCCACGCGGCAACTCATCGAGATTTGAGGAAACCTTTCCAGCACAGCCCATATGCCAGGCTGCCGCTCCTCGGGGCAGGCCACCGATCGGGAGCCCCCACACTGTAGAGGCTGCCCAGCACCTCGGGGACCAGGATGCAGTCTCCCTGCCAGTCACCTGGTGAAGCTTTTGCTTACTCTGCAAAAGGGAGGTGACAGAAACCCATGCCACCTGTCTCAAAAACCTGCTAGTAATTAGCTTTAAAAATAATGCCAACTCCTCAGGTGGCTGATAGATGCCTCAGCTCAGTGCGGGGTGGAAAGCACGCTGCTTCAGAGTCCTGCTGTTGCAGTCACATTCGTCACCCCAGCTGAGTCAGGTGAGGCTGTCGGAGCGGGGAGAGTCGCCCTGCTGTTCCAAAGAGGTCCCCTGAAAGGATTGAGGAAAGGTTGAAGCTTGTAAGTGTGCTTGGAACTTTGTACTGACTGAGGACGGCCTGGGGTCGGTGTCAGGTGTCGCTTCTCTGTTGTGTGCGCATCCGCATCACCTGCTGGTTTCTCAGCCACCACGGTAAATGTGTAAGCCCTGGCTGCTTGCCGTCTGCCACCCAGCGAGCCAGCACCTCGAGGCTCGCACCCCCTGCCCCGACCTGGGGGAGAGTTCGGGCAGTGTGACTTCACATTGTGATTACCTGAAGCCGTGCACGGTGCGTTTCTCGGTGCATTAGAACGGCGGGGTGCTTGTCACTCAGAATTGGCTGCACATACCCTACTTTGAAAATCAGTAGGTCCCCCTGCCAGCGTGAGTCCTGTAGTCCTGGAGGATGTTTTTTCGTTTTGCATAAAACAGGTGAAGGTGTGTGAAGCGCATCTCCCAAACTCCCAATGCATTTCCGTGTACGTAAGTTCCTGTTGACGCGCCTGCGCTTCACGCGGAAGCCCCTCCCACGCAGGGACTAAGTAGGCTTTGGTCTCCAGCACCTAAGCACGTGCTTTGCAACACTGTCGGTACTCGGGCAACTTCTTAAACAGAATCAATCAGGGTGACATTGGTTAATAAATGGTATAGGTTTCAGGTGTGCACTCTGTAATAGATCATCGTGCATTGCATTGTGTGCCCGCCCCAACTCAAGCGTCCTTCCATCTACGTTCATCACCCTTTACCCTCCGCTACCCCCCACCCCCCTTTGCTCCTGGTAATCCCCCCCTACTGGTGTCTGTGTCTATGAGTTGTGTGTGTGTTTTATTTTTGCTAATGCCTTCAGCTTTTTCATCGAGCCCTGTAACTCCCCCTCCCCTCTGACAGCTGTCAGTCTGTGCTCTCTGGGTCTGTTTCTACTGTTTATTTTGTTCATTAGATCCCACGTGTAAGTGAAGTCACACGGTACTTACCTTTCTCTGAGTGGCTTATTTCACTTAACAGAATGCTCCCCATGCTGTAGCAAACGGTTTGTTGAGTGAATGAAATGACAGGGACCTTTTATTATTACTGATTTAAAGAATTCTTGTGCCCACTGTGTTATCGTCAGGTGTGCTGGCAGAATTTTGTTCCACGTGGTGCCCCTTTGCGAAGGGCCGTGGTGAGAGGACGCCAGCTCCCCGGGGCAGGGTGGTCTCAGAGGAGGCGGGAGCGGACACGCCCCTGCGGACAGGTGACAGGTTGGCGCCCCTCCAAGGTGCAAGTGAGCTGTTCTTCTAGGCAAACATTTTCCTGTTTTCTGATTGGTTATTTAATAGTCAAGGAGGAAGAGTGTTTTCAGACAAGAGGATTAGGATGCTTACAAATAAAGGTGGATTGTGAGGTACCTCCCCCACTTTCCCATGCTTCGGGGGCTGGGATGTAATCGCAAGTTGGTGGCTCCAGCCTGCTTGTCCCAAGATCGCCTGTGAGAGTTCTTAAAACTCACCTAACACCTCCTTAAGTGGGACTTTGACTGATTAAGCCAAGAAGTTCCACGTGGGGTGGGGCCAAGGGAGGAAGGCAGAGGGACACAGATTGACTCACGTTTCTCTGGCTAACAGAGGCGGGAGGATGCCTCCCTGCCTATCACGTTAGGGTGACTCTTTGAGTGCAGGCTTCGACTGGTTAGTGGAATGGCGCCTCTGCCCGTCCCAGCCAGAGGCCCCAGCCAGAGGCCGGGGTCGCTGAAACAGACCCGGCCCTGAAGAGAACAGGGGCTCCCATGGTCGGAACGGGAGCGGCTGCAGCCCACCCCTGAGCAGGGCTGCCGGCGGGCCCTGCCCTCCTGGCGTGTTGCTGGGGCAGCAGCAGGTCCAAGAGAGTTGGAACGGGTGGGTTCTGGGATTTGTGATACCCCCCGCGCTCCCTGGGCAGAGTTCATTCTCAGCCCCCCACACGCCGCCTGCCCTCACCAGAGACAATACTGTGGACCTTCTGGCGACACCCAGAGGCTTTTGACCCTTCCCACACAAGCTGCCATTCACTTCCCTGCGTCTCAGCTGAGTAGTCTGTTGGGGAAGATACTAAGGTCTCTGGATGGAAGCATGCAGAAAATTATTCCAGTGACTGAGGCATGTGAAAACTTACTTTGAGAAAGAATTAAAATATAAAAAATAAAAATAAATACATAGCACGCTCCCTTCTTCCTACCACCCAGAATTAGCAATTTGACATATTTACCATATGTATTCCTATATAAACTTATTTATTTATGAATTTAAACATTATAGGCTAGTTGAGGTGCTTCGGAGCTTTTTTAGAAAGAGAACTGTGTTCATTACCTCGTGAGGCCGAACGGGAGTAGTTCCAAGTCTGTTTTCCGAGGTCTTAGACCCTCCTAGCACTTCGCGCCTCGTGTGCTAATAAGTGCACCTGTTTTGAGTGCCGTCGGAAAGCAAGGCAGCCTCGTGCACTAGGATGCCGCGTTCTCCTTGGTTGTACTTGGTCGGAGGGAGGGCAGGCTGCTCTGTGGGAGACAAACAGATTTCCTGATGTTTCCCTTGGAACGGAAAAGGAGTGTTCCTTAACCCGAGGAGAAGCCGCACCAGAACGACCGTAACTCAGCGCCAAAGAAAAACAGACAAATGCACAAAGCTGACCTCAGAAGAAGGGCCTGGTGCACCTGCAGACCTCAGCCGTGTGCTGTGACGCTGGCTCCCCCGAGGACTGTGGGGTGACGGGGCGCCAGTGGGGTGACCGTCCCAGGTGGCCGTTGGACTGGGCAATGGCCGACGGCCACTCTATACTTTCTCTCCCGACTGGTGAGAGATCCTGGGATCCTTTGGGTGCCCAGCAGCACGCACCAGCCTTTCCCTCAATGCAAAGCCGCCATCGAATGCCATGAGCAGCGAAAGAACAGCCAGAGGGGAGCAGCTAACCCTGCCTTCGCGTTTACAACAGCCTGGGTGCTGGCCAGGTCACTTCAAGGTGCTCTCCCACTAAAACCCAAAACAGCATCCAGGCACCTCTGTTCCCAGCTCCAGGGCCTTGCTGTCCTTGGCCTTTTGCAGATGAGGCCGGAGAACTGGGTAGAGCGCAGAAAGAAGGGGGCGCAGTGAGGAGGCAGCAGGGCCGGAACACGCAGCCACACAGCCTGGCACCAGCATCCATGCGCGGAGCCGCGAGAAGGCACGTTGCCTCGTGGGAGGTGGCAGAACTCCTGGGACCTCAGAACACCCGAGTCGACGGGACAACACGGTGACAGACGTGTGCTGGGAGCCTGGCCGTGGAGGGATTGAGGACAAAAGGAGGAGTGACCGACGTCCGGTCTCCTCGGCCAGCTCCCTGGGAGTCTGACTTTCAAGGGTTGAGAGGCAATGGCTTTCAGAGCTCAGGCTTTGCTTTCAAATCATGAAGGATATAATTTTAAAATGCATTCTGTGATTTTGTGTGACTCTCAGTTCCACAGCACCTTTGGATATGATCTTAACAGTGAAACACTGTAGTGATAAACCCAGTGGTCTGGGAAGAGTTGGGGACAGTCCAGAGGGGACTTGGGAACACTTAGGGCCACCGTGCTAACACCACAAGCACAGTCCATGCAAGTCAGAGAGGACGAAACTCATTCTCCTGGTGCCCGCCCTTTGCTAATCTGCCCCAGAGCAATAGGGAGACATTAACACTCAAGAGGAACTCAGCCTTTCACGCCTGGTGTCCCTTGTCGACCATCCGGAGACATCCCTGTTAGGAAGCACGTGTGATTGTGTGCATAGGCGGGGCACCGGGTCTGCGATTTGCCATCAGGTGGCGGGATGAAGGGAGTCGGAGGTGCTCACTCGGTATTCGCCTCCACGTGCGTTTCAGAGACTTGCTCAGTGAGAGCCCTCGAAGATTCAAAACACAGGGAGCGTATCTTCCTGGGAGCCGCGCGTGCAAAGCCGCAGCCCAGGGCAGGCGCTGGCCCTTGGTAAATATCGGTTCTCTTCCCCTTCCTGCGGACGGAGGCAAGTTGTGGGAGGGAAGCATCGGCAGTTCGGTGGGCAAAAATAGATCTCCAGGCGAGGCTGTGGCTGCTTCTCCCCAAGCGTGGCCCAGATGCCAGGCTGCCTGGCGAGGACTCGAGGGATGCGACGGCTTCCTCCTTCA
The DNA here is from genome assembly GCF_019186645.2 of Phyllostomus hastatus. Lineage (NCBI taxonomy): Eukaryota > Metazoa > Chordata > Mammalia > Chiroptera > Phyllostomidae > Phyllostomus > Phyllostomus hastatus. The sequence continues at coordinate 22,448,240 of NW_025333737.1, read as the reverse complement.
GGCCTCATCGCCTCTCCTGGATGGAGAAGCTTCCCTTTCGGGGCACTCCTTGGATCTACCAAACAAGGACCAAAAAGAGCATTGGGGGAGCAGCTCAGGAAACAAACCTGTAGTCTCCCTTTAAAAAGGGACTTCTACGTGTGTTATTGGGATCTTACTTTCAAGTTGGATACTCTGTCATCACATCATTGTCTTGGTCATACGATAGCAATAAAAATGAATGGAGACCCACAAGCAAACAGACATTTATTTTGGAGTGCATTTTTCTGTTTTCTTATCAGACATTTACTGAGGGCCAGCGACTTACCAGGTACTGAACTAGTAGGTGTTGGGAATTCAGCAACTCGTAAACTCGAGAAGGCTCCGAATTGCAAAGAGACAGATGAATAAGAGTGGGACAGGGGGTGTGCCAGGTAGAACCAGGAGGGCAAGAATGGCCTGCTCTGAATGAGGTGTAGAGGGAAGATCTGAGGTGATCTGTGAACGGTGTCTTGAAGAATGAGCAAAAATTGCATCAATAGGAAGGATACATACATTTAAGTGACCCACTGAGGTCTCTCTCAGTTGATATTAAGAGGTATTTTTCATTAAATATGCACAGGAAATCATTCTAATTGTTGTGTTAAGGGACATGGGAGTGGAATTTAAAAATTAGGAAAAAAAGAGGATGCAAAGAATGCGTATGGTGGTTAATCCACAAAGTGACCCCCTGCCTCCCACCCAGGCAAAGGAGGCCCCGCTGCACCGCGGGGCCTGGGCTCTGCGCTGCCGGGGCAGCCGAGTCACGTGTCTGAAAGGTGGCGCGTTTAAAGAAGACGTTGGGAGGTAACAGGCAGCAGCACTGATGTGATGTGACAGTTGCTGTGGCAACACACCCACTCCCTGAAAATCTGTTAGTGGGAGGGCAGGAGAACTCCTGGCACTTGTGCCCTGGGCCGCCCTGGGCCTCACACTGCTGGCTGGGCCAGAGGTGCGGAGAGATTCAGAAGGACAAATGTCCCACGTGGCTGATGGCCTGCCTTTCATGAAATGGACTCTGGAATAAGATAAGGAGATGAGTAAGCCAGAGCAGAGACAGCAGAGAAAACAGTGCAGACACACAGGGGGAGGTCTGGGTGATCATTGCCAGCTCCGTTTAGGGAAACATCTACCCAGTGTTGTATTTGAAGATTTTGAATGACCCATGGGTTTCTATGGGGAAAAAATGCATATGGTATAAATGTATGGAAGCTCCCACTTCTTTGTGGACGCAGTGGAAAAGAATGCTTTGGGCATAAATAAAAGAGTCCTTAGAGTAGCAAAAGGATCTGGGTTCATGAAAAATTGGTTTTGACAAGTTTTGGCAGAAGAGCTGGGTGATTTCCTCTGGTGCGCCACCTTCTGGCAAGTTAAGGGTATGACATGATGTGAATACTCCCCTCCTGGGTGGGTGGTGGGCTTCCTTACAAGCCTCTGGTGTACCCGCTGCGGACATTCAGGGGGGCTGTTTCCTCCACTGGTTCTCAGCCTTGACCTTACATGGGAATCACTAGTGGATTGGTTTTCTTTTTTGAAAAAGTACCCCCCGAATACCTAATTACGGAAGTAATAGATGATTATTTTAAAGTGAAGTCAGAACTGTGTAGGTGTGCCACGCGAGAGCCTATTTCCCACTCGCAGATTTAACTGTCAGCAGTTTCTTGGATACTCTTCCCGGCATTTTCTTCGCGTTTGTAAGCATATATATGTTTATAAAAGTGACATACATTTGTAAAAAGGTACAGTTCTGGCTTTATTTTACAACGATCGCATATACAGTGTGTATGTAGGAATATGGAAATATATGAGTATACGCTACACATAATGTTATGCGACTTGCCTTTTTTTTACATGATATCTTTTGGATGTGTTTTTATATTCGTACATCTAGATCCACCAGCTACATGAAATCCTGTTTGCTGGATAATTATTTAACAAGTACCGTTAGCTTGTTTTCACCCGTGGGTGCCATTCTCTGAATATTTGTACGGTATATCTAAAGTTTAAATTCCTAGGTGTGGAACTCCTAGATGCTGGTTCAAAGTGCACAGGCTCTGAAAAGGAAGTACTAGTTCAAACCCTCACCAAGTACGTGGGAAAGCTTTTTACTCTTTAATTAAACAAGCCAAAAAGAAAAAAAAAAAAACAGACCCAGGCCCTGTTTTCAGAGCTCCTGATGGCTGTGGAAGAGGCGCTGAACGTCTGCATTGGTGAAAAGGCCACCAGTGGGCCTGGTCCCTAGCCGGGCCGGAGCACCGCGGCCTCAGAGGGAGGGGCAGTGTGACGAGACAGTGCTTCCAAGTCACGATGCCTCGGCCACGTCCACTCAGGTCCAAACAGCACGACTTCCCTTCATGCGGTCGACTGGGAGAACTGGAGCCCCGTTTCCTCTGGAGTCTCTGTTAAACTGGAGATCTTGACTCAGACAGACATAAACGTTACCTGAGTCCGTGCTCACTGACTAGTGTAAGACCAAAGCTATAGTAAGAGCCAGAGAAGTAACACTAGGTACAATTTGATACTTTTCTGTCATTGTTTCATAATAATCCATTTCTTCCAGTGGGCATTTAAGAAAGAGTTATTTCGTTTCTTTGGGCTTTGCCTTGGATTCCATTAGAAGCAGGTACAGTTTGGGGGTATTCAGAGCCAGTACTGCTTTATCTTATTTCCGGATGAGAAGTCCCCAGGCTGATTCACAGCTGCCAGTTTGGGGCTTAAGTGTCTCCTTCCCTTTGCTTCACTGGCCTCAATGGAGCCAGTGGATTGCGAGAGAAAGGACTTTCTGTCTCCAGAAATCCCATTCACAGCATTATCCACCTTAAGGAGCTGATCTGGTGGTTGACCTTTCCACAACCAGTTTCCGAAGCCGCCCACTGGCCTCAGGGCTCTGATCCCTTCCCTCGCAGCCACGCCTCGGTGTCCTCTTCGGGTGCCTCTGTCTGCCCAGCCAGAGCTGGCAGAAGAGCTGGGTGATTTCACCTCCCCCCCCCCCCAACCTGAAGACCATTTCTCTTCCTCTAACAGCGGGTTTTCTTTTCTGTTTCAAGGAGCTGCCCTCTGGCCCCTCCCAGCTGCCATTTGCCAAACTTGTCTTTACAGCTGGTCTTCCTATCCAGTGGCTCCCTCCCCTGACTAGGTCGGCGCTGCCTTCCACTCAGGGGTTCTGGGTTAGGAAACCTGAGCCAACTGGGACGCAGCTCCGTGGGTGGACACACCGGAAAGGGAAAGGGTTTCAGAGGTGTCGGGATGATCCTGGTCCACCGGAGGGTGGCAGAGGGTGGTGGGACTTGCTCCCCCATGCAGGGTCCCGTGGGCGCCGGCTTCATGGGCGAGAGGAGGAAGCGTGCCCCACAGGGACGACCCTGGATCGGTGTTTGATCATGACTTCCGGTCAGGCCCCTGTTCACGCGGGAGGCACCCAGACCCCCTCACTTGCGCCTGTGAACCGCAGAGGCAGACTCTGGTCCCCGGCAGATTTCTCCTTTGACAGCATCAGGCAGGAGCCAGATGGGTGTAGCTTGGCTAACCTTCACGCAAGCTGGAAAATTTCAGCTCTTCTGAAACGACACATTTCTAAGAAATTGTCTGGTCTGGAATATTGTTCTAGCATGTGTCAGGGAACCGCATGACTTCAGGCTGGCTTACAGCTGTGGGTGAGAATGTGCCCGCATCTCCCCCTGTCCCCCACCGACGGTGTGGTGGTAAGAACAAGATTTAAGAATCCCCTCCAGCTTTACTCCTGTTCTGAGTCAGGGCCTGGCCACTTTTCTCCTGGGGGGACTTGAATGTATTTGAGAAAACCCAGGTGTGCGCCTTTTCCCAAGTCTTGGCTTGAATCCGAATGTAAAAATCAGATGCCTGCCCACTGCACGTCAGTTCAGATTACAGATCGCTGTGAACGGCATTCGTGGCCCATGGCCTTCCCCTTCTCCCTGCCTGCATGACTGATGACCGGGCTGTCACGCCTTTATAATGTAAGCCCTCCCGCGGCTCCTCGCCTCATAGGTGTGTGCCAGCTGGGCAATGCCGGCCTCGAGGCAGTGAATGCTCCTGTGAAGCCGGAGCACCCGGCAGCCGCCGCAGGGGCTGCGCTATTAGGACATTACTCACCTCCCCCCAAATGAGGCGCTGGGGGCACCAAATCCACTTTGTTTGGTTACCAGCTGACTGGGTGGAATTAAGTTGATTTTCCCCACAGGATCCATATCCCTGACTTAGCATCCCCCCACTACCTCCACCCCAGGCAGCTCCCATTGCCTAGCAACACTTATTTAGTAACCTTTCAGGATTATCATTAACTAATAAGGAGACAACGACCCTATTTGGCATTGTTCACACAGCCTACGGTGCAGACAACTCCAGCTGCAGGTGGTTGAGTGCATCTCCACGGGCCTTGTCCCCTCCCATCGTCCTGCCTCCACCGCCCTGCGCCCCAAACACACACTCACCAGACCAAGAGTAGCAAATAAATAAAAAGATGTCACGGGAACTCCAGGCATGGGAGCAACGGACAGCAAAGGGGGATGCCTCCACTAGGCTGGGTGGCTCAGCCTGTCGAGGTACCCTCGCAGACACAGCTCACGAAACACTCCCACCGAGAAGGGAAAGCAGGCACTCGGCATTCCGAGAGGCGTGTAAGAACCCCAGGGTTCCTGCACGTGTAGAAGCCGGGTGAGGGTTGCTTGAAGGAAATTGTCGGACGCTCGCCTTTGGCATTGATTTTGCTGGCGGACGTGCGTGGGTGGAGGTGGAAGGGCAGGCAGGAAGAAAGTTGGGGCTTTGGAGTCAGCCTTGGTCTGAGTGTACTATTCCAACTGTCTGACCCGGAGCAAGTTACTGCATCGGTCTCCTCGTGTTTTTTCTCACTCGCTCTGTGGCGTTAACAAAGCAGCTCCTGGCCGAGGAGGCCCCGTGGCTGCCCATGAGGCTTCCACGGTGGAACCGGGAGCACCATCTCCACGGCCAGGCCCGTTCCACCAGCTGCTCCCAGAACTAGTGTACCTCCTGCCTTCCTGGCCTCCTCGAAGTATCCTCCGGGGCGTGCCCTTCTTCTGCCACTCCCTGAGGCGTCGGGGTCCCCAGGGCCTTTCTTCGGTTTTCTCCCAGCTCCGTGTTCCCTCCTGGGGGGCAGTCTCCAGGTTTTCTGTATTGCTGGGGAGGATTTCTCTTCTGAAGCCCAGAGTCTGAAGCCAAGCTCAGCGGAGCTGAGAGACCCACGTCCTTCGGCCTCTTCCTCTGGGGGTCCAGAGGTCCCCCGGACCCGACGGATCCACAGCCATGCTGTGTTTGCCTTGGAATCCAATGTGTTCCCTCTTCCAGTGAATTTTGCCGTCTGTCTATCAGCTGTCCAAGCCCCAAACCTGAACGTTTATCTCGGTCTCTCCTCCTCGCTCACTGTCGCGTTGCCCAGAACTCATGTTGAACCCACCTCATTAACAACTCATAACTCTGCCCATTCCTCTGCCGTGGATGTGGGGTAAACGCTCAGCGTTTCTGGTCTCCCCGTGACCCCTCCTGCACTGGGTTGCCATAGCAACATCTCATCTCTCACCCCCCCTCTCTTTGTCCTCTGAGCTGCAACTACACCGGGTACCTTCCGTTCCCTGGCTGGCCCCTGGGTCCGTCCGCTCACATCCTCATGCCTTCACACAGTCCGTTCCCTTTGCCTCAGTCACCTCTTCCCCTCTTCCTGTCTGGCCAATTTCACAAATCCACCAAGACGCCATCCTCCTCTGAGAAGCATTTGCTGAGTCCCTACTCACCCTCCAAGGATCTGGATTAGTGGTCACCCTTTGCACTGCAGCCTTCCACTCTCCGGGCAGATCTGTCTCCTCGCTCTCAGCACCTTCATTCTCGCTGTCTGTCTGCTCATCTGTTTCTGCCTCTAGACTGTGTACTTACTCCCTGGGGCTGGGTTTTCTTTATATATTCTCTGAGTCTCGTCCAAAGTAGGTGCTCAATAAAGGTTTAAAAATAAGTCTCAATCAACAAGCCTCTGTTAATAATCTCCCTATGCAGGGTACTGGCAAAGCCTTTGCCTGAAAATATTTCCCATCTAGTTTGAGAACAGGTATTGCTTAAAAGTTACAGAGTCATTTGATCTGATAGAACTTGCAGATGGGCTGCACTTCTAGGCAAAGTGCAGCATCCTATAGATGCTGCAGGTGAGGGAAGTCAGAAGCTGTGGTCAGCACCGGGACAACCGGGAGGGGGAAGGCTTGACTCAGACCCGAGGGACCGTAGACCTGGTAGAGTGGGAGAGGACGAGAGGTCTGAGCATCCAGGGAGCACGGCAGGCCAGCATGGCTTGAGCAGGGAACACACGGTGGGAACGACAGGGCCGGGAGTGGGAGTTCTTGACCGCCAGACAGAGAGGTTGGACTGGGAGGCGGTGGGAGGACATTGGCCACCTTTGATCGTGGGAGAGATGTTGGAGGAGGCGTCGCCTGGTGGCTGCGTTGGCAGACAGGATTGCAGGTGGCAGAGAGACCGGTCAGAAGGTATTGCAGTTGTCTGAGTCCATAGTGGATTGGCCCGCCCTTGGCCTACAACAGGGAGCTGAACCACCAAGGAAAGCCCCCACTGACCCTCCAGAAAAATGTGTTGCGAGAGCTAGCGTGAGCCATTGCTCTCATCCCAGACTTGCCTCCCAGTATTGAATGGGTGGTCACATGGAAGCCAGGGAATCTCACCCCAGCCCCCAGAACCGACGGGGTCGTTGGCTTCTGGTCCGTGGTTCATTTCTTGCTCCTGCGTGAGAGGTGTGTGGTTAACTGACAGAATGGAGACACGCTTCCCAGGCAAGGGGAGGCCCGGCCGGAGGAGAGGCTGGTGGTCACCGGGAGACCGGAGGACGCGTGTGGCTCAGCGACGACAGCGAGACTGGAGGCAGCGGTCCTCAGCTGCGGCGCCCGAGCCGAGCCGTTAGGACCCTCCGTGAACTCTGGTGTGAGGGACGACAGAGAGCACTGGCCCGCAGCCAGGGCGAGGCAGCTTTGGAAAAGCGTGTTTACTTACGGGCGCACAGTTGGAGGCTCACACAGGAAAGCATTTTTGTGGATCTCCTCGAGAAACCGCACAGCCACAGACACACCTGAACCTATTCATGCTCATCCGGAAGCTCAGGCTTTAAAACAATCCTGTTTTTCTTCCTATGTTTGTTTGGCTTGGTTGTGGGGGGCGGGGGCGGGCCGGGGAGAGGAGGAAGGGTGTCGTTTGGGCCGAGTGCAGACTGTTTGTGTGCCGTTGGTTCCCGGGTTCACGGTGGACGTCAGGAGCCTGTCACTTACCTAGTCTCCTGCTTTACGCCGCCCTCTGAATTCAAACAAAACTTGAACGTTGCCCAGAGGGGAAGACTCAGTGTAATGATTCGCCACGGCAGCACTTTAAAAACTGCAGGTTTCAAATGATGAAGCCTGAGCATTTTCACCAACCCAGATGATTAAAGAGACCACAGGGGCCTAGGTGGTACTGGCTCCAAGGCTGCACGTTGTCATCAAAACATGGAGGGAGCCTCGGAAAGTAGGCTCCGGTTAGGAGTGAGCTTGTTTCTCTGCTTGGTAAGAAGCTGTCCCCGTCCTAGGGGTGCTCAGGTAGATTGCTTAGTGGTTCTGTTTCTCCATAGGTCAGAGGTACCCCTTGACCCAGCGGTGTCAGAGGGCAGAGTGAGGCTGTGGATGTGCAGCACGCCATCCACGTGGGTCCAGGTGCAGCATGCACATGAAAGCAGGAGCCCCTTGTCACTGCTTCCCTGTGCTGGTGACGGTTCCAACACCATGCACGCCTCAGGGGCTCAGAGGAGGGGCTCAGGCGAACACACCTTGGCCTTCAGCCTCCACTTTATCCTCTCCGAAGGTCTCCTGTTGGTTGGCCTCAGTGTGTGGAGTTGCAGGGAGGCTGGAAATGGTCATTGGTGATCGCACCCGCTGTCGCCATGGCAGCCTGGGTGGGGATCGGGCCTCCACTCTCTCAGAAGGAAAGCTGACGCGCAGAACAATACAAGACTCCAAGCCAGGCGGCAGTGCACTAGGACTTAACTTCCTGCTTCCCGGGTCTTCCCCTCACCATGCATCCCGGCAAGCACCAGGGGGCCTGCATCCTCCCATGGACTTCGGATGGAGAGGGAGCAGCGACCTGTGTGTGTGACGGACAGTGCCCCTTGTTTCCCACTCACGACCCTCCATGCCCACCTCAGGGGGCCAGTGTTGCAAGATCTGAAACAGACCTCCTGCAGGCTGAGGTCTCGCCTGGCCAGTCTGGTACTTCTCTGCACCCCGAGGGGCTGTGACAGCTGTGGGGAGAGGTGCCCAACACAGGGGTCAGGGATGGAAGGTGCTCTGCCTCAGGGACAGGGGTGGGGAGGAACAGTGGGCCCCCGGGTGCTCTGACCACTGGCTGGAGCGCCTGTCTGCCCCTCCTTAACTGACTCTGCGAGTCTGTGGTTAGGAGCTCCTCTGGTCTCACCCCTCAGTCGGTTCAAGGAGGCAGGTTTCCTGCTGACGCCCTTGGCCAGAAGCGTGATGATAAACACTCTCGGAATGAGAGGCCCTGTTAATCCGGCCCCAGCTCCTGCCAAGTTAGGAGCTGCTGAGTCAAGTCCGGGCACTTTGGGTCCTGATGCCCAATCCCAGGGCAAAGTGCTCGTCCTGGATACGGGGTCACGCGTGGTGACATCCCACAGGCTTCACTTGGGCTGCGGATAGAGGAAAGTGGGAGCTGGGGGTGTGTGTGAGAGGGAGGTGTGGCCCCACACCCATCGAGTGGGCCTCCCACGCACTGCCCATCCCGCCTAGCCCCATGGCGGTGCGTCATTTCCCCACTTGACAACGAGGGAACAGGACTCTGAGCGCTGGACGGGTGGGCCCTGGACCAGAGAGCTGCGCAGGGGCAAACCCCCAAGGAGTCCACGTGTGCCTGCACTTTCTGACGAACCGTGCTGCCTCACAGGAGGGGTCAAAGTGGGGGGGCGAAGGCCAGAGCAGAACTGCCTTTCTTTACCCCAAACAGGCCAAGCATTTATTGGTGTCCTGGTCCTTTAAGGGTGTGGACACGAAGTGTGCCTCACCCATGAAGTGTCCTTAGAAGGCCACTTTCTATCCGCAGAAGAGACTGTTAGGCTCGCTGCCAGGAGCCCTCGCCCTCCTCCTAAAGAGGCATGGTCTCAGGCTCCCCAGAAGCTCTCGAAAGACGCCAGTGAGTGAGACGTAGCACTGCCAGGAACCCTGGCCCTGTGGTCAGCAGAGGCGGAGTCACGTGCAGACGTGGCCCTGGCACCACCCACCGTTCAGGAGGACCCATGTAATGGTGGCGGGGCAAGGGGAAGAGGGAGAGAGGAAGAGGGGTGGCTGGTTTCCCATAACTTCCAAAGGGCTCTTGTCCATGACAGGAGGCTATTCCTGCCTTTTCGGGGGGCTGCCCATGAACATGGTGGTCTAGAGAGGAGGGGAAGGGAGGGAGAAAGAGAGGGAGAGAAACATCAGTGTGGGGTTGCCTCTTGTGCACCCTCTACTGGGGACCTGGCCCACAACCCAGGCATGTGCCCTGACCGGGAATCGAGCCAGTGACCCTTTGCTTCACAGGCCGGTGCTCAGTCCACCGAGCCATACCAGCCAGGGCCTCCCCGCCTCCTCTTTGAGGGGAAAGGGCAGTGGATTAGAAAGAGCATGAGCCATGGGTCCAGTGGACTTGAGGCTGCACTGCACCTAACTTCCCATTTTTCCAGCCGAGTGATTTTGTACAGGTGCTTTTCTCTCTCTGAGCCCACCCCCACTTCCTCCTGCATAAAATGTGGGACCCAGCCCCCGCTTTGTAATGTGGGCCTGTGGTTCAGTGGTGTTCGTTAGGCTCCTCACCCAGGTCCCAACACGGGACTCACTCAGGCAGCACAGAGTCCATGGCTTTCCCCGGAAGCATTTGCGTGGGTGAGAACATGAGGTTTAGAGTCGGAAAGACCGTAGACTCTGCCTCATGTCCCAGTGGGGCAGCCCCAGGCAAATGATCACTTCTGAACCTGCCTTCCACTGTCTGTTCCTATCCTCTTATCGCCACATCTGGAAAACGGGGATACTAATGATTCCATCTCCACTCAGCTGTTGTGAGGATTAAACGAGGTAGTGCAGGGGAAGGACCTGGTAGACAGTGAGGGCTCCACCCAGTGACCCCTGGATATGGCCAACAGTGGTTACTCAGCAGGCTGGGGAGGCCTGCCCGCCCGCCCACAGGACTTCATTTCATTCGCCCGCTCAGACCCCCCCCCCCCCGCCCCCAATGTTTACAGAATGAATTGAGCTGGCTTTATTGTTTCACCCATGCTTCCGTTGACAGCCTGTCACTGTGTGGAGAGAGCTGTTGGAAAAGAGCCCCAGAGATCAAAGCCGTCTTTGCAGCAGGCCTCTCGGGGTGTTTGTCCTGGACTTACGGACAGCGCTCGCTGGGCGCCGTGTCTGAAGTGGGCACGCAGGGAGAGTGCATGGGATTTGTTTTTGCCTTCGAGTCAGCCTGTCAGCTGTGAAAGGCTTAAAACACTTGAAAAGTATGAGAGCCGGGACAGATTCCCAGCTGCTGGGAGCCTTTCTAGTTTAATCTTTGGCTCAGGCTTTTCTTTCTCATCCTTTTTCTTTCTCTCCTCCTCTCCCTCCACACTCCCTTTCTTCCTCCCTCACTCCTTCCTTCACTTCTTCTTTCATTCCTGTAGCCCTTCAGTTTCTCGGTCCCTCTTTCTCTCTCTTCCCTTTCTTCTTCCACCCACCGCCCTTTCTCCCTGATCTCCGCTTCCCGCTCGTCCTCCTCCTCTCCCTTTCTGGGTCTTCTCTCAGCCACCTGTGACGCAGCCCCTGAGACTAGCGTGTGCCCAGTAAGCAAAGTCCATTTTTTTTTTTTGGAAAATAAAGTTATTTTCTTCTGATGTTGAAGTAAAAGATACTTATTATAGGTAATGTGCAAAATATAATCAATAAAAAGAAAAATTGTCCCTATTTCCAAACAATTGTCCTTGTTAGGATCCAGGAGTGCTTGTTTCTGGTTACTCCGCGGTTTATACCGAGGGTCTTCTCCGTGCGTGTTCCGTCCGGGAGCTGGGGTGGCACAGCACCTAAGACAAGGTCCCTTCCCCATGGGGCTTACACTTGGGTGGAGGGAGGTGGTCAACAAACATCAAAGGAACAAGAAAATTCCAGGGGGAGCTGAAGCCTGTAGTGAAGGAAGTGAAGCAGGGAGGTAGAGGCAAGTCAGCGGATCAAAGGAGATGGCGTTTGAGCTGCTGTCTAGATGGTGGGGAAGGACCGGGTGGGCTGTGAGCAGGAGGAGCCTGTCGGAGGTGCAGGGACTGGGCGGGTCGTGCCTGGGTGTGTGAGGAGGGCCCCAGAGCGTTTGGGTGCACTGAGTGAGGAGGAGCCTTGGCTGTTACCGTGCAGGGCAACGGCAAACCTTTGGAGGGTTAGACCCGGGGGAGTGACCCGTATGGGCTTGCACTTCTAGGATACCTGCCAGTGGCTGGGTGAAGATGCGTCCCCAAGACACAAGTAGAGGGAGGGGAGCGGTTCGGAGCACGTGGCCGTGGATGAGGGGAGAGACCGTGCTCGCTTGGACAGGGGGGCATCGTCTGCTTATCTGGGTTTTATAAAGTATCTGTAATCATAGTATCCACAGTTTGTGTTTGTGTTTGTACATAGACAATTTATCGAGTAGTTTCCGAGCACTGTGCATTATGCTAAGCACCTTATTTTTATGCATATTACCTCATTCATTTCTCACACAACCCTGTGAAGCAGGCTTAGTCATCTCCATTTGCAAATGGAAGACTGGAAACTGGAACCCAGAGCAGTAGATTAAAATAAAACAAAATTAAATAACAACAACAAAAAAAGGAAGAAAATCATTAATAGCCCCAGTCCCTTAAAACAGGCCATATTAAGAAATGGGTTCTATTTCTTTCTTTTCCTTTGATCACAAATGCAGACGGCAGAATCAGAATCCAAACCCAGGTCTGACTCACTTCACAGCTTGACCACTACCCTGTACACTTAAAAAGGCTGCATTAATGTCCATGTTGTTGCGTAACCATCTCCCGCATACACCGTAGCTCAGCTTGTGCATAAGTCATCCATGGTCACAGTAAAGTTCACCAAACAGTCCCAACCGCTTACACGAGTGAGGGTTTACTTGTTCATGCCTCTAAAATTGCTGTGGGTCGGTCAGGCAGCTGCGCCGAACTTGGCCAGACTCTCAGGTCAAGGGAGCAGGTGATTTAGGCTGACCTAGGCAGGCCTGCCACACCTGTCTGTCATCCCCCCAGTAGGCTAGACTGAGCATGTTTATGGTGCTACAGAGAGGAAGCAGGAACAGGCAAAGCCTCTTTGGGCCCCCGTCTTGAAACTCACATGGTCACATCTGCCACGTTCTATTGGCCGATGCAAGTCACAAGGTCAACCCAGATCCAAGAAGTGGGGAAACAGACCGTGTCTAAAGCTGCAAAGTCACATGGAACACAACGTGTGCAGACGCCTGCCACCGCAGAGTGTGTGTGGGACAAGACAACAGGTTCCTGCCGTTGGAATGGAGCTTGGCTCATTAGCCTCAGAATCCAGAAAGCCATATCTTTAGGGTATACTTGTAAGACTTTTATTTCATCTCCGTACATATCGTGAGCACTCTTTATGGGCCCTACAGTGTTCCTACAGTCCTCTGAGGTCAGTGGCTCCCTGTGCTGGAAGGGATTCGTAGAAGCAGGGGCGTTTTCTAGCGAAGCCGTCTGTGAGCCCAGATGGTGGGCTTTTTCTTCCTGAAAGCAGTGGGTGCAAAGAGAGTCAACGGTTCTATTTCAGACTCAAATTATGGCTCTCTGGAGTGCAGAAGGTCACGATAAGCAAACAGACCCCAAACTGGTTTTGGGAGAGAGATCTTGAACCAAGATCTGGGACTAAAACTTTGGATCATTAAGGAACTTCACTCATCAGTTCCAATAGAGAACCCTTTGGCCAAAACCAAACCACTCTCTCTGCTCTCAGCCTTTTTAAATGGAGAGTGTTTGGCAGCCAGCGAACGCTCCTCCCTGAAAACGCCGGATACGGTGTCCGCCTGACATGACTGCTGCGAATCTAACGCTTCACTTATCCAACGGCTGAATGAGGAGCACGTCAGGAGGGTTGGAGGTGTTGCAGTTAACCTTGAGGGTTAAATAGTAAATGCAACTATAATTTATTATTTTGATGCAGCCATAAATTAAATAAACCACGGACGGGAGAGGAGATGAGGGCACAGATTGCTGCTGTTCCCATTCATTGGTGACATCTAACTCATCAGCTAAATGAGCGTGAGACACTGAATTCTTGTTGAAGTATGGAAGAGTAAATGGTAGTAGGAAAAATACAACAAAAAATAAGCTATTAAAAAAGTATGTGAGAATAGTAAACATCTAGGTTTAATTGTACAAGTTGGAGGTTTAGTCATGCCTCATCTGTGACAAAAGGGGAGGCCAACTCTGGGTTTAAAGGTCACTTCGCATCTCCTGTCAGATGTGAGTACTTTGTCCTGCCCTTCCCTCCAGAGACCCTCCCGACCCTCCCAGAAGTGCCTTCCACCAGTAGTTTCAGAGGCTACATCACAGGGTTGATCTCGTTCACTCTGGTTCTTTCAGCGACAGCCTTGGATCAATGCCAAGCTCGGACTTAACAAATACAGGAGAATCCCACATAATTATCTCAACAGCTTCTAAAAAGGCATTTGAGGAAATGCAATGCATCGTTTCTTATTAAAAATAGAAACACACACCAAAAAAGCTCAGTATAATAGGGAGGAAGGGTGGGAACTGCCTTAATTTCTCCAACTGCATCTGCTGGGATTCTGGAGCAAACCGGCATGCTTCAGGTGTGAAGGGTCACGGCCTTCTTCTATTCAAGTTTGGGACAAGCAGGGGTCTGCGGTCTCGCCCCCTTTACCCCTCGTCTGCAGAGTCTCGTGGATGCAGTGAGTCTTTTTTTTAAGTAGGAATTATAAACATTGAAAGAAAGCAACAGCTGTCACTAGAGGCAGCAGATAAGATGATTTACCTAGAAAACTAAGAGCAGTAAAAAAAGTCAGAACCATTAGAACTAATAAGAGGGTGCAGTGGCTGGATAAAAACAATAACAACAGCATTTTAAAACCAGTAGCTCCCTATATGCCAGCAATAACCAGTGAGGAAGTGTAACAGGGAAAATTTGTACTAGGAATAACTATAAAACATTTAAGGGATGAACTTAGCAAAAAAATGTGAAAATTAAAATGAAGAAAACCATGACTTAACTGCTAGAGATAAGAAAAAGACTAAAAAACAAAAAATAAAAATGGAGACTATATTTTGGATATATTCAATATTTTTAAGAGATCAATTGTGCCTAAATTATCCTGTGGCCTTTATACAATCTTCATTCAAAAATCCCAATAATAATTTTAAATGTAACTTGGTAAAATATATTCTGAAATTCACTAGAAGGATATAAAAGAAAATTTTCTGAAATGCACAGTGGTAGGAGGCTAGAACTTGCCCTGTCAACTATCAAACTGTACAGAGATGATTATATTAAGACATTTGGAAAGCCTTGGGTGCAGACCCTTGCCTATACTATACAGAAAGGTAAATTCCAGGTGACTCAAAGTTTTAAAAATATATTGGGGTGGCCAAAAAGTTTATTTGTTTTTTTCCATAAGACGGCTCTAGTAGTGCTTAGTTGTCTTTAACGACATTCAAAACAATTTCATCAGACTGTATTGTGATATCTGTCATATCAGCATGCATTAAAAAAAACCTTTTAAAATTGGTGAATTCTTATGCAGCTATTTTAACATTGAAAGTGGAAAAATGCACAACATTTTTGGTGTATTATGCTTTATTATTTCAAGAAAAGTAAAACTGCAACTGAAGTGCAAAAAAAGATCTGTGCAGTGTATGGAGAAGGTGCTGTGACTGGTCAAATGTGTCAAAAGTGGTTTGCAAAGCTTCATGTGGGAGATTTCTTGCTGGATGGTGCTACATGGTTGGGTAGACCAGTTGAAGCTCATAGCGATCAAATCGAGACATTAATTGAGAACAAGCAGTGTTATACCAGGTGGGAGATGGCCAACATACTCAAAATATCCAAATCAATAAAGCCATTGGTGGAAGTGAAAAATGTGTCTTTTATTTTACAGAAAAAACTAAATGGACTTTTTGGCCAACCCAATAAATCAGTTATATATGTATCAGAGAAAAGTGAGTAATACACATATATAGCCACACATGCATGTATACATATGTGTGTATGTAATATAATTTGGGGGTAGAGAAGGTGTTAAAATTAGAACCCATAAGAAGATTTCAAGATATTACTACATTTCAATATAAATCTTGCCAATAGTGAAAAACTATAAACCAAGTTAAAAAACAAACAACAGTCTGGGAAAAAATATTTTCTGTAGATAAACCAGATGGAAGGATTATATTCATAATCTATAAAGAGTTCTTACAAATGAATAAGCAACAAAATCTCTCCAGAAAAGCGGGGGAGCAAGAAATATGAAGCAGCAGTACACAGGGGAAGAAACAAACAAATACCCAATAAGCACGTGAGACATTCAGTCTCACTAGTAACAAGCAAAGTGCAAATTGAAACAGTAGTGATATTTGTGTACATCCTTTGGAAACATTTTAAAAATTAATATTTAATTTTGGGAAAATGCAGTTTCATAAATGTTGGTGCAAGTGTGAATAAGTATGACAGTTTAGCAGTGTATTTAGAACTATAAAACATATATGCCTTTTGCATGAGAAGTTTCACTTCTTGAAATCTTTTCTACAAAAGTGCTCACATACTAAAAATCTGTCCGTTGGAGAATGATAGGTAAATACTACTAAACCCTTAAAAAGAACTAAGTAGTTCTATGTATGCTAACATGGGAGATTGCATGTGGCATATTGAAAAAGGTAAGACATATGGGTGGCTAAATCATGCGTGTGTAAAAGCCAGGGTTTAAAAGCTTCTCACCAGACGTCAAGGGTGATCACCTCCCCGAAGAGCAGCAAGACGGACTGGGGGCAGGGGAGAGGATGACCTGGTGACACACTTCTGCATCTGTTAAAACTTTGCAATGAACAGCTTTGGTATTTTTTTAAAATTGTGCAATGATGCATTTTTAAATGGAAAATTCATACAATTTTACAAATCCTCAGAAGATAAGACAGAACAGTGAAGACCCTACTCCCGTCACCCAGTGACACTTGACACTTTGTAATAAAGGGGGGGAAATCAGCCCGACACAGGTAACTCAGTAGGAAACGTGGACACCCAGCATGACCGAGAGGAGTGCTGGGGCCAAGCAGAGCCTGGCCATGGTCCTGGCATTTTTGCTGCTTGCTGTTCGACCTTGGGGAAGCCGTTGACCTCATCTGGGGTCAGGTTAGGTTTTCTCCATTCTGCACGTAGGGCTGACCTACTAACATTGGACAAAAGGGCTGGAGAGAAAGAATGTCGAGGAAGGTCCGGCCTAAGTGGGAAGTATAATTGTTAGAATGTCCATGAGTGAATGTCAGAGCCCTGCCTCTCAAAGGGCCGCCGTTAGATGAGGAACCCTCTCTGTAGAAGCTGAGCTCTGAGGTAGGCAAGGAGGGCCGGGTGGGGAGGGGGTAAAATAGAAGAACCACCAGAGCCCCTGGTGTCTGGTAGAGGAGGACGTGTGTGTGTGTGTGTGTGTGTGTGTGTGTGTGTGTGTGTGTGACGGTTAAATTTATAAAGCAATGAAGGGTGACATTTTAATATTTTTTATATAGCATAACAAACAGAGTACCGAAGTTCTAGGGAGGAAGCTGAAGTAACTTGGAGCCATTAGATTTTGGAAATATTAATTAAGAGATGCTTCCTGAGGGTAAGGGAAGCGGGCACTTGCCTGTGTGTGTGTGTGTGTGTGTGTGTGTGTGCGCACGTGTGCATGTGTTATGGGGGCCGGGTGGATTGGAGGTAGGAGAGATGGGGCACTGGGTAGCTTTGTTATTAAGTTCGAAGAGAATTTCTAAAGGGAAAATGAAATCTCTGTTTGACTCAAGTATGGTTCATTTTCTGAGGCAGTGTCAAGAGGCAGAAGATCAAATCCAGTTTGACACCATCAGGTACGGAATGCAGCAGTCTCTGAGCTGGAGCTGAGCTGCCGCTTGGCTAATGAGAAATCTCTGTCCTCTGCCAGTGGCTTGGGGGCCCATCTCTTCCTCTTTGGCACTCGAGAGACAAAGAGCTCAAGCAGAATGGGGACCTAAAAGGTCATCAGCACATTCATTTTGCAAGCTCCCCACCAGGCCTTCCCAGAAAACGGACGCACTAGGTTTCCCAGATTAGCTAGAATGCCCGCCAGCGGCTTCGTGCTGCAGCCGGGGGTAGGTTTTAATGACCCCTGCAGGGCACACCCACTGCCCAGCAGTGGGCAGTGAAGAGGAGGAGGAGATGGGCCAAACGGAGCTGAGCCGTGCCCACACATTCGTCCTCTGGGCGTGAAAGGAACAATCAAAAAGTTCAGGTGAAACTTGAGGTTGAGATTCAGAGCTCTCCACATACACTGTGCGGTCTGTCACTGAGTTCACTGTGACCGGCATGACAAAATTGCAAAACTCAGTAAACCTGCTGTTCCGTGGACGTTTGTGCATTTCTGTGGTTTCACCTGCGAACCTTCAGGTGGCACTGAGATCGTCTCCATTATGCCCTTCCCAGTTTGTTACATATTTCTGGGGCCTCTCCCCTTGTCGCTGTCCCCACTGCCGGTCTGCAGGTGTGCACGGGCTGTCCCAGCAGCCTCGGGGCTGGTCTCCCACACCCAGTCTTGCCCCCTTTGGTCCGTTGCTCACGCCGCCCGTGTCTTCTCTCCAGCCCTCAGCTCTGCTGGTCACTCCGGTGCTCAGAGTCCTTCACCAGCGTCAACACAGGGCCTTGTGTGACACCCACCGCCCACCTTCCTCAACGCATTTCTTGCACCAACATCTCGCCTCCTCCTCCACCCCCACCTTGTGCTCCAGCCACTGAGACTGCTTGTGGTTCCTGAGACAGGCAGCCTCCTGTCGTGTACTTGTACCTGCACTACCCTTTGTCTCAAGATGCAGCTACACTGAACATCCCCTCTAGGAAATGTTCCCTAGCCTGCCCTGTGTTTCGTCCTTCTCCCCGCACTCTGGAAGCACTGATGTTCACGTCCACCCGGGCACCCGCACTGTATCCTCACTGGCTAGTTACTGGTCTGATTTCCTGACTTTCCTGGAAAACACCTTGAAGGTAACAGTCCTGTATTTCTACCCACTGCCCCTTGCACAGTGCGCAGCAGACAGCTGCTGCTCCGGGAATGTGTTACAGAAAAGAATGAGCCCACATAGGTTTAAATTTAGTTTGCGACTACGTGCTTGTGGGTCTTGGTTGTGCCTGATCAGAGGAACGTCGTACTCAGCCTGCTGTGTTCTCAGGAGCTGGGCGAGGATGAAGAAGGTAAATGACGTGAGGGCCAGATATAAGTAAGGGTAAGACTCCCACCACTCAGCTGGGAGCACCACCAAGTCGCTCGCTAGGCTGCTGATGAATTCCCACTCCCGTGTTGTTCCAGGTCAGCTGTTGCCAGCGAACCGCAACACGCCGAGCCCCATCGACCCCGACACCATCCAGGTCCCGGTGGGCTACGAGCCGGACCCGGCAGATCTCGCCCTCTCCAGCATCCCCGGGCAGGAGATGTTCGACCCTCGCAAACGCAAGTTCTCTGAGGAAGAACTGAAGCCGCAGCCCATGATTAAGAAAGCTCGCAAAGTCTTCATCCCCGATGACCTGAAGGTAAATTGGAACCGGTAATCAGGCCCTGGGCACACGGAGAGTGGGGGGACCAAGCGGCACATGACAAGGGTGACCCCAGGAAGATCCCTCAAGCTAATGAACAAAAGGACTCTGGATTTCTGGTCCTACTTCTTGGCAAGTTGCTTCCTCTGTGCGTGTCTTCTGAAACAGGCCTTTCCTGTCTTGGTAATGCACCGAAGCAAGGAGAAGCGATTCAGTGTAGGAGTGGTTTGCAGCCCGTGAAGGAGGCAAACTCCCTTTCAAGTTTGGGAAGAGAAAGAAAATTATTTGGGAAGGGCATGTTAATCTCCTAGTCTTCCAAGGGAAATTCCCTTTGGGAATTTATTGATACTTAATTGCTGCCATTTCCCTCAGGAGTAAAGCTGGACACAGGCCCTGTCTCCACATTGCCAACCTGGATGACCAGGGTGGGTTCCCAGACACTATTGATACGTAATGCCCCCTCTGTACCTCAAATGATGGTCGCCTGAATATCCCAACCAAAGGTTAATTCCAGGCTGGTTTTCTCTGCGGTGTTAAAAAGACACATTATTTATAAAGGAAAATAGATTTATTTTAGGAAGTCAAATGCAACTTAAAATTACTCTGACACATTTAATGAAGGGAGTCATGTCCAACATGATGCCATGTCCACTAACGTTAAATTAGAACCACTTTCGATGAGCCATTGCTTACACTTTTCTGTTTATGCTTCTTTTCAAGCATAGAGACAATAAAGGTAGGATATGCACATTCAAGGAATGGGAACCAGGCATGGTTAGCCCCTCCCTCCTTGCTGACCCCATTTCTTAGGACTAAGTGTGTTTCAGAAGGAACATGGCTCCTAGGCTGGGGAGACGGTGTGTGGGGCGTTGTCCTGGCACTGAGTTAGACTAGTCCCCTCTGCTTCTCCCGTCCGGAAAGAACACTGGGAGGTTTGGGGGAGGGGTGGGGGGAGAAGTGCCTAGCAGACTTGAATCACTGCTGTTGTCTGTATACCTGACATTACCTTTAGTGACCCAGAACCATCCTGTGTCAGGGCTGAAAGGGACCTCAGAGATTCATTAGACCAAGTTACCGTTTTGCAGCTGAAGAATCGGAGAAGCAGAAAGGTGAAATAAGGAGAACACTGCCAACTGCTAGGTACAGTAAGACCTAGCCCTGTCCCCAAGTCTTCTAGCTTCCAGAATGGTCACTACAGCGGGGGCTCTTGTCTGACAGCAACAGCTGCCCCCCTGAGACTCATGAGAGGCAAGCGCATAGTAAAACAGCAGAAAATCTAAACCAGCCAGGGAATCGATGGTTAGCCTCCAGCGGGGTGGGCAGGGGGCACCGTAGGTTTAGGCTCCAGGAGATTACTTGTCTTCTTTCATTTGGATGGGTTTTCTCATCTTGTGCTCCGGGCCATCCAGTCCTGTCATACGTTAGAGCCCATCCCTTACACCAACCCGGGGAGTGCATGCAGCATGGATTGCCTTTGGGATGGAGGGTAGTTTGAAAGGAGGCTGCTGAGTAATAGATGTAACTTCCAGCCAGACCTCCACAGGGTCTCCAGATTTCCAAGTTCAAAGCCAAGAGCAAGCTTCATAACCCAGACAACCTTGGCGGCAGAGAGACCGCATGAGTCTTACTGGGATTATGCTTGTCACTACTGTCATGGCTTACCTTTGCACGCTGCTTTTTCTCCTGCCCTGTGTCCTTGGGTGTCTTCATTTGCGAGTGAAGCCTCAGGCCCCAGACCATGAACCTGTGCAAAGCCAGAAGCAGAGCTGTAACGTATTTCTCCGTCTGGCAGAGAGCGCTGAGCCGGGTGGTGGGGAGGTGTCTGAGGCCCCCAGCCTTGCGTGAGCAAACCTGCTGAGTGCAACGGGCTTCCCCACAGCTGCCTGCACTTCCGCCCTTGAGCCATTCCTTGGGGCCATGCACCCCTGCAAGAGCTAGGGGGTGACATATGGGATTCCTAGCTGACACTCAGTTTAATTACTTCGATGTCCTAACACTTTTCAACTCCCTTGAAAAATACTTTTTAAATGCCAGTGTGTGCCAAGCCCTGTATGGGGGGCTGGGGATTCCAAGGTGAGCCAGTTGTTTCTTACCCTCAGGGACCTGCTAGTGTGGTGAGAAAAAGGGATGCTGTCCTGCTAGGAGAGGGCTGGTGGGGCAGGGGGAAGCATCCCACACGAGACCCTCGGGAAGATGGTGGGACAGGACTGAGGGGGTCCCTGCTGGGTGGGGGTCACTGGACAACCAGGTGGCATCTGCACCTAGGAGGTGGAGGAGAGGGGACAGGGGACGTAGGGCCACGCTTGTCAGTCCCCCTCAGAGGCCTGTTTTCCCCTCCCCCGACTGTTCTGCGCTACAAAGGGCAGCGACCCCGGTGTTCCAGGCCAGGACAGTCCTTCCATCACTCCTGCCCTCTGCGTCCTCCGCCCTCTCCTGTTCCCACCTCCCCATCCCTCACCTTTTATAGCTCGGCTGCACGTGTCCACAGGTGAGGCAGGGAGACGTAACACCTCAGAGGTGAGAAGAGCTCTGGGAGACAGAGTCGGTTGTTCCTCTGTGGTCAGCTGGTGACCCCTTAGCCCCTAAGGCCTGGTCACAAACCACCAAGTTCATGGCCTGCACCCCGTCTGTCCGCCCACCACATGCAGAGCTTCTGCAGTTTTCCAGGGGCTTGTGCCCGGTCTTCATCACCACCCAAGCTCCCGTTCCCCTGGGTACAGGTTCTGATACACCCTCAGTCAGCCGCTCTGTCCAATGGTCTCGGGAGCCGCCCTCCCAGGGGCATTGAGGGCTATGGCGGGCTAACTGACAGAGTGAGGCAGACCATGTCCATCAGAGCTGCAGGCTTCCCTTGGGCCCACTCACCCCTGGGAAGCCTTTCCCTCCCCCGAGCCCCTCCCAGCCTCTCATCGGCCCTGCGGCCTCTCCCCTTCCTCCAGCCTCTCCCCCCCACACCCCGCTGCCCGCTGTTCCCTTTTGGAGGCACAAATAACACCCCACCAACAGCCATGGAGCACCTGCCCCCAGCTTACTCCTCTCTGAGAACAGTTCTGGTATCAGCTATTGTGAAGATTGTTCTTTTTCTCTTTGTTACATATTATTATGAAACATATAAAAAGTGCTTTGTAAATAAGATCAGAGTCCCAGCTTGTGAACGGCAGACAGAAGGTGCCCGCACACGCTTGCTGTCTCTGTGCAGGGCGCATGTCTGCCGGGGGCAGTGGGCAGTATGGGGGTGGACCACTGACCTTGGACCTGGCTTGCAGCCGTGGCCCTAACCCACGTGACCTCCTCCAGTGCCAACTGCCCCTTGGAATGCTGGGGGAGGGTGAGAGCTGGCCCTGTTCTGGGTGGCATGTAACTGCAGGTATTAGGCTTGCTAGGACCCAGGGATCTGCTCTTGCAGATCGTCGAAAACAAGGTGGGGTGGGTGGCAAAATTCGCCAGGTGGCCCCATACACCAGTTAGGAAGGTCCGAAAGATGGTTGGCATTTCCTCGTCTGCCCAGGCCCGGTTTCCTTTCCTCTGGCAGGGAGAGCAGTGGTGGGGGAGGAGGAAAAAGGATTGCCTTCTCGTTGACCACAGTTAAACATTACTCAGACTAGTTAAGGCCTAGAGAACAGTTACACAGGAAATTAGACTACATTCTTTGAATGCTAGCCACCAATATGAGTGTACTGATCAGTGGCAGGTGGAAGTTTATTTTTTAAATTTCTGTTTTTAATCACCAAAGTGTAACTGCCCATTTTATAATATTCTCATAGTTAAGAAGGGTATAAAATACAAAGTTAAGGATGCTATCTTTGTCCTCGGCCTCCTTCCTTGACTCCCCCTGAGAAAGGCCAATTTGATGATAGCTTGGCACAAATCCTTCTGGGCCACTCTCTATGAATATGTAATTTTACAACTCTTTAACCAGAGTGGTATGAGGCCACACATATTTACCTGCAGGTTACCATTGTCCCCATCCCCGTGGTGGTGTATCATGAACATCTTTCTGGTTCCATGGGATCGTTGTTTTATTTTGACAGCTGCATAGTATTCTCCATCACAAGGTAGTTACTAAATCTCTTACGGATAATTGTGTTTCTAATTTTTTTTTAAATTACTTTTCTTTAATCCTCATGCAAGGATGTTTATCGATTTGAGGGAGAAGCAGGGGCGTGGGGGGTGAGAAAGACAGAGAAACAGTGATGTAAGAGAGAAACATCTATCGTTTGCCTCCTGTACACACCCCAACCAGGGATGAACCTGCAACCTTTTAGAGTACGGACAGTGCTCCAACCAACAGAGCCACCCAGTCAGGACAGGTTTCTTCCCCATATTGTATTGCAAACAGTGCTGCAGTCAAAATGTTGTGCCCGCGTCTGCGCATGCTCGTGAAGACTGCCTAGGATGGGATCTGAGAAGGGGCGTTGCTGGAGCAGCAGTGTGTGCCTTCAAATAGTGGATAGATATGGACGAGTTGCCCTCCAACAGTATTGTGTCAGCTTATATCAAAAAGCACGTGAGTGCCCATGAAGACTAGGGTTCATAAAATAAAATTTTCAGCAGGACGAGTAGAGAAATCTGGAATGCAAGCTAAGGTGTGCGGTGAGTCACTTGCTTTCGTCAGCCTCTGGTCGCTCCTCATAGGGCACATACTCTGCTGGGCAAAGAGAGCAGGGGCGCGCTGCGACAGGTTGGTCCTTGCTCCAGAAGGAAGCCATGGCCCAGGGACGCTCCTCTCAGCTGGGCAGAGACGGTCAGGGAAGGCGACACACATTAAGACACCTGGGCTGCTGCCTCCGCGCAGCGCCCCGGCTGCCACTCAGCTCTGCCGAAATCTAATATCTTGTTTCTTGTTCCTTCTGTAACTAACGAGCAGGATGACAAGTACTGGGCGAGGCGCAGAAAGAACAACATGGCAGCCAAGCGCTCCCGCGACGCTCGGCGGCTGAAGGAGAATCAGATCGCCATCCGAGCTTCGTTCCTGGAGAAGGAGAACTCGGCCCTCCGCCAGGAGGTGGCTGACTTGCGCAAGGAGCTGGGCAAGTGCAAGAACATTCTGGCCAAGTACGAGGCCAGGCACGGGCCCCTGTAAGATGGCGCACGGAGCGGGGCTGGCTTCTGATCAGAGGGACACTCCGTCTCCTGTCTGATCAGCGCCACACCCGAGCCCGCCTGCCCGCCGTCAGCACTTTACCAGAGGCAGCGATCCACACGACTGACTCACGTCGTGGTGTGCGTGTGCGCGCGCGCATGTGCTTGTGCTCATGTGTGTGGTCACCCGTGTGCGCGCACGCGTGCGTTCCTTTGCACTTGCCATTTCCAGATAACCCTCTCATCCTCTCTTAGCTCCAAAAAAAAAAAAGGTGCCATGTTTTTACTGGACTGTGGAGACCTCTCCTGGGGTTTCCTGCCCTCCCCCCGACCCCCACTTGCCCTTCCCACGTGGCTTCATGTTCGCTCCTCCCTGCTCTTCCGGGGCCCTGCGTGTGGATCCGCCGCAAAGGGCCCTGGGAAAACGGTAGCTCTCAGTTTTCAAGACGACAAGCCCTTGTTTCTGTTCAGCCCGTAAGCCGCCGAGCTAGCGCAGTGCACAAAACAAGCGGGCGCCGCCCCGCAGCGCGAGTCAGTCCTAGGTTGCTTTCCTCACGTCTTCGGTTTGGGTGGTAATCGTCTTCAAGTTAAAAGTGCTGTTTAGATTTGTTAGGTCCCGTATTTACTTACCGCTATCTACTAAGTTTCCTTTTAATTCTACTGACTCCAGTTAAGTCAGAGTACTATTATAGAACACAGAGTGTGTTTCTGCACTGTCCGTACCTGAAGCAATAATCCTATTGTACGCTAGAGCATGCTGCCTGAGTATTACTAGTGGACGTAGGATATCCTTCCTCCCTAAGAATTCCACCCTCTCTTAAAAAACAGAAATCACAGTAATGCATTTGAGCATGCCCAGAACATTCCCGGGACAGGGAAGCTGAGAGAATGCCAGGTGTAAGAAGGAGGGGTCGATTTATCAGCACAGGAGCCAAAAACAAAACAAAACAAAAGAAAAAAACGCGTCTTGGAACAGGTCTGACATGGAGATGTTTGGTTCTGTTCTCTCCCTTCTCCCGCACCCACCCCCACTTTTATAGCTAACGTTTTCCATAGCCCTCTTGATATTCAAAACAGTTACTTAAGATTCAGTTTTCCCCCATTTTTTGTAATATATATATTTTTGTGACTTATTATACCTTGCTGTTTTTAAAAATCAGTTAAGTTAATGAGTTGGTGTTTTGTACGACCCCTTTTCCCAGTGGTGTTATTTTTGACTGCTTCATAAATTAATGACTCTGGAGCTTTTGTTTCTTCCCTCTGTTTGCTTTTGAACGTATGTGCTTTTATAAAGTGGACTTTCTGAAACATGAATGTAAAAGACACTGGTGTATCTCAGAAGGGGATGGTGTTGTCGCCAACTGTGGTTATTAACCCAATCAGTTCCAATGTTTACTATAGACCCAAAGGAGAGGTTATTAAATTGTTTAATGTTTATACAGAGTAATTATAGGAAGTTCTTTTTTTGTACAGTATTTTTCAGATATAAATACTGACGATGTATTTTGGAAGACATATATTATATATAGCAAAGAGAAAAGGATAACTATTCCATGTTTTGAAGCTATATAGCAAAGATATATATTCATCGATGTTGTGCAGAGAAGAAGGGCCTGGAGGGTTTGAAGTCTTCGCCGTTTTAAGCCTGTTGCTGACACATCAGCGTGTTGTCTGCTTTCAAGTTTGGTGGCCGTGCGAGGCTTGCTGGGACGAATCCTGCTCTCAAGTACATGAGATTTCTTGTTTCTCATTAGGTCTCAGAAAGAAGTCAGTTACTGTCACTGAAAAGCACAAAATAGATGTTAGTCAAATATTTATTGGATGATGCAGTGTTTCTCAGGAGAAGCATCTGCCACAAAAATGTTCACTACAAAATTACGGCTTCACCGCAACCACCCCAGGCAGGTCTGTCCCTCCCCCTCCCGCCCCCCGCCCCCCGCCCCCACTGTGGGCACGCGCATTTTCGGCTGCGTGCGGCAGATATCGGTGCTATGTGTGTGGCTTAAAATTTGATGGATGTTTTGACTTTAAAGACGGTTCTTTTGTTTCACTAAGCTGTGTAATGTCAAGAGATTCTGCTGTTATTGCCAAGAAACATTCTGTGCTAGATTAAAATGCCCTTTCGTCCATGGGATTTTCTAGTGTCCTGCCTCCAGAATATACCCAGTTCTGTAGTGACCTGGTGGGCTCCCTGCCAGCCCCTCAGCAGTTCTCTCGGGATGTCACAGTCTTGGGGTGTCACAGTCTTGGGACACTTGACTAGCAGGGTTTCCTGCTAGGTGTCCATTTCTTCTTCCCCAGCTACCCTCTCCAGCGGGAGTGGGGAGCACGAGAACTGAAACGCGCTGCTCAGGTAAATAACTAGCACAGGAAACAGAGGAGACCTCTGGCAATCTCAGGCAGAACTGGGTAGGCAATGTTCAGTGCGAGACAGTGAGCTCAGAACTGGCCTTTTTATTGGTAAAGAGGCTAATTGCCGCACCATTGTTAAATGTCATTGTTCTCTCTGTGATGTAGTTAACTGCAGCTGTGTTGAAGGGATTGTACCCTGGACCACCCAAATCCATTGATGTATAAAATGGCAGCCAAAAAAAAAATGCCCCCCAAAACCAAAAACCCTGTATTTGAGCCCTGGTCTTTCTTGGAATTAGATTGTTTGTATCCAATGAGCATCGCACATGTCTTCTGCAGAAAAAAAAAAATTAAAAAGATCATAATAAAACATATTCTTTCATGTGCCAGGAAAGGTTTCAGAAACCTACCTCGTCTTAAAACTTTGTAAACTGCGGAGTCTGTCCAGGTGCCTTACATGTAGGTCCTTGTCAACACACACACGAGCACTCACTCCTCGACTCACTGCCTTCTGGCCAGGGCAGTTAGCTGGCAAATGAGGCAGCTCTGCCCCAGGGCGTGGGGGGCCACAGCCCGCTCCGGGGTCCCTGGGACCAGCCAGAGTCCGACGAACTCTGCAGACTGCAGCTGTTACAAGAGTCCTGTTGCCATTTTTCACCTTTTCATCAAAAGCGTCTTTCAGAGATTAATCACTCAGCCATTAAAAATGAAACCAAATCATATCACACCAACGTCATTGCGACACAATTTGGAATGAGGGGTCCAGGACTTCCTGACGAGGTCACACCATCGTTTCTTTTGACGAGACGTGCAAAGAAAGGCAAAGCTCGACCACCCTATCCCGCTCAGGCTGCCTTGTGGGTAGGGAGGGAATGAATGGGAGGGCTGAACGTGCTGTTTCCTTCTCTTAAGGAAGCGGCTGCCTTTTGACACCCCACAGAGGGCAAGATGTGATAGGTCTTTCCTCTGCACGTGTGACAGGCACCCACAAACCGTCCCTTAAAGCTGAAGAGCCCTTCGTTGGGGGCTCTTTGCAGATGCCGCGTTGGCTGGGTAGGAAGCTGTACTAGGAACCCAGAGCTTTTTTCCCACTCACTCATCTTGGGAGCTCGGAATAATTCTGAATAGACGTTTGAAAGGTCTTGGGTCTACTTCTGGAAGAATTTTCAGAGGATCCCTCCCCCACGGCCCCAGGGTAAAACAGCAGGCGTCTGTAAAGTGCAACCTGGTACTTATGTTTTTCAGTAGTTTATCTAATGTTCCCCTAGTGTTCCTTTTAGGAATGCTCAAACTGTATTGGAGCTCATCAGAGTGGGCCCAGGGCAGGCCCGCTTGGCCCGCTCGCTTGCTTGTGTGGGGGTTGGGCGGGCCTCCATCTGACCCGGGGTCCAAAGGTTGCAGGGGGCTGGACGCTGGGCTCCCTGCCTCCCTTGAGGCAGACGCCCACTCTTTGCCTGCCAGCTCCCTGCTGAGGGCGCCCGGGCGCCGCTGGGGAGCCCAGGGTCTCCCACAGATTTTCTCAGCAGTTAATAACGCCATTTCAAAAAAGAGCAAACCTTTGCCCACATTGTGACGGCTTGACCTTGGCCTCTGAAGTCAGTCCGTTTCGCAGAGGTCCAGATGTAGGTGGGGGCGAGCGTGTGTGTGAGGAGTTAAGACATAAAGATCCTTTGTTTTGGAGCACCTTACCAAATAGAACAGTAATTTACCATGATCTTTTTGGCAACACCACAAAGACTGTGTTTGCTAACCAGGTAAAAGTTCACATGAGGTCAGTTTAATTGTATATCATGATATTGGTGGTGTTTATGCTGTTAAATGCAAACCTTTCTCTGTCTGTTATTCTTAATGTTTAATAAACTTTGAATTTTTTTCCTTTCTTTCATGTATTTTTGTTGATAGTCTGCTAGAAATTAGATTCTGTCCCCACTTCTATCACGAAGAGACCATTTACAGAGATTAATTTCATAGATGATACATTAATTCTATATAATTAGTGATAAATAAACATCTACTGAATATTTATGTGCCAGACACTGTACTAAACACCTACATGGAATAATATTTCATTTAATCCCATATCAACCCTAGGAGGCGGGGGCAAATTCCCATTTTATAGAAGACGAAAGAGAAAGCTCGGGGCGTCAGAGAGCTTACCTGAGGATGCGTAGGTAGAAGTGACAGAAATGACTTCCTATCCATTGAATAGGTATCATTCAGAGTCGTGATTCCCCAAAACCACACAAAGACTATTTTCTGGTTGAATGTGTAAAAGTCATGCAGGTACGCACTCCAGGGCTCTGGACACAGTGATGTTGAATGGATCAACTGTGTGGCCACACAGTAGATCCAGGATGGGAACCAGAAATCATTGTTGAAAGGTTCAGCTAACCCCCATGTGTGGCCAAGAACTTGGAGCCAAGGATTCACAGACTCAGCTTTCATTTGAGTTCACGACCCTTTGGTGGAATCCACATAGAAGCTCCAAAACTTCCAGAATTATCGGAAATTGTATGCAATTTTCATGCACAACCAAACTTACTGTTTTTGGTAGACAATATCCATAGCTTCCTCCCTGCCCCAAGGCATCCGTGGTGCCAGGTGGGATGAAACCCCTGACCTGTAGGAAGGCTGGTATCACACCGTGGTTCCCAGCCCTGGCAGCCGCACACAACGGCCTGGGCTGCTGGAAACACCGGCCCTGCCTGGGCTGCAGCCGCAGCCAAGGAGCTCAGCATCTCTGGCATGAGAGACGGGGGCTCTGTGGTGCAGCGCTCAATGATTCAGATCTGTCACTCAGCAGGTATGCGACCTTGAGCAGCTACAGAGCATTTTTGAACCTAACGCTGCTCATCTGCGAGATGAAGTTGTCACTTCCACCTTGGAGGGCGGTGGGGAGAAATGCCAACCTCACACACGCACAGCTGCCGGCCCAGCCCAAGTCCTCGATAAATGACCTCCGAGGGAGCCCGGAGGGAAATGTGTGTGCCCTTGAGCACTTTTTCCCATCCAACAGCTCAGGCCATTTGTTGCTTCAGAGAGGACACAAAACAAGTCTCCTGCTCAGAAGAGGGAGCAGGTGGCTGGTGGCGTGGGAATGAGTGATGCCCGAACCTCAAGGTCGTTCCCGCCCTGACCTCACTCACAGAGCAAGGTTTGCACGTGGCTCGGTGAGCGTCCATCCACTGGAGAGCAGGTACAAGTGAGGGTTCCTCATCACCTCTCCTCGCTCAGAAGAATAGCCACAACCGTAACTGAAGATCCTCTCAGGGCGACTGATCTTATGTTTGGCATCTTAGGATCTCTTAGAGGAAGCAACTGCCTGGAGAGACTTTGGACTCCAAGGTGGCAGGAACCGATACAAGGCCAAACTGTGTCGATGCCGAGTGGCTCACAAGCCATCGGTCCCCGGGGCCCATCACATGCTGCCCTTGTGGGGTGGCTCTTCTGCTTATATTTAAATTAAAAAAAATCTGTTTATTGATTTAGAGAAAGAAGAGAAGGGAGAGAAAGAAAGAGGGAAACATCTATTTTTGTTCCCCTTATTTGTGCACTCATTGGTTAATTCCTGAACGTGCCCTGACCGGGGATCAAACCCACAACCTTGGCGTGTGGAGATGGTGCTCCGACCACCTGGCGCCCCAGCCAGGGCCTGTTTACGTTTAGAAAGACATAACAAACAGCCCAACCACTGAGTCCCTGTCTTCGAATTGTGCAAATTCAATTCCTTCTTTGAAAATCATTGGCTTAAAAGTCTCTGTGGGCATCCTTGGCCAGGAGCTGGGTGAGAGTTCTTGAAATTTTGCCTTAGTGGCCGGGACATGGCTTATTGGTCATAAATCTAAAGGATCTTTTGGAGGCGCCGGGCCTGGGCGAAGAAGGAAGTGAGCTTCCTCTGCGTCTCTAGGCTTTGAGTGGGTGAGGACCTGGGGCCAAAGCCCCCCCCCCCCGACTCCTTTTCATCCCGCAGGCCTGGCACCGTGACTGGAAACCAGAGGAAAAGCTAACCGTTCCCGAGTCCTGAACCCTGTACCTGCCATGTCTCATTTCATTCTTAAAGTTATGAAATAGATACTGTTGTTATTCCTGTTTCCCGGATGAAAGAACAGGCTCGTGGAAATGAAGCAACAAGAATTTAAACGCAGGCACAGAGCCTGGGTCCAGCGTTTGGGTGTTAAACCCTTCTCCTCCCCGCCAGGGCTCCCCATGAGGTGCCCCGCAGAGCCAAGGGCAGTCACTGGGGTTAGGAGGGTGAGCCTGGTGCAGGCAAACCTGGCCTTGGGCCCACTTCTATCGGCCACCATCTGTGCCACCACAGACAATTTGCCAAATTGCCCTGAGTTTATCTGTGAAGTGGGCATGATAATACTCTCCTTGCAGGATTGTTAGAATTAA
This sequence comes from Phyllostomus hastatus, assembly GCF_019186645.2. Classification (NCBI taxonomy): domain Eukaryota; kingdom Metazoa; phylum Chordata; class Mammalia; order Chiroptera; family Phyllostomidae; genus Phyllostomus; species Phyllostomus hastatus. The sequence goes on along the minus strand of NW_025333737.1, from coordinate 22,417,584 downwards.
GTGAGAATGAACACACATACACACACACACACACACACACATTGAACAATGCCCAGAGTGTAAGAAAGATTCAACAAATATTTGCTTTTTGTAATAGTAATAATAATGATCAGTATACAGGGTGAGGCAAAAGCAGGCTTACCGTTGGGAGCACACAAAACAGCTTATTCTTGTACTGCTGCTGATGAATCATTGCGTTATGTGCCATAGGAACAGCTGCGAGCCTCCTTCAGCCCCGCCCTGCCTGTCGCTGGGTGTGACCTCACGCACGAGTGATGTGTAATGACAGAGGCAGACCCCGTGCGGTGCGTTCCGGTGGATGCGTTTTATTCTCCCGATACTTGATTCAAGAGCTACGGCGGTGTTTTGGCGACACACCGCATGCGTTTCATGGATGAGTAACCAGTGGGGAGAGTATGACCCACTTTACGAGCCAAAAATGTTTCTGAAATTGATTTTATAAATATGAAATTCATGGAGCATTACCAGCGCTAAGCCAACTGCGCGGCCTCGGATATGGCTGGGATTTGGGAGACCTGCGCGGAGCGGCGCTGGGAAGCCGGTGTTTGCAGCGGGAGAGAGGCCCCTGCCCGCGGGGCTGAGACGTTCTGGGTGGCTCCCAAGCATGCTCCTCCAGCGCCTGCTCTCATACGTGCCCCTTTCTCCCCAGCCACCTGTCTGCCGCCCCCCGCAGACCCAGGCCCGGGCCCACGCCGTCACTGACAAGGGTAACAACTATGCCAGCGGCTTCCCAAACCCTTTTCTTTTTCTTCTGGACGGGATGTCTGCTTTACCAACATGGCTTCAAGTTCTTCTAGCGGCACTCCCCACTCCCAAATAGAGGGCAGCCCCTAAGCCACTTCCACCCACAAATTCCGAAGCCGCTCGTGAAAACGAGTCTCGGGATGTAACGAGGCGGAGATCCAGGGGCTTTGGCAGGAACCTGCGGCCCCGGCTGACCCCAGAAGGCGCGTTTTCCCCGGGGAGCAGAGCCATGGGCCTGCAGCGTGAGTCACAAGGTCCAGCGACAATCCAGGGTACTTCCCCAGTGATCCGTTCTGTCCCTTCTCTCGGCAGCCTCGTGGGACTTGAGAAGGGACGGAGAAAAGGAGGGATCCTCATGAACCTTCCGTGGGAGGAGGAAAGGGGTCCCCGGCCCCGGGACAAGGACCCCCGACCTGTCCGAGTGCCGCGGCGCAGCTCACCTGATTCCCACGCGGGCCCTTTTGGAGACCCCGTGAGGTGCTTGGGGTGGAATAAATACGGAAGCTGCGGCAAGGCTCGTCCAAGTTCAGGGAGGAAAGGGGCGGGGCTGTGTTTTGACGGCTCAGTATCCCCCACGCAGTCGTGCGGACCCCAGCCCCTCCCGCGTGTCTCCTGACCGCCCTGCAAACATGCCCCAACTTCCTCCGCTGTGATTAGTGAGGCCTGAGTAAGTTGAAGGAATGCGTGCCCCTGACAGGGTGCCGACTCCCCAGCCTGCACCCCGGTGCTCCCTACTCAGCGCAGAGACGGAAGACCCTGGCTTGTGAGGGAGGGGCCAGGCCCAACTGACCGCATCTGAGATGGCCAGAGTGGCCTTTTCCCCACCTGTAACCGCGTTCTCTTCTCGCTGACTTCTCTGTTCACAGCTCTGGAAGCCTGCCGTGAGCGTCCTTTGACGCGGCTCCGGCACCGCCTGGAAATGCCCCTCGCTGACTGCAGGCCCCCCCCCCCCCCCAGCCACCGGCCGGCGTGGCCGAAACCCCTCCACCCTTCCTTCAGGTCCCCCTGCCCCCCCCCCGCTGCTCCCCAGAACCACAGAGAGAAGCAGGCACACACAAAAGGCTTCATGAAAAGGTGCCTTTAAAAGACCAAAGGGCCTTTCTTTCTTTTGAATGATGGTGAATCTCAGACACAGAGGAAAAGGCATTTGAAAGGGGAGACGGTGGGTACGCCAGGAAGAAGGTGCGACTTCCCCTCGGTCTGACAGGTCTCCGTGGGGCGCTTGGATTTGAGCTATTTGTGCGCCGAGATTCTGCAGTCTTTCCTTGCTCCCCGGTGTGTGGCGGAGGGCGGATGAGTGGGGGCGCGCGGAGACAGGTGGGCAGGACTACGGCGGGAGTGGGGGCGGAGAGCCCAGGGCCGGGCCAGGCCCGTGGAGGGGACGGGATAGCCCCCGGCTGTGACTCTGCAGACACCACAGCCGGCTCCCTCGACCCCCGGGTCCACGGAAGGGTCTGTGTGCGCGGGAAGCCGGCTCTCAGAAACCCGCCCCAAGGCGCTTTGGGGATCGCACGGTCTCGCGTGAGTCAGAGGCTGCCTTGAAGATGTTTCATCTGGTAAGTCCTTTGATGTTTTCCGATGAGAACATTGTGGTCTGGAGAAGGCAAGTGATTTGCTCAATGCCCCCCTCAGCTCGGTACCATGGCAGCGACCCCCTCCTGCCCAGGCCGGCCTGCGCAGTTCAGCAGAGCGCCCTGCCCCCTGCTGCTGCTCCCCACATGCACCCCAAGGGCGAAGACGCTCTGATCCTCGTTTTTCAGACGGAGAAGTGGAGCCCCGAAGGGCCTCATCCACTCGGCCCACTGTCCTCTCCTCCTGAACACAGTCTTGAAGGGTCCAGGCCTACCCATTCCTCACGACGAATTGAGATGTCACTTTGCTCTTGAAATCTCCAGCCCTCTGGTTGGGAGCAGCGAGTCCCTCCTCCGAACCGCACCCCGCTCGCAGCACAAGCTCTCCATCTGTCCCTCTCTGCGAAGGCTCGCTTCCTCCAATGTGGTGTAGGCACATGTGTCTGCAACACAGCCCTCCGCAAAGCAGGCAGCATCTTCCAGGCACGTGACGGGTGCCGGGCGCAGCTAATCCTAACTGCGTAATTCAGCGCCATCTTAATGCTTTCATGTGCTTTTGTATTTTCCTATTCTTTTTGCAAAGACGAAAAAAGACAAAGAGAGGACCTAATCTTGGAACACTGAGTCAGGGCGGCCTGCCTCCACATAGATCCTTTCCGTAAACAGTGACACCTCCTCCAGGAAGCCCCCGTGGACAGACGCACACCCAGGCCTGGGTTGCAGGCTGGAGAAGCCCTGGATGCAGGCAATACCGGTGTGCAGTGCCTGAAGGGGCTTTTTAAATGGTAATATCAATGTTCTCTGTTATTCAGCCCTTTTCTCTGTTTTTGCTGAAGAAGAAAAGTGTCCACGTTTTTACCAATACAATGGAAATACGAGGGATTTTTCTTCTGAAAGTATATTTTTAAAGATTTTTTAATATATTTATTCATTTATTTACTTTTTCACATTTTCTTATTGTTGTTCAACTACAGTTGTATATATTTTCAAAGAGTAGGAGAAAGAGAGGGAGAGAAACATCAGTTGGTTGCCTCTTGCATGCCCCCAAATGGGGACCTGGCCTGCAACCCAGGCATGTGCCCTGACTGGGAATCGAACAGGTGACCTTGTGGTTTGCAGGCCGGCACTCAATCCACTGAGCCATACCAGCCAGGGCTTCTGGAAGTATTCTAATAGGCCCTTTCAACCTCGGAGATTTTGCCGTGGCGGATCCTGAAGGGAAACAGACATGGGCAGAATCGGCAGCCCTGGGCTTTATCGAGAGGTGGGATGTTTCATGTATCGCTCTGCCCTGCCAGACTTGCCCTCGTGGAGGTGTTCAGATTCCTGTTTGTAAACCTGCTGCTTTGTGCGAAAGGAAATTTCAAAATTGAAATTAAGAAAAAATTCTCCCGCCACCTCTGAGTGAAGATAGCTTGACAAACCCGGCTGCGTGGTCTACTGAATATGCAAAGAACGCCGATTTTGACGGTCATGGCCAAGTTTACCGAGGTTCAAGCATGAACAGAGAATCTGTAATACTATCCATTATTCCAACAGACCAATAGGCAAGTACACATCTTCCTTTATAAAAGAACATACATTAATAGAATTAAAAAGTATTACTCTATGACTTTTTTCCTTTTTCACTCTACTTAATTTCCGTTACTAATATGATGATGTATGTATGATGTTCAATAGAAGGAAAGTTTCATAGTTTGCTGGCTGTTATTATTTGGCTTCATTTATGATGGCTACTGCAAATCATCGTGCTGTATGTACATAGGAAAGGCGTTTGAAAATTACCCACTCTGAGCACACCCATTGGTGCCCCCTACCCCTGCTCAGGGGTGAGCACCGTTTCCCCACAGTCATCCCAGGGAAGCTTGGACTCATTTTCCCCCAACAGCATTCTAGAAACAAAGCCTTTATGAGGCTCTGTATCTGGCAAATTAAGCTTTATTGGTTGTGTCTTCCTTATTACATTGTAAGCACCTTGCCTCTGGGTCCTTGTCCACTGTTACAGGCGTGAAAGGAGACAGATAATTTCCTCCCCCAGAATCCTCTGCAATACATCAAAGGGTTTTTCCACCTCGGCACTACAAAGTTTTAAGCCGGATACTTCTTTGCTGTGAGGGCTGTTCCTATGCAACACAGGACGTTTCCCAGCATCTCTGGCCTCCACGTACTTGATGCCCAGGGACAGCCCCAGCCCAGGTGTAACAACCAAAATTGTTTCCAAAACTGGCCCGAGAGAGAACCGCTATGTTAGACTGAAATTCAGCAGCTTGCATTGAAGTGGACCGGGAAGAAAGCCTCTTCTAAGTCGTGGAACAAGCCCTCCCGTCATCCCCGAGCCTCTGTTTTCTGCCTCTGTAAAGTCTGAATAAGAACATCTACTTTAACTTGAGGCGAAGTTCAAAAATGGTAGCGTGAGGCAAAATGACTTGTCTGCCCTAAATCTATGCACATGTGTAAGGTCATCGTAATCAAGAGGTCAAATTTTTACACGGCAGTACAGTTGTAGGGGAAAAAAAATGTAGCTCATAAAAGCATCTATAATTGGTTTCATCTTTATTTGAGTCCCCAGGAAACTCAGTTGACCGATTAAAAGTAATTTCTTTGTTTCCAGTTTCAAACGGGCTCTTTCATTCAACTTGACCTCTTTGGGTTAAGAATTTAATCCATTTAAAACTCAACCGTTCAGGGCAGGTTCTCTCTCCACCTCCTCCTTCTCCAGATTCTGTCTGGGTGGAGGAGAAGCTCACAAGTCATGTGAGAGTAGGGGTTGGCTCCGTTCTGTGTGCTAACATTTGGGTCTGGTTCCTGGGTCCTTCCCTGGGAAGGGAATCCCACTTTGCCCTTTGGAGATTTGTGTGTGGTCTCTGGCTTGGCCTGCAGAGGTGAGTCCCCACTCCCTGCAGCCACCTTACCTACCACCCGCGTCTTCTTCCAGCCTCTGCGTCTCCCTGGGGCCCCAGGGGCTCCCGTGTGTGTTACTTGCACCGGCCTGGAGTCTGCAAGTCTCTTCCAGTCGGACTTCTGGCCCCCTCACCAGACGCCTTCCTTCCTTAGCCCTGGTTCCCGCTGCTCTGCAGCCCCACTGGGTGTGTGCTGGGCCCACCTCGGGCTGCCTAAACATTTGCACTTCTCAGGGGTGAATTACCGTATTTCCCTATCTGGGTGCTCCTAAACCTGCTAATCATCCACCCCCCTCCCACCTCGACAACCCTGGTCCTGACCTTGATTTTGGGGAGCAGAAATACCCACATCTCCTACCTTTTGCCCTGTCTTCTGTCTCTTCTGAGCCCCCTTCTCAGACCTGTCAATGCTCTTCCTCCCCTTTCCTTTTGGGTGTGGCCGAGTTTCCTTCCACGTCTTCCTTCTCCCCTGACTCATAGCTTTCCTCTGCGCCTTCCCTGGGGCAATACGGCCAAGGGCTCTGGGGAAAGAAACAACCTTATCAACAAGAGAAATACGGTGAGACGTATTTCAAAAACCCTAGCAGTCGCCCTGAAGGCTCAGGGCCAGGTGATCCTTCGGAAACGAAAAGCCTGCCGTGCACTGTCCTCATTCCCAGTCCAGCCCGCCGTCTCCCTGCAGAGTCAGACGCCGGCCCCCAGACAGCAAAACCTGCCCTCGGAGAGGATGTCTCTTAAACCTCTCAAACCAGCGTGGGCTTCTCAGTTTTCCTGCCTTCTTTTCCTCCTCGCTTCCCCACTGTCTTCTCCTCTCTGTCTGGACCTGGGTTCCTGTGGCGTTTGCTCAGGGTCGTTGCCCCGGAAAGAGGCGCCTGGGTGAGCAGAGAGCGCCCCTCCCGCTGTTCTGTCTTGCTGTCCTGGGGAAGCTGAGTGGGCACAGCTGCTCTGGAGACCAGTTTCCAAGGAGCCACCAAGCACGCGAGCCTCCCCAGACGGGCTGGGCCTGCACCCCCTCATGGAGCCATTCCAGTGGGTTCCTTCGGACCACCTGCAAGGACCAAGGCCCGGTGCAGTCCGAGGCACCTCCGGAAGCAATTTCCAGATGGTTCCATCGACAGCTCCTTTTGAAAACTCATGTCCTCCCACCTGCCTGGGGCCAACTGTGCATTCTTGGTGGCCTCTCCCAAACTTACGTTACATGCAATGCACACATGCATGTAATCACACACAATGCACACATGCATGTAATCACACACAATGCACACACACCTCCCCCCTTGGGCTCCGTGTAGAAGCCTGAATTCATATAATGGAACTTCCTCGGCCACATGGACTAAAATAACTCTGGCATCCCCTTCTGGATAGATTTTTATGAGGAAAGACACAGCATTTAAATTATGCTTATTACTTTCAAGTTGCTTGTACAGGCCGTGGAGTTAGGAAAAAGCAATGAGGGCCATGTGTGCTGATTTGTTACTAGGATGGCTCTGGAAGGGGGACATAATGCCGAGGCCCCCTGAACCAGCCCTCTCCCCTTTTGGGCAGCCTGGCCGAGAAAGGAGGGCAGGTCCTGCCAGCCACCATCATTGCCACCATCACCACCACCACCACCATCATCAGTAACACTCTTTGAGTGCCTCCTCTGTGCCAGAACCCTGGCTATTAAGCACTTTATATGTGCTTAGCATATTATATCTTATAATATCTTATAAGCATTTTATATCTTATTTAATGAAATAATTAGAATTTGGCCAATAGAACTAATTAGGAACCATGTGCTTCTAGGGGAGACCAGGGATGAACAGACCTTTGGCAAAACTCAGGGGTCCCCCCTGGAGCTGTCGGGTACCTATCACCATGCCCGGCTGTGAATGGCGCATGTGTGGTGAATCGATGTGTAAATACATGAATGGCTGAATGTAATGGGTGTGCTCAGAATGAATCGATGCAGAACGATTACGTGTGGGAATGTGGCCTGTTACCCATCGGTCTGAGTCTGGGCCGCAGATTTTGCTTTTGGCTAGACCAGGTAGGTAGCAGCTTGTTCCAATGAATGGGTGACTTTTTGGTGGGATTTAAAATTCGGAAGAACGGAGAGATTTTTTTCTCTCCCCTGCTTCTTCTCCCCCAAATCTCTGTTGGTATCTAAAGGGGAATACACTTCCAGGCCACCATTATGTCTTCAGGCAAATTATCGAACTCATGTGACTTTCCATTTCCTCAGCTGTAAAGTCCCGTCTGCCTCAGAGCATTTTCTTCGGATCTTCCCAGGTCAGACACGTAGTCGGGGGACTTGGGGCCCAAATATATTAAATGACTTTACCACCGTTACTTAGTCATTCGGCATACATTTGAGGATCTGTTGTGAGCCACAGCTTCTTCCAGATGCAGAGAGTGCCACAGAGACTGGGACACACAAGCCTCCTTCGTGGGGAAGAGCAGACAGATAATAAACAGATACACACAGTCATTGCCGATTGTAATAACACCACAGCAGAATAAAAGAAAGAGAGTGAAGGAGCTGGGATGGGGGTGGGGCGGGGAAATTTTAGAAAAAGTCCTCAAGGAAGACCTTTCACCAAAAAAAATAAGCTGAGATCCGAGTCATAAGCAGCAGCCGTGCCTGGATGGGTGAAGAGCCGCCCCGTCCACAAAAACAGCAAGTGCAAGAGGAGGAGTGGGTCCAGCTTAGGCAGGTGCCGAGTCACGGGAGGCGTTACAGGACGTGGCAAGGAGTCTGGGTTTTATTCTAAGCTCAGTAGAAATATGTGGCAAGTTTGAGTAGAGAAGCGGCGCGTTCTGACTTACATTTCTAAAAGACCCTTCCGGCTGCCACGCGGAGAATGAACTGCAGGGGGCGCACAGCACAGTGAGGCGGGAGAGGAGGGCAGCAGGGAGGGCAGCCTGGACTGGGGTCCCGTCATGGTGGGAGGACTTGGACCCAGCGGGTGCGTGAGGGAACTGGGATGAGAACGCGGGCCTCCGGCAGTGTCTGCGCCTCTAGCTCGCCATGTGCTCATCGATATACATACTCCTGCTCTTCTTTTCCGAAAAAACAGATTTGCCACGGAGCAGTGTTTCCGGCAGAGCCACGAGGTTGCTGGGAACTGCTCGGTCCACAGGTGAGCAAGCAGGCACGCCCGTGGGTCTGCACGGTTCGCTCACCTGGAGTGCTGAACATGACGGGGGCCCGGGGAGCCCGGGAAGTCACAGGAAGAGCGGCTGCTGCAGGGTATGGGGCTTCCTGTCCAGAAGGAGGAGGCCTGAGGACAACACAGTAGGGCGACAGCCAGGAAGGGGGAAGCCCGTTTCCGCCTAACTTCAACAAGCTTGCTGGCCGCGTAAGACAAGAGATCCTGCGTGGAGGGTGTTGGGAGGGACAGGGTGCATGGGAGCCGGTGGCCTTCAGAATTATTGGGTGGGAACACACCTTCCACTTTGCAAACCAGAAGGGGAACCTTAAGAAGCCCCTCCCTCTTCCCACCAGTTCATGTCCCCTCTGGAGGTGAAGAGGAAACGCTGCCAGCACCCCCAGGCATTCCGTGTGCCTCCAATGCTCTGCGTCTCCATCATTATACCTCGGACATCTCACCACAACCCTTTGTTTGTGGGTCTGTCTCCCCCGTGGGAGAGTGGTCTCCTTAGAAACTGTCTTATTTCCTTTTGCATTCTTGGACCATATCAAAGGACCGGATACGTAGTAGGCAGCCAGCAAAAACTTGCTGAACAGTTCGACGTGTGACCTTCCTGGACACACACAGCCAAAGGACCGCTCTGAGGTGCGTAAGAATTTATAACCCAACCTGACCCTTTTGAGAAAGTAATGACAGCCGTGGATTCTTTCTTCAGAAAGAAAACACCTACATATAAAAAATTATGTTCTGTATACAAGTTCTCCTTTTTTCTCTTTTTTGCAGATGGGAAAATCAAGGACCAGAAAACAGAAATTACTTATTCAAAGCCACACAACTTGTCTGTGATAGCCACACCGGGGACCCCGAGGTCCTGACCTCCTGACCCCCTGTGCCCCCTCCACCAGGCCTGGGCAGGGCTGGCGAAAATTTGGGGGCTCTCTCACAAATGCACACAGAGCGGGCAAAGATAGCCATCAGGACCGCACCAGCAACTGGCCCTGGGTAGAATCCTTGGAAAGCGGACGGTTGCAGAGATATTAAGATGCCCCGCCCCCCTCAGCGATGGAACAGCCAGGAGGGTATTTAAGTGCCGAGAATGAGTGACTACTCGATTGTTGCTGAGAGGGAGGCAATAATACCAAGTGTGTGTTCAGGAATCCGAACCTAATTGTAATTGCTAATTAGTTCATTTTCAAGAAGCAGCAGAACACTGTCTTTGCATAAAAGTTTATTCAGGATAAAGTCTCAAGGGGATGCAAGGACTTGGATGCTTCTTGGAGCCCGTCCCCCCTGGATGGCTACAGCAAAAGGAATCACGGATTTTGCCTGCTTAATCCCACTGTGTGTGGCAAAGAGAAGGAGGGAGAGAGGGAGAGAGGGGGAGGGGAAGGGTCAAGCAAGCAAGGGGGGAGAGAGGGAGAGGGGGAGGGGGAGGGAGCGGAGGGAAAGGTGGAAGGAGAGGGAGGAAGAAGGATGGAGGAGAAAAAAGGAGCAGGGAATGTGGTGTGGAAGGAAAGGAGTAAGGACACAATTGCCTAACAATGCTATGGTTTTCCAGCCTGAACACGCTTGCTCAAGAAGACCCAGAGAAAAAAAGGAGTATTCCCTGTAACCATTCTGTCCTCAGTCTTCCTTCAAGAGCCATGAGGATGAGTCCTCAGGAAGACAGAACAAAGCAAAACACACACAAAAAAGAGAGCTCACTTCCCTCTGGGGATTGTCCTGAAACACCAGATGTCCGGCCCGTAAACCACAGCAGCTGTGCGGACAGAGTTCCCAAGTAGCCTCTCCTTCCCGCTCCTCATGCTACCCAAGTCCCTGTGCCCTGCTGTCTGGCGGCAGCTTCCTCCGCACCCCGTGCAGAGTGTGGGAGTCCCGGCTCCGAGGCCAGTGTGCTGTTGACGGATGGGATTGGGTTGGTCCGGACACGGCCTTGCTGGCCCCTAAGGGACAGACTGCCTGCCTTCCCCAGCCCTCCAGGCCCCTGGCACACTCGCATGCAGTTTCATTCAGCTCCAGAGTCACCCCTTCCGTGTTGCTTCTGTTCCTAGGCACGCTCTTCCCCCAGGGCTGGAAGACAAGGACACTGCCATTCATAGACATATTATGTGCGTACCACGTGCTGTGTCTCAGGACCAGGAGCAGCTGGGGTTCCTCTTGGGTGCTCCCCTGCCTTCTCCCTGGCGCTCGGACTCCTTGAGCGAACCCGACTTCCTTTCTCCATCACTTCGGGTGATGAGAAGCTCAAAGTCAAATTTGTGACCCATTGCTGGTAATGACACACTCTCACGATGTGACCTAAGATCCTAACCTTGTCCCTGTTTTCCCTCATTTTTCCTCACTCTGCTTTTCCCTCACCCTGACTTTTATTACCTGCTTGAAACAGCAAGTCACTGGGCTGCTTTTGTTGGGAGCGGGTCAACTACAATGGGTCATCATACAAATAAAACTACAATGGGTCATCATACAAATAAAAAGTCAAAGGCAGTCCATAAACATCTCTGTCACTTCCGTAAGAATCTTGGAACTTTCGAGGGAAGTGAAGCTCAGAGACTTTCTGTAACTTCTTCAAGGTCAAGCAAAGTGGAAGTTGAAGAGCTAGAGGTGAAAGCTATGCCCACCTGACTCCAAAGCTCATGCTCTCGACAGTCAGAACTGCTGATATTTTAGCGAGTGCGTCCTATAGCTGGTTTCACGCTGAGTGCCCCGCATGTATTATCTCATTTATTCTCACCACGTTCCTGTGAAACAGCTACTATTATTACAGCCATTTTATAGATGAAAAAAGTGAGGCTCAGAAAGACCCAATAACTTGGCCAAGGTTACTGAGTTTACTGAGATTCAAACCCACAGGGCCTGGGCTTTGAATTTCTGCACTCTTTCCAGTTTCTCTGACTTGTAATAGAAATAACTATACCAAAAAAAAATTCTAATTAAATGTTTGACTTCTTTGGAAGGCCCAGCTGCCTGGTTATACATCACAAAGGCTTATCAACTGACAAATCCCGTTGGAGAAATGGGTGTCTGGCTAGAAGTAGGTATTTCTGAGTTTCACAGTTCTTCGTGGAGCAGATGGATTAAAACCACCAAGTCTGTGTGCAGTACTGGATTTAAATGTCAGCCTGAGCATGACAGGGAGGAAGATAATTACCTAGCGCCCCAAAGGGTGGAAAGAAAAGCCTTGGGAAAGGGCAGCGCTGCTCACTGGCGCCATCTGGCAGTAAAGGTGAGTAAGTGCTCTCAGAAGGAAACCAACGACTTAACTGGGCTCCTCGTGTGTTGAGCACTTAATATACATCTCTTTCTTTTTTTCCCTACCAAACCTGCAAAGAGATGTCATTATTATATAAATGAGAAACTCAAGGTATTCAATAACTTGTCGAGAGATATGACCACAATCTGCTTAGCCTCCCTGGACCTCTGTTTCCACGGCACTGTGCAAACCCTCCAAGGTGGTTTTCCTCGGTAGCTCCTACCTCCTCCAGCCCCTCACGGCCGGCGTCGCATACGCACCACACACTCCTCCAACAGGCAGGGGACAAGTCAGCAGTGGGCACTAACGGGGCTGCTGTCCTCTGTGCCCACAAGGCTGGCCCAGTTCACAGAAGGGGGCTCGAGCCCTGGAGACAACGCCTGAGGCTCCAGCTCTGAATTTCAGTTCGTGTAGCCCGGGCCTTTCTATGTGGTATCCACTCTCTCCGGTCCAGAGGTACACCCGTGGTGTTCCAGCCTTTGATTCGGTTTTTAAACACTAGCCAACTCACCATCGTGGGGGTCGTGAGAAGATGAGAAAGAGGCCTCCTAGCTGAGGACTCAGCTTCCATACTCCTGTTTCAGCCACAGCAACAGTCTCCTTTTTATTTCTCTTAAAGTTCAGTTTTATTAAGAGGCTTTGCTTTAGCAAAGTTTGGCTCCGCGCTGGTTGATGGCAACATTGCCAGGGGTACACCGAACTTGCCCTCTGCCGCCAGCGCTCCACTCCGAGACATCACGCCCAACGCCTTCTCTGTTAAGTTGCCTCCTCCCTGCTCCGGAACACCCGCTGACTTTTTATCAGCCTCTGAACAAAAAGGTCGTCTTCCGCCACGGAGCCTCTGGGGCCCTCTTCCATCAGAACAAAAGGATCAGGACGATGCCTTCTGGTCTTCAGTGTCCTCCGTGCACAGGGAGCAGTCAGGAAGTAAACACAAACCCAGGACACTGTTCCTTTGGGGAAACTTTGCATCCTCCCAGCTCCTAGGGCCCTCCCTACCCCGTGCAAAGGAATCATATCCTGCAGATCGAACGAGTCATTCCTCGTCACGGCCTACTTCCTGGTGCGCAGCTAAGCTTCCAATTAGAAAAATGACCTGGCGATGTTTAGAAAGTGCCTTCCATTTCCATCCTCTGTTGTCTGGAAAGATACCTACTTCTGGTTGGCCTACGAATTAAATTGGGATGAGCTCAGGAATCCCTTGAGGACTTCAGCATTACACCTGGCTCTTGGCGCCCCCTTGTGGCTATCTGTCACCATGCGCAGGTTAACCCGATGAACATAAATAAATATCAGAAAGGGAGCCCCCAGCTCGGAGCCAAATATGCTAGGGAGGCATTTTCCACGGAGTAGATCACTTATCCTCACGATGGTCCTCTGCGGTCGCTACTAGTCATTTAATAACTTGTTCTGAGTGACATAGCTAATGCTTTTTTTTTTTAAATAAAAGCATCTATATAACTATAAACATTAGCAGCAATGATTGTTAAATAACTTACTATAACATAATGCGTTGATGACATACATTTACACATATATACAGATAATCTCCTCTTGAATCAAATACAGGGCATCCTGCTGGCCTCCAATTTTCGTTTACTTTGTTTTTCTGGCATTTTACGTGGCTTCCTCTGTAGTCTCAGACTTGTCTGGGGCCCTGGCTGGTGGTTTGCGGCTTTGGTCCTGCTCAGCCCAGCTGGAAGACAGGCCCCTAGGAAACGCACTGGGGCCTCATTCTTTGGCCAGCAGGAGCAGAACAAGGTTGTCTGAGTCGTCAGCACACCAGGACCTGGGGAGAGGTGAGAGCTCTCCGGGAGGAAGGGGACGAAGGACAAGGAGGGTGGCCAGTCCAGCCGGAGCATCCCACAGCGCTGCTTCCCAGAGCTCGTCCCACTCAGGGCGCAGCCTGGAGAAGGCCCTCCGGCTACGATGCTGGAACAGATACTCGGATTAAAGGTAGTGTGAGGTGTGGAAGGGTCTTGTTTTGGGGAGAATCGCAGGCACATCGAAGGAAGAGCTGGGGCTCGCAAAGCAAATGGGAACAGAAGAGGGTGATAGAGAAGGCGGTTTCAGCGTCCACGAGAAGAAGGCTGGGCTTGTCTACTCGGTGCGGCTGCCCGTCGGCGGAGTCAGAACTGGGGCCAGCCGTCTGCTGCCCTGAGTACATGACAACAAGCCGCCTGCAATGACCCCCTTGTGACGGCCTCAGCAATGGCATTTGTTGGGACCACAGGGACCCAGCAACTCTCCTTGCTAAGGAACACGTACAGCCCTTCACCGGGGCCCCTCTCACATGGACAAACCAAACGGAATAATATATCCAGCCTGCCCAGCACACAGGAAGGTGACTTTCCACCCACTTTGTTATAAAAGCACATTGAAACAATGGACAACAATTCTAAAGAACTGTTTTTTTTTTCTCCCCTCTGAATTCTTATTTCCCCTCTGAATATAATTGCCATAATTATAATACTGGATTACTGCTACAGCTGATGCTAAATCCCTGTTTGCACTGGGTGGGATTCCATGGGAAGTGGGTCTGCCCTCGGCCCCTGCCCCTGCCCCGTAGGTGCAGTTAGAGAAGCTGACTCCCCGGGGTGGTCTCACAGAAAGAATGACAATTACTCCCACTGAGATGTCTCGGCCAGGTGCTGTGCTGCACGTACATTACCCCCCCACCCCCACCCCGCTCCTGGACCTCTGGGAGAGAGGTATCAGAACTCCAGCGTTATGCATGAAGAAACTGAAGTTTAGGAAGGTTCTGCTGCCTGGCCTGAGCTATTTGTTCGTGGTCCAGTTCATGAACGAAAGGTTTTCTTGAGCGCCGGCCATGTCAGTGGTGAAGCCCAGCTAACCTTTGGTTGGGATCTTAAGGGGGATTTTAAAGCCCGGTCACCTCAGCCTGGGTCACTGTGATCAAACCCCAAAAACCACACAGTTAAAAATGACAAGTAGAGGCCCCGGCTGGGTAGCTCAGTTGGTTAGAGCAGCATCCCGATACACCAAGGGTGTGGGTTCGATCCCCGGTCAGGGCACATAGAAGAATCAACCCATAAACGTGCAAATAAGTAGAACAACAAATCAATGTTTCTCTTTCTCAAATAAATTTTTAAAATGAAGTGGAAATGTGTACCTATATTATTTTTCTTGAACACTGATGATTTTCATCAACAGGGAGCTTCAACTACAGGAATCGGCCCGTGGGCCTCTTCCCCTTCCCTACTGTCTCCCCGGCCAGTCCCACTCACGACGGGGGCTTAACCTGCCAACTCTATTCGGATGAGTCCCAAGTCTTTAACTACAGTTCAATCTCTTCCCTGGGTTCTGGACTTACAACTATCCAGCTACCCATGAGACATCTCCTCCTGGGGTCCCTAAGGGACCTCAAACCCAATGCGCCCCAAACTGAGCCCACCCCGTTCTGTCCCAGCCAAGAGTCTTCTCCCCTAGTCCCTGTCTCCCTGGACAGCCAGGGCAGGGACCTGCAGGTTGGTGTGGACTTTGCTCTGACTCCCTCTTCCCAGGTCTGACTGGTGGCCAGGTCCTGTGGAGGGGCTCTCAGGGTAAGGCGTCCAGGTCGTCAGCCTCCCTCTCTGATCACACCCTCCCTGAGGCCTCTGTTGCAAAGCAGGCCCGCGTCCTCTCCTGCCTGAACTGTTGCAGTGGTTTCCTAACCCGTGCACCTTCCTGCAGCCTCAGGCCCCTCCAGGCTATCCTTCCCTTTCCTGCCAGAACGTCCCCTCTAAACACAGACGTGATCACGTCTCCACCCTGCACCTTTGGGCATTCCCCTCATGGGGGATTTGGAAACAGGAGGCCGTCCGTTCTTCAGACGGTTGTCCTCTGGTGGCCTGGGCCGAGTGCCTTCACCTCCCTGGACCTCGGTTCCCTCGTCTGCAAGGGCGTACCACTCGCCCTCGTGGAGATGGGACAAGCCAATGTGTTTAGAGAGGTAAGACGCTTGGTCAACCATAGTGAGTCAGGCAAACCTAAGGTCCTGTTGTCGCTGCACCTCAGAAGGTCCCCAACACAGACGAGGAGAGAGGGATCGCCTCTTGATGCAAGAGTCCACCCTGCGTGAAGAGGCACATGAGGAGTGTGCTAAGTGCACGGTCGGGCCCCTAATGACGAGGACAGGCGTCTGTTTTCTCCACCACGTTACGTCCCTAGAGGGAGGAGAGGCTGCTGTTCACTCTCACTGGTTCTGGCGTGCCATCCTATCGCAGCTCTTTTTCTCCCCCTTCAAATCTTCTTTTACTCTTCTGAGACCTTCCTGCGTGCAGGCTGCTGGATGACAGGTCTCCGCAACCCAGGTGGGACCACACAGCGAGAACAGCCCGGTCGAAGGGCGGGGGCCTAAGGGCAACAACAGCGCACTCCAGGTGTAAGCTGCAAAGACCTAACAAACCCCTCACTGAGCGAGGCTGCCTCGGCGGCCCGCTTCCGTCTCTCAGGAGGAGGAACGTTAGAGGGCTGGAGGGAGAGCAAGGAGCAGATGGTGAGTGTGCAGAGAAGGGGCCCTCCCCCCTGTCAGCTGCAAAAAGGGTCGTCGGATGGTAGCGTCCCCCGGCAGGCGTGAATACCCAAGAGAGGAGCGAGGCCCCAGTTCCTGACTGGGCCCTGGGCGGCGTGCAGGTGTTCCTCATGCTTCCGAGGCCTGAGGACAGACGGTGGAGATGGTTGGTTACACACGGGGCTGAGAGCAGGCGGAGTCTGAAGCAGCCACGGGTTTCTAGGCTCCAACGCAGTGTGGGGGGGAATTGCAGATTTCCCTGAGTCTCCAGGAAGGACCTCGAGAGTCAGCCAGCAGGTGGATCCCGACAGGGTCTGCATCCTGATGAAGTCGAGGGGCAGCAGCCACTCCCCAGGTAGCCACACCTGAGGCTCAGGCAGAGGCCGGCACAGCGGTGAGAGGGGCCTCCCCGGCCTCTAACAGCCACCTGGGGCTCAGAACTCAGACAGCGTCCTAGAAACTCCCAGGAAGGAAGAGAGGAAAATGTGGAACCGACTGAGACAGCCGGACTGAGAATTCCGTCGGGAGGGCGGGGGGGGGGGGGTGGGCAGGGGGCATGGAGGCTGGTGGGGGCTGGGTCACCGCAAATAACAAAGTAGGCATGCCTTTCTGAGACCCGCGAGCTTCGTCTGATCCTCCGTGAATGGGTGTCTGTATGTCGGGATCCCCGCTGGATTGCAAGTCCCGTGTGGCCTGTTTTGCGTCTTAGGTGTCCTTGCCGCCCTCAGGCCCACCTGAGACCCTGGTGGAGGTGTTCCGAACTGAGCCGAGCCGGAAACAGGTGCTTCCAGCGCACCTGGGCCGAGTCTCTCTTCGCCGTTGAGTTGCGTTCATTTGGGGATCGGCTCATTGCCGTGCCCCCAACTTGACCTTTCTCGCTCTCTATTTCTTGGTCCACAGGATGGAGGTAACGCTGGTCCCCGGGGTAGTACAAGGTTAGACGGTGTGAGGCGTCTGGGAGCTGGCTGTGACCTAGAAAGGCCTGCGGAGTGTTATTTTGGAACGGCCTTGCCCTGTGGGAGGCGCCACTCCCTGCGTCCTCTCTCCTCCTCAGCGGTGCCCTGGCTCATTCACTCAGTTAGTTCCCTTTGACAGACAGGTGCCAAGTGCTTGCAGTGCATCAGGCACGTCACAAAGTGCCTCACCTGGGCGATGGCGACCTGGGAACAGAAGGCGGTGGAACTCTTGGGTTCGTCAAAATCCTCGAGGGGAGCCGTGTGTGCGGCAGGATGGACCAGCTGCCTGGGGTGGGGACTGCGACCCTTGAGGCTGCCTTCCTGAGCACACTGGCCGCCATGCTTCACACGGCGAAGCTCCAGGGCCTGGGAGATAAATAGTAACAACAGTCCGGCACTCTGCGAGAGCAGAACCCCAGCCGTGATCTCATCTCACTGTCACGGCCACCCTGGGCGGGGCTGGGGGTTGGTTTGGTCATTCCTATATTGCAG